>NC_072444.2:612500-1212500 GCF_028878055.3 Symphalangus syndactylus | reverse complement strand
GAGCCGTTCTGAAACACTCTTTCTGTAGAAAATGCAAGTGGAGATTCGGAGCGCTAAGAGGGTAAGAGTGGAAAAAGGAATGTCTCCAAATATAAACTACACAGAATCATTCTGTGAAACTTCTTTCTGATCTGTGCATTCAGCTAACAGAGTTAAACCATACTTTTGATTGAGCAGATCTGAACACTCTTTCTGTAGAAAATGCCACTGGACATTTGGAGCGCTAAGAGAGTAGTAGTGGAAAAAGGAATATATTCAAATATAAACTACACAGAAGCATTCTGTGAAACTTCTTTCTGATCTGAGCATTCAGCTAACAGAGTTAAACCATACTTTTGATTGAGCAGTTTTGAAACACTCTGTCTGTAGAAAATGCAACTGGACATTCGTAGCGCTAAGTGGGTAATAGTGGAAAAAAGAATATGTTCAAATATAAACTACACAGAAGCATTGTATGAAACTTCTTTCTGTTCTGTGCATTCAACTAACAGAGTTGAACCTTACTTTTGATTGAGCCTTTCTGAAACACTCTTTCTGTAGAAACTGCAATTGGACATTCTGAGCGCTAAGAGGCCTCTATTGGGAAAAATAATATCTTCAAATAAAAACTACACAGAAGCATTGTGTGAAACTTATTTCTGATATGTTCATTAAGCTAACAGAGTTAAACCATACTTTTGATTGCGCAGTTCTGAACACTCTTTCTGTAGAAAATGCAAGTGGACATTCGGAGCGCTAAGAGGTTAATAGTGGAAAAAGGAGTATATTCAAATATAAACTACACAATAGCATTCTGTGAAAATACTTTCTGTTCTGTGCATTAAACTAACAGAGTTGAACCTTACTTTTGATTGAGCCGTTCTGAAACACTCTTTCTGTAGAAACTGCAATTAGACATGCTAAGCGCTAAGAGGACTACATTGGGAAAAAGAATATCTTCAAATAAAAACTACACAGATGCATTCTGTGAAACTTATTTCTGATCTGTAAATTCAGTTAACAGAGATAAAACATATTTTTGATTGAGCAGTTATGAAACACTCTTTTTGTAGAAAATGCAAGTGGAGATTCGGAGCGCTAAGAGGGTAATAGTGGAAAAAGGAATGTCTTCAAATATAAACTACACAGAATCATTCGGTGAAACTTCCTTCTGATCTGTGCATTCAGCTAACAGAGTTAAACCATACATTTGATTGAGCAGATCTGAACACTCTTTCTGTAGAAAATGCAACTGGACATTTGGAGCGCTAAGAGCGTAGTAGTGGAAAAAGGAATATATTCAAATATAAACTACACAGAAGCATTCTGTGAAACTTCTTTCTGATCTGAGCATTCAGCTAACAGAGTTAAACCATACTTTTGATTGAGCAGTTTTGAAACACTCTGTCTGTAGAAAATGCAACTGGACATTCGTAGCGCTAAGTGGGTAATAGTGGAAAAAAGAATATGTCCAAATATACACTACACAGAAGCATTGTATGAAACTTCTTTCTGTTCTGTGCATTCAACAAACAGAGTTGAACCTTACTTTTGATTGAGCCGTTCTGAAACACTCTTTCTGTAGAAACTGCAATTGGACATTCTGAGCGCTAGGAGGCCTATATTGGGAAAAAGAATGTCTACAAATAAAAACTACACAGAAGAATTGTGTGAAACTTCTTTCTGTTCTGTTTGTTCAACTAAAAGAGTTGAACCTTAGTTTTGATTGAGCCGTTCTGAAACACTCTTTCTGTAGAAAATGCAAGTGGAGATTCGGAGCGCTAAGAGGGTAATAGTGGAAAAAGGAATGTCTCCAAATATAAACTACACAGAATCATTCTGTGAAACTTCTTTCTGATCTGTGCATTCAGCTAACAGAGTTAAACCATACTTTTGATTGAGCAGATCTGAACACTCTTTCTGTAGAAAATGCAACTGGACATTTGGAGCGCTAAGAGCGTAGTAGTGGAAAAAGGAATATATTCAAATATAAACTACAAAGAAGCATTCTGTGAAACTTCTTTCTGATCTGAGCATTCAGCTAACAGAGTTAAACCATACTTTTGATTGAGCAGTTTTGAAACACTCTGTCTGTAGAAAATGCAACTGGACATTCGTAGCGCTAAGTGGGTAATAGTGGAAAAAAGAATATGTTCAAATATAAACTACACAGAAGCACTGTATGAAACTCCTTTCTGTTCTGTGCATTCAACTAACAGAGTTGAACCTTACTTTTGATTGAGCCGTTCTGAAACACTCTTTCTGTAGAAACTGCAATTGGACATTCTGAGCGCTAGGAGGCCTATATTGGGAAAAAAAATGTCTACAAATAAAAACTACACAGAAGAATTGTGTGAAACTTCTTTCTGTTCTGTTTGTTCAACTAAAAGAGTTGAACCTTAGTTTTGATTGAGCCGTTCTGAAACACTCTTTCTGTAGAAAATGCAAGTGGAGATTCGGAGCGCTAAGAGGGTAATAGTGGAAAAAGTAATGTCTCCAAATATAAACTACACAGAATCATTCTGTGAAACTTCTTTCTTATCTGTGCATTCAGCTAACAGAGTTAAACCATACTTTTGATTGAGCAGATCTGAACACTCTTTCTGTAGAAAATACCACTGGACATTTGGAGCGCTAAGAGAGTAGTAGTGGAAAAAGGAATATATTCAAATATAAACTACACAGAAGCATTCTGTGAAACTTCTTTCTGATCTGAGCATTCAGCTAACAGAGTTAAACTATACTTTTGATTGAGCAGTTTTGAAACACTCTGTCTGTAGAAAATGCAACTGGACATTCGTAGCGCTAAGTGGGTAATAGTGGAAAAAAGAATATGTTCAAATATAAACTACACAGAAGCATTGTATGAAACTTCTTTCTGTTCTGTGCATTCAACTAACAGAGTTGAACCTTACTTTTGATTGAGCCTTTCTGAAACACTCTTTCTGTAGAAACTGCAATTGGACATTCTGAGCGCTAAGAGGCCTCTATTGGGAAAAATAATATCTTCAAATAAAAACTACACAGAAGCATTGTGTGAAACTTATTTCTGATATGTTCATTAAGCTAACAGAGTTAAACCATACTTTTGATTGCGCAGTTCTGAGCACTCTTTCTGTAGAAAATGCAAGTGGACATTCGGAGCGCTAAGAGGGTAATAGTGGAAAAAGAAGTATATTCAAATATAAACTACACAATAGCATTCTGTGAAAATTCTTTCTGTTCTGTGCATTCAACTAACAGAGTTGAACCTTACTTTTGATTGAGCCGTTCTGAAACACTCTTTCTGTAGAAACTGCAATTGGACATGCTAAGCGCTAAGAGGACTACATTGGGAAAAAGAATATCTTCAAATAAAAACTACACAGATGCATTCTGTGAAACTTATTTCTGATCTGTAAATTCAGTTAACAGAGATAAAACATATTTTTGATTGAGCAGTTATGAAACACTCTTTTTGTAGAAAATGCAAGTGGAGATTCGGAGCGCTAAGAGGGTAATAGTGGAAAAAGGAATGTCTTCAAATATAAACTACACAGAATCATTCGGTGAAACTTCCTTCTGATCTGTGCATTCAGCTAACAGAGTTAAACCATACTTTTGATTGAGCAGATCTGAACACTCTTTCTGTAGAAAATGCAACTGGACATTTGGAGCGCTAAGAGCGTAGTAGTGGAAAATGGAATATATTCAAATATAAACTACACAGAAGCATTCTGTGAAACTTCTTTCTGATCTGAGCATTCAGCTAACAGAGTTAAACCATACTTTTGATCGAGCAGTTTTGAAACACTCTGTCTGTAGAAAATGCAACTGGACATTCGTAGCGCTAAGTGGGTAATAGTGGAAAAAAGAATATGTTCAAATATAAACTACACAGAAGCATTTTATGAAACTTCTTTCTGTTCTGTGCATTCAACTAACAGAGTTGAACCTTACTTTTGATTGAGCCGTTCTGAAAAACTCTTTCTGTAGAAACTGCAATTGGACATTCTGAGCGCTAGGAGGCCTATATTGGGAAAAAGAATGTCTACAAATAAAAACTACACAGAAGAATTGTGTGAAACTTCTTTCTGTTCTGTTTGTTCAACTAAAAGAGTTGAACCTTAGTTTTGATTGAGCCGTTCTGAAACACTCTTTCTGTAGAAAATGCAAGTGGAGATTCGGAGCGCTAAGAGGGTAATAGTGGAAAAAGGAATGTCTCCAAATATAAACTACACAGAAACATTCTGTGAAACTTCTTTCTGATCTGTGCATTCAGCTAACAGAGTTAAACCATACTTTTGATTGAGCAGATCTGAACACTCTTTCTGTAGAAAATGCAACTGGACATTTGGAGCGCTAAGAGAGTACTAGTGGAAAAAGGAATATATTCAAATATAAACTACACAGAAGCATTCTGTGAAACTTCTTTCTGATCTGAGCATTCAGCTAACAGAGTTAAACCATACTTTTGATTGAGCAGTTTTGAAACACTCTGTCTGTAGAAAATGCAACTGGACATTCGTAGCGCTAAGTGGGTAATAGTGGAAAAAAGAATATGTTCAAATATAAACTACACAGAAGCATTGTATGAAACTTCTTTCTGTTCTGTGCATTCAACTAACAGAGTGGAACCTTACATTTGATTGAGCCTTTCTGAAACTCTCTTTCTTTAGAAACTGCAATTGGACATTCTGAGAGCTAAGAGGCCTCTATTGGGAAAAATAATATCTTCAAATAAAAACTACACAGAAGCATTGTGTGAAACTTATTTCTGATATGTTCATTAAGCTAACAGAGTTAAACCATACTTTTGATTGCGCAGTTCTGAACACTCTTTCTGTAGAAAATGCAAGTGGACATTCGGAGCGCTAAGAGGGTAATAGTGGAAAAAGGAGTATATTCAATTATAAACTACACAATAGCATTCTGTGAAAATACTTTCTGTTCTGTGCATTCAACTAACAGAGTTGAACGTTACTTTTGATTGAGCCGTTCTGAAACACTCTTTCTGTAGAAACTGCAATTGGACATGCTAAGCGCTAAGAGGACTACATTGGGAAAAAGAATATCTTCAAATAAAAACTACACAGATGCATTCTGTGAAACTTATTTCTGATCTGTAAATTCAGTTAACAGAGATAAAACATATTTTTGATTGAGCAGTTATGAAACACTCTTTTCGTAGAAAATGCAAGTGGAGATTCGGAGCGCTAAGAGGGCAATAGTGGAAAAAGGAATGTCTTCAAATATAAACTACACAGAATCATTCGGTGAAACTTCTTTCTGATCTGAGCATTCAGCTAACAGAGTTAAACCATACTTTTGATTGAGCAGTTTTGAAACACTCTGTCTGTAGAAAATGCAACTGGACATTCGTAGCGCTAAGTGGGTAATAGTGGAAAAAAGAATATGATCAAATATAAACTACACAGAAGCATTGTATGAAACTTCTTTCTGTTCTGTGCATTCAACTAACAGAGTTGAACCTTACTTTTGAATGAGCCGTTCTGAAACACTCTTTCTGTAGAAACTGCAATTGGACATTCTGAGCGCTAGGAGGCCTATATTGGGAAAAAGAATGTCTACAAATAAAAACTACACAGAAGAATTGTGTGAAACTTCTTTCTGTTCTGTTTGTTCAACTAAAAGAGTTGAACCTTAGTTTTGATTGAGCCGTTCTGAAACACTCTTTCTGTAGAAAATGCAAGTGGAGATTCGGAGCGCTAAGAGGGTAATAGTGGAAAAAGGAATGTCTCCAAATATAAACTACACAGAATCATTCTGTGAAACTTCTTTCTGATCTGTGCATTCAGCTAACAGAGTTAAACCATACTTTTGATTGAGCAGATCTGAACACTCTTTCTGTAGAAAATGCCACTGGACATTTGGAGCGCTAAGAGAGTAGTAGTGGAAAAAGGAATATATTCAAATATAAACTACACAGAAGCATTCTGTGAAACTTCTTTCTGATCTGAGCATTCAGCTAACAGAGTTAAACCATACTTTTGATTGAGCAGTTTTGAAACACTCTGTCTGTAGAAAATGCAACTGGACATTCGTAGCGCTAAGTGGGTAATAGTGGAAAAAAGAATATGTTCAAATATAAACTACACAGAAGCATTGTATGAAACTTCTTTCTGTTCTGTGCATTCAACTAACAGAGTTGAACCTTACTTTTGATTGAGCCTTTCTGAAACACTCTTTCTGTAGAAACTGCAATTGGACATTCTGAGCGCTAAGAGGCCTCTATTGGGAAAAATAATAACTTCAAATAAAAACTACACAGAAGCATTGTGTGAAACTTATTTCTGATATGTTCATTAAGCTAACAGAGTTAAACCATACTTTTGATTGCGCAGTTCTGAACACTCTTTCTGTAGAAAATGCAAGTGGACATTCGGAGCGCTAAGAGGGTAATAGTGGAAAAAGGAGTATATTCAAATATAAACTACACAATAGCATTCTGTGAAAATACTTTCTGTTCTGTGCATTCAACTAACAGAGTTGAACCTTACTTTTGATTGAGCCGTTCTGAAACACTCTTTCTGTAGAAACTGCAATTGGACATGCTAAGCGCTAAGAGGACTACATTGGGAAAAAGAATATCTTCAAATAAAAACTACACAGATGCATTCTGTGAAACTTATTTCTGATCTGTAAATTCAGTTAACAGAGATAAAACATATTTTTGATTGAGCAGTTATGAAACACTCTTTTTGTAGAAAATGCAAGTGGAGATTCGGAGCGCTAAGAGGGTAATAGTGGAAAAAGGAATGTCTTCAAATATAAACTACACAGAATCATTCGGTGAAACTTCCTTCTGATCTGTGCATTCAGCTAACAGAGTTAAACCATACTTTTGATTGAGCAGATCTGAACACTCTTTCTGTAGAGAATGCAACTGGACATTTGGAGCGCTAAGAGCGTAGTAGTGGAAAAAGGAATATATTCAAATATAAACTACACAGAAGCATTCTGTGAAACTTCTTTCTGATCTGAGCATTCAGCTAACAGAGTTAAACCATACTTTTGATTGAGCAGTTTTGAAGCACTCTGTCTGTAGAAAATGCAACTGGACATTCGTAGCGCTAAGTGGGTAATAGTGGAAAAAAGAATATGTTCAAATATAAACTACACAGAAGCATTGTATGAAACTTCTTTCTGTTCTGTGCATTCAACTAACAGAGTTGAACCTTACTTTTGATTGAGCCGTTCTGAAACACTCTTTCTGTAGAAACTGCAATTGGACATTCTGAGCGCTAGGAGGCCTATATTGGGAAAAAGAATGTCTACAAATAAAAACTACACAGAAGAATTGTGTGAAACTTCTTTCTGTTCTGTTTGTTCAACTAAAAGAATTGAACCTTAGTTTTGATTGAGCCGTTCTGAAACACTCTTTCTGTAGAAAATGCAAGTGGAGATTCGGAGCGCTAAGAGGGTAATAGTGGAAAAAGGAATGTCTCCAAATATAAACTACACAGAATCATTCTGTGAAACTTCTTTCTGATCTGTGCATTCAGCTAACAGAGTTAAACCATACTTTTGATTGAGCAGATCTGAACACTCTTTCTGTAGAAAATGCAACTGGACATTTGGAGCGCTAAGAGCGTAGTAGTGGAAAAAGGAATATATTCAAATATAAACTACACAGAAGCATTCTGTGAAACTTCTTTCTGATCTGAGCATTCAGCTAACAGAGTTAAACCATACTTTTGATTGAGCAGTTTTGAAACACTCTGTCTGTAGAAAATGCAACTGGACATTCGTAGCGCTAAGTGGGTAATAGTGGAAAAAAGAATATGTTCAAATATAAACAACACAGAAGCATTGTATGAAACTTCTTTCTGTTCTGTGCATTCAACTAACAGAGTTGAACCTTACTTTTGATTGAGCCGTTCTGAAACACTCTTTCTGTAGAAACTGCAATTGGACATTCTGAGCGCTAGGAGGCCTATATTGGGAAAAAGAATGTCTACAAATAAAAACTACACAGAAGAATTGTGTGAAACTTCTTTCTGTTCTGTTTGTTCAACTAAAAGAGTTGAACCTTAGTTTTGATTGAGCCGTTCTGAAACACTCTTTCTGTAGAAAATGCAAGTGGAGATTCGGAGCGCTAAGAGGGTAATAGTGGAAAAAGGAATGTCTCCAAATATAAACTACACAGAATCATTCTCTGAAACTTCTTTCTGATCTGTGCATTCAGCTAACAGAGTTAAACCATACTTTTGATTGAGCAGATCTGAACACTCTTTCTGTAGAAAATGCCACTGGACATTTGGAGCGCTAAGAGAGTAGTAGTGGAAAAAGGAATATATTCAAATACAAACTACACAGAAGCATTCTGTGAAACTTCTTTCTGATCTGAGCATTCAGCTAACACAGTTAAACCATACTTTTGATTGAGCAGTTTTGAAACACTCTGTCTGTAGAAAATGCAACTGGACATTCGTAGCGCTAAGTGGGTAATAGTGGAAAAAAGAATATGTTCAAATATGAACTACACAGAAGCATTGTATGAAACTTCTTTCTGTTCTGTGCATTCAACTAACAGAGTTGAACCTTACTTTTGATTGAGCCTTTCTGAAACACTCTTTCTGTAGAAACTGCAATTGGACATTCTGAGCGCTAAGAGGCCTCTATTGGGAAAAATAATATCTTCAAATAAAAACTACACAGAAGCATTGTGTGAAACTTATTTCTGATATGTTCATTCAGCTAACAGAGTTAAACCATACTTTTGATTGCGCAGTTCTGAACACTCTTTCTGTAGAAAATGCAAGTGGACATTCGGAGCGCTAAGAGCGTAATAGTGGAAAGAGGAGTATATTCAAATATAAACTACACAATAGCATTCTGTGAAAATTCTTCCTGTTCTGTGCATTCAACTAACAGAGTTGAACCTTACTTTTGATTGAGCCGTTCTGAAACACTCTTTCTGTAGAAACTGCAATTGGACATGCTAAGCGCTAAGAGGACTACATTGGGAAAAAGAATATCTTCAAATAAAAACTACACAGATGCATTCTGTGAAACTTATTTCTGATCTGTAAATTCAGTTAACAGAGATAAAACATATTTTTGATTGAGCAGTTATGAAACACTCTTTTTGTAGAAAATGCAAGTGGAGATTCGGAGCGCTAAGAGGGTAATAGTGGAAAAAGGAATGTCTTCAAATATAAACTACACAGAATCATTCGGTGAAACTTCCTTCTGATCTGTGCATTCAGCTAACAGAGTTAAACCATACTTTTGATTGAGCAGATCTGAACACTCTTTCTGTAGAAAATGCAACTGGACATTTGGAGCGCTAAGAGCGTAGTAGTGGAAAAAGGAATATATTCAAATATAAACTACACAGAAGCATTCTGTGAAACTTCTTTCTGATCTGAGCATTCAGCTAACAGAGTTAAACCATACTTTTGATTGAGCAGTTTTGAAACACTCTGTCTGTAGAAAATGCAACTGGACATTCGTAGCGCTAAGTGGGTAATAGTGGAAAAAAGAATATGTTCAAATATCAACTACACAGAAGCATTGTATGAAACTTCTTTCTGTTCTGTGCATTCAACTAACAGAGTTGAACCTTACTTTTGATTGAGCCGTTCTGAAACACTCTTTCTGTAGAAACTGCAATTGGACATTCTGAGCGCTAGGAGGCCTATATTGGGAAAAAGAATGTCTACAAATAAAAACTACACAGAAGAATTGTGTGAAACTTCTTTCTGTTCTGTTTGTTCAACTAAAAGAATTGAACCTTAGTTTTGATTGAGCCGTTCTGAAACACTCTTTCTGTAGAAAATGCAAGTGGAGATTCGGAGCGCTAAGAGGGTAATAGTGGAAAAAGGAATGTCTCCAAATATAAACTACACAGAATCATTCTGTGAAACTTCTTTCTGATCTGTGCATTCAGCTAACAGAGTTAAACCATACTTTTGATTGACCAGATCTGAACACTCTTTCTGTAGAAAATGCAACTGGACATTTGGAGCGCTAAGAGCGTAGTAGTGGAAAAAGGAATATATTCAAATATAAACTACACAGAAGCATTCTGTGAAACTTCTTTCTGATCTGAGCATTCAGCTAACAGAGTTAAACCATACTTTTGATTGAGCAGTTTTGAAACACTCTGTCTGTAGAAAATGCAACTGGACATTCGTAGCGCTAAGTGGGTAATAGTGGAAAAAAGAATATGTTCAAATATAAACAACACAGAAGCATTGTATGAAACTTCTTTCTGTTCTGTGCATTCAACTAACAGAGTTGAACCTTACTTTTGATTGAGCCTTTCTGAAACACTCTTTCTGTAGAAACTGCAATTGGACATTCTGAGCGCTAGGAGGCCTATATTGGGAAAAAGAATGTCTACAAATAAAAACTACACAGAAGCATTGTGTGAAACTTATTTCTGATATGTTCATTCAGCTAACAGAGTTAAACCATACTTTTGATTGCGCAGTTCTGAACACTCTTTCTGTAGAAAATGCAAGTGGACATTCGGAGCGCTAAGAGGGTAATAGTGGAAAAAGGAGTATATTCAAATATAAACTACACAATAGCATTCTGTGAAAATTCTTTCTGTTCTGTGCATTCAACTAACAGAGTTGAACCTTACTTTTGATTGAGCCGTTCTGAAACACTCTTTCTGTAGAAACTGCAATTGGACATGCTAAGCGCTAAGAGGACTACATTGGGAAAAATAATATCTTCAAATAAAAACTACACAGAAGAATTGTGTGAAACTTCTTTCTGTTCTGTTTGTTCAACTAAAAGAGTTGAACCTTAGTTTTGATTGAGCCGCTCTGAAACACTCTTTCTGCAGAAAATGCAAGTGGAGATTCGGAGCGCTAAGAGGGTAATAGTGGAAAAAGGAATGTCTCCAAATATAAACTACACAGTATCATTCTGTGAAACTTCTTTCTGATCTGTGCATTCAGCTAACAGGGTTAAACCATACTTTTGATTGAGCAGATCTGAACACTCTTTCTGTGGAAAATGCAACTGGACATTTTGAGCGCTAAGAGAGTAGTAGTGGAAAAAGGAATATATTCAAATATAAACTACACAGAAGCATTCTGTGAAACTTCTTTCTGATCTGAGCATTCAGCTAACAGAGTTAAACCATACTTTTGATTGAGCAGTTTTGAAACACTCTGTCTGTAGAAAATGCAACTGGACATTCGTAGCGCTAAGTGGGTAATAGTGGAAAAAAGAATATGTTCAAATATAAACTACACAGAAGCATTGTATGAAACTTCTTTCTGTTCTGTGCATTCAACTAACAGAGTTGAACCTTACTTTTGATTGAGCCTTTCTGAAACACTCTTTCTGTAGAAACTGCAATTGGACATTCTGAGCGCTAAGAGGCCTCTATTGGGAAAAATAATATCTTCAAATAAAAACTACACAGAAGCATTGTGTGAAACTTATTTCTGATATGTTCATTAAGCTAACAGAGTTAAACCATACTTTTGATTGCGCAGTTCTGAACACTCTTTCTGTAGAAAATGCAAGTGGACATTCGGAGCGCTAAGAGGGTAATAGTGGAAAAAGGAATATATTCAAATATAAACTACACAGTAGCATTCTGTGAAAATTCTTTCTGTTCTGTGCATTCAACTAACAGAGTTGAACCTTACTTTTGATTGAGCCGTTCTGAAACACTCTTTCTGTAGAAACTGCAATTGGACATGCTAAGCGCTAAGAGGCCTACATTGGGAAAAAGAATATCTTCAAATAAAAACTACACAGATGCATTCTGTGAAACTTATTTCTGATCTGTAAATTCAGTTAACAGAGATAAAACATATTTTTGATTGAGCAGTTATGAAACACTCTTTTTGTAGAAAATGCAAGTGGAGATTCGGAGCGCTAAGATGGTAATAGTGGAAAAAGGAATGTCTTCAAATATAAACTACACAGAATCATTCGGTGAAACTTCTTTATGATCTGTGCATTCAGCTAACAGAGTTAAACCATACATTTAATTGAGCAGATCTCAACACTCTTTCTGTAGAAAATGCAACTGGACATTTGGAGCGCTAAGAGCGTAGTAGTGGAAAAAGGAATATATTCAAATATAAACTACACAGAAGCTTTCTGTGAAACTTCTTTCTGATCTGAGCATTCAGCTAACAGAGTTAAACCATACTTTTGATTGAGCAGTTTTGAAACACTCTGTCTGTAGAAAATGCAACTGGACATTCGTAGCGCTAAGTGGGTAATAGTGGAAAAAAGAATATGTTCAAATATAAACTACACAGAAGCATTGTATGAAACTTCTTTCTGTTCTGTGCATTCAACTAACAGAGTTGAACCTTACTTTTGATTGAGCCGTTCTGAAACACTCTTTCTGTAGAAACTGCAATTGGACATTCTGAGCGCTAGGAGGCCTATATTGGGAAAAAGAATGTCTACAAATAAAAACTACACAGAAGAACTGTGTGAAACTTCTTTCTGTTCTGTTTGTTCAACTAAAAGAGTTGAACCTTAGTTTTGATTGAGCCGTTCTGAAACACTCTTTCTGTAGAAAATGCAAGTGGAGATTCGGAGCGCTAAGAGGGTAAGAGTGGAAAAAGGAATGTCTCCAAATATAAACTACACAGAATCATTCTGTGAAACTTCTTTCTGATCTGTGCATTCAGCTAACAGAGTTAAACCATACTTTTGATTGAGCAGATCTGAACACTCTTTCTGTAGAAAATGCCACTGGACATTTGGAGCGCTAAGAGAGTAGTAGTGGAAAAAGGAATATATTCAAATATAAACTACACAGAAGCATTCTGTGAAACTTCTTTCTGATCTGAGCATTCAGCTAACAGAGTTAAACCATACTTTTGATTGAGCAGTTTTGAAACACTCTGTCTGTAGAAAATGCAACTGGACATTCGTAGCGCTAAGTGGGTAATAGTGGAAAAAAGAATATGTTCAAATATAAACTACACAGAAGCATTGTATGAAACTTCTTTCTGTTCTGTGCATTCAACTAACAGAGTTGAACCTTACTTTTGATTGAGCCTTTCTGAAACACTCTTTCTGTAGAAACTGCAATTGGACATTCTGAGCGCTAAGAGGCCTCTATTGGGAAAAATAATATCTTCAAATAAAAACTACACAGAAGCATTGTGTGAAACTTATTTCTGATATGTTCATTAAGCTAACAGAGTTAAACCATACTTTTGATTGCGCAGTTCTGAACACTCTTTCTGTAGAAAATGCAAGTGGACATTCGGAGCGCTAAGAGGTTAATAGTGGAAAAAGGAGTATATTCAAATATAAACTACACAATAGCATTCTGTGAAAATACTTTCTGTTCTGTGCATTAAACTAACAGAGTTGAACCTTACTTTTGATTGAGCCGTTCTGAAACACTCTTTCTGTAGAAACTGCAATTAGACATGCTAAGCGCTAAGAGGACTACATTGGGAAAAAGAATATCTTCAAATAAAAACTACACAGATGCATTCTGTGAAACTTATTTCTGATCTGTAAATTCAGTTAACAGAGATAAAACATATTTTTGATTGAGCAGTTATGAAACACTCTTTTTGTAGAAAATGCAAGTGGAGATTCGGAGCGCTAAGAGGGTAATAGTGGAAAAAGGAATGTCTTCAAATATAAACTACACAGAATCATTCGGTGAAACTTCCTTCTGATCTGTGCATTCAGCTAACAGAGTTAAACCATACATTTGATTGAGCAGATCTGAACACTCTTTCTGTAGAAAATGCAACTGGACATTTGGAGCGCTAAGAGCGTAGTAGTGGAAAAAGGAATATATTCAAATATAAACTACACAGAAGCATTCAGTGAAACTTCTTTCTGATCTGAGCATTCAGCTAACAGAGTTAAACCATACTTTTGATTGAGCAGTTTTGAAACACTCTGTCTGTAGAAAATGCAACTGGACATTCGTAGCGCTAAGTGGGTAATAGTGGAAAAAAGAATATGTTCAAATATACACTACACAGAAGCATTGTATGAAACTTCTTTCTGTTCTGTGCATTCAACTAACAGAGTTGAACCTTACTTTTGATTGAGCCGTTCTGAAACACTCTTTCTGTAGAAACTGCAATTGGACATTCTGAGCGCTAGGAGGCCTATATTGGGAAAAAGAATGTCTACAAATAAAAACTACACAGAAGAATTGTGTGAAACTTCTTTCTGTTCTGTTTGTTCAACTAAAAGAGTTGAACCTTAGTTTTGATTGAGCCGTTCTGAAACACTCTTTCTGTAGAAAATGCAAGTGGAGATTCGGAGCGCTAAGAGGGTAATAGTGGAAAAAGGAATGTCTCCAAATATAAACTACACAGAATCATTCTGTGAAACTTCTTTCTGATCTGTGCATTCAGCTAACAGAGTTAAACCATACTTTTGATTGAGCAGATCTGAACACTCTTTCTGTAGAAAATGCAACTGGACATTTGGAGCGCTAAGAGCGTAGTAGTGGAAAAAGGAATATATTCAAATATAAACTACACAGAAGCATTCTGTGAAACTTCTTTCTGATCTGAGCATTCAGCTAACAGAGTTAAACCATACTTTTGATTGAGCAGTTTTGAAACACTCTGTCTGTAGAAAATGCAACTGGACATTCGTAGCGCTAAGTGGGTAATAGTGGAAAAAAGAATATGTTCAAATATAAACTACACAGAAGCACTGTATGAAACTCCTTTCTGTTCTGTGCATTCAACTAACAGAGTTGAACCTTACTTTTGATTGAGCCGTTCTGAAACACTCTTTCTGTAGAAACTGCAATTGGACATTCTGAGCGCTAGGAGGCCTATATTGGGAAAAAAAATGTCTACAAATAAAAACTACACAGAAGAATTGTGTGAAACTTCTTTCTGTTCTGTTTGTTCAACTAAAAGAGTTGAACCTTAGTTTTGATTGAGCCGTTCTGAAACACTCTTTCTGTAGAAAATGCAAGTGGAGATTCGGAGCGCTAAGAGGGTAATAGTGGAAAAAGTAATGTCTCCAAATATAAACTACACAGAATCATTCTGTGAAACTTCTTTCTTATCTGTGCATTCAGCTAACAGAGTTAAACCATACTTTTGATTGAGCAGATCTGAACACTCTTTCTGTAGAAAATACCACTGGACATTTGGAGCGCTAAGAGAGTAGTAGGGGAAAAAGGAATATATTCAAATATAAACTACACAGAAGCATTCTGTGAAACTTCTTTCTGATCTGAGCATTCAGCTAACAGAGTTAAACTATACTTTTGATTGAGCAGTTTTGAAACACTCTGTCTGTAGAAAATGCAACTGGACATTCGTAGCGCTAAGTGGGTAATAGTGGAAAAAAGAATATGTTCAAATATAAACTACACAGAAGCATTGTATGAAACTTCTTTCTGTTCTGTGCATTCAACTAACAGAGTTGAACCTTACTTTTGATTGAGCCTTTCTGAAACACTCTTTCTGTAGAAACTGCAATTGGACATTCTGAGCGCTAAGAGGCCTCTATTGGGAAAAAGAATATCTTCAAATAAAAACTACACAGAAGCATTGTGTGAAACTTATTTCTGATATGTTCATTAAGCTAACAGAGTTAAACCATACTTTTGATTGCGCAGTTCTGAGCACTCTTTCTGTAGAAAATGCAAGTGGACATTCGGAGCGCTAAGAGGGTAATAGTGGAAAAAGAAGTATATTCAAATATAAACTACACAATAGCATTCTGTGAAAATTCTTTCTGTTCTGTGCATTCAACTAACAGAGTTGAACCTTACTTTTGATTGAGCCGTTCTGAAACACTCTTTCTGTAGAAACTGCAATTGGACATGCTAAGCGCTAAGAGGACTACATTGGGAAAAAGAATATCTTCAAATAAAAACTACACAGATGCATTCTGTGAAACTTATTTCTGATCTGTAAATTCAGTTAACAGAGATAAAACATATTTTTGATTGAGCAGTTATGAAACACTCTTTTTGTAGAAAATGCAAGTGGAGATTCGGAGCGCTAAGAGGGTAATAGTGGAAAAAGGAATGTCTTCAAATATAAACTACACAGAATCATTCGGTGAAACTTCCTTCTGATCTGTGCATTCAGCTAACAGAGTTAAACCATACTTTTGATTGAGCAGATCTGAACACTCTTTCTGTAGAAAATGCAACTGGACATTTGGAGCGCTAAGAGCGTAGTAGTGGAAAATGGAATATATTCAAATATAAACTACACAGAAGCATTCTGTGAAACTTCTTTCTGATCTGAGCATTCAGCTAACAGAGTTAAACCATACTTTTGATCGAGCAGTTTTGAAACACTCTGTCTGTAGAAAATGCAACTGGACATTCGTAGCGCTAAGTGGGTAATAGTGGAAAAAAGAATATGTTCAAATATAAACTGCACAGAAGCATTGTATGAAACTTCTTTCTGTTCTGTGCATTCAACTAACAGAGTTGAACCTTACTTTTGATTGAGCCGTTCTGAAACACTCTTTCTGTAGAAACTGCAATTGGACATTCTGAGCGCTAGGAGGCCTATATTGGGAAAAAGAATGTCTACAAATAAAAACTACACAGAAGAACTGTGTGAAACTTCTTTCTGTTCTGTTTGTTCAACTAAAAGAGTTGAACCTTAGTTTTGATTGAGCCGTTCTGAAACACTCTTTCTGTAGAAAATGCAAGTGGAGATTCGGAGCGCTAAGAGGGTAAGAGTGGAAAAAGGAATGTCTCCAAATATAAACTACACAGAATCATTCTGTGAAACTTCTTTCTGATCTGTGCATTCAGCTAACAGAGTTAAACCATACTTTTGATTGAGCAGATCTGAACACTCTTTCTGTAGAAAATGCCACTGGACATTTGGAGCGCTAAGAGAGTAGTAGTGGAAAAAGGAATATATTCAAATATAAACTACACAGAAGCATTCTGTGAAACTTCTTTCTGATCTGAGCATTCAGCTAACAGAGTTAAACCATACTTTTGATTGAGCAGTTTTGAAACACTCTGTCTGTAGAAAATGCAACTGGACATTCGTAGCGCTAAGTGGGTAATAGTGGAAAAAAGAATATGTTCAAATATAAACTACACAGAAGCATTGTATGAAACTTCTTTCTGTTCTGTGCATTCAACTAACAGAGTTGAACCTTACTTTTGATTGAGCCTTTCTGAAACACTCTTTCTGTAGAAACTGCAATTGGACATTCTGAGCGCTAAGAGGCCTCTATTGGGAAAAATAATATCTTCAAATAAAAACTACACAGAAGCATTGTGTGAAACTTATTTCTGATATGTTCATTAAGCTAACAGAGTTAAACCATACTTTTGATTGCGCAGTTCTGAACACTCTTTCTGTAGAAAATGCAAGTGGACATTCGGAGCGCTAAGAGGTTAATAGTGGAAAAAGGAGTATATTCAAATATAAACTACACAATAGCATTCTGTGAAAATACTTTCTGTTCTGTGCATTCAACTAACAGAGTTGAACCTTACTTTTGATTGAGCCGTTCTGGAACACTCTTTCTGTAGAAACTGCAATTAGACATGCTAAGCGCTAAGAGGACTACATTGGGAAAAAGAATATCTTCAAATAAAAACTACACAGATGCATTCTGTGAAACTTATTTCTGATCTGTAAATTCAGTTAACAGAGATAAAACATATTTTTGATTGAGCAGTTATGAAACACTCTTTTTGTAGAAAATGCAAGTGGAGATTCGGAGCGCTAAGAGGGTAATAGTGGAAAAAGGAATGTCTTCAAATATAAACTACACAGAATCATTCGGTGAAACTTCCTTCTGATCTGTGCATTCAGCTAACAGAGTTAAACCATACATTTGATTGAGCAGATCTGAACACTCTTTCTGTAGAAAATGCAACTGGACATTTGGAGCGCTAAGAGCGTAGTAGTGGAAAAAGGAATATATTCAAATATAAACTACACAGAAGCATTCTGTGAAACTTCTTTCTGATCTGAGCATTCAGCTAACAGAGTTAAACCATACTTTTGATTGAGCAGTTTTGAAACACTCTGTCTGTAGGAAATGCAACTGGACATTCGTAGCGCTAAGTGGGTAATAGTGGAAAAAAGAATATGTTCAAATATACACTACACATAAGCATTGTATGAAACTTCTTTCTGTTCTGTGCATTCAACTAACAGAGTTGAACCTTACTTTTGATTGAGCCGTTCTGAAACACTCTTTCTGTAGAAACTGCAATTGGACATTCTGAGCGCTAGGAGGCCTATATTGGGAAAAAGAATGTCTACAAATAAAAACTACACAGAAGAATTGTGTGAAACTTCTTTCTGTTCTGTTTGTTCAACTAAAAGAGTTGAACCTTAGTTTTGATTGAGCCGTTCTGAAACACTCTTTCTGTAGAAAATGCAAGTGGAGATTCGGAGCGCTAAGAGGGTAATAGTGGAAAAAGGAATGTCTCCAAATATAAACTACACAGAATCATTCTGTGAAACTTCTTTCTGATCTGTGCATTCAGCTAACAGAGTTAAACCATACTTTTGATTGAGCAGATCTGAACACTCTTTCTGTAGAAAATGCAACTGGACATTTGGAGCGCTAAGAGCGTAGTAGTGGAAAAAGGAATATATTCAAATATAAACTACACAGAAGCATTCTGTGAAACTTCTTTCTGATCTGAGCATTCAGCTAACAGAATTAAACCATACTTTTGATTGAGCAGTTTTGAAACACTCTGTCTGTAGAAAATGCAACTGGACATTCGTAGCGCTAAGTGGGTAATAGTGGAAAAAAGAATATGTTCAAATATAAACTACACAGAAGCACTGTATGAAACTCCTTTCTGTTCTGTGCATTCAACTAACAGAGTTGAACCTTACTTTTGATTGAGCCGTTCTGAAACACTCTTTCTGTAGAAACTGCAATTGGACATTCTGAGCGCTAGGAGGCCTATATTGGGAAAAAAAATGTCTACAAATAAAAACTACACAGAAGAATTGTGTGAAACTTCTTTCTGTTCTGTTTGTTCAACTAAAAGAGTTGAACCTTAGTTTTGATTGAGCCGTTCTGAAACACTCTTTCTGTAGAAAATGCAAGTGGAGATTCAGAGCGCTAAGAGGGTAATAGTGGAAAAAGTAATGTCTCCAAATATAAACTACACAGAATCATTCTGTGAAACTTCTTTCTTATCTGTGCATTCAGCTAACAGAGTTAAACCATACTTTTGATTGAGCAGATCTGAACACTCTTTCTGTAGAAAATACCACTGGACATTTGGAGCGCTAAGAGAGTAGTAGTGGAAAAAGGAATATATTCAAATATAAACTACACAGAAGCATTCTGTGAAACTTCTTTCTGATCTGAGCATTCAGCTAACAGAGTTAAACTATACTTTTGATTGAGCAGTTTTGAAACACTCTGTCTGTAGAAAATGCAACTGGACATTCGTAGCGCTAAGTGGGTAATAGTGGAAAAAAGAATATGTTCAAATATAAACTACACAGAAGCATTGTATGAAACTTCTTTCTGTTCTGTGCATTCAACTAACAGAGTTGAACCTTACTTTTGATTGAGCCTTTCTGAAACACTCTTTCTGTAGAAACTGCAATTGGACATTCTGAGCGCTAAGAGGCCTCTATTGGGAAAAATAATATCTTCAAATAAAAACTACACAGAAGCATTGTGTGAAACTTATTTCTGATATGTTCATTAAGCTAACAGAGTTAAACCATACTTTTGATTGCGCAGTTCTGAGCACTCTTTCTGTAGAAAATGCAAGTGGACATTCGGAGCGCTAAGAGGGTAATAGTGGAAAAAGAAGTATATTCAAATATAAACTACACAATAGCATTCTGTGAAAATTCTTTCTGTTCTGTGCATTCAACTAACAGAGTTGAACCTTACTTTTGATTGAGCCGTTCTGAAACACTCTTTCTGTAGAAACTGCAATTGGACATGCTAAGCGCTAAGAGGACTACATTGGGAAAAAGAATATCTTCAAATAAAAACTACACAGATGCATTCTGTGAAACTTATTTCTGATCTGTAAATTCAGTTAACAGAGATAAAACATATTTTTGATTGAGCAGTTATGAAACACTCTTTTTGTAGAAAATGCAAGTGGAGATTCGGAGCGCTAAGAGGGTAATAGTGGAAAAAGGAATGTCTTCAAATATAAACTACACAGAATCATTCGGTGAAACTTCCTTCTGATCTGTGCATTCAGCTAACAGAGTTAAACCATACTTTTGATTGAGCAGATCTGAACACTCTTTCTGTAGAAAATGCAACTGGACATTTGGAGCGCTAAGAGCGTAGTAGTGGAAAATGGAATATATTCAAATATAAACTACACAGAAGCATTCTGTGAAACTTCTTTCTGATCTGAGCATTCAGCTAACAGAGTTAAACCATACTTTTGATCGAGCAGTTTTGAAACACTCTGTCTGTAGAAAATGCAACTGGACATTCATAGCGCTAAGTGGGTAATAGGGGAAAAAAGAATATGTTCAAATATAAACTACACAGAAGCATTTTATGAAACTTCTTTCTGTTCTGTGCATTCAACTAACAGAGTTGAACCTTACTTTTGATTGAGCCGTTCTGAAACACTCTTTCTGTAGAAACTGCAATTGGACATTCTGAGCGCTAGGAGGCCTATATTGGGAAAAAGAATGTCTACAAATAAAAACTACACAGAAGAATTGTGTGAAACTTCTTTCTGTTCTGTTTGTTCAACTAAAAGAGTTGAACCTTAGTTTTGATTGAGCCGTTCTGAAACACTCTTTCTGTAGAAAATGCAAGTGGAGATTCGGAGCGCTAAGAGGGTAATAGTGGAAAAAGGAATGTGTCCAAATATAAACTACACAGAAACATTCTGTGAAACTTCTTTCTGATCTGTGCATTCAGCTAACAGAGTTAAACCATACTTTTGATTGAGCAGATCTGAACACTCTTTCTGTAGAAAATGCAACTGGACATTTGGAGCGCTAAGAGAGTAGTAGTGGAAAAAGGAATATATTCAAATATAAACTACACAGAAGCATTCTGTGAAACTTCTTTCTGATCTGAGCATTCAGCTAACAGAGTTAAACCATACTTTTGATTGAGCAGTTTTGAAACACTCTGTCTGTAGAAAATGCAACTGGACATTCGTAGCGCTAAGTGGGTAATAGTGGAAAAAAGAATATGTTCAAATATAAACTACACAGAAGCATTGTATGAAACTTCTTTCTGTTCTGTGCATTCAACTAACAGAGTGGAACCTTACATTTGATTGAGCCTTTCTGAAACTCTCTTTCTTTAGAAACTGCAATTGGACATTCTGAGAGCTAAGAGGCCTCTATTGGGAAAAATAATATCTTCAAATAAAAACTACACAGAAGCATTGTGTGAAACTTATTTCTGATATGTTCATTAAGCTAACAGAGTTAAACCATACTTTTGATTGCGCAGTTCTGAACACTCTTTCTGTAGAAAATGCAAGTGGACATTCGGAGCGCTAAGAGGGTAATAGTGGAAAAAGGAGTATATTCAATTATAAACTACACAATAGCATTCTGTGAAGATACTTTCTGTTCTGTGCATTCAACTAACAGAGTTGAACCTTACTTTTGATTGAGCCGTTCTGAAACACTCTTTCTGTAGAAACTGCAATTGGACATGCTAAGCGCTAAGAGGACTACATTGGGAAAAAGAATATCTTCAAATAAAAACTACACAGATGCATTCTGTGAAACTTATTTCTGATCTGTAAATTCAGTTAACAGAGATAAAACATATTTTTGATTGAGCAGTTATGAAACACTCTTTTCGTAGAAAATGCAAGTGGAGATTCGGAGCGCTAAGAGGGCAATAGTGGAAAAAGGAATGTCTTCAAATATAAACTACACAGAATCATTCGGTGAAACTTCTTTCTGATCTGAGCATTCAGCTAACAGAGTTAAACCATACTTTTGATTGAGCAGTTTTGAAACACTCTGTCTGTAGAAAATGCAACTGGACATTCGTAGCGCTAAGTGGGTAATAGTGGAAAAAAGAATATGTTCAAATATAAACTACACAGAAGCATTGTATGAAACTTCTTTCTGTTCTGTGCATTCAACTAACAGAGTTGAACCTTACTTTTGAATGAGCCGTTCTGAAACACTCTTTCTGTAGAAACTGCAATTGGACATTCTGAGCGCTAGGAGGCCTATATTGGGAAAAAGAATGTCTACAAATAAAAACTACACAGAAGAATTGTGTGAAACTTCTTTCTGTTCTGTTTGTTCAACTAAAAGAGTTGAACCTTAGTTTTGATTGAGCCGTTCTGAAACACTCTTTCTGTAGAAAATGCAAGTGGAGATTCGGAGCGCTAAGAGGGTAATAGTGGAAAAAGGAATGTCTCCAAATATAAACTACACAGAATCATTCTGTGAAACTTCTTTCTGATCTGTGCATTCAGCTAACAGAGTTAAACCATACTTTTGATTGAGCAGATCTGAACACTCTTTCTGTAGAAAATGCCACTGGACATTTGGAGCGCTAAGAGAGTAGTAGTGGAAAAAGGAATTTATTCAAATATAAACTACACAGAAGCATTCTGTGAAACTTCTTTCTGATCTGAGCATTCAGCTAACAGAGTTAAACCATACTTTTGATTGAGCAGTTTTGAAACACTCTGTCTGTAGAAAATGCAACTGGACATTCGTAGCGCTAAGTGGGTAATAGTGGAAAAAAGAATATGTTCAAATATAAACTACACAGAAGCATTGTATGAAACTTCTTTCTGTTCTGTGCATTCAACTAACAGAGTTGAACCTTACTTTTGATTGAGCCTTTCTGAAACACTCTTTCTGTAGAAACTGCAATTGGACATTCTGAGCGCTAAGAGGCCTCTATTGGGAAAAATAATAACTTCAAATAAAAACTACACAGAAGCATTGTGTGAAACTTATTTCTGATATGTTCATTAAGCTAACAGAGTTAAACCATACTTTTGATTGCGCAGTTCTGAACACTCTTTCTGTAGAAAATGCAAGTGGACATTCGGAGCGCTAAGAGGGTAATAGTGGAAAAAGGAGTATATTCAAATATAAACTACACAATAGCATTCTGTGAAAATACTTTCTGTTCTGTGCATTCAACTAACAGAGTTGAACCTTACTTTTGATTGAGCCGTTCTGAAACACTCTTTCTGTAGAAACTGCAATTGGACATGCTAAGCGCTAAGAGGACTAAATTGGGAAAAAGAATATCTTCAAATAAAAACTACACAGATGCATTCTGTGAAACTTATTTCTGATCTGTAAATTCAGTTAACAGAGATAAAACATATTTTTGATTGAGCAGTTATGAAACACTCTTTTTGTAGAAAATGCAAGTGGAGATTCGGAGCGCTAAGAGGGTAATAGTGGAAAAAGGAATGTCTTCAAATATAAACTACACAGAATCATTCTGTGAAACTTCTTTCTGATCTGTGCATTCAGCTAACAGAGTTAAACCATACTTTTGATTGAGCAGATCTGAACACTCTTTCTGTAGAAAATGCAACTGGACATTTGGAGCGCTAAGAGCGTAGTAGTGGAAAAAGGAATATATTCAAATATAAACTACACAGAAGCATTCTGTGAAACTTCTTTCTGATCTGAGCATTCAGCTAACAGAGTTAAACCATACTTTTGATTGAGCAGTTTTGAAACACTCTGTCTGTAGAAAATGCAACTGGACATTCGTAGCGCTAAGTGGGTAATAGTGGAAAAAAGAATATGTTCAAATATAAACAACACAGAAGCATTGTATGAAACTTCTTTCTGTTCTGTGCATTCAACTAACAGAGTTGAACCTTACTTTTGATTGAGCCGTTCTGAAACACTCTTTCTGTAGAAACTGCAATTGGACATTCTGAGCGCTAGGAGGCCTATATTGGGAAAAAGAATGTCTACAAATAAAAACTACACAGAAGAATTGTGTGAAACTTCTTTCTGTTCTGTTTGTTCAACTAAAAGAGTTGAACCTTAGTTTTGATTGAGCCGTTCTGAAACACTCTTTCTGTAGAAAATGCAAGTGGAGATTCGGAGCGCTAAGAGGGTAATAGTGGAAAAAGGAATGTCTCCAAATGTAAACTACACAGAATCATTCTCTGAAACTTCTTTCTGCTCTGTGCATTCAGCTAACAGAGTTAAACCATACTTTTGATTGAGCAGATCTGAACACTCTTTCTGTAGAAAATGCCACTGGACATTTGGAGCGCTAAGAGAGTAGTAGTGGAAAAAGGAATATATTCAAATACAAACTACACAGAAGCATTCTGTGAAACTTCTTTCTGATCTGAGCATTCAGCTAACAGAGTTAAACCATACTTTTGATTGAGCAGTTTTGAAACACTCTGTCTGTAGAAAATGCAACTGGACATTCGTAGCGCTAAGTGGGTAATAGTGGAAAAAAGAATATGTTCAAATATAAACTACACAGAAGCACTGTATGAAACTCCTTTCTGTTCTGTGCATTCAACTAACAGAGTTGAACCTTACTTTTGATTGAGCCGTTCTGAAACACTCTTTCTGTAGAAACTGCAATTGGACATTCTGAGCGCTAGGAGGCCTATATTGGGAAAAAAAATGTCTACAAATAAAAACTACACAGAAGAATTGTGTGAAACTTCTTTCTGTTCTGTTTGTTCAACTAAAAGAGTTGAACCTTAGTTTTGATTGAGCCGTTCTGAAACACTCTTTCTGTAGAAAATGCAAGTGGAGATTCGGAGCGCTAAGAGGGTAATAGTGGAAAAAGTAATGTCTCCAAATATAAACTACACAGAATCATTCTGTGAAACTTCTTTCTTATCTGTGCATTCAGCTAACAGAGTTAAACCATACTTTTGATTGAGCAGATCTGAACACTCTTTCTGTAGAAAATACCACTGGACATTTGGAGCGCTAAGAGAGTAGTAGTGGAAAAAGGAATATATTCAAATATAAACTACACAGAAGCATTCTGTGAAACTTCTTTCTGATCTGAGCATTCAGCTAACAGAGTTAAACTATACTTTTGATTGAGCAGTTTTGAAACACTCTGTCTGTAGAAAATGCAACTGGACATTCGTAGCGCTAAGTGGGTAATAGTGTAAAAAAGAATATGTTCAAATATAAACTACACAGAAGCATTGTATGAAACTTCTTTCTGTTCTGTGCATTCAACTAACAGAGTTGAACCTTACTTTTGATTGAGCCTTTCTGAAACACTCTTTCTGTAGAAACTGCAATTGGACATTCTGAGCGCTAAGAGGCCTCTATTGGGAAAAATAATATCTTCAAATAAAAACTACACAGAAGCA
Source organism: Symphalangus syndactylus (assembly GCF_028878055.3). NCBI lineage: Eukaryota > Metazoa > Chordata > Mammalia > Primates > Hylobatidae > Symphalangus > Symphalangus syndactylus. The sequence continues at coordinate 1,187,296 of NC_072444.2, read as the reverse complement.
TTGTGTGAAACTTATTTCTGATATGTTCATTAAGCTAACAGAGTTAAACCATACTTTTGATTGCGCAGTTCTGAGCACTCTTTCTGTAGAAAATGCAAGTGGACATTCGGAGCGCTAAGAGGGTAATAGTGGAAAAAGAAGTATATTCAAATATAAACTACACAATAGCATTCTGTGAAAATTCTTTCTGTTCTGTGCATTCAACTAACAGAGTTGAACCTTACTTTTGATTGAGCCGTTCTGAAACACTCTTTCTGTAGAAACTGCAATTGGACATGCTAAGCGCTAAGAGGACTACATTGGGAAAAAGAATATCTTCAAATAAAAACTACACAGATGCATTCTGTGAAACTTATTTCTGATCTGTAAATTCAGTTAACAGAGATAAAACATATTTTTGATTGAGCAGTTATGAAACACTCTTTTTGTAGAAAATGCAAGTGGAGATTCGGAGCGCTAAGAGGGTAATAGTGGAAAAAGGAATGTCTTCAAATATAAACTACACAGAATCATTCGGTGAAACTTCCTTCTGATCTGTGCATTCAGCTAACAGAGTTAAACCATACTTTTGATTGAGCAGATCTGAACACTCTTTCTGTAGAAAATGCAACTGGACATTTGGAGCGCTAAGAGCGTAGTAGTGGAAAATGGAATATATTCAAATATAAACTACACAGAAGCATTCTGTGAAACTTCTTTCTGATCTGAGCATTCAGCTAACAGAGTTAAACCATACTTTTGATCGAGCAGTTTTGAAACACTCTGTCTGTAGAAAATGCAACTGGACATTCGTAGCGCTAAGTGGGTAATAGTGGAAAAAAGAATATGTTCAAATATAAACTACACAGAAGCATTGTATGAAACTTCTTTCTGTTCTGTGCATTCAACTAACAGAGTTGAACCTTACTTTTGATTGAGCCGTTCTGAAACACTCTTTCTGTAGAAACTGCAATTGGACATTCTGAGCGCTAGGAGGCCTATATTGGGAAAAAGAATGTCTACAAATAAAAACTACACAGAAGAACTGTGTGAAACTTCTTTCTGTTCTGTTTGTTGAACTAAAAGAGTTGAACCTTAGTTTTGATTGAGCCGTTCTGAAACACTCTTTCTGTAGAAAATGCAAGTGGAGATTCGGAGCGCTAAGAGGGTAAGAGTGGAAAAAGGAATGTCTCCAAATATAAACTACACAGAATCATTCTGTGAAACTTCTTTCTGATCTGTGCATTCAGCTAACAGAGTTAAACCATACTTTTGATTGAGCAGATCTGAACACTCTTTCTGTAGAAAATGCCACTGGACATTTGGAGCGCTAAGAGAGTAGTAGTGGAAAAAGGAATATATTCAAATATAAACTACACAGAAGCATTCTGTGAAACTTCTTTCTGATCTGAGCATTCAGCTAACAGAGTTAAACCATACTTTTGATTGAGCAGTTTTGAAACACTCTGTCTGTAGAAAATGCAACTGGACATTCGTAGCGCTAAGTGGGTAATAGTGGAAAAAAGAATATGTTCAAATATAAACTACACAGAAGCATTGTATGAAACTTCTTTCTGTTCTGTGCATTCAACTAACAGAGTTGAACCTTACTTTTGATTGAGCCTTTCTGAAACACTCTTTCTGTAGAAACTGCAATTGGACATTCTGAGCGCTAAGAGGCCTCTATTGGGAAAAATAATATCTTCAAATAAAAACTACACAGAAGCATTGTGTGAAACTTATTTCTGATATGTTCATTAAGCTAACAGAGTTAAACCATACTTTTGATTGCGCAGTTCTGAGCACTCTTTCTGTAGAAAATGCAAGTGGACATTCGGAGCGCTAAGAGGGTAATAGTGGAAAAAGAAGTATATTCAAATATAAACTACACAATAGCATTCTGTGAAAATTCTTTCTGTTCTGTGCATTCAACTAACAGAGTTGAACCTTACTTTTGATTGAGCCGTTCTGAAACACTCTTTCTGTAGAAACTGCAATTGGACATGCTAAGCGCTAAGAGGACTACATTGGGAAAAAGAATATCTTCAAATAAAAACTACACAGATGCATTCTGTGAAACTTATTTCTGATCGGTAAATTCAGTTAACAGAGATAAAACATATTTTTGATTGAGCAGTTATGAAACACTCTTTTTGTAGAAAATGCAAGTGGAGATTCGGAGCGCTAAGAGGGTAATAGTGGAAAAAGGAATGTCTTCAAATATAAACTACACAGAATCATTCGGTGAAACTTCCTTCTGATCTGTGCATTCAGCTAACAGAGTTAAACCATACATTTGATTGAGCAGATCTGAACACTCTTTCTGTAGAAAATGCAACTGGACATTTGGAGCGCTAAGAGCGTAGTAGTGGAAAAAGGAATATATTCAAATATAAACTACACAGAAGCATTCTGTGAAACTTCTTTCTGATCTGAGCATTCAGCTAACAGAGTTAAACCATACTTTTGATTGAGCAGTTTTGAAACACTCTGTCTGTAGAAAATGCAACTGGACATTCGTAGCGCTAAGTGGGTAATAGTGGAAAAAAGAATATGTTCAAATATACACTACACAGAAGCATTGTATGAAACTTCTTTCTGTTCTGTGCATTCAAATAACAGAGTTGAACCTTACTTTTGATTGAGCCGTTCCGAAACACTCTTTCTGTAGAAACTGCAATTGGACATTCTGAGCGCTAGGAGGCCTATATTGGGAAAAAGAATGTCTACAAATAAAAACTACACAGAAGAATTGTGTGAAACTTCTTTCTGTTCTGTTTGTTCAACTAAAAGAGTTGAACCTTAGTTTTGATTGAGCCGTTCTGAAACACTCTTTCTGTAGAAAATGCAAGTGGAGATTCGGAGCGCTAAGAGGGTAATAGTGGAAAAAGGAATGTCTCCAAATATAAACTACACAGAATCATTCTGTGAAACTTCTTTCTTATCTGTGCATTCAGCTAACAGAGTTAAACCATACTTTTGATTGAGCAGATCTGAACACTCTTTCTGTAGAAAATACCACTGGACATTTGGAGCGCTAAGAGAGTAGTAGTGGAAAAAGGAATATATTCAAATATAAACTACACAGAAGCATTCTGTGAAACTTCTTTCTGATCTGAGCATTCAGCTAACAGAGTTAAACTATACTTTTGATTGAGCAGTTTTGAAACACTCTGTCTGTAGAAAATGCAACTGGACATTCGTAGCGCTAAGTGGGTAATAGTGGAAAAAAGAATATGTTCAAATATAAACTACACAGAAGCATTGTATGAAACTTCTTTCTGTTCTGTGCATTCAACTAACAGAGTTGAACCTTACTTTTGATTGAGCCTTTCTGAAACACTCTTTCTGTAGAAACTGCAATTGGACATTCTGAGCGCTAAGAGGCCTCTATTGGGAAAAATAATATCTTCAAATAAAAACTACACAGAAGCATTGTGTGAAACTTATTTCTGATATGTTCATTAAGCTAACAGAGTTAAACCATACTTTTGATTGCGCAGTTCTGAGCACTCTTTCTGTAGAAAATGCAAGTGGACATTCGGAGCGCTAAGAGGGTAATAGTGGAAAAAGAAGTATATTCAAATATAAACTACACAATAGCATTCTGTGAAAATTCTTTCTGTTCTGTGCATTCAACTAACAGAGTTGAACCTTACTTTTGATTGAGCCGTTCTGAAACACTCTTTCTGTAGAAACTGCAATTGGACATGCTAAGCGCTAAGAGGACTACATTGGGAAAAAGAATATCTTCAAATAAAAACTACACAGATGCATTCTGTGAAACATATTTCTGATCTGTAAATTCAGTTAACAGAGATAAAACATATTTTTGATTGAGCAGTTATGAAACACTCTTTTTGTAGAAAATGCAAGTGGAGATTCGGAGCGCTAAGAGGGTTATAGTGGAAAAAGGAATGTCTTCAAATATAAACTACACAGAATCATTCGGTGAAACTTCCTTCTGATCTGTGCATTCAGCTAACAGAGTTAAACCATACTTTTGATTGAGCAGATCTGAACACTCTTTCTGTAGAAAATGCAACTGGACATTTGGAGCGCTAAGAGCGTAGTAGTGGAAAATGGAATATATTCAAATATAAACTACACAGAAGCATTCTGTGAAACTTCTTTCTGATCTGAGCATTCAGCTAACAGAGTTAAACCATACTTTTGATCGAGCAGTTTTGAAACACTCTGTCTGTAGAAAATGCAACTGGACATTCGTAGCGCTAAGTGGGTAATAGTGGAAAAAAGAATATGTTCAAATATAAACTACACAGAAGCATTTTATGAAACTTCTTTCTGTTCTGTGCATTCAACTAACAGAGTTGAACCTTACTTTTGATTGAGCCGTTCTGAAACACTCTTTCTGTAGAAACTGCAATTGGACATTCTGAGCGCTAGGAGGCCTATATTGGGAAAAAGAATGTCTACAAATAAAAACTACACAGAAGAATTGTGTGAAACTTCTTTCTGTTCTGTTTGTTCAACTAAAAGACTTGAACCTTAGTTTTGATTGAGCCGTTCTGAAACACTCTTTCTGTAGAAAATGCAAGTGGAGATTCGGAGCGCTAAGAGGGTAATAGTGGAAAAAGGAATGTCTCCAAATATAAACTACACAGAAACATTCTGTGAAACTTCTTTCTGATCTGTGCATTCAGCTAACAGAGTTAAACCATACTTTTGATTGAGCAGATCTGAACACTCTTTCTGTAGAAAATGCAACTGGACATTTGGAGCGCTAAGAGAGTAGTAGTGGAAAAAGGAATATATTCAAATATAAACTACACAGAAGCATTCTGTGAAACTTCTTTCTGATCTGAGCATTCAGCTAACAGAGTTAAACCATACTTTTGATTGAGCAGTTTTGAAACACTCTGTCTGTAGAAAATGCAACTGGACATTCGTAGCGCTAAGTGGGTAATAGTGGAAAAAAGAATATGTTCAAATATAAACTACACAGAAGCATTGTATGAAACTTCTTTCTGTTCTGTGCATTCAACTAACAGAGTGGAACCTTACATTTGATTGAGCCTTTCTGAAACTCTCTTTCTTTAGAAACTGCAATTGGACATTCTGAGAGCTAAGAGGCCTCTATTGGGAAAAATAATATCTTCAAATAAAAACTACACAGAAGCATTGTGTGAAACTTATTTCTGATATGTTCATTAAGCTAACAGAGTTAAACCATACTTTTGATTGTGCAGTTCTGAACACTCTTTCTGTAGAAAATGCAAGTGGACATTCGGAGCGCTAAGAGGGTAATAGTGGAAAAAGGAGTATATTCAATTATAAACTACACAATAGCATTCTGTGAAAATACTATCTGTTCTGTGCATTCAACTAACAGAGTTGAACCTTACTTTTGATTGAGCCGTTCTGAAACACTCTTTCTGTAGAAACTGCAATTGGACATGCTAAGCGCTAAGAGGACTCCATTGGGAAAAAGAATATCTTCAAATAAAAACTACACAGATGCATTCTGTGAAACTTATTTCTGATCTGTAAATTCAGTTAACAGAGATAAAACATATTTTTGATTGAGCAGTTATGAAACACTCTTTTCGTAGAAAATGCAAGTGGAGATTCGGAGCGCTAAGAGGGCAATAGTGGAAAAAGTAATGTCTTCAAATATAAACTACACAGAATCATTCGGTGAAACTTCTTTCTGATCTGAGCATTCAGCTAACAGAGTTAAACCATACTTTTGATTGAGCAGTTTTGAAACACTCTGTCTGTAGAAAATGCAACTGGACATTCGTAGCGCTAAGTGGGTAATAGTGGAAAAAAGAATATGTTCAAATATAAACTACACAGAAGCATTGTATGAAACTTCTTTCTGTTCTGTGCATTCAACTAACAGAGTTGAACCTTACTTTTGAATGAGCCGTTCTGAAACACTCTTTCTGTAGAAACTGCAATTGGACATTCTGAGCGCTAGGAGGCCTATATTGGGAAAAAGAATGTCTACAAATAAAAACTACACAGAAGAATTGTGTGAAACTTCTTTCTGTTCTGTTTGTTCAACTAAAAGAGTTGAACCTTAGTTTTGATTGAGCCGTTCTGAAACACTCTTTCTGTAGAAAATGCAAGTGGAGATTCGGAGCGCTAAGAGGGTAATAGTGGAAAAAGGAATGTCTCCAAATATAAACTACACAGAATCATTCTGTGAAACTTCTTTCTGATCTGTGCATTCAGCTAACAGAGTTAAACCATACTTTTGATTGAGCAGATCTGAACACTCTTTCTGTAGAAAATGCCACTGGACATTTGGAGCGCTAAGAGAGTAGTAGTGGAAAAAGGAATATATTCAAATATAAACTACACAGAAGCATTCTGTGAAACTTCTTTCTGATCTGAGCATTCAGCTAACAGAGTTAAACCATACTTTTGATTGAGCAGTTTTGAAACACTCTGTCTGTAGAAAATGCAACTGGACATTCGTAGCGCTAAGTGGGTAATAGTGGAAAAAAGAATATGTTCAAATATAAACTACACAGAAGCATTGTATGAAACTTCTTTCTGTTCTGTGCATTCAACTAACAGAGTTGAACCTTACTTTTGATTGAGCCTTTCTGAAACACTCTTTCTGTAGAAACTGCAATTGGACATTCTGAGCGCTAAGAGGCCTCTATTGGGAAAAATAATATCTTCAAATAAAAACTACACAGAAGCATTGTGTGAAACTTATTTCTGATATGTTCATTAAGCTAACAGAGTTAAACCATACTTTTGATTGCGCAGTTCTGAACACTCTTTCTGTAGAAAATGCAAGTGGACATTCGGAGCGCTAAGAGGGTAATAGTGGAAAAAGGAGTATATTCAAATATAAACTACACAATAGCATTCTGTGAAAATACTTTCTGTTCTGTGCATTCAACTAACAGAGTTGAACCTTACTTTTGATTGAGCCGTTCTGAAACACTCTTTCTGTAGAAACTGCAATTGGACATGCTAAGCGCTAAGAGGACTACATTGGGAAAAAGAATATCTTCAAATAAAAACTACACAGATGCATTCTGTGAAACTTATTTCTGATCTGTAAATTCAGTTAACAGAGATAAAACATATTTTTGATTGAGCAGTTATGAAACACTCTTTTTGTAGAAAATGCAAGTGGAGATTCGGAGCGCTAAGAGGGTTATAGTGGAAAAAGGAATGTCTTCAAATATAAACTACACAGAATCATTCGGTGAAACTTCCTTCTGATCTGTGCATTCAGCTAACAGAGTTAAACCATACTTTTGATTGAGCAGATCTGAACACTCTTTCTGTAGAAAATGCAACTGGACATTTGGAGCGCTAAGAGCGTAGTAGTGGAAAATGGAATATATTCAAATATAAACTACACAGAAGCATTCTGTGAAACTTCTTTCTGATCTGAGCATTCAGCTAACAGAGTTAAACCATACTTTTGATCGAGCAGTTTTGAAACACTCTGTCTGTAGAAAATGCAACTGGACATTCGTAGCGCTAAGTGGGTAATAGTGGAAAAAAGAATATGTTCAAATATAAACTACACAGAAGAATTTTATGAAACTTCTTTCTGTTCTGTGCATTCAACTAACAGAGTTGAACCTTACTTTTGATTGAGCCGTTCTGAAACACTCTTTCTGTAGAAACTGCAATTGGACATTCTGAGCGCTAGGAGGCCTATATTGGGAAAAAGAATGTCTACAAATAAAAACTACACAGAAGAATTGTGTGAAACTTCTTTCTGTTCTGTTTGTTCAACTAAAAGACTTGAACCTTAGTTTTGATTGAGCCGTTCTGAAACACTCTTTCTGTAGAAAATGCAAGTGGAGATTCGGAGCGCTAAGAGGGTAATAGTGGAAAAAGGAATGTCTCCAAATATAAACTACACAGAAACATTCTGTGAAACTTCTTTCTGATCTGTGCATTCAGCTAACAGAGTTAAACCATACTTTTGATTGAGCAGATCTGAACACTCTTTCTGTAGAAAATGCAACTGGACATTTGGAGCGCTAAGAGAGTAGTAGTGGAAAAAGGAATATATTCAAATATAAACTACACAGAAGCATTCTGTGAAACTTCTTTCTGATCTGAGCATTCAGCTAACAGAGTTAAACCATACTTTTGATTGAGCAGTTTTGAAACACTCTGTCTGTAGAAAATGCAACTGGACATTCGTAGCGCTAAGTGGGTAATAGTGGAAAAAAGAATATGTTCAAATATAAACTACACAGAAGCATTGTATGAAACTTCTTTCTGTTCTGTGCATTCAACTAACAGAGTGGAACCTTACATTTGATTGAGCCTTTCTGAAACTCTCTTTCTTTAGAAACTGCAATTGGACATTCTGAGAGCTAAGAGGCCTCTATTGGGAAAAATAATATCTTCAAATAAAAACTACACAGAAGCATTGTGTGAAACTTATTTCTGATATGTTCATTAAGCTAACAGAGTTAAACCATACTTTTGATTGCGCAGTTCTGAACACTCTTTCTGTAGAAAATGCAAGTGGACATTCGGAGCGCTAAGAGGGTAATAGTGGAAAAAGGAGTATATTCAATTATAAACTACACAATAGCATTCTGTGAAAATACTATCTGTTCTGTGCATTCAACTAACAGAGTTGAACCTTACTTTTGATTGAGCCGTTCTGAAACACTCTTTCTGTAGAAACTGCAATTGGACATGCTAAGCGCTAAGAGGACTCCATTGGGAAAAAGAATATCTTCAAATAAAAACTACACAGATGCATTCTGTGAAACTTATTTCTGATCTGTAAATTCAGTTAACAGAGATAAAACATATTTTTGATTGAGCAGTTATGAAACACTCTTTTCGTAGAAAATGCAAGTGGAGATTCGGAGCGCTAAGAGGGCAATAGTGGAAAAAGGAATGTCTTCAAATATAAACTACACAGAATCATTCGGTGAAACTTCTTTCTGATCTGAGCATTCAGCTAACAGAGTTAAACCATACTTTTGACTGAGCAGTTTTGAAACACTCTGTCTGTAGAAAATGCAACTGGACATTCGTAGCGCTAAGTGGGTAATAGTGGAAAAAAGAATATGTTCAAATATAAACTACACAGAAGCATTGTATGAAACTTCTTTCTGTTCTGTGCATTCAACTAACAGAGTTGAACCTTACTTTTGAATGAGCCGTTCTGAAACACTCTTTCTGTAGAAACTGCAATTGGACATTCTGAGCGCTAGGAGGCCTATATTGGGAAAAAGAATGTCTACAAATAAAAACTACACAGAAGAATTGTGTGAAACTTCTTTCTGTTCTGTTTGTTCAACAAAAAGAGTTGAACCTTAGTTTTGATTGAGCCGTTCTGAAACACTCTTTCTGTAGAAAATGCAAGTGGAGATTCGGAGCGCTAAGAGGGTAATAGTGGAAAAAGGAATGTCTCCAAATATAAACTACACAGAATCATTCTGTGAAACTTCTTTCTGATCTGTGCATTCAGCTAACAGAGTTAAACCATACTTTTGATTGAGCAGATCTGAACACTCTTTCTGTAGAAAATGCCACTGGACATTTGGAGCGCTAAGAGAGTAGTAGTGGAAAAAGGAATATATTCAAATATAAACTACACAGAAGCATTCTGTGAAACTTCTTTCTGATCTGAGCATTCAGCTAACAGAGTTAAACCATACTTTTGATTGAGCAGTTTTGAAACACTCTGTCTGTAGAAAATGCAACTGGACATTCGTAGCGCTAAGTGGGTAATAGTGGAAAAAAGAATATGTTCAAATATAAACTACACAGAAGCATTGTATGAAACTTCTTTCTGTTCTGTGCATTCAACTAACAGAGTTGAACCTTACTTTTGATTGAGCCTTTCTGAAACACTCTTTCTGTAGAAACTGCAATTGGACATTCTGAACGCTAAGAGGCCTCTATTGGGAAAAATAATATCTTCAAATAAAAACTACACAGAAGCATTGTGTGAAACTTATTTCTGATATGTTCATTAAGCTAACAGAGTTAAACCATACTTTTGATTGCGCAGTTCTGAACACTCTTTCTGTAGAAAATGCAAGTGGACATTCGGACCGCTAAGAGGGTAATAGTGGAAAAAGGAGTATATTCAAATATAAACTACACAATAGCATTCTGTGAAAATACTTTCTGTTCTGTGCATTCAACTAACAGAGTTGAACCTTACTTTTGATTGAGCCGTTCTGAAACACTCTTTCTGTAGAAACTGCAATTGGACATGCTAAGCGCTAAGAGGACTACATTGGGAAAAAGAATATCTTCAAATAAAAACTACACAGATGCATTCTGTGAAACTTATTTCTGATCTGTAAATTCAGTTAACAGAGATAAAACATATTTTTGATTGAGCAGTTATGAAACACTCTTTTTGTAGAAAATGCAAGTGGAGATTCGGAGCGCTAAGAGGGTAATAGTGGAAAAAGGAATGTCTTCAAATATAAACTACACAGAATCATTCGGTGAAACTTCCTTCTGATCTGTGCATTCAGCTAACAGAGTTAAACCATACTTTTGATTGAGCAGATCTGAACACTCTTTCTGTAGAGAATGCAACTGGACATTTGGAGCGCTAAGAGCGTAGTAGTGGAAAAAGGAATATATTCAAATATAAACTACACAGAAGCATTCTGTGAAACTTCTTTCTGATCTGAGCATTCAGCTAACAGAGTTAAACCATACTTTTGATTGAGCAGTTTTGAAGCACTCTGTCTGTAGAAAATGCAACTGGATATTCGTAGCGCTAAGTGGGTAATAGTGGAAAAAAGAATATGTTCAAATATAAACTACACAGAAGCATTGTATGAATCTTCTTTCTGTTCTGTGCATTCAACTAACAGAGTTGAACCTTACTTTTGATTGAGCCGTTCTGAAACACTCTTTCTGTAGAAACTGCAATTGGACATTCTGAGCGCTAGGAGGCCTATATTGGGAAAAAGAATGTCTACAAATAAAAACTACACAGAAGAATTGTGTGAAACTTCTTTCTGTTCTGTTTGTTCAACTAAAAGAATTGAACCTTAGTTTTGATTGAGCCGTTCTGAAACACTCTTTCTGTAGAAAATGCAAGTGGAGATTCGGAGCGCTAAGAGGGTAATAGTGGAAAAAGAAATGTCTCCAAATATAAACTACACAGAATCATTCTGTGAAACTTCTTTCTGATCTGTGCATTCAGCTAACATAGTTAAACCATACTTTTGATTGAGCAGATCTGAACACTCTTTCTGTAGAAAATGCAACTGGACATTTGGAGCGCTAAGAGCGTAGTAGTGGAAAAAGGAATATATTCAAATATAAACTACACAGAAGCATTCTGTGAAACTTTTTTCTGATCTCAGCATTCAGCTAACAGAGTTAAACCATATTTTTGATTGAGCAGTTTTGAAACACTCTGTCTGTAGAAAATGCAACTGGACATTCGTAGCGCTAAGTGGGTAATAGTGGAAAAAAGAATATGTTCAAATATAAACTACACAGAAGCATTGTATGAAACTTCTTTCTGTTCTGTGCATTCAACTAACAGAGTTGAACCTTACTTTTGATTGAGCCGTTCTGAAACACTCTTTCTGTAGAAACTGCAATTGGACATTCTGAGCGCTAGGAGGCCTATATTGGGAAAAAGAATGTCTACAAATAAAAACTACACAGAAGAATTGTGTGAAACTTCTTTCTGTTCTGTTTGTTCAACTAAAAGAGTTGAACCTTAGTTTTGATTGAGCCGTTCTGAAACACTCTTTCTGTAGAAAATGCAAGTGGAGATTCGGAGCGCTAAGAGGGTAATAGTGGAAAAAGGAATGTCTCCAAATAGAAACTACATAGAATCATTCTGTGAAACTTCTTTCTGATCTGTGCATTCAGCTAACAGAGTTAAACCATACTTTTGATTGAGCAGATCTGAACACTCTTTCTGTAGAAAATGCCACTGGACATTTGGAGCGCTAAGAGAGTAGTAGTGGAAAAAGGAATATATTCAAATATAAACTACACTGAAGCATTCTGTGAAACTTCTTTCTGATCTGAGCATTCAGCTAACAGAGTTAAACCATACTTTTGATTGAGCAGTTTTGAAACACTCTGTCTGTAGAAAATGCAACTGGACATTCGTAGCGCTAAGTGGGTAATAGTGGAAAAAAGAATATGTTCAAATATAAACTACACAGAAGCATTGTATGAAACTTCTTTCTGTTCTGTGCATTCAACTAACAGAGTTGAACCTTACTTTTGATTGAGCCTTTCTGAAACACTCTTTCTGTAGAAACTGCAATTGGACATTCTGAGCGCTAAGAGGCCTCTATTGGGAAAAATAATATCTTCAAATAAAAACTACACAGAAGCATTGTGTGAAACTTATTTCTGATATGTTCATTAAGCTAACAGAGTTAAACCATACTTTTGATTGCGCAGTTCTGAACACTCTTTCTGTAGAAAATGCAAGTGGACATTCGGAGCGCTAAGAGGGTAATAGTGGAAAAAGGAGTATATTCAAATATAAACTACACAATAGCATTCTGTGAAAATACTTTCTGTTCTGTGCATTCAACTAACAGAGTTGAACCTTACTTTTGATTGAGCCGTTCTGAAACACTCTTTCTGTAGAAACTGCAATTGGACATGCTAAGCGCTAAGAGGCCTACATTGGGAAAAAGAATATCTTCAAATAAAAACTACACAGATGCATTCTGTGAAACTTATTTCTGATCTGTAAATTCAGTTAACAGAGATAAAACATATTTTTGATTGAGCAGTTATGAAACACTCTTTTTGTAGAAAATGCAAGTGGAGATTCGGAGCGCTAAGAGGGTAATAGTGGAAAAAGGAATGTCTTCAAATATAAACTACACAGAATCATTCGGTGAAACTTCCTTCTGATCTGTGCATTCAGCTAACAGAGTTAAACCATACTTTTGATTGAGCAGATCTGAACACTCTTTCTGTAGAGAATGCAACTGGACATTTGGAGCGCTAAGAGCGTAGTAGTGGAAAAAGGAATATATTCAAATATAAACTACACAGAAGCATTCTGTGAAACTTCTTTCTGATCTGAGCATTCAGCTAACAGAGTTAAACCATACTTTTGATTGAGCAGTTTTGAAGCACTCTGTCTGTAGAAAATGCAACTGGATATTCGTAGCGCTAAGTGGGTAATAGTGGAAAAAAGAATATGTTCAAATATAAACTACACAGAAGCATTGTATGAATCTTCTTTCTGTTCTGTGCATTCAACTAACAGAGTTGAACCTTACTTTTGATTGAGCCGTTCTGAAACACTCTTTCTGTAGAAACTGCAATTGGACATTCTGAGCGCTAGGAGGCCTATATTGGGAAAAAGAATGTCTACAAATAAAAACTACACAGAAGAATTGTGTGAAACTTCTTTCTGTTCTGTTTGTTCAACTAAAAGAATTGAACCTTAGTTTTGATTGAGCCGTTCTGAAACACTCTTTCTGTAGAAAATGCAAGTGGAGATTCGGAGCGCTAAGAGGGTAATAGTGGAAAAAGAAATGTCTCCAAATATAAACTACACAGAATCATTCTGTGAAACTTCTTTCTGATCTGTGCATTCAGCTAACAGAGTTAAACCATACTTTTGATTGAGCAGATCTGAACACTCTTTCTGTAGAAAATGCAACTGGACATTTGGAGCGCTAAGAGCGTAGTAGTGGAAAAAGGAATATATTCAAATATAAACTACACAGAAGCATTCTGTGAAACTTTTTTCTGATCTCAGCATTCAGCTAACAGAGTTAAACCATATTTTTGATTGAGCAGTTTTGAAACACTCTGTCTGTAGAAAATGCAACTGGACATTCGTAGCGCTAAGTGGGTAATAGTGGAAAAAAGAATATGTTCAAATATAAACTACACAGAAGCATTGTATGAAACTTCTTTCTGTTCTGTGCATTCAACTAACAGAGTTGAACCTTACTTTTGATTGAGCCGTTCTGAAACACTCTTTCTGTAGAAACTGCAATTGGACATTCTGAGCGCTAGGAGGCCTATATTGGGAAAAAGAATGTCTACAAATAAAAACTACACAGAAGAATTGTGTGAAACTTCTTTCTGTTCTGTTTGTTCAACTAAAAGAGTTGAACCTTAGTTTTGATTGAGCCGTTCTGAAACACTCTTTCTGTAGAAAATGCAAGTGGAGATTCGGAGCGCTAAGAGGGTAATAGTGGAAAAAGGAATGTCTCCAAATAGAAACTACATAGAATCATTCTGTGAAACTTCTTTCTGATCTGTGCATTCAGCTAACAGAGTTAAACCATACTTTTGATTGAGCAGATCTGAACACTCTTTCTGTAGAAAATGCCACTGGACATTTGGAGCGCTAAGAGAGTAGTAGTGGAAAAAGGAATATATTCAAATATAAACTACACTGAAGCATTCTGTGAAACTTCTTTCTGATCTGAGCATTCAGCTAACAGAGTTAAACCATACTTTTGATTGAGCAGTTTTGAAACACTCTGTCTGTAGAAAATGCAACTGGACATTCGTAGCGCTAAGTGGGTAATAGTGGAAAAAAGAATATGTTCAAATATAAACTACACAGAAGCATTGTATGAAACTTCTTTCTGTTCTGTGCATTCAACTAACAGAGTTGAACCTTACTTTTGATTGAGCCTTTCTGAAACACTCTTTCTGTAGAAACTGCAATTGGACATTCTGAGCGCTAAGAGGCCTCTATTGGGAAAAATAATATCTTCAAATAAAAACTACACAGAAGCATTGTGTGAAACTTATTTCTGATATGTTCATTAAGCTAACAGAGTTAAACCATACTTTTGATTGCGCAGTTCTGAACACTCTTTCTGTAGAAAATGCAAGTGGACATTCGGAGCGCTAAGAGGGTAATAGTGGAAAAAGGAGTATATTCAAATATAAACTACACAATAGCATTCTGTGAAAATACTTTCTGTTCTGTGCATTCAACTAACAGAGTTGAACCTTACTTTTGATTGAGCCGTTCTGAAACACTCTTTCTGTAGAAACTGCAATTGGACATGCTAAGCGCTAAGAGGCCTACATTGGGAAAAAGAATATCTTCAAATAAAAACTACACAGATGCATTCTGTGAAACTTATTTCTGATCTGTAAATTCAGTTAACAGAGATAAAACATATTTTTGATTGAGCAGTTATGAAACACTCTTTTTGTAGAAAATGCAAGTGGAGATTCGGAGCGCTAAGAGGGTAATAGTGGAAAAAGGAATGTCTTCAAATATAAACTACACAGAATCATTCGGTGAAACTTCCTTCTGATCTGTGCATTCAGCTAACAGAGTTAAACCATACTTTTGATTGAGCAGATCTGAACACTCTTTCTGTAGAAAATGCAACTGGACATTTGGAGCGCTAAGAGCGTAGTAGTGGAAAAAGGAATATATTCAAATATAAACTACACAGAAGCATTCTGTGAAACTTCTTTCTGATCTGAGCATTCAGCTAACAGAGTTAAACCATACTTTTGATTGAGCAGTTTTGAAACACTCTGTCTGTAGAAAATGCAACTGGACATTCGTAGCGCTAAGTGGGTAATAGTGGAAAAAAGAATATGTTCAAATATAAACTACACAGAAGCATTGTATGAAACTTCTTTCTGTTCTGTGCATTCAACTAACAGAGTTGAACCTTACTTTTGATTGAGCCGTTCTGAAACACTCTTTCTGTAGAAACTGCAATTGGACATTCTGAGCGCTAGGAGGCCTATATTGGGAAAAAGAATGTCTACAAATAAAAACTACACAGAAGAATTGTGTGAAACTTCTTTCTGTTCTGTTTGTTCAACTAAAAGAATTGAACCTTAGTTTTGATTGAGCCGTTCTGAAACTCTCTTTCTGTAGAAAATGCAAGTGGAGATTCGGAGCGCTAAGAGGGTAATAGTGGAAAAAGGAATGTCTCCAAATATAAACTACACAGAATCATTCTGTGAAACTTCTTTCTGATCTGTGCATTCAGCTAACAGAGTTAAACCATACTTTTGATTGAGCAGATCTGAACACTCTTTCTGTAGAAAATGCCACTGGACATTTGGAGCGCTAAGAGAGTAGTAGTGGAAAAACGAATATATTCAAATATAAACTACACAGAAGCATTCTGTGAAACTTCTTTCTGATCTGAGCATTCAGCTAACAGAGTTAAACCATACTTTTGATTGAGCAGTTTTGAAACACTCTGTCTGTAGAAAATGCAACTGGACATTCGTAGCGCTAAGTGGGTAATAGTGGAAAAAAGAATATGTTCAAATATAAACTACACAGAAGCATTGTATGAAACTTCTTTCTGTTCTGTGCATTCAACTAACAGAGTTGAACCTTACTTTTGATTGAGCCTTTCTGAAACACTCTTTCTGTAGAAACTGCAATTGGACATTCTGAGCGCTAAGAGGCCTCTATTGGGAAAAAGAATATCTTCAAATAAAAACTACACAGAAGCATTGTGTGAAACTTATTTCTGATATGTTCATTAAGCTAACAGAGTTAAACCATACTTTTGATTGCACAGTTCTGAGCACTCTTTCTGTAGAAAATGCAAGTGGACATTCGGAGCGCTAAGAGGGTAATAGTGGAAAAAGGAGTATATTCAAATATAAACTACATAATAGCATTCTGTGAAAATTCTTTCTGTTCTGTGCATTCAACTAACAGAGTTGAACCTTACTTTTGATTGAGCCGTTCTGAAACACTCTTTCTGTAGAAACTGCAATTGGACATGCTAAGCGCTAAGAGGACTACATTGGGAAAAAGAATATCTTCAAATAAAAACTACACAGATGCATTCTGTGAAACTTATTTCTGATCTGTAAATTCAGTTAACAGAGATAAAACATATTTTTGATTGAGCAGTTATGAAACACTCTTTTTGTAGAAAATGCAAGTGGAGATTCGGAGCGCTAAGAGGGTAATAGTGGAAAAAGGAATGTCTTCAAATATAAACTACACAGAATCATTCGGTGAAACTTCCTTCTGATCTGTGCATTCAGCTAACAGAGTTAAACCATACTTTTGATTGAGCAGATCTGAACACTCTTTCTGTAGAAAATGCAACTGGACATTTGGAGCGCTAAGAGCGTAGTAGTGGAAAAAGGAATATATTCAAATATAAACTACACAGAAGCATTCTGTGAAACTTCTTTCTGATCTGAGCATTCAGCTAACAGAGTTAAACCATACTTTTGATTGAGCAGTTTTGAAACACTCTGTCTGTAGAAAATGCAACTGGACATTCGTAGCGCTAAGTGGGTAATAGTGGAAAAAAGAATATGTTCAAATATAAACTACACAGAAGCATTGTATGAAACTTCTTTCTGTTCTGTGCATTCAACTAACAGAGTTGAACCTTACTTTTGATTGAGCCGTTCTGTAACACTCTTTCTGTAGAAACTGCAATTGGACATTCTGAGCGCTAGGAGGCCTATATTGGGAAAAAGAATATCTACAAATAAAAAGTACACAGAAGAATTGTGTGAAACTTCTTTCTGTTCTGTTTGTTCAACTAAAAGAATTGAACCTTAGTTTTGATTGAGCCGTTCTGAAACACTCTTTCTGTAGAAAATGCAAGTGGAGATTCGGAGCGCTAAGAGGGTAATAGTGGAAAAAGGAATGTCTCCAAATATAAACTACACAGAATCATTCTGTGAAACTTCTTTCTGATCTGTGCATTCAGCTAACAGAGTTAAACCATACTTTTGATTGAGCAGATCTGAACACTTTTTCTGTAGAAAATGCAACTGGACATTTGGAGCGCTAAGAGCGTAGTAGTGGAAAAAGGAATATATTCAAATATAAACTACACAGAAGCATTCTGTGAAACTTTTTTCTGATCTCAGCATTCAGCTAACAGAGTTAAACCATATTTTTGATTGAGCAGTTTTGAAACACTCTGTCTGTAGAAAATGCAACTGGACATTCGTAGCGCTAAGTGGGTAATAGTGGAAAAAAGAATATGTTCAAATATAAACTACACAGAAGCATTGTATGAAACTTCTTTCTGTTCTGTGCATTCAACTAACAGAGTTGAACCTTACTTTTGATTGAGCCGTTCTGAAACACTCTTTCTGTAGAAACTGCAATTGGACATTCTGAGCGCTAGGAGGCCTATATTGGGAAAAAGAATGTCTACAAATAAAAACTACACAGAAGAATTGTGTGAAACTTCTTTCTGTTCTGTTTGTTCAACTAAAAGAGTTGAACCTTAGTTTTGATTGAGCCGTTCTGAAACACTCTTTCTGTAGAAAATGCAAGTGGAGATTCGGAGCGCTAAGAGGGTAATAGTGGAAAAAGGAATGTCTCCAAATAGAAACTACATAGAATCATTCTGTGAAACTTCTTTCTGATCTGTGCATTCAGCTAACAGAGTTAAACCATAGTTTTGATTGAGCAGTTTTGAAACACTCTGTCTGTAGAAAATGCAACTGGACATTCGTAGCGCTAAGTGGGTAATAGTGGAAAAAACAATATGTTCAAATATAAACTACACAGAAGCATTGTATGAAACTTCTTTCTGTTCTGTGCATTCAACTAACAGAGTTGAACCTTACTTTTGATTGAGCCTTTCTGAAACACTCTTTCTGTAGAAACTGCAATTGGACATTCTGAGCGCTAAGAGGCCTCTATTGGGAAAAATAATATCTTCAAATAAAAACTACACAGAAGCATTGTGTGAAACTTATTTCTGATATGTTCATTAAGCTAACAGAGTTAAACCATACTTTTGATTGCACAGTTCTGAGCACTCTTTCTGTAGAAAATGCAAGTGGACATTCAGAGCGCTAAGAGGGTAATAGTGGAAAAAGGAGTATATTCAAATATAAACTACATAATAGCATTCTGTGAAAATTCTTTCTGTTCTGTGCATTCAACTAACAGAGTTGAACCTTACTTTTGATTGAGCCGTTCTGAAAGACTCTTTCTGTAGAAACTGCAATTGGACATGCTAAGCGCTAAGAGGACTACATTGGGAAAAAGAATATCTTCAAATAAAAACTACACAGATGCATTCTGTGAAACTTATTTCTGATCTGTAAATTCAGTTAACAGAGATAAAACATATTTTTGATTGAGCAGTTATGAAACACTCTTTTTGTAGAAAATGCAAGTGGAGATTCGGAGCGCTAAGAGGGTAATAGTGGAAAAAGGAATGTCTTCAAATATAAACTACACAGAATCATTCGGTGAAACTTCCTTCTGATCTGTGCATTCAGCTAACAGAGTTAAACCATACTTTTGATTGAGCAGATCTGAACACTCTTTCTGTAGAGAATGCAACTGGACATTTGGAGCGCTAAGAGCGTAGTAGTGGAAAAAGGAATATATTCAAATATAAACTACACAGAAGCATTCTGTGAAACTTCTTTCTGATCTGAGCATTCAGCTAACAGAGTTAAACCATACTTTTGATTGAGCAGTTTTGAAGCACTCTGTCTGTAGAAAATGCAACTGGATATTCGTAGCGCTAAGTGGGTAATAGTGGAAAAAAGAATATGTTCAAATATAAACTACACAGAAGCATTGTATGAATCTTCTTTCTGTTCTGTGCATTCAACTAACAGAGTTGAACCTTACTTTTGATTGAGCCGTTCTGAAACACTCTTTCTGTAGAAACTGCAATTGGACATTCTGAGCGCTAGGAGGCCTATATTGGGAAAAAGAATGTCTACAAATAAAAACTACACAGAAGAATTGTGTGAAACTTCTTTCTGTTCTGTTTGTTCAACTAAAAGAATTGAACCTTAGTTTTGATTGAGCCGTTCTGAAACACTCTTTCTGTAGAAAATGCAAGTGGAGATTCGGAGCGCTAAGAGGGTAATAGTGGAAAAAGGAATGTCTCCAAATATAAACTACACAGAATCATTCTGTGAAACTTCTTTCTGATCTGTGCATTCAGCTAACAGAGTTAAACCATACTTTTGATTGAGCAGATCTGAACACTCTTTCTGTAGAAAATGCAACTGGACATTTGGAGCGCTAAGAGCGTAGTAGTGGAAAAAGGAATATATTCAAATATAAACTACACAGAAGCATTCTGTGAAACTTTTTTCTGATCTCAGCATTCAGCTAACAGAGTTAAACCATATTTTTGATTGAGCAGTTTTGAAACACTCTGTCTGTAGAAAATGCAACTGGACATTCGTAGCGCTAAGTGGGTAATAGTGGAAAAAAGAATATGTTCAAATATAAACTACACAGAAGCATTGTATGAAACTTCTTTCTGTTCTGTGCATTCAACTAACAGAGTTGAACCTTACTTTTGATTGAGCCGTTCTGAAACACTCTTTCTGTAGAAACTGCAATTGGACATTCTGAGCGCTAGGAGGCCTATATTGGGAAAAAGAATGTCTACAAATAAAAACTACACAGAAGAATTGTGTGAAACTTCTTTCTGTTCTGTTTGTTCAACTAAAAGAGTTGAACCTTAGTTTTGATTGAGCCGTTCTGAAACACTCTTTCTGTAGAAAATGCAAGTGGAGATTCGGAGCGCTAAGAGGGTAATAGTGGAAAAAGGAATGTCTCCAAATAGAAACTACATAGAATCATTCTGTGAAACTTCTTTCTGATCTGTGCATTCAGCTAACAGAGTTAAACCATAGTTTTGATTGAGCAGTTTTGAAACACTCTGTCTGTAGAAAATGCAACTGGACATTCGTAGCGCTAAGTGGGTAATAGTGGAAAAAACAATATGTTCAAATATAAACTACACAGAAGCATTGTATGAAACTTCTTTCTGTTCTGTGCATTCAACTAACAGAGTTGAACCTTACTTTTGATTGAGCCTTTCTGAAACACTCTTTCTGTAGAAACTGCAATTGGACATTCTGAGCGCTAAGAGGCCTCTATTGGGAAAAATAATATCTTCAAATAAAAACTACACAGAAGCATTGTGTGAAACTTATTTCTGATATGTTCATTAAGCTAACAGAGTTAAACCATACTTTTGATTGCACAGTTCTGAGCACTCTTTCTGTAGAAAATGCAAGTGGACATTCGGAGCGCTAAGAGGGTAATAGTGGAAAAAGGAGTATATTCAAATATAAACTACATAATAGCATTCTGTGAAAATTCTTTCTGTTCTGTGCATTCAACTAACAGAGTTGAACCTTACTTTTGATTGAGCCGTTCTGAAAGACTCTTTCTGTAGAAACTGCAATTGGACATGCTAAGCGCTAAGAGGACTACATTGGGAAAAAGAATATCTTCAAATAAAAACTACACAGATGCATTCTGTGAAACTTATTTCTGATCTGTAAATTCAGTTAACAGAGATAAAACATATTTTTGATTGAGCAGTTATGAAACACTCTTTTTGTAGAAAATGCAAGTGGAGATTCGGAGCGCTAAGAGGGTAATAGTGGAAAAAGGAATGTCTTCAAATATAAACTACACAGAATCATTCGGTGAAACTTCCTTCTGATCTGTGCATTCAGCTAACAGAGTTAAACCATACTTTTGATTGAGCAGATCTGAACACTCTTTCTGTAGAGAATGCAACTGGACATTTGGAGCGCTAAGAGCGTAGTAGTGGAAAAAGGAATATATTCAAATATAAACTACACAGAAGCATTCTGTGAAACTTCTTTCTGATCTGAGCATTCAGCTAACAGAGTTAAACCATACTTTTGATTGAGCAGTTTTGAAGCACTCTGTCTGTAGAAAATGCAACTGGATATTCGTAGCGCTAAGTGGGTAATAGTGGAAAAAAGAATATGTTCAAATATAAACTACACAGAAGCATTGTATGAATCTTCTTTCTGTTCTGTGCATTCAACTAACAGAGTTGAACCTTACTTTTGATTGAGCCGTTCTGAAACACTCTTTCTGTAGAAACTGCAATTGGACATTCTGAGCGCTAGGAGGCCTATATTGGGAAAAAGAATGTCTACAAATAAAAACTACACAGAAGAATTGTGTGAAACTTCTTTCTGTTCTGTTTGTTCAACTAAAAGAATTGAACCTTAGTTTTGATTGAGCCGTTCTGAAACACTCTTTCTGTAGAAAATGCAAGTGGAGATTCGGAGCGCTAAGAGGGTAATAGTGGAAAAAGAAATGTCTCCAAATATAAACTACACAGAATCATTCTGTGAAACTTCTTTCTGATCTGTGCATTCAGCTAACAGAGTTAAACCATACTTTTGATTGAGCAGATCTGAACACTCTTTCTGTAGAAAATGCAACTGGACATTTGGAGCGCTAAGAGCGTAGTAGTGGAAAAAGGAATATATTCAAATATAAACTACACAGAAGCATTCTGTGAAACTTTTTTCTGATCTCAGCATTCAGCTAACAGAGTTAAACCATATTTTTGATTGAGCAGTTTTGAAACACTCTGTCTGTAGAAAATGCAACTGGACATTCGTAGCGCTAAGTGGGTAATAGTGGAAAAAAGAATATGTTCAAATATAAACTACACAGAAGCATTGTATGAAACTTCTTTCCGTTCTGTGCATTCAACTAACAGAGTTGAACCTTACTTTTGATTGAGCCGTTCTGAAACACTCTTTCTGTAGAAACTGCAATTGGACATTCTGAGCGCTAGGAGGCCTATATTGGGAAAAAGAATGTCTACAAATAAAAACTACACAGAAGAATTGTGTGAAACTTCTTTCTGTTCTGTTTGTTCAACTAAAAGAGTTGAACCTTAGTTTTGATTGAGCCGTTCTGAAACACTCTTTCTGTAGAAAATGCAAGTGGAGATTCGGAGCGCTAAGAGGGTAATAGTGGAAAAAGGAATGTCTCCAAATAGAAACTACATAGAATCATTCTGTGAAACTTCTTTCTGATCTGTGCATTCAGCTAACAGAGTTAAACCATACTTTTGATTGAGCAGATCTGAACACTCTTTCTGTAGAAAATGCCACTGGACATTTGGAGCGCTAAGAGAGTAGTAGTGGAAAAAGGAATATATTCAAATATAAACTACACTGAAGCATTCTGTGAAACTTCTTTCTGATCTGAGCATTCAGCTAACAGAGTTAAACCATACTTTTGATTGAGCAGTTTTGAAACACTCTGTCTGTAGAAAATGCAACTGGACATTCGTAGCGCTAAGTGGGTAATAGTGGAAAAAAGAATATGTTCAAATATAAACTACACAGAAGCATTGTATGAAACTTCTTTCTGTTCTGTGCATTCAACTAACAGAGTTGAACCTTACTTTTGATTGAGCCTTTCTGAAACACTCTTTCTGTAGAAACTGCAATTGGACATTCTGAGCGCTAAGAGGCCTCTATTGGGAAAAATAATATCTTCAAATAAAAACTACACAGAAGCATTGTGTGAAACTTATTTCTGATATGTTCATTAAGCTAACAGAGTTAAACCATACTTTTGATTGCACAGTTCTGAGCACTCTTTCTGTAGAAAATGCAAGTGGACATTCGGAGCGCTAAGAGGGTAATAGTGGAAAAAGGAGTATATTCAAATATAAACTACATAATAGCATTCTGTGAAAATTCTTTCTGTTCTGTGCATTCAACTAACAGAGTTGAACCTTACTTTTGATTGAGCCGTTCTGAAACACTCTTTCTGTAGAAACTGCAATTGGACATGCTAAGCGCTAAGAGGACTACATTGGGAAAAAGAATATCTTCAAATAAAAACTACACAGATGCATTCTGTGAAACTTATTTCTGATCTGTAAATTCAGTTAACAGAGATAAAACATATTTTTGATTGAGCAGTTATGAAACACTCTTTTTGTAGAAAATGCAAGTGGAGATTCGGAGCGCTAAGAGGGTAATAGTGGAAAAAGGAATGTCTTCAAATATAAACTACACAGAATCATTCGGTGAAACTTCCTTCTGATCTGTGCATTCAGCTAACAGAGTTAAACCATACTTTTGATTGAGCAGATCTGAACACTCTTTCTGTAGAAAATGCAACTGGACATTTGGAGCGCTAAGAGCGTAGTAGTGGAAAAAGGAATATATTCAAATATAAACTACACAGAAGCATTCTGTGAAACTTCTTTCTGATCTGAGCATTCAGCTAACAGAGTTAAACCATACTTTTGATTGAGCAGTTTTGAAACACTCCGTCTGTAGAAAATGCAACTGGACATTCGTAGCGCTAAGTGGGTAATAGTGGAAAAAAGAATATGTTCAAATATAAACTACACAGAAGCATTGTATGAAACTTCTTTCTGTTCTGTGCATTCAACTAACAGAGTTGAACCTTACTTTTGATTGAGCCGTTCTGTAACACTCTTTCTGTAGAAACTGCAATTGGACATTCTGAGCGCTAGGAGGCCTATATTGGGAAAAAGAATATCTACAAATAAAAACTACACAGAAGAATTGTGTGAAACTTCTTTCTGTTCTGTTTGTTCAACTAAAAGAATTGAACCTTAGTTTTGATTGAGCCGTTCTGAAACACTCTTTCTGTAGAAAATGCAAGTGGAGATTCGGAGCGCTAAGAGGGTAATAGTGGAAAAAGGAATGTCTCCAAATATAAACTACACAGAATCATTCTGTGAAACTTCTTTCTGATCTGTGCATTCAGCTAACAGAGTTAAACCATACTTTTGATTGAGCAGATCTGAACACTCTTTCTGTAGAAAATGCAACTGGACATTTGGAGCGCTAAGAGCGTAGTAGTGGAAAAAGGAATATATTCAAATATAAACTACACAGAAGCATTCTGTGAAACTTTTTTCTGATCTCAGCATTCAGCTAACAGAGTTAAACCATATTTTTGATTGAGCAGTTTTGAAACACTCTGTCTGTAGAAAATGCAACTGGACATTCGTAGCGCTAAGTGGGTAATAGTGGAAAAAAGAATATGTTCAAATATAAACTACACAGAAGCATTGTATGAAACTTCTTTCTGTTCTGTGCATTCAACTAACAGAGTTGAACCTTACTTTTGATTGAGCCGTTCTGAAACACTCTTTCTGTAGAAACTGCAATTGGACATTCTGAGCGCTAGGAGGCCTATATTGGGAAAAAGAATGTCTACAAATAAAAACTACACAGAAGAATTGTGTGAAACTTCTTTCTGTTCTGTTTGTTCAACTAAAAGAGTTGAACCTTAGTTTTGATTGAGCCGTTCTGAAACACTCTTTCTGTAGAAAATGCAAGTGGAGATTCGGAGCGCTAAGAGGGTAATAGTGGAAAAAGGAATGTCTCCAAATAGAAACTACATAGAATCATTCTGTGAAACTTCTTTCTGATCTGTGCATTCAGCTAACAGAGTTAAACCATACATTTGATTGAGCAGTTTTGAAACACTCTGTCTGTAGAAAATGCAACTGGACATTCGTAGCGCTAAGTGGGTAATAGTGGAAAAAACAATATGTTCAAATATAAACTACACAGAAGCATTGTATGAAACTTCTTTCTGTTCTGTGCATTCAACTAACAGAGTTGAACCTTACTTTTGATTGAGCCTTTCTGAAACACTCTTTCTGTAGAAACTGCAATTGGACATTCTGAGCGCTAAGAGGCCTCTATTGGGAAAAATAATATCTTCAAATAAAAACTACACAGAAGCATTGTGTGAAACTTATTTCTGATATGTTCATTAAGCTAACAGAGTTAAACCATACTTTTGATTGCACAGTTCTGAGCACTCTTTCTGTAGAAAATGCAAGTGGACATTCGGAGCGCTAAGAGGGTAATAGTGGAAAAAGGAGTATATTCAAATATAAACTACATAATAGCATTCTGTGAAAATTCTTTCTGTTCTGTGCATTCAACTAACAGAGTTGAACCTTACTTTTGATTGAGCCGTTCTGAAAGACTCTTTCTGTAGAAACTGCAATTGGACATGCTAAGCGCTAAGAGGACTACATTGGGAAAAAGAATATCTTCAAATAAAAACTACACAGATGCATTCTGTGAAACTTATTTCTGATCTGTAAATTCAGTTAACAGAGATAAAACATATTTTTGATTGAGCAGTTATGAAACACTCTTTTCGTAGAAAATGCAAGTGGAGATTCGGAGCGCTAAGAGGGTAATAGTGGAAAAAGGAATGTCTTCAAATATAAACTACACAGAATCATTCGGTGAAACTTCTTTCTGATCTGTGCATTCAGCTAACAGAGTTAAACCATACTTTTGATTGAGCAGATCTGAACACTCTTTCTGTAGAAAATGCAACTGGACATTTGGAGCGCTAAGAGCGTAGTAGTGGAAAAAGGTATATATTCAAATATAAACTACACAGAAGCATTCTGTGAAACTTCTTTCTGATCTGAGCATTCAGCTAACAGAGTTAAACCATACTTTTGATTGAGCAGTTTTGAAACACTCTGTCTGTAGAAAATGCAACTGGACATTCGTAGCGCTAAGTGGGTAATAGTGGAAAAAAGAATAAGTTCAAATATAAACTACACAGAAGCATTGTATGAAACTTCTTTCTGTTCTGTGCATTCAACTAACAGAGTTGAACCTTACTTTTGATTGAGCCGTTCTGAAACACTCTTTCTGTAGAAACTGCAATTGGACATTCTGAGCGCTAAGAGGCCTAAATTGGGAAAAAGAATGTCTACAAATAAAAACTACACAGAAGAATTGTGTGAAACTTCTTTCTGT
Source organism: Symphalangus syndactylus (assembly GCF_028878055.3). Taxonomy (NCBI): domain Eukaryota; kingdom Metazoa; phylum Chordata; class Mammalia; order Primates; family Hylobatidae; genus Symphalangus; species Symphalangus syndactylus. The sequence goes on along the minus strand of NC_072444.2, from coordinate 1,160,812 downwards.
TCTGTTTGTTCAACTAAAAGAGTTGAACCTTAGTTTTGATTGAGCCGTTCTGAAACACTCTTTCTGTAGAAAATGCAAGTGGAGATTCGGAGCGCTAAGAGGGTAATAGTGGAAAAAGGAATGTCTCCAAATATAAACTACACAGAATCATTCTGTGAAACTTCTTTCTGATCTGTGCATTCAGCTAACAGAGTTAAACCATACTTTTGATTGAGCAGATCTGAACACTCTTTCTGTAGAAAATGCAACTGGACATTTGGAGCGCTAAGAGCGTAGTAGTGGAAAAAGGAATATATTCAAATATAAACTACACAGAAGCATTCTGTGAAACTTCTTTCTGATCCGAGCATTCAGCTAACATAGTTAAACCATATTTTTGATTGAGCAGTTTTGAAACACTCTGTCTGTAGAAAATGCAACTGGACATTCGTAGCGCTAAGTGGGTAATAGTGGAAAAAAGAATATGTTCAAATATAAACTACACAGAAGCATTGTATGAAACTTCTTTCTGTTCTGTGCATTCAACTAACAGAGTTGAACCTTACTTTTGATTGAGCCGTTCTGAAACACTCTTTCTGTAGAAACTGCAATTGGACATTCTGAGCGCTAGGAGGCCTATATTGGGAAAAAGAATGTCTACAAATAAAAACTACACAGAAGTATTGTGTGAAACTTCTTTCTGTTCTGTTTGTTCAACTAAAAGAGTTGAACCTTAGTTTTGATTGAGCCGTTCTGAAACACTCTTTCTGTAGAAAATGCAAGTGGAGATTCGGAGCGCTAAGAGGGTAATAGTGGAAAAAGGAATGTCTCCAAATATAAACTACATAGAATCATTCTGTGAAACTTCTTTCTGATCTGTGCATTCAGCTAACAGAGTTAAACCATACTTTTGATTGAGCAGATCTGAACACTCTTTCTGTAGAAAATGCCACTGGACATTTGGAGCGCTAAGAGAGTAGTAGTGGAAAAAGGAATATATTCAAATATAAACTACACAGAAGCATTCTGTGAAACTTCTTTCTGATCTGAGCATTCAGCTAACAGAGTTAAACCATACTTTTGATTGAGCAGTTTTGAAACACTCTGTCTGTAGAAAATGCAACTGGACATTCGTAGCGCTAAGTGGGTAATAGTGGAAAAAAGAATATGTTCAAATATAAACTACACAGAAGCATTGTATGAAACTTCTTTCTGTTCTGTGCATTCAACTAACAGAGTTGAACCTTACTTTTGATTGAGCCTTTCTGAAACACTCTTTCTGTAGAAACTGCAATTGGACATTCTGAGCGCTAAGAGGCCTCTATTGGGAAAAATAATATCTTCAAATAAAAACTACACAGAAGCATTGTGTGAAACTTATTTCTGATATGTTCATTAAGCTAACAGAGTTAAACCATACTTTTGATTGCGCAGTTCTGAACACTCTTTCTGTAGAAAATGCAAGTGGACATTCGGAGCGCTAAGAGGGTAATAGTGGAAAAAGGAGTATATTCAAATATAAACTACACAATAGCATTCTGTGAAAATACTTTCTGTTCTGTGCATTCAACTAACAGAGTTGAACCTTACTTTTGATTGAGCCGTTCTGAAACACTCTTTCTGTAGAAACTGCAATTGGACATGCTAAGCGCTAAGAGGACTACATTGGGAAAAAGAATATCTTCAAATAAAAACTACACAGATGCATTCTGTGAAACTTATTTCTGATCTGTAAATTCAGTTAACAGAGATAAAACATATTTTTGATTGAGCAGTTATGAAACACTCTTTTTGTAGAAAATGCAAGTGGAGATTCGGAGCGCTAAGAGGGTAATAGTGGAAAAAGGAATGTCTTCAAATATAAACGACACAGAATCATTCGGTGAAACTTCCTTCTGATCTGTGCATTCAGCTAACAGAGTTAAACCATACTTTTGATTGAGCAGATCTGAACACTCTTTCTGTAGAAAATGCAACTGGACATTTGGAGCGCTAAGAGCGTAGTAGTGGAAAAAGGAATATATTCAAATATAAACTACACAGAAGCATTCTGTGAAACTTCTTTCTGATCTGAGCATTCAGCTAACAGAGTTAAACCATACTTTTGATTGAGCAGTTTTGAAACACTCTGTCTGTAGAAAATGCAACTGGACATTCGTAGCGCTAAGTGGGTAATAGTGGAAAAAAGAATATGTTCAAATATAAACTACACAGAAGCATTGTATGAAACTTCTTTCTGTTCTGTGCATTCAACTAACAGAGTTGAACCTTACTTTTGATTGAGCCGTTCTGAAACACTCTTTCTGTAGAAACTGCAATTGGACATTCTGAGCGCTAGGAGGCCTATATTGGGAAAAAGAATGTCTACAAATAAAAACTACACAGAAGAATTGTGTGAAACTTCTTTCTGTTTTGTTTGTTCAACTAAAAGAATTGAACCTTAGTTTTGATTGAGCCGTTCTGAAACACTCTTTCTGTAGAAAATGCAAGTGGAGATTCGGAGCGCTAAGAGGGTAATAGTGGAAAAAGGAATGTCTCCAAATATAAACTACACAGAATCATTCTGTGAAACTTCTTTCTGATCTGTGCATTCAGCTAACAGAGTTAAACCATACTTTTGATTGAGCAGATCTGAACACTCTTTCTGTAGAAAATGCAACTGGACATTTGGAGCGCTAAGAGCGTAGTAGTGGAAAAAGGAATATATTCAAATATAAACTACACAGAAGCATTCTGTGAAACTTCTTTCTGATCTGAGCATTCAGCTAACAGAGTTAAACCATACTTTTGATTGAGCAGTTTTGAAACACTCTGTCTGTAGAAAATGCAACTGGACATTCGTAGCGCTAAGTGGGTAATAGTGGAAAAAAGAATATGTTCAAATATAAACTACACAGAAGCATTGTATGAAACTTCTTTCTGTTCTGTGGATTCAACTAACAGAGTTGAACCTTACTTTTGATTGAGCCGTTCTGAAACACTCTTTCTGTAGAAACTGCAATTGGACATTCTGAGCGCTAGGAGGCATATATTGGGAAAAAGAATGTCTACAAATAAAAACTACACAGAAGAATTGTGTGAAACTTCTTTCTGTTCTGTTTGTTCAACTAAAAGAGTTGAACCTTAGTTTTGATTGAGCCGTTCTGAAACACTCTTTCTGTAGAAAATGCAAGTGGAGATTCGGAGCGCTAAGAGGGTAATAGTGGAAAAAGGAATGTCTCCAAATATAAACTACACAGAATCATACTGTGAAACTTCTTTCTTATCTGTGCATTCAGCTAACAGGGTTAAACCATACTTTTGATTGAGCAGATCTGAACACTCTTTCTGTAGAAAATGCCACTGGACATTTGGAGCGCTAAGAGAGTAGTAGTGGAAAAAGGAATATATTCAAATATAAACTACACAGAAGCATTCTGTGAAACTTCTTTCTGATCTGAGCATTCAGCTAACAGAGTTAAACCATACTTTTGATTGAGCAGTTTTGAAACACTCTGTCTGTAGAAAATGCAACTGGACATTCGTAGCGCTAAGTGGGTAATAGTGGAAAAAAGAATATGTTCAAATATAAACTACACAGAAGCATTGTATGAAACTTCTTTCTGTTCTGTGCATTCAACTAACAGAGTTGAACCTTACTTTTGATTGAGCCTTTCTGAAACACTCTTTCTGTAGAAACTGCAATTGGACATTCTGAGCGCTAAGAGGCCTCTATTGGGAAAAATAATATCTTCAAATAAAAACTACACAGAAGCATTGTGTGAAACTTATTTCTGATATGTTCATTAAGCTAACAGAGTTAAACCATACTTTTGATTGCGCAGTTCTGAGCACTCTTTCTGTAGAAAATGCAAGTGGACATTCGGAGCGCTAAGAGGGTAACAGTGGAAAAAGGAGTATATTCAAATATAAACTACACAATAGCATTCTGTGAAAATTCTTTCTGTTCTGTGCATTCAACTAACAGAGTTGAACCTTACTTTTGATTGAGCCGTTCTGAAACACTCTTTCTGTAGAAACTGCAATTGGACATGCTAAGCGCTAAGAGGACTACATTGGGAAAAAGAATATCTTCAAATAAAAACTACACAGATGCATTCTGTGAAACTTATTTCTGATCTGTAAATTCAGTTAACAGAGATAAAACATATTTTTGATTGAGCAGTTATGAAACACTCTTTTTGTAGAAAATGCAAGTGGAGATTCGGAGCGCTAAGAGGGTAATAGTGGAAAAAGGAATGTCTTCAAATATAAACTACACAGAATCATTCGGTGAAACTTCCTTCTGATCTGTGCATTCAGCTAACAGAGTTAAACCATACTTTTGATTGAGCAGATCTGAACACTCTTTCTGTAGAAAATGCAACTGGACATTTGGAGCGCTAAGAGCGTAGTAGTGGAAAAAGGAATATATTCAAATATAAACTACACAGAAGCATTCTGTGAAACTTCTTTCTGATCTGAGCATTCAGCTAACAGAGTTAAACCATACTTTTGATTGAGCAGTTTTGAAACACTCTGTCTGTAGAAAATGCAACTGGACATTCGTAGCGCTAAGTGGGTAATAGTGGAAAAAAGAATATGTTCAAATATAAACTACACAGAAGCATTGTATGAAACTTCTTTCTGTTCTGTGCATTCAACTAACAGAGTTGAACCTTACTTTTGATTGAGCCGTTCTGAAACACTCTTTCTGTAGAAACTGCAATTGGACATTCTGAGCGCTAAGAGGCCTAAATTGGGAAAAAGAATGTCTACAAATAAAAACTACACAGAAGAATTGTGTGAAACTTCTTTCTGTTCTGTTTGTTCAACTAAAAGAGTTGAACCTTAGTTTTGATTGAGCCGTTCTGAAACACTCTTTCTGTAGAAAATGCAAGTGGAGATTTGGAGCGCTAAGAGTGTAATAATGGAAAAAGGAATGTCTCCAAATATAAACTACACAGAATCATCCTGTGAAACTTCTTTCTGATCTGTGCATTCAGCTAACAGAGTTAAACCATAATTTTGATTGAGCAGATCTGAACACTCTTTCTGTAGAAAATGCAACTGGACATTTGGAGCGCTAAGAGAGTAGTAGTGGAAAAAGGAATATATTCAAATATAAACTACACAGAAGCATTCTGTGAAACTTCTTTCTGATCTGAGCATTCAGCTAACAGAGTTAAACCATACTTTTGATTGAGCAGTTTTGAAACACTCTGTCTGTAGAAAATGCAACTGGACATTCGTAGCGCTAAGTGGGTAATAGTGGAAAAAAGAATATGTTCAAATATAAACTACACAGAAGCATTGTATGAAACTTCTTTCTGTTCTGTGCATTCAACTAACAGAGTTGAACCTTACTTTTGATTGAGCCGTTCTGTAACACTCTTTCTGTAGAAACTTCAATTGGACATTCTGAGCGCTAGGAGGCCTATATTGGGAAAAAGAATATCTACAAATAAAAACTACACAGAAGAATTGTGTGAAACTTCTTTCTGTTCTGTTTGTTCAACTAAAAGAGTTGAACCTTAGTTTTGATTGAGCCGTTCTGAAACACTCTTTCTGTAGAAAATGCAAGTGGAGATTCGGAGCGCTAAGAGGGTAATAGTGGAAAAAGTAATGTCTCCAAATATAAACTACACAGAATCATTCTGTGAAACTTCTTCCTGATCTGTGCATTCAGCTAACAGAGTTAAACCATACTTTTGATTGAGCAGATCTGAACACTCTTTCTGTAGAAAATGCAACTGGACATTTGGAGCGCTAAGAGAGTAGTAGTGGAAAAAGGAATATATTCAAATATAAACTACACAGAAGCATTCTGTGAAACTTCTTTCTGATCTGAGCATTCAGCTAACAGAGTTAAACCATACTTTTGATTGAACAGTTTTGAAACACTCTGTCTGTAGAAAATGCAACTGGACATTCGTAGCACTAAGTGGGTAATAGTGGAAAAAAGAATATGTTCAAATATAAACTACACAGAAGCATTGTATGAAACTTCTTTCTGTTCTGTGCATTCAACTAACAGAGTTGAACCTTACTTTTGATTGAGCCTTTCTGAAACACTCTTTCTGTAGAAACTGCAATTGGACATTCTGAGCGCTAAGAGGACTCTATTGGGAAAAATAATATCTTCAAATAAAAACTACACAGAAGCATTGTGTGAAACTTATTTCTGATATGTTCATTAAGCTAACAGAGTTAAACCATACTTTTGATTGCGCAGTTCTGAACACTCTTTCTGTAGAAAATGCAAGTGGACATTCGGAGCGCTAAGAGGGTAATAGTGGAAAAAGGAATATATTCAAATATAAACTACACAGTAGCATTCTGTGAAAATTCTTTCTGTTCTGTGCATTCAACTAACAGAGTTGAACCTTACTTTTGATTGAGCCGTTCTGAAACACTCTTTCTGTAGAAACTGCAATTGGACATGCTAAGCGCTAAGAGGCCTACATTGGGAAAAAGAATATCTTCAAATAAAAACTACACAGATGCATTCTGTGAAACTTATTTCTGATCTGTAAATTCAGCTAACAGAGATAAAACATATTTTTGATTGAGCAGTTATGAAACACTCTTTTTGTAGAAAATGCAAGTGGAGATTCGGAGCGCTAAGAGGGTAATAGTGGAAAAAGGAATGTCTTCAAATATAAACTACACAGAATCATTCGGTGAAACTTTTTCTGATCTGTGCATTCACCTAACAGAGTTAAACCATACTTTTGATTGAGCAGTTTTGAAACACTCTGTCTGTAGAAAATGCAACTGGACATTCGTAGCGCTAAGTGGGTAATAGTGGAAAAAAGAATATGTTCAAATATAAACTACACAGAAGCATTGTATGAAACTTCTTTCTGTTCTGTGCATTCAACTAACAGAGTTGAACCTTACTTTTGATTGAGCCTTTCTGAAACACTCTTTCTGTAGAAACTGCAATTGGACATTCTGAGCGCTAAGAGGCCTCTATTGGGAAAAATAATATCTTCAAATAAAAACTACACAGAAGCATTGTGTGAAACTTATTTCTGATATGTTCATTAAGCTAACAGAGTTAAACCATACTTTTGATTGCGCAGTTCTGAGCACTCTTTCTGTAGAAAATGCAAGTGGACATTCGGAGCGCTAAGAGGGTAATAGTGGAAAAAGGAGTATATTCAAATATAAACTACACAATAGCATTCTGTGAAAATTCTTTCTGTTCTGTGCATTCAACTAACAGAGTTGAACCTTACTTTTGATTGAGCCGTTCTGAAACACTCTTTCTGTAGAAACTGCAATTGGACATGCTAAGCGCTAAGAGGCCTACATTGGGAAAAAGAATATCTTCAAATAAAAACTACACAGATGCATTCTGTGAAACTTATTTCTGATCTGTAAATTCAGTTAACAGAGATAAAACATATTTTTGATTGAGCAGTTATGAAACACTCTTTTCGTAGAAAATGCAAGTGGAGATTCGGAGCGCTAAGAGGGTAATAGTGGAAAAAGGAATGTCTTCAAATATAAACTACACAGAATCATTCGGTGAAACTTCTTTCTGATCTGTGCATTCAGCTAATAGAGTTAAACCATACTTTTGATTGAGCAGATCTGAACACTCTTTCTGTAGAAAATGCAACTGGACATTTGGAGCGCTAAGAGCGTAGTAGTGGAAAAAGTATATATTCAAATATAAACTACACAGAAGCATTCTGTGAAACTTCTTTCTGATCAGAGCATTCAGCTAACAGAGTTAAACCATACTTTTGATTGAGCAGTTTTGAAACACTCTGTCTGTAGAAAATGCAACTGGACATTCGTAGCGCTAAGTGGGTAATAGTGGAAAAAAGAATAAGTTCAAATATAAACTACACAGAAGCATTGTATGAAACTTCTTTCTGTTCTGTGCATTCAACTAACAGAGTTGAACCTTACTTTTGATTGAGCCGTTCTGAAACACTCTTTCTGTAGAAACTGCAATTGGACATTCTGAGCGCTAAGAGGCCTAAATTGGGAAAAAGAATGTCTACAAATAAAAACTACACAGAAGAATTGTGTGAAACTTCTTTCTGTTCTGTTTGTTCAACTAAAAGAGTTGAACCTTAGTTTTGATTGAGCCGTTCTGAAACACTCTTTCTGTAGAAAATGCAAGTGGAGATTCGGAGCGCTAAGAGGGTAATAGTGGAAAAAGGAATGTCTCCAAATATAAACTACACAGAATCATTCTGTGAAACTTCTTTCTGATCTGTGCATTCAGCTAACAGAGTTAAACCATACTTTTGATTGAGCAGATCTGAACACTCTTTCTGTAGAAAATGCAACTGGACATTTGGAGCGCTAAGAGCGTAGTAGTGGAAAAAGGAATATATTCAAATATAAACTACACAGAAGCATTCTGTGAAACTTCTTTCTGATCTGAGCATTCAGCTAACAGAGTTAAACCATATTTTTGATTGAGCAGTTTTGAAACACTCTGTCTGTAGAAAATGCAACTGGACATTCGTAGCGCTAAGTGGGTAATAGTGGAAAAAAGAATATGTTCAAATATAAACTACACAGAATCATTTTATGAAACTTCTTTCTGTTCTGTGCATTCAACTAACAGAGTTGAACCTTACTTTTGATTGAGCCGTTCTGAAACACTCTTTCTGTAGAAACTGCAATTGGACATTCTGAGCGCTAGGAGGACTATATTGGGAAAAAGAATGTCTACAAATAAAAACTACACAGAAGTATTGTGTGAAACTTCTTTCTGTTCTGTTTGTTCAACTAAAAGAGTTGAACCTTAGTTTTGATTGAGCCGTTCTGAAACACTCTTTCTGTAGAAAATGCAAGTGGAGATTCGGAGCGCTAAGAGGGTAATAGTGGAAAAAGGAATGTCTCCAAATATAAACTACATAGAATCATTCTGTGAAACTTCTTTCTGATCTGTGCATTCAGCTAACAGAGTTAAAACATACTTTTGATTGAGGAGATCTGAACACTCTTTCTGTAGAAAATGCCACTGGACATTTGGAGCGCTAAGAGAGTAGTAGTGGAAAAAGGAATATATTCAAATATAAACTACACAGAAGCATTCTGTGAAACTTCTTTCTGATCTGAGCATTCAGCTAACAGAGTTAAACCGTACTTTTGATTGAGCAGTTTTGAAACACTCTGTCTGTAGAAAATGCAACTGGACATTCGTAGCGCTAAGTGGGTAATAGTGGAAAAAAGAATATGTTCAAATATAAACTACACAGAAGCATTGTATGAAACTTCTTTCTGTTCTGTGCATTCAACTAACAGAGTTGAACCTTACTTTTGATTGAGCCTTTCTGAAACACTCTTTCTGTAGAAACTGCAATTGGACATTCTGAGCGCTAAGAGGCCTCTATTGGGAAAAATAATATCTTCAAATAAAAACTACACAGAAGCATTGTGTGAAACTTATTTCTGATATGTTCATTAAGCTAACAGAGTTAAACCATACTTTTGATTGCGCAGTTCTGAGCACTCTTTCTGTAGAAAATGCAAGTGGACATTCGGAGCGCTAAGAGGGTAATAGTGGAAAAAGGAGTATATTCAAATATAAACTACACAATAGCATTCTGTGAAAATTCTTTCTGTTCTGTGCATTCAACTAACAGAGTTGAACCTTACTTTTGATTGAGCCGTTCTGAAACACTCTTTCTGTAGAAACTGCAATTGGACATGCTAAGCGCTAAGAGGCCTACATTGGGAAAAAGAATATCTTCAAATAAAAACTACACAGATGCATTCTGTGAAACTTATTTCTGATCTGTAAATTCAGTTAACAGAGATAAAACATATTTTTGATTGAGCAGTTATGAAACACTCTTTTCGTAGAAAATGCAAGTGGAGATTCGGAGCGCTAAGAGGGTAATAGTGGAAAAAGGAATGTCTTCAAATATAAACTACACAGAATCATTCGGTGAAACTTCTTTCTGATCTGTGCATTCAGCTAATAGAGTTAAACCATACTTTTGATTGAGCAGATCTGAACACTCTTTCTGTAGAAAATGCAACTGGACATTTGGAGCGCTAAGAGCGTAGTAGTGGAAAAAGGTATATATTCAAATATAAACTACACAGAAGCATTCTGTGAAACTTCTTTCTGATCTGAGCATTCAGCTAACAGAGTTAAACCATACTTTTGATTGAGCAGTTTTGAAACACTCTGTCTGTAGAAAATGCAACTGGACATTCGTAGCGCTAAGTGGGTAATAGTGGAAAAAAGAATAAGTTCAAATATAAACTACACAGAAGCATTGTATGAAACTTCTTTCTGTTCTGTGCATTCAACTAACAGAGTTGAACCTTACTTTTGATTGAGCCGTTCTGAAACACTCTTTCTGTAGAAACTGCAATTGGACATTCTGAGCGCTAAGAGGCCTAAATTGGGAAAAAGAATGTCTACAAATAAAAACTACACAGAAGAATTGTGTGAAACTTCTTTCTGTTCTGTTTGTTCAACTAAAAGAGTTGAACCTTAGTTTTGAATGAGCCGTTCTGAAACACTCTTTCTGTAGAAAATGCAAGTGGAGATTCGGAGCGCTAAGAGGGTAATAGTGGAAAAAGGAATGTCTCCAAATATAAACTACACAGAATCATTCTGTGAAACTTCTTTCTGATCTGTGCATTCAGCTAACAGAGTTAAACCATACTTTTGATTGAGCAGATCTGAACACTCTTTCTGTAGAAAATGCAACTGGACATTTGGAGCGCTAAGAGCGTAGTAGTGGAAAAAGGAATATATTCAAATATAAACTACACAGAAGCATTCTGTGAAACTTCTTTCTGATCTGAGCATTCAGCTAACAGAGTTAAACCATATTTTTGATTGAGCAGTTTTGAAACACTCTGTCTGTAGAAAATGCAACTGGACATTCGTAGCGCTAAGTGGGTAATAGTGGAAAAAAGAATATGTTCAAATATAAACTACACAGAAGCATTTTATGAAACTTCTTTCTGTTCTGTGCATTCAACTAACAGAGTTGAACCTTACTTTTGATTGAGCCGTTCTGAAACACTCTTTCTGTAGAAACTGCAATTGGACATTCTGAGCGCTAGGAGGACTATATTGGGAAAAAGAATGTCTACAAATAAAAACTACACAGAAGTATTGTGTGAAACTTCTTTCTGTTCTGTTTGTTCAACTAAAAGAGTTGAACCTTAGTTTTGATTGAGCCGTTCTGAAACACTCTTTCTGTAGAAAATGCAAGTGGAGATTCGGAGCGCTAAGAGGGTAATAGTGGAAAAAGGAATGTCTCCAAATATAAACTACATAGAATCATTCTGTGAAACTTCTTTCTGATCTGTGCATTCAGCTAACAGAGTTAAACCATACTTTTGATTGAGCAGATCTGAACACTCTTTCTGTAGAAAATGCCACTGGACATTTGGAGCGCTAAGAGAGTAGTAGTGGAAAAAGGAATATATTCAAATATAAACTACACAGAAGCATTCTGTGAAACTTCTTTCTGATCTGAGCATTCAGCTAACAGAGTTAAACCATACTTTTGATTGAGCAGTTTTGAAACACTCTGTCTGTAGAAAATGCAACTGGACATTCGTAGCGCTAAGTGGGTAATAGTGGAAAAAAGAATATGTTCAAATATAAACTACACAGAAGCATTGTATGAAACTTCTTTCTGTTCTGTGCATTCAACTAACAGAGTTGAACCTTACTTTTGATTGAGCCTTTCTGAAACACTCTTTCTGTAGAAACTGCAATTGGACATTCTGAGCCCTAAGAGGACTCTATTGGGAAAAATAATATCTTCAAATAAAAACTACACAGAAGCATTGTGTGAAACTTATTTCTGATATGTTCATTAAGCTAACAGAGTTAAACCATACTTTTGATTGCGCAGTTCTGAACACTCTTTCTGTAGAAAATGCAAGTGGACATTCGGAGCGCTAAGAGGGTAATAGTGGAAAAAGGAATATATTCAAATATAAACTACACAGTAGCATTCTGTGAAAATTCTTTCTGTTCTGTGCATTCAACTAACAGAGTTGAACCTTACTTTTGATTGAGCCGTTCTGAAACACTCTTTCTGTAGAAACTGCAATTGGACATGCTAAGCGCTAAGAGGCCTACATTGGGAAAAAGAATATCTTCAAATAAAAACTACACAGATGCATTCTGTGAAACTTATTTCTGATCTGTAAATTCAGCTAACAGAGATAAAACATATTTTTGATTGAGCAGTTATGAAACACTCTTTTTGTAGAAAATGCAAGTGGAGATTCGGAGCGCTAAGAGGGTAATAGTGGAAAAAGGAATGTCTTCAAATATAAACTACACAGAATCATTCGGTGAAACTTTTTCTGATCTGTGCATTCACCTAACAGAGTTAAACCATACTTTTGATTGAGCAGTTTTGAAACACTCTGTCTGTAGAAAATGCAACTGGACATTCGTAGCGCTAAGTGGGTAATAGTGGAAAAAAGAATATGTTCAAATATAAACTACACAGAAGCATTGTATGAAACTTCTTTCTGTTCTGTGCATTCAACTAACAGAGTTGAACCTTACTTTTGATTGAGCCTTTCTGAAACACTCTTTCTGTAGAAACTGCAATTGGACATTCTGAGCGCTAAGAGGCCTCTATTGGGAAAAATAATATCTTCAAATAAAAACTACACAGAAGCATTGTGTGAAACTTATTTCTGATATGTTCATTAAGCTAACAGAGTTAAACCATACTTTTGATTGCGCAGTTCTGAGCACTCTTTCTGTAGAAAATGCAAGTGGACATTCGGAGCGCTAAGAGGGTAATAGTGGAAAAAGGAGTATATTCAAATATAAACTACACAATAGCATTCTGTGAAAATTCTTTCTGTTCTGTGCATTCAACTAACAGAGTTGAACCTTACTTTTGATTGAGCCGTTCTGAAACACTCTTTCTGTAGAAACTGCAATTGGACATGCTAAGCGCTAAGAGGCCTACATTGGGAAAAAGAATATCTTCAAATAAAAACTACACAGATGCATTCTGTGAAACTTATTTCTGATCTGTAAATTCAGTTAACAGAGATAAAACATATTTTTGATTGAGCAGTTATGAAACACTCTTTTCGTAGAAAATGCAAGTGGAGATTCGGAGCGCTAAGAGGGTAATAGTGGAAAAAGGAATGTCTTCAAATATAAACTACACAGAATCATTCGGTGAAACTTCTTTCTGATCTGTGCATTCAGCTAATAGAGTTAAACCATACTTTTGATTGAGCAGATCTGAACACTCTTTCTGTAGAAAATGCAACTGGACATTTGGAGCGCTAAGAGCGTAGTAGTGGAAAAAGGTATATATTCAAATATAAACTACACAGAAGCATTCTGTGAAACTTCTTTCTGATCTGAGCATTCAGCTAACAGAGTTAAACCATACTTTTGATTGAGCAGTTTTGAAACACTCTGTCTGTAGAAAATGCAACTGGACATTCGTAGCGCTAAGTGGGTAATAGTGGAAAAAAGAATAAGTTCAAATATAAACTACACAGAAGCATTGTATGAAACTTCTTTCTGTTCTGTGCATTCAACTAACAGAGTTGAACCTTACTTTTGATTGAGCCGTTCTGAAACACTCTTTCTGTAGAAACTGCAATTGGACATTCTGAGCGCTAAGAGGCCTAAATTGGGAAAAAGAATGTCTACAAATAAAAACTACACAGAAGAATTGTGTGAAACTTCTTTCTGTTCTGTTTGTTCAACTAAAAGAGTTGAACCTTAGTTTTGATTGAGCCGTTCTGAAACACTCTTTCTGTAGAAAATGCAAGTGGAGATTCGGAGCGCTAAGAGGGTAATAGTGGAAAAAGGAATGTCTCCAAATATAAACTTCACAGAATCATTCTGTGAAACTTCTTTCTGATCTGTGCATTCAGCTAACAGAGTTAAACCATACTTTTGATTGAGCAGATCTGAACACTCTTTCTGTAGAAAATGCAACTGGACATTTGGAGCGCTAAGAGCGTAGTAGTGGAAAAAGGAATATATTCAAATATAAACTACACAGAAGCATTCTGTGAAACTTCTTTCTGATCTGAGCATTCAGCTAACAGAGTTAAACCATATTTTTGATTGAGCAGTTTTGAAACACTCTGTCTGTAGAAAATGCAACTGGACATTCGTAGCGCTAAGTGGGTAATAGTGGAAAAAAGAATATGTTCAAATATAAACTACACAGAAGCATTTTATGAAACTTCTTTCTGTTCTGTGCATTCAACTAACAGAGTTGAACCTTACTTTTGATTGAGCCGTTCTGAAACACTCTTTCTGTAGAAACTGCAATTGGACATTCTGAGCGCTAGGAGGACTATATTGGGAAAAAGAATGTCTACAAATAAAAACTACACAGAAGTATTGTGTGAAACTTCTTTCTGTTCTGTTTGTTCAACTAAAAGAGTTGAACCTTAGTTTTGATTGAGCCGTTCTGAAACACTCTTTCTGTAGAAAATGCAAGTGGAGATTCGGAGCGCTAAGAGGGTAATAGTGGAAAAAGGAATGTCTCCAAATATAAACTACATAGAATCATTCTGTGAAACTTCTTTCTGATCTGTGCATTCAGCTAACAGAGTTAAACCATACTTTTGATTGAGCAGATCTGAACACTCTTTCTGTAGAAAATGCCACTGGACATTTGGAGCGCTAAGAGAGTAGTAGTGGAAAAAGGAATATATTCAAATATAAACTACACAGAAGCATTCTGTGAAACTTCTTTCTGATCTGAGCATTCAGCTAACAGAGTTAAACCATACTTTTGATTGAGCAGTTTTGAAACACTCTGTCTGTAGAAAATGCAACTGGACATTCGTAGCGCTAAGTGGGTAATAGTGGAAAAAAGAATATGTTCAAATATAAACTACACAGAAGCATTGTATGAAACTTCTTTCTGTTCTGTGCATTCAACTAACAGAGTTGAACCTTACTTTTGATTGAGCCTTTCTGAAACACTCTTTCTGTAGAAACTGCAATTGGACATTCTGAGCGCTAAGAGGCCTCTATTGGGAAAAATAATATCTTCAAATAAAAACTACACAGAAGCATTGTGTGAAACTTATTTCTGATATGTTCATTAAGCTAACAGAGTTAAACCATACTTTTGATTGCGCAGTTCTGAGCACTCTTTCTGTAGAAAATGCAAGTGGACATTCGGAGCGCTAAGAGGGTAATAGTGGAAAAAGGAGTATATTCAAATATAAACTACACAATAGCATTCTGTGAAAATTCTTTCTGTTCTGTGCATTCAACTAACAGAGTTGAACCTTACTTTTGATTGAGCCGTTCTGAAACACTCTTTCTGTAGAAACTGCAATTGGACATGCTAAGCGCTAAGAGGACTACATTGGGAAAAAGAATATCTTCAAATAAAAACTACACAGATGCATTCTGTGAAACTTATTTCTGATCTGTAAATTCAGTTAACAGAGATAAAACATATTTTTGATTGAGCAGTTATGAAACACTCTTTTTGTAGAAAATGCAAGTGGAGATTCGGAGCGCTAAGAGGGTAATAGTGGAAAAAGGAATGTCTTCAAATATAAACTACACAGAATCATTCGGTGAAACTTCCTTCTGATCTGTGCATTCAGCTAAAAGAGTTAAACCATACTTTTGATTGAGCAGATCTGAACACTCTTTCTGTAGAAAATGCAACTGGACATTTGGAGCGCTAAGAGCGTAGTAGTGGAAAAAGGAATATATTCAAATATAAACTACACAGAAGCATTCTGTGAAACTTCTTTCTGATCTGAGCATTCAGCTAACAGAGTTAAACCATACTTTTGATTGAGCAGTTTTGAAACACTCTGTCTGTAGAAAATGCAACTGGACATTCGTAGCGCTAAGTGGGTAATAGTGGAAAAAAGAATATGTTCAAATATAAACTACACAGAAGCATTGTATGAAACTTCTTTCTGTTCTGTGCATTCAACTAACAGAGTTGAACCTTACTTTTGATTGAGCCGTTCTGAAACACTCTTTCTGTAGAAACTGCAATTGGACATTCTGAGCGCTAAGAGGCCTAAATTGGGAAAAAGAATGTCTACAAATAAAAACTACACAGAAGAATTGTGTGAAACTTCTTTCTGTTCTGTTTGTTCAACTAAAAGAGTTGAACCTTAGTTTTGATTGAGCCGTTCTGAAACACTCTTTCTGTAGAAAATGCAAGTGGAGATTCGGAGCGCTAAGAGTGTAATAGTGGAAAAAGGAATGTCTCCAAATATAAACTACACAGAATCATCCTGTGAAACTTCTTTCTGATCTGTGCATTCAGCTAACAGAGTTAAACCATAATTTTGATTGAGCAGATCTGAACACTCTTTCTGTAGAAAATGCCACTGGACATTTGGAGCGCTAAAAGAGTAGTAGTGGAAAAAGGAATATATTCAAATATAAACTACACAGAAGCATTCTGTGAAACTTCTTTCTGATCTGAGCATTCAGCTAACAGAGTTAAACCATACTTTTGATTGAGCAGTTTTGAAACACTCTGTCTGTAGAAAATGCAACTGGACATTCGTAGCGCTAAGTGGGTAATAGTGGAAAAAAGAATATGTTCAAATATAAACTACACAGAAGCATTGTATGAAACTTCTTTCTGTTCTGTGCATTCAACTAACAGAGTTGAACCTTACTTTTGATTGAGCCTTTCTGAAACACTCTTTCTGTAGAAACTGCAATTGGACATTCTGAGCGCTAAGAGGCCTCTATTGGGAAAAATAATATCTTCAAATAAAAACTACACAGAAGCATTGTGTGAAACTTATTTCTGATATGTTCATTAAGCTAACAGAGTTAAACCATACTTTTGATTGCGCAGTTCTGAGCACTCTTTCTGTAGAAAATGCAAGTGGACATTCGGAGCGCTAAGAGGGTAATAGTGGAAAAAGGAGTATATTCAAATATAAACTACACAATAGCATTCTGTGAAAATTCTTTCTGTTCTGTGCATTCAACTAACAGAGTTGAACCTTACTTTTGATTGAGCCGTTCTGAAACACTCTTTCTGTAGAAACTGCAATTGGACATGCTAAGCGCTAAGAGGACTACATTGGGAAAAAGAATATCTTCAAATAAAAACTACACAGATGCATTCTGTGAAACTTATTTCTGATCTGTAAATTCAGTTAACAGAGATAAAACATATTTTTGATTGAGCAGTTATGAAACACTCTTTTTGTAGAAAATGCAAGTGGAGATTCGGAGCGCTAAGAGGGTAATAGTGGAAAAAGGAATGTCTTCAAATATAAACTACACAGAATCATTCGGTGAAACTTCCTTCTGATCTGTGCATTCAGCTAAAAGAGTTAAACCATACTTTTGATTGAGCAGATCTGAACACTCTTTCTGTAGAAAATGCAACTGGACATTTGGAGCGCTAAGAGCGTAGTAGTGGAAAAAGGAATATATTCAAATATAAACTACACAGAAGCATTCTGTGAAACTTCTTTCTGATCTGAGCATTCAGCTAACAGAGTTAAACCATACTTTTGATTGAGCAGTTTTGAAACACTCTGTCTGTAGAAAATGCAACTGGACATTCGTAGCGCTAAGTGGGTAATAGTGGAAAAAAGAATATGTTCAAATATAAACTACACAGAAGCATTGTATGAAACTTCTTTCTGTTCTGTGCATTCAACTAACAGAGTTGAACCTTACTTTTGATTGAGCCGTTCTGAAACACTCTTTCTGTAGAAACTGCAATTGGACATTCTGAGCGCTAAGAGGCCTAAATTGGGAAAAAGAATGTCTACAAATAAAAACTACACAGAAGAATTGTGTGAAACTTCTTTCTGTTCTGTTTGTTCAACTAAAAGAGTTGAACCTTAGTTTTGATTGAGCCGTTCTGAAACACTCTTTCTGTAGAAAATGCAAGTGGAGATTCGGAGCGCTAAGAGTGTAATAGTGGAAAAAGGAATGTCTCCAAATATAAACTACACAGAATCATCCTGTGAAACTTCTTTCTGATCTGTGCATTCAGCTAACAGAGTTAAACCATAATTTTGATTGAGCAGATCTGAACACTCTTTCTGTAGAAAATGCAACTGGACATTTGGAGCGCTAAGAGAGTAGTAGTGGAAAAAGGAATATATTCAAATATAAACTACACAGAAGCATTCTGTGAAACTTCTTTCTGATCTGAGCATTCAGCTAACAGAGTTAAACCATACTTTTGATTGAGCAGTTTTGAAACACTCTGTCTGTAGAAAATGCAACTGGACATTCGTAGCGCTAAGTGGGTAATAGTGGAAAAAAGAATATGTTCAAATATAAACTACACAGAAGCATTGTATGAAACTTCTTTCTGTTCTGTGCATTCAACTAACAGAGTTGAACCTTACTTTTGATTGAGCCTTTCTGAAACACTCTTTCTGTAGAAACTGCAATTGGACATTCTGAGCGCTAAGAGGCCTCTGTTGGGAAAAATAATATCTTCAAATAAAAACTACACAGAAGCATTGTGTGAAACTTATTTCTGATATGTTCATTAAGCTAACAGAGTTAAACCATACTTTTGATTGCGCAGTTCTGAACACTCTTTCTGTAGAAAATGCAAGTGGACATTCGGAGCGCTAAGAGGGTAATAGTGGAAAAAGGAATATATTCAAATATAAACTACACAGTAGCATTCTGTGAAAATTCTTTCTGTTCTGTGCATTCAACTAACAGAGTTGAACCTTACTTTTGATTGAGCCGTTCTGTAACACTCTTTCTGTAGAAACTGCAATTGGACATGCTAAGCGCTAAGAGGCCTACATTGGGAAAAAGAATATCTTCAAATAAAAACTACACAGATGCATTCTGTGAAACTTATTTCTGATCTGTAAATTCAGTTAACAGAGATAAAACATATTTTTGATTGAGCAGTTATGAAACACTCTTTTTGTAGAAAATGCAAGTGGAGATTCGGAGCGCTAAGAGGGTAATAGTGGAAAAAGGAAAGTCTTCAAATATAAACTACACAGAATCATTCGGTGAAACTTCTTTCTGATCTGTGCATTCAGCTAACAGAGTTAAACCATACTTTTGATTGAGCAGATCTGAACACTCTTTCTGTAGAAAATGCAACTGGACATTTGGAGCGCTAAGAGCGTAGTAGTGGAAAAAGGAATATATTCAAATATAAACTACACAGAAGCATTCTGTGAAACTTCTTTCTGATCTGAGCATTCAGCTAACAGAGTTAAACCATAATTTTGATTGAGCAGTTTGAAACACTCTGTCTGTAGGAAATGCAACTGGACATTCGTAGCGCTAGGTGGGTAATAGTGGAAAAAAGAATATGTTCAAATATAAACTACACAGAAGCATTGTATGAAACTTCTTTCTGTTCTGTGCATTCAACTAACAGAGTTGAAGCTTAATTTTGATTGAGCCGTTCTGAAACAGTCTTTCTGTAGAAACTGCAATTGGACATTCTGAGCGCAAAGAGGCCTATATTGGGAAAAAGAATGTCTACAAATAAAAACTACACAGAAGAATTGTGTGAAACTTCTTTCTGTTCTGTTTGTTCAACTAAAAGAGTTGAACCTTAGTTTTGATTGAGCCGTTCTGAAACACTCTTTCTGTAGAAAATGCAAGTGGATATTCGGAGCGCTTAGAGGGTAATAGTGGAAAAAGGAATGTCTCCAAATATAAACTACACAGAATCATTCTGTGAAACTTCTTTCTGATCTGTGCATTCAGCTAACAGAATTAAACCATACTTTTGATTGAGCAGATCTGAACACTCTTTCTGTAGAAAATGCAACTGGACATTTGGAGCGCTAAGAGAGTAGTAGTGGAAAAAGGAATATATTCAAATATAAACTACACAGAAGCATTCTGTGAAACTTCTTTCTGATCTGAGCATTCAGCTAACAGAGTTAAACCATACTTTTGATTGAGCAGTTTTGAAACACTCTGTCTGTAGAAAATGCAACTGGACATTCGTAGCGCTAAGTGGGTAATAGTGGAAAAAAGAATATGTTCAAATATAAACTACACAGAAGCATTGTATGAAACTTCTTTCTGTTCTGTGCATTCAACTAACAGAGTTGAACCTTACTTTTGATTGAGCCTTTCTGAAACACTCTTTCTGTAGAAACTGCAATTGGACATTCTGAGCGCTAAGAGGCCTCTATTGGGAAAAATAATATCTTCAAATAAAAACTACACAGAAGCATTGTGTGAAACTTATTTCTGATATGTTCATTAAGCTAACAGAGTTAAACCATACTTTTGATTGCGCAGTTCTGAACACTCTTTCTGTAGAAAATGCAAGTGGACATTCGGAGCGCTAAGAGGGTAATAGTGGAAAAAGGAGTATATTCAAATATAAACTACACAATAGCATTCTGTGAAAATACTTTCTGTTCTGTGCATTCAACTAACAGAGTTGAACCTTACTTTTGATTGAGCCGTTCTGAAACACTCTTTCTGTAGAAACTGCAATTGGACATGCTAAGCGCTAAGAGGACTACATTGGGAAAAAGAATATCTTCAAATAAAAACTACACAGATGCATTCTGTGAAACTTATTTCTGATCTGTAAATTCAGTTAACAGAGATAAAACATATTTTTGATTGAGCAGTTATGAAACACTCTTTTTGTAGAAAATGCAAGTGGAGATTCGGAGCGCTAAGAGGGTAATAGTGGAAAAAGGAATGTCTTCAAATATAAACGACACAGAATCATTCGGTGAAACTTCCTTCTGATCTGTGCATTCAGCTAACAGAGTTAAACCATACTTTTGATTGAGCAGATCTGAACACTCTTTCTGTAGAAAATGCAACTGGACATTTGGAGCGCTAAGAGCGTAGTAGTGGAAAAAGGAATATATTCAAATATAAACTACACAGAAGCATTCTGTGAAACTTCTTTCTGATCTGAGCATTCAGCTAACAGAGTTAAACCATACTTTTGATTGAGCAGTTTTGAAACACTCTGTCTGTAGAAAATGCAACTGGACATTCGTAGCGCTAAGTGGGTAATAGTGGAAAAAAGAATATGTTCAAATATAAACTACACAGAAGCATTGTATGAAACTTCTTTCTGTTCTGTGCATTCAACTAACAGAGTTGAACCTTACTTTTGATTGAGCCGTTCTGAAACACTCTTTCTGTAGAAACTGCAATTGGACATTCTGAGCGCTAGGAGGCCTATATTGGGAAAAAGAATGTCTACAAATAAAAACTACACAGAAGAATTGTGTGAAACTTCTGTCTGTTTTGTTTGTTCAACTAAAAGAATTGAACCTTAGTTTTGATTGAGCCGTTCTGAAACACTCTTTCTGTAGAAAATGCAAGTGGAGATTCGGAGCGCTAAGAGGGTAATAGTGGAAAAAGGAATGTCTCCAAATATAAACTACACAGAATCATTCTGTGAAACTTCTTTCTGATCTGTGCATTCAGCTAACAGAGTTAAACCATACTTTTGATTGAGCAGATCTGAACACTCTTTCTGTAGAAAATGCAACTGGACATTTGGAGCGCTAAGAGCGTAGTAGTGGAAAAAGGAATATATTCAAATATAAACTACACAGAAGCATTCTGTGAAACTTCTTTCTGATCTGAGCATTCAGCTAACAGAGTTAAACCATACTTTTGATTGAGCAGTTTTGAAACACTCTGTCTGTAGTAAATGCAACTGGACATTCGTAGCGCTAAGTGGGTAATAGTGGAAAAAAGAATATGTTCAAATATAAACTACACAGAAGCATTGTATGAAACTTCTTTCTGTTCTGTGCATACAACTAACAGAGTTGAACCTTACTTTTGATTGAGCCTTTCTGAAACACTCTTTCTGTAGAAACTGCAATTGGACATTCTGAGCGCTAGGAGGCCTATATTGGGAGAAAGAATGTCTACAAATGAAAACTACATAGAAGAATTGTGGGAAACTTCTTTCTGTTCTGTTTGTTCAACTAAAAGAGTTGAACCTTGGTTTTGATTGAGCCGTTCTGAAACACTCTTTCTGTAGAAAATGCAAGTGGAGATTCGGAGAGCTAAGAGGGTAATAGTGGAAAAAGGAATGTCTCCAAATATAAACTACACAGAATCATTCTGTGAAACTTCTTTCTGATCTGTGCATTCAGCTAACAGAGTTAAACCATACTTTTGATTGAGCAGATCGGAACACTCTTTCTGTAGAAAATGCAACTGGACATTTGGAGCGCTAAGAGAGTAGTAGTGGAAAAAGGAATATATTCAAATATAAACTACACAGAAGCATTCTGTGAAACTTCTTTCTGATCTGAGCATTCAGCTAACAGAGTTAAACCATACTTTTCATTGAGCAGTTTTGAAACACTCTGTCTGTAGAAAATGCAACTGGACATTCGTAGCGCTAAGTGGGTAATAGTGGAAAAAAGAATATGTTCAAATATAAACTACACAGAAGCATTGTATGAAACTTCTTTCTGTTCTGTGCATTCAACTAACAGAGTTGAACCTTACATTTGTTTGAGCCTTTCTGAAACACTCTTTCTGTAGAAACTGCAATTGGACATTCTGAGCGCTAAGAGGACTCTATTGGGAAAAATAATATCTTCAAATAAAAACTACACAGAAGCATTGTGTGAAACTTATTTCTGATATGTTCATTAAGCTAACAGAGTTAAACCATACTTTTGATTGCGCAGTTCTGAACACTCTTTCTGTAGAAAATGCAAGTGGACATTCGGAGCGCTAAGAGGGTAATAGTGGAAAAAGGAATATATTCAAATATAAACTACACAGTAGCATTCTGTGAAAATTCTTTCTGTTCTGTGCATTCAACTAACAGAGTTGAACCTTACTTTTGATTGAGCCGTTCTGAAACACTCTTTCTGTAGAAACTGCAATTGGACATGCTAAGCGCTAAGAGGCCTACATTGGGAAAAAGAATATCTTCAAATAAAAACTACACAGATGCATTCTGTGAAACTTATTTCTGATCTGTAAATTCAGTTAACAGAGATAAAACATATTTTTGATTGAGCAGTTATGAAACACTCTTTTTGTAGAAAATGCAAGTGGAGATTCGGAGCGCTAATAGGGTACTAGTGGAAAAAGTAATGTCTTCAAATATAAACTACACAGAATCATTCGGTGAAACTTCCTTCTGATCTGTGCATTAAGCTAACAGAGTTAAACCATACTTTTGATTGAGCAGATCTGAACACTCTTTCTGTAGAAAATGCAACTGGACATTTGGGGCGCTAAGAGCGTAGTAGTGGAAAAAGGAATATATTCAAATATAAACTACACAGAAGAATTCTGTGAAACTTCTTTCTGATCTGAGCATTCAGCTAACAGAGTTAAACCATACTTTTGATTGAGCAGTTTTGAAACACTCTGTCTGTAGAAAATGCAACTGGACATTCGTAGCGCTAAGTGGGTAATAGTGGAAAAAAGAATATGTTCAAATATAATCTACACAGAAGCATTGTATGAAACTTCTTTCTGTTCTGTGCATTCAACTAACAGAGTTGAAAATTACTTTTGATTGAGCCGTTCTGAATCACTCTTTCTGTAGAAACTGCAATTGGACATTCTGAGCGCTAAGAGGCCTATATTGGGAAAAAGAATGTCTATAAATAAAAACTACACAGAAGAATTGTGTGAAACTTCTTTCTGTTCTGTTTGTTCAACTAAAAGAGTTGAACCTTAGTTTTGATTGAGCCGTTCTGAAACACTCTTTCTGTAGAAAATGCAAGTGGAGATTCGGAGCGCTAAGAGGGTAATAGTGGAAAAAGGAATGTCTCCAAATATAAACTACACAGAATCATTCTGTGAAACTTCTTTCTGATCTGTGCATTCAGCTAACAGAGTTAAACCATACTTTTGATTGAGCAGATCGGAACACTCTTTCTGTAGAAAATGCAACTGGACATTTGGAGCGCTAAGAGAGTAGTAGTGGAAAAAGGAATATATTCAAATATAAACTACACAGAAGCATTCTGTGAAACTTCTTTCTGATCTGAGCATTCAGCTAACAGAGTTAAACCATACTTTTCATTGAGCAGTTTTGAAACACTCTGTCTGTAGAAAATGCAACTGGACATTCGTAGCGCTAAGTGGGTAATAGTGGAAAAAAGAATATGTTCAAATATAAACTACACAGAAGCATTGTATGAAACTTCTTTCTGTTCTGTGCATTCAACTAACAGAGTTGAACCTTACATTTGTTTGAGCCTTTCTGAAACACTCTTTCTGTAGAAACTGCAATTGGACATTCTGAGCGCTAAGAGGACTCTATTGGGAAAAATAATATCTTCAAATAAAAACTACACAGAAGCATTGTGTGAAACTTATTTCTGATATGTTCATTAAGCTAACAGAGTTAAACCATACTTTTGATTGCGCAGTTCTGAACACTCTTTCTGTAGAAAATGCAAGTGGACATTCGGAGCGCTAAGAGGGTAATAGTGGAAAAAGGAATATATTCAAATATAAACTACACAGTAGCATTCTGTGAAAATTCTTTCTGTTCTGTGCATTCAACTAACAGAGTTGAACCTTACTTTTGATTGAGCCGTTCTGAAACACTCTTTCTGTAGAAACTGCAATTGGACATGCTAAGCGCTAAGAGGCCTACATTGGGAAAAAGAATATCTTCAAATAAAAACTACACAGATGCATTCTGTGAAACTTATTTCTGATCTGTAAATTCAGTTAACAGAGATAAAACATATTTTTGATTGAGCAGTTATGAAACACTCTTTTTGTAGAAAATGCAAGTGGAGATTCGGAGCGCTAATAGGGTACTAGTGGAAAAAGTAATGTCTTCAAATATAAACTACACAGAATCATTCGGTGAAACTTCCTTCTGATCTGTGCATTAAGCTAACAGAGTTAAACCATACTTTTGATTGAGCAGATCTGAACACTCTTTCTGTAGAAAATGCAACTGGACATTTGGGGCGCTAAGAGCGTAGTAGTGGAAAAAGGAATATATTCAAATATAAACTACACAGAAGAATTCTGTGAAACTTCTTTCTGATCTGAGCATTCAGCTAACAGAGTTAAACCATACTTTTGATTGAGCAGTTTTGAAACACTCTGTCTGTAGAAAATGCAACTGGACATTCGTAGCGCTAAGTGGGTAATAGTGGAAAAAAGAATATGTTCAAATATAATCTACACAGAAGCATTGTATGAAACTTCTTTCTGTTCTGTGCATTCAACTAACAGAGTTGAAAATTACTTTTGATTGAGCCGTTCTGAATCACTCTTTCTGTAGAAACTGCAATTGGACATTCTGAGCGCTAAGAGGCCTATATTGGGAAAAAGAATGTCTATAAATAAAAACTACACAGAAGAATTGTGTGAAACTTCTTTCTGTTCTGTTTGTTCAACTAAAAGAGTTGAACCTTAGTTTTGATTGAGCCGTTCTGAAACACTCTTTCTGTAGAAAATGCAAGTGGAGATTCGGAGCGCTAAGAGGGTAATAGTGGAAAAAGGAATGTCTCCAAATATAAACTACACAGAATCATTCTGTGAAACTTCTTTCTGATCTGTGCATTCAGCTAACAGAGTTAAACCATACTTTTGATTGAGCAGATCGGAACACTCTTTCTGTAGAAAATGCAACTGGACATTTGGAGCGCTAAGAGAGTAGTAGTGGAGAAAGGAATATATTCAAATATAAACTACACAGAAGCATTCTGTGAAACTTCTTTCTGATCTGAGCATTCAGCTAACAGAGTTAAACCATACTTTTCATTGAGCAGTTTTGAAACACTCTGTCTGTAGAAAATGCAACTGGACATTCGTAGCGCTAAGTGGGTAATAGTGGAAAAAAGAATATGTTCAAATATAAACTACACAGAAGCATTGTATGAAACTTCTTTCTGTTCTGTGCATTCAACTAACAGAGTTGAACTTTACATTTGTTTGAGCCTTTCTGAAACACTCTTTCTGTAGAAACTGCAATTGGACATTCTGAGCGCTAAGAGGACTCTATTGGGAAAAATAATATCTTCAAATAAAAACTACACAGAAGCATTGTGTGAAACTTATTTCTGATATGTTCATTAAGCTAACAGAGTTAAACCATACTTTTGATTGCGCAGTTCTGAACACTCTTTCTGTAGAAAATGCAAGTGGACATTCGGAGCGCTAAGAGGGTAATAGTGGAAAAAGGAATATATTCAAATATAAACTACACAGTAGCATTCTGTGAAAATTCTTTCTGTTCTGTGCATTCAACTAACAGAGTTGAACCTTACTTTTGATTGAGCCGTTCTGAAACACTCTTTCTGTAGAAACTGCAATTGGACATGCTAAGCGCTAAGAGGCCTACATTGGGAAAAAGAATATCTTCAAATAAAAACTACACAGATGCATTCTGTGAAACTTATTTCTGATCTGTAACTTCAGTTAACAGAGATAAAACATATTTTTGATTGAGCAGTTATGAAACACTCTTTTTGTAGAAAATGCAAGTGGAGATTCGGAGCGCTAAGAGGGTACTAGTGGCAAAAGGAATGTCTTCAAATATAAACTACACAGAATCATTCGGTGAAACTTCTTTCTGATCTGTGCATTCAGCTAACAGAGTTAAACCATACTTTTGATTGAGCAGATCTGAACACTCTTTCTGTAGAAAATGCAACTGGACATTTGGAGCGCTAAGAGCGTAGTAGTGGAAAAAGGAATATATTCAAATATAAACTACACAGAAGAATTCTGTGAAACTTCTTTCTGATCTGAGCATTCAGCTAACAGAGTTAAACCATACTTTTGATTGAGCAGTTTTGAAACACTCTGTCTGTAGAAAATGCAACTGGACATTCGTAGCGCTAAGTGGGTAATAGTGGAAAAAAGAATATGTTCAAATATAATCTACACAGAAGCATTGTATGAAACTTCTTTCTGTTCTGTGCATTCAACTAACAGAGTTGAAAATTACTTTTGATTGAGCCTTTCTGAAACACTCTTTCTGTAGAAACTGCAATTGGACATTCTGAGCGCTAAGAGGCCTATATTGGGAAAAAGAATGTCTACAAATAAAAACTACACAGAAGAATTGTGTGAAACTTCTTTCTGTTCTGTTTGTTCAACTAAAAGAGTTGAACCTTAGTTTTGATTGAGCCGTTCTGAAACACTCTTTCTGTAGAAAATGCAAGTGGATATTCGGAGCGCTAAGAGGGTAATAGTGGAAAAAGGAATGTCTCCAAATATAAACTACACAGAATCATTCTGTGAAACTTCTTTCTGATCTGTGCATTCAGCTAACAGAGTTAAACCATACTTTTGATTGAGCAGATCTGAACACTCTTTCTGTAGAAAATGCAACTGGACATTTGGAGCGCTAAGAGAGTAGTAGTGGAAAAAGGAATATATTCAAATATAAACTACACAGAAGCATTCTGTGAAACTTCTTTCTGATCTGAGCATTCAGCTAACAGAGTTAAACCATAATTTTCATTGAGCAGTTTTGAAACACTCTGTCTGTAGAAAATGCAACTGGACATTCGTAGCGCTAAGTGGGTAATAGTGGAAAAAAGAATATGTTCAAATATAAACTACACAGAAGCATTGTATGAAACTTCTTTCTGTTCTGTGCATTCAACTAACAGAGTTGAACCTTACTTTTGATTGAGCCTTTCTGAAACACTCTTTCTGTAGAAACTGCAATTGGACATTCTGAGCGCTAAGAGGCCTCTATTGGGAAAAATAATATCTTCAAATAAAAACTACACAGAAGCATTGTGTGAAACTTATTTCTGATATGTTCATTAAGCTAACAGAGTTAAACCATACTTTTGATTGCGCAGTTCTGAACACTCTTTCTGTAGAAAATGCAAGTGGACATTCGGAGCGCTAAGAGGGTAATAGTGGAAAATGGAATATATTCAGATATAAACTACACAGTAGCATTCTGTGAAAATTCTATCTGTTCTGTGCATTCAACTAACAGAGTTGAACCTTACTTTTGATTGAGCCGTTCTGAAACACTCTTTCTGTAGGAACTGCAATTGGACATGCTAAGCGCTAAGAGGCCTACATTGGGAAAAAAAATATCTTCAAATAAAAACTACACAGATGCATTCTGTGAAACTTATTTCTGATCTGTAAATTCAGTTAACAGAGGTAAAACATATTTTTGATTGAGCAGTTATGAAACACTCTTTTTGTAGAAAATGCAAGTGGAGATTCGGAGCGCTAAGAGGGTAATAGTGGAAAAAGGAATGTCTCCAAATATAAACTACACAGAATCATTCGTTGAAACTTCTTTCTGATCTGTGCATTCAGCTAACAGAGTTAAACCATACTTTTGATTGAGCAGATCTGAACACTCTTTCTGTAGAAAATGCAACTGGACATTTGGAGCGCTAAGAGCGTAGTAGTGGAAAAAGGAATATATTCAAATATAAACTACACAGAAGCATTCTGTGAAACTTCTTTCTGATCTGAGCATTCAGCTAACAGAGTTAAACCATACTTTTGATTGAGCAGATCTGAACACTCTTTCTGTAGAAAATGCAACTGGACATTTGGAGCGCTAAGAGCGTAGTAGTGGAAAAAGGAATATATTCAAATATAAACTAGACAGAAGCATTCTATGAAACTTCTTTCTGATCTGAGCATTCAGCTAACAGAGTTAAACCATACTTTTGATTGAGCAGTTTTGAAACACTCTGTCTGTAGAAAATGCAACTGGACATTCGTAGCGCTAAGTGGGTAATAGTGGAAAAAAGAATATGTTCAAATATAAACTACACAGAAGCATTGTATGAAACTTCTTTCTGTTCTGTGCATTCAACTAACAGAGTTGAACCTTACTTTTGATTGAGCCTTTCTGAAACACTCTTTCTGTAGAAACTGCAATTGGACATTCTGAGCGCTAGGAGGCCTATATTGGGAGAAAGAATGTCTACAAATGAAAACTACATAGAAGAATTGTGTGAAACTTCTTTCTGTTCTGTTCGTTCAACTAAAAGAGTTGAACCTTGGTTTTGATTGAGCCGTTCTGAAACACTCTTTCTGTAGAAAATGCAAGTGGAGATTCGGAGAGCTAAGAGGTTAATAGTGGAAAAAGGAATGTCTCCAAATATAAACTACACAGAAGCATTCTGTGAAACTTCTTTCTGATCTGAGCATTCAGCTAACAGAGTTAAACCATACTTTTCATTGAGCAGTTTTGAAACACTCTGTCTGTAGAAAATGCAACTGGACATTCGTAGCGCTAAGTGGGTAATAGTGGAAAAAAGAATATGTTCAAATATAAACTACACAGAAGCATTGTATGAAACTTCTTTCTGTTCTGTGCATTCAACTAACAGAGTTGAACTTTACATTTGTTTGAGCCTTTCTGAAACACTCTTTCTGTAGAAACTGCAATTGGACATTCTGAGCGCTAAGAGGACTCTATTGGGAAAAATAATATCTTCAAATAAAAACTACACAGAAGCATTGTGTGAAACTTATTTCTGATATGTTCATTAAGCTAACAGAGTTAAACCATACTTTTGATTGCGCAGTTCTGAACACTCTTTCTGTAGAAAATGCAAGTGGACATTCGGAGCGCTAAGAGGGTAATAGTGGAAAAAGGAATATATTCAAATATAAACTACACAGTAGCATTCTGTGAAAATTCTTTCTGTTCTGTGCATTCAACTAACAGAGTTGAACCTTACTTTTGATTGAGCCGTTCTGAAACACTCTTTCTGTAGAAACTGCAATTGGACATGCTAAGCGCTAAGAGGCCTACATTGGGAAAAAGAATATCTTCAAATAAAAACTACACAGATGCATTCTGTGAAACTTATTTCTGATCTGTAACTTCAGTTAACAGAGATAAAACATATTTTTGATTGAGCAGTTATGAAACACTCTTTTTGTAGAAAATGCAAGTGGAGATTCGGAGCGCTAAGAGGGTACTAGTGGCAAAAGGAATGTCTTCAAATATAAACTACACAGAATCATTCGGTGAAACTTCTTTCTGATCTGTGCATTCAGCTAACAGAGTTAAACCATACTTTTGATTGAGCAGATCTGAACACTCTTTCTGTAGAAAATGCAACTGGACATTTGGAGCGCTAAGAGCGTAGTAGTGGAAAAAGGAATATATTCAAATATAAACTACACAGAAGAATTCTGTGAAACTTCTTTCTGATCTGAGCATTCAGCTAACAGAGTTAAACCATACTTTTGATTGAGCAGTTTTGAAACACTCTGTCTGTAGAAAATGCAACTGGACATTCGTAGCGCTAAGTGGGTAATAGTGGAAAAAAGAATATGTTCAAATATAATCTACACAGAAGCATTGTATGAAACTTCTTTCTGTTCTGTGCATTCAACTAACAGAGTTGAAAATTACTTTTGATTGAGCCTTTCTGAAACACTCTTTCTGTAGAAACTGCAATTGGACATTCTGAGCGCTAAGAGGCCTATATTGGGAAAAAGAATGTCTACAAATAAAAACTACACAGAAGAATTGTGTGAAACTTCTTTCTGTTCTGTTTGTTCAACTAAAAGAGTTGAACCTTAGTTTTGATTGAGCCGTTCTGAAACACTCTTTCTGTAGAAAATGCAAGTGGAGATTCGGAGCGCTAAGAGGGTAATAGTGGAAAAAGGAATGTCTCCAAATATAAACTACACAGAATCATTCTGTGAAACTTCTTTCTGATCTGTGCATTCAGCTAACAGAGTTAAACCATACTTTTGATTGAGCAGATCGGAACACTCTTTCTGTAGAAAATGCAACTGGACATTTGGAGCGCTAAGAGAGTAGTAGTGGAAAAAGGAATATATTCAAATATAAACTACACAGAAGCATTCTGTGAAACTTCTTTCTGATCTGAGCATTCAGCTAACAGAGTTAAACCATAATTTTCATTGAGCAGTTTTGAAACACTCTGTCTGTAGAAAATGCAACTGGACATTCGTAGCGCTAAGTGGGTAATAGTGGAAAAAAGAATATGTTCAAATATAAACTACACAGAAGCATTGTATGAAACTTCTTTCTGTTCTGTGCATTCAACTAACAGAGTTGAACCTTACTTTTGATTGAGCCTTTCTGAAACACTCTTTCTGTAGAAACTGCAATTGGACATTCTGAGCGCTAAGAGGCCTCTATTGGGAAAAATAATATCTTCAAATAAAAACTACACAGAAGCATTGTGTGAAACTTATTTCTGATATGTTCATTAAGCTAACAGAGTTAAACCATACTTTTGATTGCGCAGTTCTGAACACTCTTTCTGTAGAAAATGCAAGTGGACATTCGGAGCGCTAAGAGGGTAATAGTGGAAAATGGAATATATTCAGATATAAACTACACAGTAGCATTCTGTGAAAATTCTATCTGTTCTGTGCATTCAACTAACAGAGTTGAACCTTACTTTTGATTGAGCCGTTCTGAAACACTCTTTCTGTAGAAACTGCAATTGGACATGCTAAGCGCTAAGAGGCCTACATTGGGAAAAAAAATATCTTCAAATAAAAACTACACAGATGCATTCTGTGAAACTTATTTCTGATCTGTAAATTCAGTTAACAGAGGTAAAACATATTTTTGATTGAGCAGTTATGAAACACTCTTTTTGTAGAAAATGCAAGTGGAGATTCGGAGCGCTAAGAGGGTAATAGTGGAAAAAGGAATGTCTCCAAATATAAACTACACAGAATCATTCGTTGAAACTTCTTTCTGATCTGTGCATTCAGCTAACAGAGTTAAACCATACTTTTGATTGAGCAGATCTGAACACTCTTTCTGTAGAAAATGCAACTGGACATTTGGAGCGCTAAGAGCGTAGTAGTGGAAAAAGGAATATATTCAAATATAAACTACACAGAAGCATTCTGTGAAACTTCTTTCTGATCTGAGCATTCAGCTAACAGAGTTAAACCATACTTTTGATTGAGCAGATCTGAACACTCTTTCTGTAGAAAATGCAACTGGACATTTGGAGCGCTAAGAGCGTAGTAGTGGAAAAAGTAATATATTCAAATATAAACTAGACAGAAGCATTCTATGAAACTTCTTTCTGATCTGAGCATTCAGCTAACAGAGTTAAACCATACTTTTGATTGAGCAGTTTTGAAACACTCTGTCTGTAGAAAATGCAACTGGACATTCGTAGCGCTAAGTGGGTAATAGTGGAAAAAAGAATATGTTCAAATATAAACTACACAGAAGCATTGTATGAAACTTCTTTCTGTTCTGTGCATTCAACTAACAGAGTTGAACCTTACTTTTGATTGAGCCTTTCTGAAACACTCTTTCTGTAGAAACTGCAATTGGACATTCTGAGCGCTAGGAGGCCTATATTGGGAGAAAGAATGTCTACAAATGAAAACTACATAGAAGAATTGTGTGAAACTTCTTTCTGTTCTGTTCGTTCAACTAAAAGAGTTGAACCTTGGTTTTGATTGAGCCGTTCTGAAACACTCTTTCTGTAGAAAATGCAAGTGGAGATTCGGAGAGCTAAGAGGTTAATAGTGGAAAAAGGAATGTCTCCAAATATAAACTACACAGAAGCATTCTGTGAAACTTCTTTCTGATCTGAGCATTCAGCTAACAGAGTTAAACCATACTTTTCATTGAGCAGTTTTGAAACACTCTGTCTGTAGAAAATGCAACTGGACATTCGTAGCGCTAAGTGGGTAATAGTGGAAAAAAGAATATGTTCAAATATAAACTACACAGAAGCATTGTATGAAACTTCTTTCTGTTCTGTGCATTCAACTAACAGAGTTGAACTTTACATTTGTTTGAGCCTTTCTGAAACACTCTTTCTGTAGAAACTGCAATTGGACATTCTGAGCGCTAAGAGGACTCTATTGGGAAAAATAATATCTTCAAATAAAAACTACACAGAAGCATTGTGTGAAACTTATTTCTGATATGTTCATTAAGCTAACAGAGTTAAACCATACTTTTGATTGCGCAGTTCTGAACACTCTTTCTGTAGAAAATGCAAGTGGACATTCGGAGCGCTAAGAGGGTAATAGTGGAAAAAGGAATATATTCAAATATAAACTACACAGTAGCATTCTGTGAAAATTCTTTCTGTTCTGTGCATTCAACTAACAGAGTTGAACCTTACTTTTGATTGAGCCGTTCTGAAACACTCTTTCTGTAGAAACTGCAATTGGACATGCTAAGCGCTAAGAGGCCTACATTGGGAAAAAGAATATCTTCAAATAAAAACTACACAGATGCATTCTGTGAAACTTATTTCTGATCTGTAACTTCAGTTAACAGAGATAAAACATATTTTTGATTGAGCAGTTATGAAACACTCTTTTTGTAGAAAATGCAAGTGGAGATTCGGAGCGCTAAGAGGGTACTAGTGGCAAAAGGAATGTCTTCAAATATAAACTACACAGAATCATTCGGTGAAACTTCTTTCTGATCTGTGCATTCAGCTAACAGAGTTAAACCATACTTTTGATTGAGCAGATCTGAACACTCTTTCTGTAGAAAATGCAACTGGACATTTGGAGCGCTAAGAGCGTAGTAGTGGAAAAAGGAATATATTCAAATATAAACTACACAGAAGAATTCTGTGAAACTTCTTTCTGATCTGAGCATTCAGCTAACAGAGTTAAACCATACTTTTGATTGAGCAGTTTTGAAACACTCTGTCTGTAGAAAATGCAACTGGACATTCGTAGCGCTAAGTGGGTAATAGTGGAAAAAAGAATATGTTCAAATATAATCTACACAGAAGCATTGTATGAAACTTCTTTCTGTTCTGTGCATTCAACTAACAGAGTTGAAAATTACTTTTGATTGAGCCTTTCTGAAACACTCTTTCTGTAGAAACTGCAATTGGACATTCTGAGCGCTAAGAGGCCTATATTGGGAAAAAGAATGTCTACAAATAAAAACTACACAGAAGAATTGTGTGAAACTTCTTTCTGTTCTGTTTGTTCAACTAAAAGAGTTGAACCTTAGTTTTGATTGAGCCGTTCTGAAACACTCTTTCTGTAGAAAATGCAAGTGGAGATTCGGAGCGCTAAGAGGGTAATAGTGGAAAAAGGAATGTCTCCAAATATAAACTACACAGAATCATTCTGTGAAACTTCTTTCTGATCTGTGCATTCAGCTAACAGAGTTAAACCATACTTTTGATTGAGCAGATCGGAACACTCTTTCTGTAGAAAATGCAACTGGACATTTGGAGCGCTAAGAGAGTAGTAGTGGAAAAAGGAATATATTCAAATATAAACTACACAGAAGCATTCTGTGAAACTTCTTTCTGATCTGAGCATTCAGCTAACAGAGTTAAACCATAATTTTCATTGAGCAGTTTTGAAACACTCTGTCTGTAGAAAATGCAACTGGACATTCGTAGCGCTAAGTGGGTAATAGTGGAAAAAAGAATATGTTCAAATATAAACTACACAGAAGCATTGTATGAAACTTCTTTCTGTTCTGTGCATTCAACTAACAGAGTTGAACCTTACTTTTGATTGAGCCTTTCTGAAACACTCTTTCTGTAGAAACTGCAATTGGACATTCTGAGCGCTAAGAGGCCTCTATTGGGAAAAATAATATCTTCAAATAAAAACTACACAGAAGCATTGTGTGAAACTTATTTCTGATATGTTCATTAAGCTAACAGAGTTAAACCATACTTTTGATTGCGCAGTTCTGAACACTCTTTCTGTAGAAAATGCAAGTGGACATTCGGAGCGCTAAGAGGGTAATAGTGGAAAATGGAATATATTCAGATATAAACTACACAGTAGCATTCTGTGAAAATTCTATCTGTTCTGTGCATTCAACTAACAGAGTTGAACCTTACTTTTGATTGAGCCGTTCTGAAACACTCTTTCTGTAGAAACTGCAATTGGACATGCTAAGCGCTAAGAGGCCTACATTGGGAAAAAAAATATCTTCAAATAAAAACTACACAGATGCATTCTGTGAAACTTATTTCTGATCTGTAAATTCAGTTAACAGAGGTAAAACATATTTTTGATTGAGCAGTTATGAAACACTCTTTTTGTAGAAAATGCAAGTGGAGATTCGGAGCGCTAAGAGGGTAATAGTGGAAAAAGGAATGTCTCCAAATATAAACTACACAGAATCATTCGTTGAAACTTCTTTCTGATCTGTGCATTCAGCTAACAGAGTTAAACCATACTTTTGATTGAGCAGATCTGAACACTCTTTCTGTAGAAAATGCAACTGGACATTTGGAGCGCTAAGAGCGTAGTAGTGGAAAAAGGAATATATTCAAATATAAACTACACAGAAGCATTCTGTGAAACTTCTTTCTGATCTGAGCATTCAGCTAACAGAGTTAAACCATACTTTTGATTGAGCAGATCTGAACACTCTTTCTGTAGAAAATGCAACTGGACATTTGGAGCGCTAAGAGCGTAGTAGTGGAAAAAGTAATATATTCAAATATAAACTAGACAGAAGCATTCTATGAAACTTCTTTCTGATCTGAGCATTCAGCTAACAGAGTTAAACCATACTTTTGATTGAGCAGTTTTGAAACACTCTGTCTGTAGAAAATGCAACTGGACATTCGTAGCGCTAAGTGGGTAATAGTGGAAAAAAGAATATGTTCAAATATAAACTACACAGAAGCATTGTATGAAACTTCTTTCTGTTCTGTGCATTCAACTAACAGAGTTGAACCTTACTTTTGATTGAGCCTTTCTGAAACACTCTTTCTGTAGAAACTGCAATTGGACATTCTGAGCGCTAGGAGGCCTATATTGGGAGAAAGAATGTCTACAAATGAAAACTACATAGAAGAATTGTGTGAAACTTCTTTCTGTTCTGTTCGTTCAACTAAAAGAGTTGAACCTTGGTTTTGATTGAGCCGTTCTGAAACACTCTTTCTGTAGAAAATGCAAGTGGAGATTCGGAGAGCTAAGAGGTTAATAGTGGAAAAAGGAATGTCTCCAAATATAAACTACACAGAATCATTCTGTGAAACTTCTTTCTGATCTGTGCATTCAGCTAACAGAGTTAAACCATACTTTTGATTGCGCAGTTCTGAACACTCTTTCTGTAGAAAATGCAAGTGGACATTCGGAGCGCTAAGAGGGTAATAGTGGAAAAAGGAATATATTCAAATATAAACTACACAGTAGCATTCTGTGAAAATTCTTTCTGTTCTGTGCATTCAACTAACAGAGTTGAACCTTACTTTTGATTGAGCCGTTCTGAAACACTCTTTCTGTAGAAACTGCAATTGGACATGCTAAGCGCTAAGAGGCCTACATTGGGAAAAAGAATATCTTCAAATAAAAACTACACAGATGCATTCGGTGAAACTTATTTCTGATCTGTAAATTCAGTTAACAGAGATAAAACATATTTTTGATTGAGCAGTTATGAATCACTCTTTTTGTAGAAAATGCAAGTGGAGTTTCGGAGCGCTAAGTGGGTAGTAGTGGAAAAAGGAATGTCTTCAAATATAAACTACACAGAATCATTCGGTGAAATTTCTTTCTGATCTGTGCATTCAGCTAACAGAGTTAAACCATACTATTCATTGAGCAGATCTGAACACTCTTTCTGTAGAAAATGAAACTGGACATTTGGAGCGCTAAGAGCGTAGTAGTGGAAAAAGGAATATATTCAAATATAAACTACACAGAATCATTCTGTGAAACTTCTTTCTGATCTGTGCATTCAGCTAACAGAGTTAAACCATACTTTTGATTGAGCAGATCTGAACACTCTTTCTGTAGAAAATGCAACTGGACATTTGGAGCGCTAAGAGCTTAGTAGTGGAAAAAGGAATATATTCAAATATAAACTACACAGAAGCATTGTATGAAACTTCTTTCTGTTCTGTGCATTCAACTAACAGTGTTGAACCTTACTTTTGATTGAGCCGTTCTGAAACACTCTTTCTGCAGAAACTGCAATTGGACATTCTGAGCGCTAAGAGGCCTATATTGGGAAAAAGAATGTCTACAAATAAAAACTACACAGAAGAATTGTGTGAAACTTCTTTCTGTTCTGTTTGTTCAACTAAAAGAGTTGAACCTTAGTTTTGATTGAGCCGTTCTGAAACACTCTTTCTGTAGAAAATGCAAGTGGATATTCGGAGCGCTTAGAGGGTAATAGTGGAAAAAGGAATGTCTCCAAATATAAACTACACAGAATCATTCTGTGAAACTTCTTTCTGATCTGTGCATTCAGCTAACAGAATTAAACCATACTTTTGATTGAGCAGATCTGAACACTCTTTCTGTAGAAAATGCAACTGGACATTTGGAGCGCTAAGAGAGTAGTAGTGGAAAAAGGAATATATTCAAATATAAACTACACAGAAGCATTCTGTGAAACTTCTTTCTGATCTGAGCATTCAGCTAACAGAGTTAAACCATACTTTTGATTGAGCAGTTTTGAAACACTCTGTCTGTAGAAAATGCAACTGGACATTCGTAGCGCTAAGTGGGTAATAGTGGAAAAAAGAATATGTTCAAATATAAACTACACAGAAGCATTGTATGAAACTTCTTTCTGTTCTGTGCATTCAACTAACAGAGTTGAACCTTACTTTTGATTGAGCCTTTCTGAAACACTCTTTCTGTAGATACTGCAATTGGACATTCTGAGCGCTAAGAGGCCTCTATTGGGAAAAATAATATCTTCAAATAAAAACTACACAGAAGCATTGTGTGAAACTTATTTCTGATATGTTCATTAAGCTAACAGAGTTAAACCATACTTTTGATTGCGCAGTTCTGAACACTCTTTCTGTAGAAAATGCAAGTGGACATTCGGAGCGCTAAGAGTGTAATATTGGAAAAAGGAATATATTCAAATATAAACTACACAGTAGCATTCTGTGAAAATTCTTTCTGTTCTGTGCATTGAACTAACAGAGTTGAACCTTACTTTTGATTGAGCCGTTCTGAAACACTCTTTCTGTAGAAACTGCAATTGGACATGCTAAGCGCTAAGAGGCCTACATTGGGAAAAAGAATATCTTCAAATAAAAACTACACAGATGCATTCTGTGAAACTTATTTCAGATCTGTAAATTCAGTTAACAGAGATAAAACATATTTTTGATTGAGCAGTTATGAATCACTCTTTTTGTAGAAAATGCAAGTGGAGTTTCCGAGCGCTAAGAGGGTAATAGTGGAAAAAGGAATGTCTTCAAATATAAACTACACAGAATCATTCGGTGAAACTTCTTTCTGATCTGTGCATTCAGCTAACAGAGTTAAACCATACTTTTGATTGAGCAGATCTGAACACTCTTTCTGTAGAAAATGCAACTGGACATTTGGAGCGCTAAGAGCGTAGTAGTGGAAAAAGGAATATATTCAAATATAAACTACACAGAAGCATTCTGTGAAACTTCTTTCTGATCTGAGCATTCAGCTAACAGAGTTAAACCATACTTTTGATTGAGCAGATCTGAACACTCTTTCTGTAGAAAATGCAACTGGACATTTGGAGCGCTAAGAGCGTAGTAGTGGAAAAAGGAATATATTCAAATATAAACTACACAGAAGCATTCTGTGAAACTTCTTTCTGATCTGAGCATTCAGCTAACAGAGTTAAACCATACTTTTGATTGAGCAGTTTTGAAACACTCTGTCTGTAGAAAATGCAACTGGACATTCGTAGCGCTAAGTGGGTAATAGTGGAAAAAACAATATGTTCAAATATAAACTACACAGAAGCATTGTATGAAACTTCTTTCTGTTCTGTGCATTCAACTAACAGAGTTGAACCTTACTTTTGATTGAGCCTTTCTGAAACACTCTTTCTGTAGAAACTGCAATTGGACATTCTGAGCGCTAGGAGGCCTATATTGGGAGAAAGAATGTCTACAAATGAAAACTACATAGAAGAATTGTGGCAAACTTCTTTCTGTTCTGTTTGTTCAACTAAAAGAGTTGAACATTGGTTTTGATTGAGCCGTTCTGAAACACTCTTTCTGTAGAAAATGCAAGTGGAGATTCGGAGAGCTAAGAGGGTAATAGTGGAAAAAGGAATGTCTCCAAATATAAACTACACAGAATCATTCTGTGAAACTTCTTTCTGATCTGTGCATTCAGCTAACAGAGTTAAACCATACTTTTGATTGCGCAGTTCTGAACACTCTTTCTGTAGAAAATGCAAGTGGACATTCGGAGCGCTAAGAGGGTAATAGTGGAAAAAGGAATATATTCAAATATAAACTACACAGTAGCATTCTGTGAAAATTCTTTCTGTTCTGTGCATTCAACTAACAGAGTTGAACCTTACTTTTGATTGAGCCGTTCTGAAACACTCTTTCTGTAGAAACTGCAATTGGACATGCTAAGCGCTAAGAGGCCTACATTGGGAAAAAGAATATCTTCAAATAAAAACTACACAGATGCATTCTGTGAAACTTATTTCTGATCTGTAAATTCAGTTAACAGAGATAAAACATATTTTTGATTGAGCAGTTATGAAACACTCTTTTTGTAGAAAATGCAAGTGGAGATTCGGAGCGCTAAGAGGGTACTAGTGGAAAAAGTAATGTCTTCAAATATAAACTACACAGAATCATTCGGTGAAACTTCCTTCTGATCTGTCCATTCAGCTAACAGAGTTAAACCATACTTTTGATTGAGCAGATCTGAACACTCTTTCTGTAGAAAATGCAACTGGACATTTGGAGCGCTAAGAGCGTAGTAGTGGAAAAAGGAATATATTCAAATATAAACTACACAGAAGAATTCTGTGAAACTTCTTTCTGATCTGAGCATTCAGCTAACAGAGTTAAACCATACTTTTGATTAAGCAGTTTTGAAACACTCTGTCTGTAGAAAATGCAACTGGACATTCGTAGCGCTAAGTGGGTAATAGTGGAAAAAAGAATATGTTCAAATATAATCTACACAGAAGCATTGTATGAACCTTCTTTCTGTTCTGTGCATTCAACTAACAGAGTTGAAAATTACTTTTGATTGAGCCGTTCTGAAACACTCTTTCTGTAGAAACTGCAATTGGACATTCTGAGCGCTAAGAGGCCTATATTGGGAAAAAGAATGTCTATAAATAAAAACTACACAGAAGAATTGTGTGAAACTTCTTTCTGTTCTGTTTGTTCAACTAAAAGAGTTGAACCTTAGTTTTGATTGAGCCGTTCTGAAACACTCTTTCTGTAGAAAATGCAAGTGGAGATTCGGAGCGCTAAGAGGGTAATAGTGGAAAAAGGAATGTCTCCAAATATAAACTACACAGAATCATTCTGTGAAACTTCTTTCTGATCTGTGCATTCAGCTAACAGAGTTAAACCATACTTTTGATTGACCAGATCGGAACACTCTTTCTGTAGAAAATGCAACTGGACATTTGGAGCGCTAAGAGAGTAGTAGTGGAAAAAGGAATATATTCAAATATAAACTACACAGAAGCATTCTGTGAAACTTCTTTCTGATCTGAGCATTCAGCTAACAGAGTTAAACCATACTTTTCATTGAGCAGTTTTGAAACACTCTGTCTGTAGAAAATGCAACTGGACATTCGTAGCGCTAAGTGGGTAATAGTGGAAAAAAGAATATGTTCAAATATAAACTACACAGAAGCATTGTATGAAACTTCTTTCTGTTCTGTGCATTCAACTAACAGAGTTGAACCTTACATTTGATTGAGCCTTTCTGAAACACTCTTTCTGTAGAAACTGCAATTGGACATTCTGAGCGCTAAGAGGACTCTATTGGGAAAAATAATATCTTCAAATAAAAACTACACAGAAGCATTGTGTGAAACTTATTTCTGATATGTTCATTAAGCTAACAGAGTTAAACCATACTTTTGATTGCGCAGTTCTGAACACTCTTTCTGTAGAAAATGCAAGTGGACATTCGGAGCGCTAAGAGGGTAATAGTGGAAAAAGGAATATATTCAAATATAAACTACACAGTAGCATTCTGTGAAAATTCTTTCTGTTCTGTGCATTCAACTAACAGAGTTGAACCTTACTTTTGATTGAGCCGTTCTGAAACACTCTTTCTGTAGAAACTGCAATTGGACATGCTAAGCGCTAAGAGGCCTACATTGGGAAAAAGAATATCTTCAAATAAAAACTACACAGATGCATTCTGTGAAACTTATTTCTGATCTGTAACTTCAGTTAACAGAGATAAAACATATTTTTGATTGAGCAGTTATGAAACACTCTTTTTGTAGAAAATGCAAGTGGAGATTCGGAGCGCTAAGAGGGTACTAGTGGAAAAAGGAATGTCTTCAAATATAAACTACACAGAATCATTCGGTGAAACTTCTTTCTGATCTGTGCATTCAGCTAACAGAGTTAAACCATACTTTTGATTGAGTAGATCTGAACACTCTTTCTGTAGAAAATGCAACTGGACATTTGGAGCGCTAAGAGCGTAGTAGTGGAAAAAGTAATATATTCAAATATAAACTACACAGAAGCATTCTGTGAAACTTCTTTCTGATCTGAGCATTCAGCTAACAGAGTTAAACCATACTTTTGATTGAGCAGTTTTGAAACACTCTGTCTGTAGAAAATGCAACTGGACATTCGTAGCGCTAAGTGGGTAATAGTGGAAAAAAGAATATGTTCAAATATAATCTACACAGAAGCATTGTATGAAACTTCTTTCTGTTCTGTGCATTCAACTAACAGAGTTGAAAATTACTTTTGATTGAGCCTTTCTGAAACACTCTTTCTGTAGAAACTGCAATTGGACATTCTGAGCGCTAAGAGGCCTATATTGGGAAAAAGAATGTCTACAAATAAAAACTACACAGAAGAATTGTGTGAAACTTCTTTCTGTTCTGTTTGTTCAACTAAAAGAGTTGAACCTTAGTTTTGATTGAGCCGTTCTGAAACACTCTTTCTGTAGAAAATGCAAGTGGAGATTCGGAGCGCTAAGAGGGTAATAGTGGAAAAAGGAATGTCTCCAAATATAAACTACACAGAATCATTCTGTGAAACTTCTTTCTGATCTGTGCATTCAGCTAACAAAGTTAAACCATACTTTTGATTGAGCAGATCTGAACACTCTTTCTGTAGAAAATGCAACTGGACATTTGGAGCGCTAAGAGAGTAGTAGTGGAAAAAGGAATATATTCAAATATAAACTACACAGAAGCATTCTGTGAAACTTCTTTCTGATCTGAGCATTCAGCTAACAGAGTTAAACCATACTTTTCATTGAGCAGTTTTGAAACACTCTGTCTGTAGAAAATGCAACTGGACATTCGTAGCGCTAAGTGGGTAATAGTGGAAAAAAGAATATGTTCAAATATAAACTACACAGAAGCATTGTATGAAACTTCTTTCTGTTCTGTGCATTCAACTAACAGAGTTGAACCTTACTTTTGATTGAGCCTTTCTGAAACACTCTTTCTGTAGAAACTGCAATTGGACATTCTGAGCGCTAAGAGGCCTCTATTGGGAAAAATAATATCTTCAAATAAAAACTACACAGAAGCATTGTGTGAAACTTATTTCTGATATGTTCATTAAGCTAACAGAGTTAAACCGTACTTTTGATTGCGCAGTTCTGAACACTCTTTCTGTAGAAAATGCAAGTGGACATTCGGAGCGCTAAGAGGGTAATAGTGGAAAAAGGAATATATTCAAATATAAACTACACAGTAGCATTCTGTGAAAATTCTTTCTGTTCTGTGCATTCAACTAACAGAGTTGAACCTTACTTTTGATTGAGCCGTTCTGAAACACTCTTTCTGTAGAAACTGCAATTGGACATGCTAAGCGCTAAGAGGCCTACATTGGGAAAAAGAATATCTTCAAATAAAAACTACACAGATGCATTCTGTGAAACTTATTTCAGATCTGTAAATTCAGTTAACAGAGATAAAACATATTTTTGATTGAGCAGTTATGAATCACTCTTTTTGTAGAAAATGCAAGTGGAGTTTCCGAGCGCTAAGAGGGTAATAGTGGAAAAAGGAATGTCTTCAAATATAAACTACACAGAATCATTCGGTGAAACTTCTTTCTGATCTGTGCATTCAGCTAACAGTGTTAAACCATACTTTTGATTGAGCAGATCTGAACACTCTTTCTGTAGAAAATGCAACTGGACATTTGGAGCGCTAAGAGCGTAGTAGTGGAAAAAGGAATATATTCAAATATAAACTACACAGAAGCATTCTGTGAAACTTCTTTCTGATCTGAGCATTCAGCTAACAGAGTTAAACCATACTTTTGATTGAGCAGATCTGAACACTCTTTCTGTAGAAAATGCAACTGGACATTTGGAGCGCTAAGAGCGTAGTAGTGGAAAAAGGAATATATTCAAATATAAACTACACAGAAGCATTCTGTGAAACTTCTTTCTGATCTGAGCATTCAGCTAACAGAGTTAAACCATACTTTTGATTGAGCAGTTTTGAAACACTCTGTCTGTAGAAAATGCAACTGGACATTCGTAGCGCTAAGTGGGTAATAGTGGAAAAAACAATATGTTCAAATATAAACTACACAGAAGCATTGTATGAAACTTCTTTCTGTTCTGTGCATTCAACTAACAGAGTTGAACCTTACTTTTGATTGAGCCTTTCTGAAACACTCTTTCTGTAGAAACTGCAATTGGACATTCTGAGCGCTAGGAGGCCTATATTGGGAGAAAGAATGTCTACAAATGAAAACTACATAGAAGAATTGTGGGAAACTTCTTTCTGTTCTGTTTGTTCAACTAAAAGAGTTGAACATTGGTTTTGATTGAGCCGTTCTGAAACACTCTTT
The DNA here is from genome assembly GCF_028878055.3 of Symphalangus syndactylus. NCBI lineage: Eukaryota > Metazoa > Chordata > Mammalia > Primates > Hylobatidae > Symphalangus > Symphalangus syndactylus. Next base: position 1,117,225 of record NC_072444.2, on the reverse strand, counting down.
CTGTAGAAAATGCAAGTGGAGATTCGGAGCGCTAAGAGGGTACTAGTGGAAAAAGGAATGTCTTCAAATATAAACTACACAGAATCATTCGGTGAAACTTCTTTCTGATCTGTGCATTCAGCTAACAGAGTTAAACCATACTTTTGATTGAGCAGATCTGAACACTCTTTCTGTAGAAAATGCAACTGGACATTTGGAGCGCTAAGAGCGTAGTAGTGGAAAAAGGAATATATTCAAATATAAACTACACAGAAGCATTCTGTTAAAATTCTTTCTGATCTGAGCATTCAGCTAACAGAGTTAAACCATACTTTTGATTGAGCAGTTTTGAAACACTCTGTCTGTAGAAAATGCAACTGGACATTCGTAGCGCTAAGTGGGTAATAGTGGAAAAAAGAATATGTTCAAATATAAACTACACAGAAGCATTGTATGAAACTTCTTTCTGTTCTGTGCATTCAACTAACAGAGTTGAACCTTACTTTTGATTGAGCCGTTCTGAAACACTCTTTCTGTAGAAACTGCAATTGGACATTCTGAGCGCTAAGAGGCCTATATTGGGAAAAAGAATATCTACAAATAAAAACTACACAGAAGAATTGTGTGAAACTTCTTTCTGTTCTGTTTGTTCAACTAAAAGAGTTGAACCTTAGTTTTGATTGAGCCGTTCTGAAACACTCTTTCTGTAGAAAATGCAAGTGGAGATTCGGAGCGCTAAGAGGGTAATAGTGGAAAAAGGAATGTCTCCAAATATAAACTACACAGAATCATTCTGTGACACTTCTTTCTGATCGGTGCATTCAGCTAACAGAGTTAAACCATACTTTTGATTGAGCAGATCTGAACACTCTTTCTGTAGAAAATGCAACTGGACATTTGGAGCGCTAAGAGAGTAGTAGTGGAAAAAGGAATATATTCAAAAATAAACTACACAGAAACATTCTGTGAAACTTCTTTCTGATCTGAGCATTCAGCTAACAGAGTTAAACCATACTTTTGATTGAGCAGTTTTGAAACCCTCTGTCTGTAGAAAATGCAACTGGACATTCGTAGCGCTAAGTGGGTTATAGTGGAAAAAAGAATATGTTCAAATAAAAACTACACAGAAGCATTGTATGAAACTTCTTTCTGTTCTGTGCATTCAACTAACAGAGTTGAACCTTACTTTTGATTGAGCCTTTCTGAAACACTCTTTCTGTAGAAACTGCAATTGGACATTCTGAGCGCTAAGAGGCCTCTATTGGGAAAAATAATATCTTCAAATAAAAACTACACAGAAGCATTGTGTGAAACTTATTTCTGATATGTTCATTAAGCTAACAGAGTTAAACCATACTTTTGAGTGCGCAGTTCTGAACACTCTTTCTGTAGAAAATGCAAGTGGACATTCGGAGCGCTAAGAGGGTAATAGTGGAAAAAGGAATATATTCAAATATAAACTACACAGTAGCATTCTGTGAAAATTCTTTCTGTTCTGTGCATTCAACTAACAGAGTTCAACCTTACTTTTTATTGAGCCGTTCTGAAACACTCTTTCTGTAGAAACTGCAATTGGACATGCTAAGCGCTAAGAGGCCTACATTGGGAAGAAGAATATCTTCAAATAAAAACTACACAGATGCATTCTGTGAAACTTATTTCTGATCTGTAAATTCAGTTAACAGAGATAAAACATATTTTTGATTGAGCAGTTATGAAACACTCTTTTTGTAGAAAATGCAAGTGGAGATTCGGAGCGCTAAGAGGGTAATAGTGGAAAAAGGAATGTCTTCAAATATAAACTACACAGAATCATTCGGTGAAACTTCTTTCTGATCTGTGCATTCAGCTAACAGAGTTAAACCATACTTTTGATTGAGCAGATCTGAACACTCTTTCTGTAGAAAATGCAACTGGACATTTGGAGCGCTAAGAGCGTAGTAGTGGAAAAGAATATATTCAAATATAAACTACACAGAAGCATTCTGTGAAACTTCTTTCTGATCTGAGCATTCAGCTAACAGAGTTAAACCATACTTTTGATTGAGCAGTTTTGAAACACTCTGTCTGTAGAAAATGCAACTGGACATTCGTAGCGCTAAGTGGGTAATAGTGGAAAAAAGAATATGTTCAAATATAATCTACACAGAAGCATTGTATGAAACTTCTTTCTGTTCTGTGCATTCAACTAACAGAGTTGAACCTTATTTTTGATTGAGCCGTTCTGAAACACTCTTTCTGTAGAAACTGCAATTGGACATTCTGAGCGCTAAGAGGCCTATATTGGGAAAAAGAATGTCTACAAATAAAAACTACACAGAAGAATTGTGTGAAACTTCTTTCTGTTCTGTTTGTTCTACTAAAATTGTTGAACCTTAGTTTTGATTGAGCCGTTCTGAAACACTCTTTCTGTAGAAAATGCAAGTGGAGATTCGGAGCGCTAAGAGGGTAATAGTGGAAAAAGAAATGTCTCCAAATATAAACTACACAGAATCATTCTGTGAAACTTCTTTCTGATCTGTGCATTCAGCTAACAGAGTTAAACCATACTTTTGATTGAGCAGATCTGAACACTCTTTCTGTAGAAAATTCAACTGGACATTTGGAGCGCTAAGAGAGTAGTAGTGGAAAAAGGAATATATTCAAATATAAACTACACAGAAGCATTCTGTGAAACTTCTTTCTGATCTGAGCATTCAGCTAACAGAGTTAAACCATACTTTTCATTGAGCAGTTTTGAAACACTCTGTCTGTAGAAAATGCAACTGGACATTCGTAGCGCTAAGTGGGTAATAGTGGAAAAAAGAATATGTTCAAATATAAACTACACAGAAGCATTGTATGAAACTTCTTTCTGTTCTGTGCATTCAACTAACAGAGTTGAACCTTACTTTTGATTGAGCCTTTCTGAAACACTCTTTCTGTAGAAACTGCAATTGGACATTCTGAGCGCTAAGAGGCCTCTATTGGGAAAAATAATATCTTCAAATAAAAACTACACAGAAGCATTGTGTGAAACTTATTTCTGATATGTTCATTAAGCTAACAGAGTTAAACCATACTTTTGATTGCGCAGTTCTGAACACTCTTTCTGTAGAAAATGCAAGTGTACATTCGGAGCGCTAAGAGGGTAATAGTGGAAAAAGGAATATATTCAAATATAAACTACACAGTAGCATTCTGTGAAAATTCTTTCTGTTCTGTGCATTCAACTAACAGAGTTGAACCTTACTTTTGATTGAGCCGTTCTGAAACACTCTTTCTGTAGAAACTGCAATTGGAAATGCTAAGCGCTAAGAGGCCTACATTGGGAAAAAGAATAACTTCAAATAAAAGCTACACAGATGCATTCTGTGAAACTTATTTCTGATCTGTAAATTCTGTTAACAGAGATAAAACATATTTTTGATTGAGCAGTTATGAAACACTCTTTTTGTAGAAAATGCAAGTGGAGATTCGGAGCGCTAAGAGGGTACTAGTGGAAAAAGGAATGTCTTCAAATATAAACTACACAGAATCATTCGGTGAAACATCTTTCTGATCTGTGCATTCAGCTAACAGAGTTAAACCATACTTTTGATTGAGCAGATCTGAACACTCTTTCTGTAGAAAATGCAACTGGACATTTGGAGCACTAAGAGCGTAGTAGTGGAAAAAGGAATATATTCAAATATAAACTACACAGAAGCATTCTGTGAAACTTCTTTCTGATCTGAGCATTCAGCTAACAGAGTTAAACCATACTTTTGATTGAGCAGTTTTGAAACACTCTGTCTGTAGAAAATGCAACTGGACATTCGTAGCGCTAAGTGGGTAATAGTGGAAAAAAGAATATGTTCAAATATAATCTACACAGAAGCATTGTATGAAACTTCTTTCTGTTCTGTGCATTCAACTAACAGAGTTGAACCTTACTTTTGATTGAGCCGTTCTGAAACACTCTTTCTGTAGAAACTGCAATTGGACATTCTGAGCGCTAAGAGGCCTATATTGGGAAAAAGAATGTCTACAAATAAAAACTACACAGAAGAATTGTGTGAAACTTCTTTCTGTTCTGTTTGTTCAACTAAAAGAGTTGAACCTTAGTTTTGATTGAGCCGTTCTGAAACACTCTTTCTGTAGAAAATGCAAGTGGAGATTCGGAGCGCTAAGAGGGTAATAGTGGAAAAAGGAATGTCTCCAAATATAAACTACACAGAATCATTCTGTGAAACTTCTTTCTGATCTGTGCATTCAGCTAACAGAGTTAAACCATACTTTTGATTGAGCAGATCTGAACACTCTTTCTGTAGAAAATGCAACTGGACATTTGGAGCGCTAAGAGAGTAGTAGTGGAAAAAGGAATATATTCAAAAATAAACTACACAGAAACATTCTGTGAAACTTCTTTCTGATCTGAGCATTCAGCTAACAGAGTTAAACCATACTTTTGATTGAGCAGTTTTGAAACCCTCTGTCTGTAGAAAATGCAACTGGACATTCGTAGCGCTAAGTGGGTTATAGTGGAAAAAAGAATATGTTCAAATAAAAACTACACAGAAGCATTGTATGAAACTTCTTTCTGTTCTGTGCATTCAACTAACAGAGTTGAACCTTACTTTTGATTGAGCCTTTCTGAAACACTCTTTCTGTAGAAACTGCAATTGGACATTCTGAGCGCTAAGAGGCCTCTATTGGGAAAAATAATATCTTCAAATAAAAACTACACAGAAGCATTGTGTGAAACTTATTTCTGATATGTTCATTAAGCTAACAGAGTTAAACCATACTTTTGATTGCGCAGTTCTGAACACTCTTTCTGTAGAAAATGCAAGTGGACATTCGGAGCGCTAAGAGGGTAATAGTGGAAAAAGGAATATATTCAAATATAAACTACACAGTAGCATTCTGTGAAAATTCTTTCTGTTCTGTGCATTCAACTAACAGAGTTGAACCTTACTTTTGATTGAGCCATTCTGAAACACTCTTTCTGTAGAAACTGCAATTGGACATGCTAAGCGCTAAGAGGCCTACATTGGGAAGAAGAATATCTTCAAATAAAAACTACACAGATGCATTCTGTGAAACTTATTTCTGATCTGTAAATTCAGTTAACAGAGATAAAACATATTTTTGATTGAGCAGTTATGAAACACTCTTTTTGTAGTAAATGCAAGTGGAGATTCGGAGCGCTAAGAGGGTAATAGTGGAAAAAGGAATGTCTTCAAATATAAACTACACAGAATCATTCGGTGAAACTTCTTTCTGATCTGTGCATTCAGCTAACAGAGTTAAACCATACTTTTGATTGAGCAGATCTGAACACTCTTTCTGTAGAAAATGCAACTGGACATTTGGAGCGCTAAGAGCGTAGTAGTGGAAAAAGGAATATATTCAAATATAAACTACACAGAAGCATTCTGTGAAACTTCTTTCTGATCTGAGCATTCAGCTAACAGAGTTAAACCATACTTTTGATTGAGCAGTTTTGAAACACTCTGTCTGTAGAAAATGCAACTGGACATTCGTAGCGCTAAGTGGGTAATAGTGGAAAAAAGAATATGTTCAAATGTAAACTACACAGAAGCATTGTATGAAACTTCTTTCTGTTCTGTGCATTCAACTAACAGACTTGAACCTTACTTTGATTGAGCCGTTCTGAAACACTCTTTCTGTAGAAACTGCAATTGGACATTCTGAGCGCTAAGAGGCCTATATTGGGAAAAAGAATGTCTACAAATAAAAACTACACAGAAGAATTGTGTGAAACTTCTTTCTGTTCTGTTTGTTCAACTAAAAGAGTTGAACCTTAGTTTTGATTTAGCCGTTCTGAAACACTCTTTCTGTAGAAAATGCAAGTGGAGATTCGGAGCGCTAAGAGGGTAATAGTGGAAAAAGGAATGTCTCCAAATATAAACTACACAGAATCATTCTGTGAAACTTCTTTCTGATCTGTGCATTCAGCTAACAGATTTAAACCATACTTTTGATTGAGCAGATCTGAACACTCTTTCTGTAGAAAATGCAACTGGACATTTGGAGCGCTAAGAGAGTAGTAGTGGAAAAAGGAATATATTCAAATATAAACTACACAGAAGCATTCTGTGAAACTTCTTTCTGATCTGAGCATTCAGCTAACAGAGGTAAACCATACTTTTGATTGAGCAGTTTTGAAACACTCTGTCTGTAGAAAATGCAACTGGACATTCGTAGCGCTAAGTGGGTAATAGTGGAAAAAAGAATATGTTCAAATATAAACTACACAGAAGCATTGTATGAAACTTCTTTCTGTTCTGTGCTTTCAACTAACAGAGTTGAACTTTACTTTTGATTGAGCCTTTCTGAAACACTCTTTCTGTAGAAACTGCAATTGGACATTCTGAGCGCTAAGAGGCCTCTATTGGGAAAAATAATATCTTCAAATAAAAACTACACAGAAGCATTGTGTGAAACTTATTTCTGATATGTTCATTAAGCTAACAGAGTTAAACCATACTTTTCATTGCGCAGTTCTGAACACTCTTTCTGTGGAAAATGCAAGTGGACATTCGGAGCGCTAAGAGGGTAATAGTGGAAAAAGGAATATATTCAAATATAAACTACACAGTAGCATTCTGTGAAAATTCTTTCTGTTCTGTGCATTCAACTAACAGAGTTGAACCTTACTTTTGATTGAGCCGTTCTGAAACACTCTTTCTGTAGAAACCGCAATTGGACATGATAAGCGCTAAGAGGCCTACATTGGGAAAAAGAATATCTTCAAATAAAAACTACACAGATGCATTCTGTGAAACTTATTTCTGATATGTAAATTCAGTTAACAGAGATAAAACGTATTTTTGATTGAGCAGTTATGAAACACTCTTTTTGTAGAAAATGCAAGTGGAGATTCGGAGCGCTAAGAGGGTAATAGTGGAAAAAGGAATGTCTTCAAATATAAACTACACAGAATCATTCGGTGAAACTTCTTTCTGATCTGTGCATTCAGCTAACAGAGTTAAACCATACTTTTGATTGAGCAGATCTGAACACTCTTTCTGTAGAAAATGCAACTGGACATTTGGAGCGCTAAGAGCGTAGTAGTGGAAAAAGGAATATATTCAAATATAAACTACACAGAAGCATTCTGTTAAAATTCTTTCTGATCTGAGCATTCAGCTAACAGAGTTAAACCATACTTTTCATTGAGCAGTTTTGAAACACTCTGTCTGTAGAAAATGCAACTGGATATTCGTAGCGCTAAGTGGTAATAGTGGAAAAAAGAATATGTTCAAATATAAACTACACAGAAGCATTGTATGAAACTTCTTTCTGTTCTGTGCATTCAACTAACAGAGTTGAACCTTACTTTTGATTGAGCCTTTCTGAAACACTCTTTCTGTAGAAACTGCAATTGGACATTCTGAGCGCTAAGAGGCCTCCATTGGGAAAAATAATATCTTCAAATAAAAACTACACAGAAGCATTGTGTGAAACTTATTTCTGATATGTTCATTAAGCTAACAGAGTTAAACCATACTTTTGATTGCGCAGTTCTGAACACTCTTTCTGTAGAAAATGCAAGTGGACATTCGGAGCGCTAAGAGGGTAATAGTGGAAAAAGGAATATATTCAAATATAAACTACACAGTAGCATTCTGTGAAAATTCTTTCTGTTCTGTGCATTCAACTAACAGAGTTGAACCTTACTTTTGATTGAGCCGTTCTGAAACACTCTTTCTGTAGAAACTGCAATTGGACATGCTAAGCGCTAAGAGGCCTACATTGGGAAAAAGAATATCTTCAAATAAAAACTACACAGATGCATTCTGTGAAACTTATTTCTGATCTGTAAATTCAGTTAACAGAGATAAAATATATTTTTGATTGAGCAGTTATGAAACACTCTTTTTGTAGAAAATGCAAGTGGAGATTCGGAGCGCTAAGAGGGTACTAGTGGAAAATGGAATGTCTTCAAATATAAACTACACAGAATCATTCGGTGAAACTTCTTTCTGATCTGTGCATTCAGCTAACAGAGTTAAACCATACTTTTGATTGAGCAGATCTGAACACTCTTTCTGTAGAAAATGCAACTGGACATTTGGAGCGCTAAGAGCGTAGTAGTGGAAAAAGGAATATATTCAAATATAAACTACACAGAAGCATTCTGTTAAAATTCTTTCTGATCTGAGCATTCAGCTAACAGAGTTAAACCATACTTTTGATTGAGCAGTTTTGAAACACTCTGTCTGTAGAAAATGCAACTGGACATTCGTAGCGCTAAGTGGGTAATAGTGGAAAAAAGAATATGTTCAAATATAAACTACACAGAAGCATTGTATGAAACTTCTTTCTGTTCTGTGCATTCAACTAACAGAGTTGAACCTTACTTTTGATTGAGCCGTTCTGAAACACTCTTTCTGTAGAAACTGCAATTGGACATTCTGAGCGCTAAGAGGCCTATATTGGGAAAAAGAATATCTACAAATAAAAACTACACAGAAGAATTGTGTGAAACTTCTTTCTGTTCTGTTTGTTCAACTAAAAGAGTTGAACCTTAGTTTTGATTGAGCCGTTCTGAAACACTCTTTCTGTAGAAAATGCAAGTGGAGATTCGGAGCGCTAAGAGGGTAATAGTGGAAAAAGGAATGTCTCCAAATATAAACTACACAGAATCATTCTGTGACACTTCTTTCTGATCGGTGCATTCAGCTAACAGAGTTAAACCATACTTTTGATTGAGCAGATCTGAACACTCTTTCTGTAGAAAATGCAACTGGACATTTGGAGCGCTAAGAGAGTAGTAGTGGAAAAAGGAATATATTCAAAAATAAACTACACAGAAACATTCTGTGAAACTTCTTTCTGATCTGAGCATTCAGCTAACAGAGTTAAACCATACTTTTGATTGAGCAGTTTTGAAACCCTCTGTCTGTAGAAAATGCAACTGGACATTCGTAGCGCTAAGTGGGTTATAGTGGAAAAAAGAATATGTTCAAATAAAAACTACACAGAAGCATTGTATGAAACTTCTTTCTGTTCTGTGCATTCAACTAACAGAGTTGAACCTTACTTTTGATTGAGCCTTTCTGAAACACTCTTTCTGTAGAAACTGCAATTGGACATTCTGAGCGCTAAGAGGCCTCTATTGGGAAAAATAATATCTTCAAATAAAAACTACACAGAAGCATTGTGTGAAACTTATTTCTGATATGTTCATTAAGCTAACAGAGTTAAACCATACTTTTGAGTGCGCAGTTCTGAACACTCTTTCTGTAGAAAATGCAAGTGGACATTCGGAGCGCTAAGAGGGTAATAGTGGAAAAAGGAATATATTCAAATATAAACTACACAGTAGCATTCTGTGAAAATTCTTTCTGTTCTGTGCATTCAACTAACAGAGTTCAACCTTACTTTTTATTGAGCCGTTCTGAAACACTCTTTCTGTAGAAACTGCAATTGGACATGCTAAGCGCTAAGAGGCCTACATTGGGAAGAAGAATATCTTCAAATAAAAACTACACAGATGCATTCTGTGAAACTTATTTCTGATCTGTAAATTCAGTTAACAGAGATAAAACATATTTTTGATTGAGCAGTTATGAAACACTCTTTTTGTAGAAAATGCAAGTGGAGATTCGGAGCGCTAAGAGGGTACTAGTGGAAAAAGGAATGTCTTCAAATATAAACTACACAGAATCATTCGGTGAAACTTCTTTCTGATCTGTGCATTCAGCTAACAGAGTTAAACCATACTTTTGATTGAGCAGATCTGAACACTCTTTCTGTAGAAAATGCAACTGGACATTTGGAGCGCTAAGAGCGTAGTAGTGGAAAAAGGAATATATTCAAATATAAACTACACAGAAGCATTCTGTTAAAATTCTTTCTGATCTGAGCATTCAGCTAACAGAGTTAAACCATACTTTTGATTGAGCAGTTTTGAAACACTCTGTCTGTAGAAAATGCAACTGGACATTCGTAGCGCTAAGTGGGTAATAGTGGAAAAAAGAATATGTTCAAATATAAACTACACAGAAGCATTGTATGAAACTTCTTTCTGTTCTGTGCATTCAACTAACAGAGTTGAACCTTACTTTTGATTGAGCCGTTCTGAAACACTCTTTCTGTAGAAACTGCAATTGGACATTCTGAGCGCTAAGAGGCCTATATTGGGAAAAAGAATATCTACAAATAAAAACTACACAGAAGAATTGTGTGAAACTTCTTTCTGTTCTGTTTGTTCAACTAAAAGAGTTGAACCTTAGTTTTGATTGAGCCGTTCTGAAACACTCTTTCTGTAGAAAATGCAAGTGGAGATTCGGAGCGCTAAGAGGGTAATAGTGGAAAAAGGAATGTCTCCAAATATAAACTACACAGAATCATTCTGTGACACTTCTTTCTGATCGGTGCATTCAGCTAACAGAGTTAAACCATACTTTTGATTGAGCAGATCTGAACACTCTTTCTGTAGAAAATGCAACTGGACATTTGGAGCGCTAAGAGAGTAGTAGTGGAAAAAGGAATATATTCAAAAATAAACTACACAGAAACATTCTATGAAACTTCTTTCTGATCTGAGCATTCAGCTAACAGAGTTAAACCATACTTTTGATTGAGCAGTTTTGAAACCCTCTGTCTGTAGAAAATGCAACTGGACATTCGTAGCGCTAAGTGGGTTATAGTGGAAAAAAGAATATGTTCAAATAAAAACTACACAGAAGCATTGTATGAAACTTCTTTCTGTTCTGTGCATTCAACTAACAGAGTTGAACCTTACTTTTGATTGAGCCTTTCTGAAACACTCTTTCTGTAGAAACTGCAATTGGACATTCTGAGCGCTAAGAGGCCTCTATTGGGAAAAATAATATCTTCAAATAAAAACTACACAGAAGCATTGTGTGAAACTTATTTCTGATATGTTCATTAAGCTAACAGAGTTAAACCATACTTTTGACTGCGCAGTTCTGAACACTCTTTCTGTAGAAAATGCAAGTGGACATTCGGAGCGCTAAGAGGGTAATAGTGGAAAAAGGAATATATTCAAATATAAACTACACAGTAGCATTCTGTGAAAATTCTTTCTGTTCTGTGCATTCAACTAACAGAGTTCAACCTTACTTTTTATTGAGCCGTTCTGAAACACTCTTTCTGTAGAAACTGCAATTGGACATGCTAAGCGCTAAGAGGCCTACATTGGGAAGAAGAATATCTTCAAATAAAAACTACACAGATGCATTCTGTGAAACTTATTTCTGATCTGTAAATTCAGTTAACAGAGATAAAACATATTTTTGATTGAGCAGTTATGAAACACTCTTTTTGTAGAAAATGCAAGTGGAGATTCGGAGCGCTAAGAGGGTAATAGTGGAAAAAGGAATGTCTTCAAATATAAACTACACAGAATCATTCGGTGAAACTTCTTTCTGATCTGTGCATTCAGCTAACAGAGTTAAACCATACTTTTGATTGAGCAGATCTGAACACTCTTTCTGTAGAAAATGCAACTGGACATTTGGAGCGCTAAGAGCGTAGTAGTGGAAAAGAATATATTCAAATATAAACTACACAGAAGCATTCTGTGAAACTTCTTTCTGATCTGAGCATTCAGCTAACAGAGTTAAACCATACTTTTGATTGAGCAGTTTTGAAACACTCTGTCTGTAGAAAATGCAACTGGACATTCGTAGCGCTAAGTGGGTAATAGTGGAAAAAAGAATATGTTCAAATATAATCTACACAGAAGCATTGTATGAAACTTCTTTCTGTTCTGTGCATTCAACTAACAGAGTTGAACCTTATTTTTGATTGAGCCGTTCTGAAACACTCTTTCTGTAGAAACTGCAATTGGACATTCTGAGCGCTAAGAGGCCTCTATTGGGAAAAATAATATCTTCAAATAAAAACTACACAGAAGCATTGTGTGAAACTTATTTCTGATATGTTCATTAAGCTAACAGAGTTAACCCATACTTTTGAGTGCGCAGTTCTGAACACTCTTTCTGTAGAAAATGCAAGTGGACATTCGGAGCGCTAAGAGGGTAATAGTGGAAAAAGGAATATATTCAAATATAAACTACACAGTAGCATTCTGTGAAAATTCTTTCTGTTCTGTGCATTCAACTAACAGAGTTCAACCTTACTTTTTATTGAGCCGTTCTGAAACACTCTTTCTGTAGAAACTGCAATTGGACATGCTAAGCGCTAAGAGGCCTACATTGGGAACAAGAATATCTTCAAATAAAAACTACACAGATGCATTCTGTGAAACTTATTTCTGATCTGTAAATTCAGTTAACAGAGATAAAACATATTTTTGATTGAGCAGTTATGAAACACTCTTTTTGTAGAAAATGCAAGTGGAGATTCGGAGCGCTAAGAGGGTACTAGTGGAAAAAGGAATGTCTTCAAATATAAACTACACAGAATCATTCGGTGAAACTTCTTTCTGATCTGTGCATTCAGCTAACAGAGTTAAACCATACTTTTGATTGAGCAGATCTGAACACTCTTTCTGTAGAAAATGCAACTGGACATTTGGAGCGCTAAGAGCGTAGTAGTGGAAAAAGGAATATATTCAAATATAAACTACACAGAAGCATTCTGTTAAAATTCTTTCTGATCTGAGCATTCAGCTAACAGAGTTAAACCATACTTTTGATTGAGCAGTTTTGAAACACTCTGTCTGTAGAAAATGCAACTGGACATTCGTAGCGCTAAGTGGGTAATAGTGGAAAAAAGAATATGTTCAAATATAAACTACACAGAAGCATTGTATGAAACTTCTTTCTGTTCTGTGCATTCAACTAACAGAGTTGAACCTTACTTTTGATTGAGCCGTTCTGAAACACTCTTTCTGTAGAAACTGCAATTGGACATTCTGAGCGCTAAGAGGCCTATATTGGGAAAAAGAATATCTACAAATAAAAACTACACAGAAGAATTGTGTGAAACTTCTTTCTGTTCTGTTTGTTCAACTAAAAGAGTTGAACCTTAGTTTTGATTGAGCCGTTCTGAAACACTCTTTCTGTAGAAAATGCAAGTGGAGATTCGGAGCGCTAAGAGGGTAATAGTGGAAAAAGGAATGTCTCCAAATATAAACTACACAGAATCATTCTGTGACACTTCTTTCTGATCGGTGCATTCAGCTAACAGAGTTAAACCATACTTTTGATTGAGCAGATCTGAACACTCTTTCTGTAGAAAATGCAACTGGACATTTGGAGCGCTAAGAGAGTAGTAGTGGAAAAAGGAATATATTCAAAAATAAACTACACAGAAACATTCTGTGAAACTTCTTTCTGATCTGAGCATTCAGCTAACAGAGTTAAACCATACTTTTGATTGAGCAGTTTTGAAACCCTCTGTCTGTAGAAAATGCAACTGGACATTCGTAGCGCTAAGTGGGTTATAGTGGAAAAAAGAATATGTTCAAATAAAAACTACACAGAAGCATTGTATGAAACTTCTTTCTGTTCTGTGCATTCAACTAACAGAGTTGAACCTTACTTTTGATTGAGCCTTTCTGAAACACTCTTTCTGTAGAAACTGCAATTGGACATTCTGAGCGCTAAGAGGCCTCTATTGGGAAAAATAATATCTTCAAATAAAAACTACACAGAAGCATTGTGTGAAACTTATTTCTGATATGTTCATTAAGCTAACAGAGTTAAACCATACTTTTGAGTGCGCAGTTCTGAACACTCTTTCTGTAGAAAATGCAAGTGGACATTCGGAGCGCTAAGAGGGTAATAGTGGAAAAAGGAATATATTCAAATATAAACTACACAGTAGCATTCTGTGAAAATTCTTTCTGTTCTGTGCATTCAACTAACAGAGTTCAACCTTACTTTTTATTGAGCCGTTCTGAAACACTCTTTCTGTAGAAACTGCAATTGGACATGCTAAGCGCTAAGAGGCCTACATTGGGAAGAAGAATATCTTCAAATAAAAACTACACAGATGCATTCTGTGAAACTTATTTCTGATCTGTAAATTCAGTTAACAGAGATAAAACATATTTTTGATTGAGCAGTTATGAAACACTCTTTTTGTAGAAAATGCAAGTGGAGATTCGGAGCGCTAAGAGGGTAATAGTGGAAAAAGGAATGTCTTCAAATATAAACTACACAGAATCATTCGGTGAAACTTCTTTCTGATCTGTGCATTCAGCTAACAGAGTTAAACCATACTTTTGATTGAGCAGATCTGAACACTCTTTCTGTAGAAAATGCAACTGGACATTTGGAGCGCTAAGAGCGTAGTAGTGGAAAAGAATATATTCAAATATAAACTACACAGAAGCATTCTGTGAAACTTCTTTCTGATCTGAGCATTCAGCTAACAGAGTTAAACCATACTTTTGATTGAGCAGTTTTGAAACACTCTGTCTGTAGAAAATGCAACTGGACATTCGTAGCGCTAAGTGGGTAATAGTGGAAAAAAGAATATGTTCAAATATAATCTACACAGAAGCATTGTATGAAACTTCTTTCTGTTCTGTGCATTCAACTAACAGAGTTGAACCTTATTTTTGATTGAGCCGTTCTGAAACACTCTTTCTGTAGAAACTGCAATTGGACATTCTGAGCGCTAAGAGGCCTATATTGGGAAAAAGAATGTCTACAAATAAAAACTACACAGAAGAATTGTGTGAAACTTCTTTCTGTTCTGTTTGTTCTACTAAAATTGTTGAACCTTAGTTTTGATTGAGCCGTTCTGAAACACTCTTTCTGTAGAAAATGCAAGTGGAGATTCGGAGCGCTAAGAGGGTAATAGTGGAAAAAGAAATGTCTCCAAATATAAACTACACAGAATCATTCTGTGAAACTTCTTTCTGATCTGTGCATTCAGCTAACAGAGTTAAACCATACTTTTGATTGAGCAGATCTGAACACTCTTTCTGTAGAAAATGCAACTGGACATTTGGAGCGCTAAGAGAGTAGTAGTGGAAAAAGGAATATATTCAAATATAAACTACACAGAAGCATTCTGTGAAACTTCTTTCTGATCTGAGCATTCAGCTAACAGAGTTAAACCATACTTTTCATTGAGCAGTTTTGAAACACTCTGTCTGTAGAAAATGCAACTGGACATTCGTAGCGCTAAGTGGGTAATAGTGGAAAAAAGAATATGTTCAAATATAAACTACACAGAAGCATTGTATGAAACTTCTTTCTGTTCTGTGCATTCAACTAACAGAGTTGAACCTTACTTTTGATTGAGCCTTTCTGAAACACTCTTTCTGTAGAAACTGCAATTGGACATTCTGAGCGCTAAGAGGCCTCTATTGGGAAAAATAATATCTTCAAATAAAAACTACACAGAAGCATTGTGTGAAACTTATTTCTGATATGTTCATTAAGCTAACAGAGTTAAACCATACTTTTGATTGCGCAGTTCTGAACACTCTTTCTGTAGAAAATGCAAGTGTACATTCGGAGCGCTAAGAGGGTAATAGTGGAAAAAGGAATATATTCAAATATAAACTACACAGTAGCATTCTGTGAAAATTCTTTCTGTTCTGTGCATTCAACTAACAGAGTTGAACCTTACTTTTGATTGAGCCGTTCTGAAACACTCTTTCTGTAGAAACTGCAATTGGAAATGCTAAGCGCTAAGAGGCCTACATTGGGAAAAAGAATAACTTCAAATAAAAGCTACACAGATGCATTCTGTGAAACTTATTTCTGATCTGTAAATTCTGTTAACAGAGATAAAACATATTTTTGATTGAGCAGTTATGAAACACTCTTTTTGTAGAAAATGCAAGTGGAGATTCGCAGCGCTAAGAGGGTACTAGTGGAAAAAGGAATGTCTTCAAATATAAACTACACAGAATCATTCGGTGAAACTTCTTTCTGATCTGTGCATTCAGCTAACAGAGTTAAACCATACTTTTGATTGAGCAGATCTGAACACTCTTTCTGTAGAAAATGCAACTGGACATTTGGAGCACTAAGAGCGTAGTAGTGGAAAAAGGAATATATTCAAATATAAACTACACAGAAGCATTCTGTGAAACTTCTTTCTGATCTGAGCATTCAGCTAACAGAGTTAAACCATACTTTTGATTGAGCAGTTTTGAAACACTCTGTCTGTAGAAAATGCAACTGGACATTCGTAGCGCTAAGTGGGTAATAGTGGAAAAAAGAATATGTTCAAATATAATCTACACAGAAGCATTGTATGAAACTTCTTTCTGTTCTGTGCATTCAACTAACAGAGTTGAACCTTACTTTTGATTGAGCCGTTCTGAAACACTCTTTCTGTAGAAACTGCAATTGGACATTCTGAGCGCTAAGAGGCCTATATTGGGAAAAAGAATGTCTACAAATAAAAACTACACAGAAGAATTGTGTGAAACTTCTTTCTGTTCTGTTTGTTCAACTAAAAGAGTTGAACCTTAGTTTTGATTGAGCCGTTCTGAAACACTCTTTCTGTAGAAAATGCAAGTGGAGATTCGGAGCGCTAAGAGGGTAATAGTGGAAAAAGGAATGTCTCCAAATATAAACTACACAGAATCATTCTGTGAAACTTCTTTCTGATCTGTGCATTCAGCTAACAGAGTTAAACCATACTTTTGATTGAGCAGATCTGAACACTCTTTCTGTAGAAAATGCAACTGGACATTTGGAGCGCTAAGAGAGTAGTAGTGGAAAAAGGAATATATTCAAAAATAAACTACACAGAAACATTCTGTGAAACTTCTTTCTGATCTGAGCATTCAGCTAACAGAGTTAAACCATACTTTTGATTGAGCAGTTTTGAAACCCTCTGTCTGTAGAAAATGCAACTGGACATTCGTAGCGCTAAGTGGGTTATAGTGGAAAAAAGAATATGTTCAAATAAAAACTACACAGAAGCATTGTATGAAACTTCTTTCTGTTCTGTGCATTCAACTAACAGAGTTGAACCTTACTTTTGATTGAGCCTTTCTGAAACACTCTTTCTGTAGAAACTGCAATTGGACATTCTGAGCGCTAAGAGGCCTCTATTGGGAAAAATAATATCTTCAAATAAAAACTACACAGAAGCATTGTGTGAAACTTATTTCTGATATGTTCATTAAGCTAACAGAGTTAAACCATACTTTTGATTGCGCAGTTCTGAACACTCTTTCTGTAGAAAATGCAAGTGGACATTCGGAGCGCTAAGAGGGTAATAGTGGAAAAAGGAATATATTCAAATATAAACTACACAGTAGCATTCTGTGAAAATTCTTTCTGTTCTGTGCATTCAACTAACAGAGTTGAACCTTACTTTTGATTGAGCCGTTCTGAAACACTCTTTCTGTAGAAACTGCAATTGGACATGCTAAGCGCTAAGAGGCCTACATTGGGAAGAAGAATATCTTCAAATAAAAACTACACAGATGCATTCTGTGAAACTTATTTCTGATCTGTAAATTCAGTTAACAGAGATAAAACATATTTTTGATTGAGCAGTTATGAAACACTCTTTTTGTAGTAAATGCAAGTGGAGATTCGGAGCGCTAAGAGGGTAATAGTGGAAAAAGGAATGTCTTCCAATATAAACTACACAGAATCATTCGGTGAAACTTCTTTCTGATCTGTGCATTCAGCTAACAGAGTTAAACCATACTTTTGATTGAGCAGATCTGAACACTCTTTCTGTAGAAAATGCAACTGGACATTTGGAGCGCTAAGAGCGTAGTAGTGGAAAAAGGAATATATTCAAATATAAACTACACAGAAGCATTCTGTGAAACTTCTTTCTGATCTGAGCATTCAGCTAACAGAGTTAAACCATACTTTTGATTGAGCAGTTTTGAAACACTCTGTCTGTAGAAAATGCAACTGGACATTCGTAGCGCTAAGTGGGTAATAGTGGAAAAAAGAATATGTTCAAATGTAAACTACACAGAAGCATTGTATGAAACTTCTTTCTGTTCTGTGCATTCAACTAACAGACTTGAACCTTACTTTGATTGAGCCGTTCTGAAACACTCTTTCTGTAGAAACTGCAATTGGACATTCTGAGCGCTAAGAGGCCTATATTGGGAAAAAGAATGTCTACAAATAAAAACTACACAGAAGAATTGTGTGAAACTTCTTTCTGTTCTGTTTGTTCAACTAAAAGAGTTGAACCTTAGTTTTGATTTAGCCGTTCTGAAACACTCTTTCTGTAGAAAATGCAAGTGGAGATTCGGAGCGCTAAGAGGGTAATAGTGGAAAAAGGAATGTCTCCAAATATAAACTACACAGAATCATTCTGTGAAACTTCTTTCTGATCTGTGCATTCAGCTAACAGATTTAAACCATACTTTTGATTGAGCAGATCTGAACACTCTTTCTGTAGAAAATGCAACTGGACATTTGGAGCGCTAAGAGAGTAGTAGTGGAAAAAGGAATATATTCAAATATAAACTACACAGAAGCATTCTGTGAAACTTCTTTCTGATCTGAGCATTCAGCTAACAGAGGTAAACCATACTTTTGATTGAGCAGTTTTGAAACACTCTGTCTGTAGAAAATGCAACTGGACATTCGTAGCGCTAAGTGGGTAATAGTGGAAAAAAGAATATGTTCAAATATAAACTACACAGAAGCATTGTATGAAACTTCTTTCTGTTCTGTGCTTTCAACTAACAGAGTTGAACTTTACTTTTGATTGAGCCTTTCTGAAACACTCTTTCTGTAGAAACTGCAATTGGACATTCTGAGCGCTAAGAGGCCTCTATTGGGAAAAATAATATCTTCAAATAAAAACTACACAGAAGCATTGTGTGAAACTTATTTCTGATATGTTCATTAAGCTAACAGAGTTAAACCATACTTTTCATTGCGCAGTTCTGAACACTCTTTCTGTGGAAAATGCAAGTGGACATTCGGAGCGCTAAGAGGGTAATAGTGGAAAAAGGAATATATTCAAATATAAACTACACAGTAGCATTCTGTGAAAATTCTTTCTGTTCTGTGCATTCAACTAACAGAGTTGAACCTTACTTTTGATTGAGCCGTTCTGAAACACTCTTTCTGTAGAAACTGCAATTGGACATGATAAGCGCTAAGAGGCCTACATTGGGAAAAAGAATATCTTCAAATAAAAACTACACAGATGCATTCTGTGAAACTTATTTCTGATATGTAAATTCAGTTAACAGAGATAAAACGTATTTTTGATTGAGCAGTTATGAAACACTCTTTTTGTAGAAAATGCAAGTGGAGATTCGGAGCGCTAAGAGGGTAATAGTGGAAAAAGGAATGTCTTCAAATATAAACTACACAGAATCATTCGGTGAAACTTCTTTCTGATCTGTGCATTCAGCTAACAGAGTTAAACCATACTTTTGATTGAGCAGATCTGAACACTCTTTCTGTAGAAAATGCAACTGGACATTTGGAGCGCTAAGAGCGTAGTAGTGGAAAAAGGAATATATTCAAATATAAACTACACAGAAGCATTCTGTGAAACTTCTTTCTGATCTGAGCATTCAGCTAACAGAGTTAAACCATACTTATGATTGAGCAGTTTTGAAACACTCTGTCTGTAGAAAATGCAACTGGATATTCGTAGCGCTAAGTGGGTAATAGTGGAAAAAAGAATATGTTCAAATATAAACTACACAGAAGCATTGTATGAAACTTCTTTCTGTTCTGTGCATTCAACTAACAGAGTTGAACCTTACTTTTGATTGAGCCGTTCTGAAACACTCTTTCTGTAGAAACTGCAATTGGACATTCTGAGCGCTAAGAGGCCTATATTGGGAAAAAGAATGTCTACAAATAAAAACTACACAGAAGAATTGTGTGAAACTTCTTTCTGTTCTGTTTGTTCAACTAAAAGAGTTGAACCTTAGTTTTGATTGAGCCGTTCTGAAACACTCTTTCTGTAGAAAATGCAAGTGGAGATTCGGAGCGCTAAGAGGGTAATAGTGGAAAAAGGAATGTCTTCAAATATAAACTACACAGAATCATTCGGTGAAACTTCTTTCTGATCTGTGCATTCAGCTAACAGAGTTAAACCATACTTTTGATTGAGCAGATCTGAACACTCTTTCTGTAGAAAATGCAACTGGACATTTGGAGCGCTAAGAGCGTAGTAGTGGAAAAGAATATATTCAAATATAAACTACACAGAAGCATTCTGTGAAACTTCTTTCTGATCTGAGCATTCAGCTAACAGAGTTAAACCATACTTTTGATTGAGCAGTTTTGAAACACTCTGTCTGTAGAAAATGCAACTGGACATTCGTAGCGCTAAGTGGGTAATAGTGGAAAAAAGAATATGTTCAAATATAATCTACACAGAAGCATTGTATGAAACTTCTTTCTGTTCTGTGCATTCAACTAACAGAGTTGAACCTTATTTTTGATTGAGCCGTTCTGAAACACTCTTTCTGTAGAAACTGCAATTGGACATTCTGAGCGCTAAGAGGCCTCTATTGGGAAAAATAATATCTTCAAATAAAAACTACACAGAAGCATTGTGTGAAACTTATTTCTGATATGTTCATTAAGCTAACAGAGTTAAACCATACTTTTGAGTGCGCAGTTCTGAACACTCTTTCTGTAGAAAATGCAAGTGGACATTCGGAGCGCTAAGAGGGTAATAGTGGAAAAAGGAATATATTCAAATATAAACTACACAGTAGCATTCTGTGAAAATTCTTTCTGTTCTGTGCATTCAACTAACAGAGTTCAACCTTACTTTTTATTGAGCCGTTCTGAAACACTCTTTCTGTAGAAACTGCAATTGGACATGCTAAGCGCTAAGAGGCCTACATTGGGAAGAAGAATATCTTCAAATAAAAACTACACAGATGCATTCTGTGAAACTTATTTCTGATCTGTAAATTCAGTTAACAGAGATAAAACATATTTTTGATTGAGCAGTTATGAAACACTCTTTTTGTAGAAAATGCAAGTGGAGATTCGGAGCGCTAAGAGGGTACTAGTGGAAAAAGGAATGTCTTCAAATATAAACTACACAGAATCATTCGGTGAAACTTCTTTCTGATCTGTGCATTCAGCTAACAGAGTTAAACCATACTTTTGATTGAGCAGATCTGAACACTCTTTCTGTAGAAAATGCAACTGGACATTTGGAGCGCTAAGAGCGTAGTAGTGGAAAAAGGAATATATTCAAATATAAACTACACAGAAGCATTCTGTTAAAATTCTTTCTGATCTGAGCATTCAGCTAACAGAGTTAAACCATACTTTTGATTGAGCAGTTTTGAAACACTCTGTCTGTAGAAAATGCAACTGGACATTCGTAGCGCTAAGTGGGTAATAGTGGAAAAAAGAATATGTTCAAATATAAACTACACAGAAGCATTGTATGAAACTTCTTTCTGTTCTGTGCATTCAACTAACAGAGTTGAACCTTACTTTTGATTGAGCCGTTCTGAAACACTCTTTCTGTAGAAACTGCAATTGGACATTCTGAGCGCTAAGAGGCCTATATTGGGAAAAAGAATATCTACAAATAAAAACTACACAGAAGAATTGTGTGAAACTTCTTTCTGTTCTGTTTGTTCAACTAAAAGAGTTGAACCTTAGTTTTGATTGAGCCGTTCTGAAACACTCTTTCTGTAGAAAATGCAAGTGGAGATTCGGAGCGCTAAGAGGGTAATAGTGGAAAAAGGAATGTCTCCAAATATAAACTACACAGAATCATTCTGTGACACTTCTTTCTGATCGGTGCATTCAGCTAACAGAGTTAAACCATACTTTTGATTGAGCAGATCTGAACACTCTTTCTGTAGAAAATGCAACTGGACATTTGGAGCGCTAAGAGAGTAGTAGTGGAAAAAGGAATATATTCAAAAATAAACTACACAGAAACATTCTGTGAAACTTCTTTCTGATCTGAGCATTCAGCTAACAGAGTTAAACCATACTTTTGATTGAGCAGTTTTGAAACCCTCTGTCTGTAGAAAATGCAACTGGACATTCGTAGCGCTAAGTGGGTTATAGTGGAAAAAAGAATATGTTCAAATAAAAACTACACAGAAGCATTGTATGAAACTTCTTTCTGTTCTGTGCATTCAACTAACAGAGTTGAACCTTACTTTTGATTGAGCCTTTCTGAAACACTCTTTCTGTAGAAACTGCAATTGGACATTCTGAGCGCTAAGAGGCCTCTATTGGGAAAAATAATATCTTCAAATAAAAACTACACAGAAGCATTGTGTGAAACTTATTTCTGATATGTTCATTAAGCTAACAGAGTTAAACCATACTTTTGAGTGCGCAGTTCTGAACACTCTTTCTGTAGAAAATGCAAGTGGACATTCGGAGCGCTAAGAGGGTAATAGTGGAAAAAGGAATATATTCAAATATAAACTACACAGTAGCATTCTGTGAAAATTCTTTCTGTTCTGTGCATTCAACTAACAGAGTTCAACCTTACTTTTTATTGAGCCGTTCTGAAACACTCTTTCTGTAGAAACTGCAATTGGACATGCTAAGCGCTAAGAGGCCTACATTGGGAAGAAGAATATCTTCAAATAAAAACTACACAGATGCATTCTGTGAAACTTATTTCTGATCTGTAAATTCAGTTAACAGAGATAAAACATATTTTTGATTGAGCAGTTATGAAACACTCTTTTTGTAGAAAATGCAAGTGGAGATTCGGAGCGCTAAGAGGGTAATAGTGGAAAAAGGAATGTCTTCAAATATAAACTACACAGAATCATTCGGTGAAACTTCTTTCTGATCTGTGCATTCAGCTAACAGAGTTAAACCATACTTTTGATTGAGCAGATCTGAACACTCTTTCTGTAGAAAATGCAACTGGACATTTGGAGCGCTAAGAGCGTAGTAGTGGAAAAGAATATATTCAAATATAAACTACACAGAAGCATTCTGTGAAACTTCTTTCTGATCTGAGCATTCAGCTAACAGAGTTAAACCATACTTTTGATTGAGCAGTTTTGAAACACTCTGTCTGTAGAAAATGCAACTGGACATTCGTAGCGCTAAGTGGGTAATAGTGGAAAAAAGAATATGTTCAAATATAATCTACACAGAAGCATTGTATGAAACTTCTTTCTGTTCTGTGCATTCAACTAACAGAGTTGAACCTTATTTTTGATTGAGCCGTTCTGAAACACTCTTTCTGTAGAAACTGCAATTGGACATTCTGAGCGCTAAGAGGCCTATATTGGGAAAAAGAATGTCTACAAATAAAAACTACACAGAAGAATTGTGTGAAACTTCTTTCTGTTCTGTTTGTTCTACTAAAATTGTTGAACCTTAGTTTTGATTGAGCCGTTCTGAAACACTCTTTCTGTATAAAATGCAAGTGGAGATTCGGAGCGCTAAGAGGGTAATAGTGGAAAAAGAAATGTCTCCAAATATAAACTACACAGAATCATTCTGTGAAACTTCTTTCTGATCTGTGCATTCAGCTAACAGAGTTAAACCATACTTTTGATTGAGCAGATCTGAACACTCTTTCTGTAGAAAATGCAACTGGACATTTGGAGCGCTAAGAGAGTAGTAGTGGAAAAAGGAATATATTCAAATATAAACTACACAGAAGCATTCTGTGAAACTTCTTTCTGATCTGAGCATTCAGCTAACAGAGTTAAACCATACTTTTCATTGAGCAGTTTTGAAACACTCTGTCTGTAGAAAATGCAACTGGACATTCGTAGCGCTAAGTGGGTAATAGTGGAAAAAAGAATATGTTCAAATATAAACTACACAGAAGCATTGTATGAAACTTCTTTCTGTTCTGTGCATTCAACTAACAGAGTTGAACCTTACTTTTGATTGAGCCTTTCTGAAACACTCTTTCTGTAGAAACTGCAATTGGACATTCTGAGCGCTAAGAGGCCTCTATTGGGAAAAATAATATCTTCAAATAAAAACTACACAGAAGCATTGTGTGAAACTTATTTCTGATATGTTCATTAAGCTAACAGAGTTAAACCATACTTTTGATTGCGCAGTTCTGAACACTCTTTCTGTAGAAAATGCAAGTGTACATTCGGAGCGCTAAGAGGGTAATAGTGGAAAAAGGAATATATTCAAATATAAACTACACAGTAGCATTCTGTGAAAATTCTTTCTGTTCTGTGCATTCAACTAACAGAGTTGAACCTTACTTTTGATTGAGCCGTTCTGAAACACTCTTTCTGTAGAAACTGCAATTGGAAATGCTAAGCGCTAAGAGGCCTACATTGGGAAAAAGAATAACTTCAAATAAAAGCTACACAGATGCATTCTGTGAAACTTATTTCTGATCTGTAAATTCTGTTAACAGAGATAAAACATATTTTTGATTGAGCAGTTATGAAACACTCTTTTTGTAGAAAATGCAAGTGGAGATTCGCAGCGCTAAGAGGGTACTAGTGGAAAAAGGAATGTCTTCAAATATAAACTACACAGAATCATTCGGTGAAACTTCTTTCTGATCTGAGCATTCAGCTAACAGAGTTAAACCATACTTTTGATTGAGCAGATCTGAACACTCTTTCTGTAGAAAATGCAACTGGACATTTGGAGCACTAAGAGCGTAGTAGTGGAAAAAGGAATATATTCAAATATAAACTACACAGAAGCATTCTGTGAAACTTCTTTCTGATCTGAGCATTCAGCTAACAGAGTTAAACCATACTTTTGATTGAGCAGTTTTGAAACACTCTGTCTGTAGAAAATGCAACTGGACATTCGTAGCGCTAAGTGGGTAATAGTGGAAAAAAGAATATGTTCAAATATAATCTACACAGAAGCATTGTATGAAACTTCTTTCTGTTCTGTGCATTCAACTAACAGAGTTGAACCTTACTTTTGATTGAGCCGTTCTGAAACACTCTTTCTGTAGAAACTGCAATTGGACATTCTGAGCGCTAAGAGGCCTATATTGGGAAAAAGAATGTCTAAAAATAAAAACTACACAGAAGAATTGTGTGAAACTTCTTTCTGTTCTGTTTGTTCAACTAAAAGAGTTGAACCTTAGTTTTGATTGAGCCGTTCTGAAACACTCTTTCTGTAGAAAATGCAAGTGGAGATTCGGAGCGCTAAGAGGGTAATAGTGGAAAAAGGAATGTCTCCAAATATAAACTACACAGAATCATTCTGTGAAACTTCTTTCTGATCTGTGCATTCAGCTAACAGAGTTAAACCATACTTTTGATTGAGCAGATCTGAACACTCTTTCTGTAGAAAATGCAACTGGACATTTGGAGCGCTAAGAGAGTAGTAGTGGAAAAAGGAATATATTCAAAAATAAACTACACAGAAACATTCTGTGAAACTTCTTTCTGATCTGAGCATTCAGCTAACAGAGTTAAACCATACTTTTGATTGAGCAGTTTTGAAACCCTCTGTCTGTAGAAAATGCAACTGGACATTCGTAGCGCTAAGTGGGTTATAGTGGAAAAAAGAATATGTTCAAATAAAAACTACACAGAAGCATTGTATGAAACTTCTTTCTGTTCTGTGCATTCAACTAACAGAGTTGAACCTTACTTTTGATTGAGCCTTTCTGAAACACTCTTTCTGTAGAAACTGCAATTGGACATTCTGAGCGCTAAGAGGCCTCTATTGGGAAAAATAATATCTTCAAATAAAAACTACACAGAAGCATTGTGTGAAACTTATTTCTGATATGTTCATTAAGCTAACAGAGTTAAACCATACTTTTGATTGCGCAGTTCTGAACACTCTTTCTGTAGAAAATGCAAGTGGACATTCGGAGCGCTAAGAGGGTAATAGTGGAAAAAGGAATATATTCAAATATAAACTACACAGTAGCATTCTGTGAAAATTCTTTCTGTTCTGTGCATTCAACTAACAGAGTTGAACCTTACTTTTGATTGAGCCGTTCTGAAACACTCTTTCTGTAGAAACTGCAATTGGACATGCTAAGCGCTAAGAGGCCTACATTGGGAAGAAGAATATCTTCAAATAAAAACTACACAGATGCATTCTGTGAAACTTATTTCTGATCTGTAAATTCAGTTAACAGAGATAAAACATATTTTTGATTGAGCAGTTATGAAACACTCTTTTTGTAGTAAATGCAAGTGGAGATTCGGAGCGCTAAGAGGGTAATAGTGGAAAAAGGAATGTCTTCAAATATAAACTACACAGAATCATTCGGTGAAACTTCTTTCTGATCTGTGCATTCAGCTAACAGAGTTAAACCATACTTTTGATTGAGCAGATCTGAACACTCTTTCTGTAGAAAATGCAACTGGACATTTGGAGCGCTAAGAGCGTAGTAGTGGAAAAAGGAATATATTCAAATATAAACTACACAGAAGCATTCTGTGAAACTTCTTTCTGATCTGAGCATTCAGCTAACAGAGTTAAACCATACTTTTGATTGAGCAGTTTTGAAACACTCTGTCTGTAGAAAATGCAACTGGACATTCGTAGCGCTAAGTGGGTAATAGTGGAAAAAAGAATATGTTCAAATGTAAACTACACAGAAGCATTGTATGAAACTTCTTTCTGTTCTGTGCATTCAACTAACAGACTTGAACCTTACTTTGATTGAGCCGTTCTGAAACACTCTTTCTGTAGAAACTGCAATTGGACATTCTGAGCGCTAAGAGGCCTATATTGGGAAAAAGAATGTCTACAAATAAAAACTACACAGAAGAATTGTGTGAAACTTCTTTCTGTTCTGTTTGTTCAACTAAAAGAGTTGAACCTTAGTTTTGATTTAGCCGTTCTGAAACACTCTTTCTGTAGAAAATGCAAGTGGAGATTCGGAGCGCTAAGAGGGTAATAGTGGAAAAAGGAATGTCTCCAAATATAAACTACACAGAATCATTCTGTGAAACTTCTTTCTGATCTGTGCATTCAGCTAACAGATTTAAACCATACTTTTGATTGAGCAGATCTGAACACTCTTTCTGTAGAAAATGCAACTGGACATTTGGAGCGCTAAGAGAGTAGTAGTGGAAAAAGGAATATATTCAAATATAAACTACACAGAAGCATTCTGTGAAACTTCTTTCTGATCTGAGCATTCAGCTAACAGAGGTAAACCATACTTTTGATTGAGCAGTTTTGAAACACTCTGTCTGTAGAAAATGCAACTGGACATTCGTAGCGCTAAGTGGGTAATAGTGGAAAAAAGAATATGTTCAAATATAAACTACACAGAAGCATTGTATGAAACTTCTTTCTGTTCTGTGCTTTCAACTAACAGAATTGAACTTTACTTTTGATTGAGCCTTTCTGAAACACTCTTTCTGTAGAAACTGCAATTGGACATTCTGAGCGCTAAGAGGCCTCTATTGGGAAAAATAATATCTTCAAATAAAAACTACACAGAAGCATTGTGTGAAACTTATTTCTGATATGTTCATTAAGCTAACAGAGTTAAACCATACTTTTCATTGCGCAGTTCTGAACACTCTTTCTGTGGAAAATGCAAGTGGACATTCGGAGCGCTAAGAGGGTAATAGTGGAAAAAGGAATATATTCAAATATAAACTACACAGTAGCATTCTGTGAAAATTCTTTCTGTTCTGTGCATTCAACTAACAGAGTTGAACCTTACTTTTGATTGAGCCGTTCTGAAACACTCTTTCTGTAGAAACCGCAATTGGACATGATAAGCGCTAAGAGGCCTACATTGGGAAAAAGAATATCTTCAAATAAAAACTACACAGATGCATTCTGTGAAACTTATTTCTGATATGTAAATTCAGTTAACAGAGATAAAACGTATTTTTGATTGAGCAGTTATGAAACACTCTTTTTGTAGAAAATGCAAGTGGAGATTCGGAGCGCTAAGAGGGTAATAGTGGAAAAAGGAATGTCTTCAAATATAAACTACACAGAATCATTCGGTGAAACTTCTTTCTGATCTGTGCATTCAGCTAACAGAGTTAAACCATACTTTTGATTGAGCAGATCTGAACACTCTTTCTGTAGAAAATGCAACTGGACATTTGGAGCGCTAAGAGCGTAGTAGTGGAAAAAGGAATATATTCAAATATAAACTACACAGAAGCATTCTGTGAAACTTCTTTCTGATCTGAGCATTCAGCTAACAGAGTTAAACCATACTTATGATTGAGCAGTTTTGAAACACTCTGTCTGTAGAAAATGCAACTGGATATTCGTAGCGCTAAGTGGGTAATAGTGGAAAAAAGAATATGTTCAAATATAAACTACACAGAAGCATTGTATGAAACTTCTTTCTGTTCTGTGCATTCAACTAACAGAGTTGAACCTTACTTTTGATTGAGCCGTTCTGAAACACTCTTTCTGTAGAAACTGCAATTGGACATTCTGAGCGCTAAGAGGCCTATATTGGGAAAAAGAATGTCTACAAATAAAAACTACACAGAAGAATTGTGTGAAACTTCTTTCTGTTCTGTTTGTTCAACTAAAAGAGTTGAACCTTAGTTTTGATTGAGCCGTTCTGAAACACTCTTTCTGTAGAAAATGCAAGTGGAGATTCGGAGCGCTAAGAGGGTAATAGTGGAAAAAGGAATGTCTCCAAATATAAACTACACAGAATCATTCTGTGAAACTTCTTTCTGATCTGAGCATTCAGCTAACAGAGTTAAACCATACTATTGATTGAGCAGATCTGAACACTCTTTCTGTAGAAAATGCAACTGGACATTTGGAGCGCTAAGAGAGTAGTAGTGGAAAAAGGAATATATTCAAATATAAACTACACAGAAGCATTCTGTGAAACTTCTTTCTGATCTGAGCATTCAGCTAACAGAGTTAAACAATACTTTTGATTGAGCAGTTTTGAAACACTCTGTCTGTAGAAAATGCAACTGGACATTCGTAGCGCTAAGTGGGTAATAGTGGAAAAAAAAATATGTTCAAATATAAACTACACAGAAGCATTGTATGAAACTTCTTTCTGTTCTGTGCATTCAACTAACAGAGTTGAACCTTACTTTTGATTGAGCCTTTCTGAAACACTCTTTCTGTAGAAACTGCAATTGGACATTCTGAGCGCTAAGAGGCCTCTATTGGGAAAAATAATATCTTCAAATAAAAACTACACAGAAGCATTGTGTGAAACTTATTTCTGATATGTTCATTAAGCTAACAGAGTTAAACCATACTTTTGATTGCGCAGTTCTGAACACTCTTTCTGTAGAAAATGCAAGTGGACATTCGGAGCGCTAAGAGGGTAATAGTGGAAAAAGGAATATATTCAAATATAAACTACACAGTAGCATTCTGTGAAAATACTTTCTGTTCTGTGCATTCAACTAACAGAGTTGAACCTTACTTTTGATTGAGCCGTTCTGAAACACTCTTTCTGTAGAAACTGCAATTGGACATGCTAAGCGCTAAGAGGCCTACATTGGGAAAAAGAATATCTTCAAATAAAAACTACACAGATGCATTCGGTGAAACTTATTTCTGATCTGTAAATTCAGTTAACAGAGATAAAACATATTTTTGATTGAGCAGTTATGAAACACTCTTTTTGTAGAAAATGCAAGTGGAGATTTGGAGCGCTAAGAGGGTAATAGTGGAAAAAGGAATGTCTTCAAATATAAACTACACAGAATCATTCGGTGAAACTTCTTTCTGATCTGTGCATTCAGCTAACAGAGTTAAACCATACTTTTGATTGAGCAGATCTGAACAATCTTTCTGTAGAAAATGCAACTGGACATTTGGAGCGCTAAGAGCGTAGTAGTGGAAAAAGGAATATATTCAAACATAAACTACACAGAAGCATTCTGTGAAACTTCCTTCTGATCTGAGCATTCAGCTAACAGAGTTAAACCATACTTTTGATTGAGCAGTTTTGAAACACTCTGTCTGTAGAAAATGCAACTGGACATTCGTAGCGCTAAGTGGGTAATAGTGGAAAAAAGAATATGTTCAAATGTAAACTACACAGAAGCATTGTATGAAACTTCTTTCTGTTCTGTGCATTCAACTAACAGACTTGAACCTTACTTTGATTGAGCCGTTCTGAAACACTCTTTCTGTAGAAACTGCAATTGGACATTCTGAGCGCTAAGAGGCCTATATTGGGAAAAAGAATGTCTACAAATAAAAACTACACAGAAGAATTGTGTGAAACTTCTTTCTGTTCTGTTTGTTCAACTAAAAGAGTTGAACCTTAGTTTTGATTTAGCCGTTCTGAAACACTCTTTCTGTAGAAAATGCAAGTGGAGATTCGGAGCGCTAAGAGGGTAATAGTGGAAAAAGGAATGTCTCCAAATATAAACTACACAGAATCATTCTGTGAAACTTCTTTCTGATCTGTGCATTCAGCTAACAGAGTTAAACCATACTTTTGATTGAGCAGATCTGAACACTCTTTCTGTAGAAAATGCAACTGGACATTTGGAGCGCTAAGAGAGTAGTAGTGGAAAAAGGAATATATTCAAATATAAACTACACAGAAGCATTCTGTGAAACTTCTTTCTGATCTGAGCATTCAGCTAACAGAGGTAAACCATACTTTTGATTGAGCAGTTTTGAAACACTCTGTCTGTAGAAAATGCAACTGGACATTCGTAGCGCTAAGTGGGTAATAGTGGAAAAAAGAATATGTTCAAATATAAACTACACAGAAGCATTGTATGAAACTTCTTTCTGTTCTGTGCTTTCAACTAACAGAGTTGAACTTTACTTTTGATTGAGCCTTTCTGAAACACTCTTTCTGTAGAAACTGCAGTTGGACATTCTGAGCGCTAAGAGGCCTCTATTGGGAAAAATAATATCTTCAAATAAAAACTACACAGAAGCATTGTGTGAAACTTATTTCTGATATGTTCATTAAGCTAACAGAGTTAAACCATACTTTTCATTGCGCAGTTCTGAACACTCTTTCTGTGGAAAATGCAAGTGGACATTCGGAGCGCTAAGAGGGTAATAGTGGAAAAAGGAATATATTCAAATATAAACTACACAGTAGCATTCTGTGAAAATTCTTTCTGTTCTGTGCATTCAACTAACAGAGTTGAACCTTACTTTTGATTGAGCCGTTCTGAAACACTCTTTCTGTAGAAACCGCAATTGGACATGATAAGCGCTAAGAGGCCTACATTGGGAAAAAGAATATCTTCAAATAAAAACTACACAGATGCATTCTGTGAAACTTATTTCTGATATGTAAATTCAGTTAACAGAGATAAAACATATTTTTGATTGAGCAGTTATGAAACACTCTTTTTGTAGAAAATGCAAGTGGAGATTCGGAGCGCTAAGAGGGTAATAGTGGAAAAAGGAATGTCTTCAAATATAAACTACACAGAATCATTCGGTGAAACTTCTTTCTGATCTGTGCATTCAGCTAACAGAGTTAAACCATACTTTTGATTGAGCAGATCTGAACACTCTTTCTGTAGAAAATGCAACTGGACATTTGGAGCGCTAAGAGCGTAGTAGTGGAAAAAGGAATATATTCAAATATAAACTACACAGAAGCATTCTGTGAAACTTCTTTCTGATCTGAGCATTCAGCTAACAGAGTTAAACCATACTTATGATTGAGCAGTTTTGAAACACTCTGTCTGTAGAAAATGCAACTGGATATTCGTAGCGCTAAGTGGGTAATAGTGGAAAAAAGAATATGTTCAAATATAAACTACACAGAAGCATTGTATGAAACTTCTTTCTGTTCTGTGCATTCAACTAACAGAGTTGAACCTTACTTTTGATTGAGCCGTTCTGAAACACTCTTTCTGTAGAAACTGCAATTGGACATTCTGAGCGCTAAGAGGCCTATATTGGGAAAAAGAATGTCTACAAATAAAAACTACACAGAAGAATTGTGTGAAACTTCTTTCTGTTCTGTTTGTTCAACTAAAAGAGTTGAACCTTAGTTTTGATTGAGCCGTTCTGAAACACTCTTTCTGTAGAAAATGCAAGTGGAGATTCGGAGCGCTAAGAGGGTAATAGTGGAAAAAGGAATGTCTCCAAATATAAACTACACAGAATCATTCTGTGAAACTTATTTCTGATCTGTGCATTCAGCTAACAGAGTTAAACCATACTATTGATTGAGCAGATCTGAACACTCTTTCTGTAGAAAATGCAACTGGACATTTGGAGCGCTAAGAGCGTAGTAGTGGAAAAAGGAATATATTCAAATATAAACTACACAGAAGCATTCTGTGAAACTTTTTTCTGATCTGAGCATTCAGCTAACAGAGTTAAACCATACTTTTGATTGAGCAGTTTTGAAACACTCTGTCTGTAGAAAATGCAACTGGACATTCGTAGCGCTAAGTGGGTAATAGTGGAAAAAAGAATATGTTCAAATGTAAACTACACAGAAGCATTGTATGAAACTTCTTTCTGTTCTGTGCATTCAACTAACAGACTTGAACCTTACTTTGATTGAGCCGTTCTGAAACACTCTTTCTGTAGAAACTGCAATTGGACATTCTGAGCGCTAAGAGGCCTATATTGGGAAAAAGAATGTCTACAAATAAAAACTACACAGAAGAATTGTGTGAAACTTCTTTCTGTTCTGTTTGTTCAACTAAAAGAGTTGAACCTTAGTTTTGATTTAGCCGTTCTGAAACACTCTTTCTGTAGAAAATGCAAGTGGAGATTCGGAGCGCTAAGAGGGTAATAGTGGAAAAAGGAATGTCTCCAAATATAAACTACACAGAATCATTCTGTGAAACTTCTTTCTGATCTGTGCATTCAGCTAACAGAGTTAAACCATACTTTTGATTGAGCAGATCTGAACACTCTTTCTGTAGAAAATGCAACTGGACATTTGGAGCGCTAAGAGAGTAGTAGTGGAAAAAGGAATATATTCAAATATAAACTACACAGAAGCATTCTGTGAAACTTCTTTCTGATCTGAGCATTCAGCTAACAGAGGTAAACCATACTTTTGATTGAGCAGTTTTGAAACCCTCTGTCTGTAGAAAATGCAACTGGACATTCGTAGCGCTAAGTGGGTAATAGTGGAAAAAAGAATATGTTCAAATATAAACTACACAGAAGCATTGTATGAAACTTCTTTCTGTTCTGTGCTTTCAACTAACAGAGTTGAACTTTACTTTTGATTGAGCCTTTCTGAAACACTCTTTCTGTAGAAACTGCAATTGGACATTCTGAGCGCTAAGAGGCCTCTATTGGGAAAAATAATATCTTCAAATAAAAACTACACAGAAGCATTGTGTGAAACTTATTTCTGATATGTTCATTAAGCTAACAGAGTTAAACCATACTTTTCATTGCGCAGTTCTGAACACTCTTTCTGTGGAAAATGCAAGTGGACATTCGGAGCGCTAAGAGGGTAATAGTGGAAAAAGGAATATATTCAAATATAAACTACACAGTAGCATTCTGTGAAAATTCTTTCTGTTCTGTGCATTCAACTAACAGAGTTGAACCTTACTTTTGATTGAGCCGTTCTGAAACACTCTTTCTGTAGAAACCGCAATTGGACATGATAAGCGCTAAGAGGCCTACATTGGGAAAAAGAATATCTTCAAATAAAAACTACACAGATGCATTCTGTGAAACTTATTTCTGATATGTAAATTCAGTTAACAGAGATAAAACATATTTTTGATTGAGCAGTTATGAAACACTCTTTTTGTAGAAAATGCAAGTGGAGATTCGGAGCGCTAAGAGGGTAATAGTGGAAAAAGGAATGTCTTCAAATATAAACTACACAGAATCATTCGGTGAAACTTCTTTCTGATCTGTGCATTCAGCTAACAGAGTTAAACCATACTTTTGATTGAGCAGATCTGAACACTCTTTCTGTAGAAAATGCAACTGGACATTTGGAGCGCTAAGAGCGTAGTAGTGGAAAAAGGAATATATTCAAATATAAACTACACAGAAGCATTCTGTGAAACTTCTTTCTGATCTGAGCCTTCAGCTAACAGAGTTAAACCATACTTATGATTGAGCAGTTTTGAAACACTCTGTCTGTAGAAAATGCAACTGGATATTCGTAGCGCTAAGTGGGTAATAGTGGAAAAAAGAATATGTTCAAATATAAACTACACAGAAGCATTGTATGAAACTTCTTTCTGTTCTGTGCATTCAACTAACAGAGTTGAACCTTACTTTTGATTGAGCCGTTCTGAAACACTCTTTCTGTAGAAACTGCAATTGGACATTCTGAGCGCTAAGAGGCCTATATTGGGAAAAAGAATGTCTACAAATAAAAACTACACAGAAGAATTGTGTGAAACTTCTTTCTGTTCTGTTTGTTCAACTAAAAGAGTTGAACCTTAGTTTTGATTGAGCCGTTCTGAAACACTCTTTCTGTAGAAAATGCAAGTGGAGATTCGGAGCGCTAAGAGGGTAATAGTGGAAAAAGGAATGTCTCCAAATATAAACTACACAGAATCATTCTGTGAAACTTATTTCTGATCTGTGCATTCAGCTAACAGAGTTAAACCATACTATTGATTGAGCAGATCTGAACACTCTTTCTGTAGAAAATGCAACTGGACATTTGGAGCGCTAAGAGAGTAGTAGTGGAAAAAGGAATATATTCACATATAAACTACACAGAAGCATTCTGTGAAACTTCTTTCTGATCTGAGCATTCAGCTAACAGAGTTAAACCATACTTTTGATTGAGCAGTTTTGAAACACTCTGTCTGTAGAAAATGCAACTGGACATTCGTAGCGCTAAGTGGGTAATAGTGGAAAAAAAAATATGTTCAAATATAAACTACACAGAAGCATTGTATGAAACTTCTTTCTGTTCTGTGCATTCAACTAACAGAGTTGAACCTTACTTTTGATTGAGCCTTTCTGAAACACTCTTTCTGTAGAAACTGCAATTGGACATTCTGAGCGCTAAGAGGCCTCTATTGGGAAAAATAATATCTTCAAATAAAAACTACACAGAAGCATTGTGTGAAACTTATTTCTGATATGTTCATTAAGCTAACAGAGTTAAACCATACTTTTGATTGCGCAGTTCTGAACACTCTTTCTGTAGAAAATGCAAGTGGACATTCGGAGCGCTAAGAGGGTAATAGTGGAAAAAGGAATATATTCAAATATAAACTACACAGTAGCATTCTGTGAAAATACTTTCTGTTCTGTGCATTCAACTAACAGTGTTGAACCTTACTTTTGATTGAGCCGTTCTGAAACACTCTTTCTGTAGAAACTGCAATTGGACATGCTAAGCGCTAAGAGGCCTACATTGGGAAAAAGAATATCTTCAAATAAAAACTACACAGATGCATTCTGTGAAACTTATTTCTGATCTGTAAATTCAGTTAACAGAGATAAAACATATTTTTGATTGAGCAGTTATGAAACACTCTTTTTGTAGAAAATGCAAGTGGAGATTTGGAGCGCTAAGAGGGTAATAGTGGAAAAAGGAATGTCTTCAAATATAAACTACACAGAATCATTCGGTGAAACTTCTTTCTGATCTGTGCATTCAGCTAACAGAGTTAAACCATACTTTTGATTGAGCAGATCTGAACACTCTTTCTGTAGAAAATGCAACTGGACATTTGGAGCGCTAAGAGCGTAGTAGTGGAAAAAGGAATATATTCAAATATAAACTACACAGAAGCATTCTGTGAAACTTCCTTCTGATCTGAGCATTCAGCAAACAGAGTTAAACCATACTTTTGATTGAGCAGTTTTGAAACACTCTGTCTGTAGAAAATGCAACTGAATATTCGTAGCGCTAAGTGGGTAATAGTGGAAAAAAGAATATGTTCAAATATAAACTACACAGAAGCATTGTATGAAACTTCTTTCTGTTCTGTGCATTCAACTAACAGAGTTGAACCTTACTTTTGATTGAGCCGTTCTGAAACACTCTTTCTGTAGAAACTGCAATTGGACATTCTGAGCGCTAAGAGGCCTATATTGGGAAAAAGAATGTCTACAAATAAAAACTACACAGAAGAATTGTGTGAAACTTCTTTCTGTTCTGTTTGTTCAACTAAAAGAGTTGAACCTTAGTTTTGATTGAGCCGTTCTGAAACACTCTTTCTGTAGAAAATGCAAGTGGAGATTCGGAGAGCTAAGAGGGTAATAGTGGAAAAAGGAATGTCTCCAAATATAAAATACACAGAATCATTCTGTGAAACTTCTTTCTGATCTGTGCATTCAGCTAACAGAGTTAAACCATACTTTTGATTGAGCAGATCTGAACACTCTTTCTGTAGAAAATGCAACTGGACATTTGGAGCGCTAAGAGAGTAGTAGTGGAAAAAGGAATATATTCAAATATAAACTACACAGAAGCATTCTGTGAAACTTCTTTCTGATCTGAGCATTCAGCTAACAGATTTAAACCATACTTTTGATTGAGCAGTTTTGAAACACTCTGTCTGTAGAAAATGCAACTGGACATTCGTAGCGCTAAGTGGGTAATAGTGGAAAAAAGAATATGTTCAAATATAAACTACACAGAAGCATTGTATGAAACTTCTTTCTGTTCTGTGCATTCAACTAACAGAGTTGAACCTTACTTTTCATTGAGCCTTTCTGAAACACTCTTTCTGTAGAAACTGCAATTGGACATTCTGAGCGCTAAGAGGCCTCTATTGGGAAAAATAATATCTTCAAATAAAAACTACACAGAAGCATTGTGTGAAACTTATTTCTGATATGTTCATTAAGCTAACAGAGTTAAACCATACTTTTGACTGCGCAGTTCTGAACACTCTTTCTGTAGAAAATGCAAGTGGACATTCGGAGCGCTAAGAGGGTAATAGTGGAAAAAGGAATATATTCAAATATAAACTACACAGTAGCATTCTGTGAAAATACTTTCTGTTCTGTGCATTCAACTAACAGAGTTGAACCTTACTTTTGATTGAGCCGTTCTGAAACACTCTTTCTGTAGAAACTGCAATTGGACATGCTAAGCGCTAAGAGGCCTACATTGGGAAAAAGAATATCTTCAAATAAAAACTACACAGATGCATTCGGTGAAACTTATTTCTGATATGTAAATTCAGTTAACAGAGATAAAACATATTTTTGATTGAGCAGTTATGAAACACTCTTTTTGTAGAAAATGCAAGTGGAGATTTGGAGCGCTAAGAGGGTAATAGTGGAAAAAGGAATGTCTTCAAATATAAACTACACAGAATCATTCGGTGAAACTTCTTTCTGATCTGTGCATTCAGCTAACAGAGTTAAACCATACTTTTGATTGAGCAGATCTGAACACTCTTTCTGTAGAAAATGCAACTGGACATTTGGAGCGCTAAGAGCGTAGTAGTGGAAAAAGGAATATATTCAAATATAAACTACACAGAAGCATTCTGTGAAACTTCCTTCTGATCTGAGCATTCAGCTAACAGAGTTAAACCATACTTTTGATTGAGCAGTTTTGAAACACTCTGTCTGTAGAAAATGCAACGGGACATTCGTAGCGCTAAGTGGGTAATAGTGGAAAAAAGAATATGTTCAAATATAAACTACACAGAAGCATTGTATGAAACTTCTTTCTGTTCTGTGCATTCAACTAACAGAGTTGAACCTTACTTTTGATTGAGCCGTTCTGAAACACTCTTTCTGTAGAAACTGCAATTGGACATTCTGAGCGCTAAGAGGCCTATATTGGGAAAAAGAATGTCTACAAATAAAAACTACACAGAAGAATTGTGTGAAACTTCTTTCTGTTCTGTTTGTTCAACTAAAAGATTTGAACCTTAGTTTTGATTGAGCCGTTCTGAAACACTCTTTCTGTAGAAAATGCAAGTGGAGATTCGGAGAGCTAAGAGGGTAATAGTGGAAAAAGGAATGTCTCCAAATATAAAATACACAGAATCATTCTGTGAAACTTCTTTCTGATCTGTGCATTCAGCTAAAAGAGTTAAACCATACTTTTGATTGAGCAGATCTGAACACTCTTTCTGTAGAAAATGCAACTGGACATTTGGAGCGCTAAGAGAGTAGTAGTGGAAAAAGGAATATATTCAAATATAAACTACACAGAAGCATTCTGTGAAACTTCTTTCTGATCTGAGCATTCAGCTAACAGATTTAAACCATACTTTTGATTGAGCAGTTTTGAAACACTCTGTCTGTAGAAAATGCAACTGGACATTCGTAGCGCTAAGTGGGTAATAGTGGAAAAAAGAATATGTTCAAATATAAACTACACAGAAGCATTGTATGAAACTTCTTTCTGTTCTGTGCATTCAACTAACAGAGTTGAACCTTACTTTTGATTGAGCCTTTCTGAAACACTCTTTCTGTAGAAACTGCAATTGGACATTCTGAGCGCTAAGAGGCCTCTATTGGGAAAAATAATATCTTCAAATAAAAACTACACAGAAGCATTGCGTGAAACTTATTTCTGATATGTTCATTAAGCTAACAGAGTTAAACCATACTTTTCATTGCGCAGTTCTGAACACTCTTTCTGTAGAAAATGCAAGTGGACATTCGGAGCGCTAAGAGGGTAATAGTGGAAAAAGGAATATATTCAAATATAAACTACACAGTAGCATTCTGTGAAAATTCTTTCTGTTCTGTGCATTCAACTAACAGAGTTGAACCTTACTTTTGATTGAGCCGTTCTGAAACACTCTTTCTGTAGAAACTGCAATTGGACATGCTAAGCGCTAAGAGGCCTACATTGGGAAAAAGAATATCTTCAAATAAAAACTACACAGATGCATTCTGTGAAACTTATTTCTGATATGTAAATTCAGTTAACAGAGATAAAACATATTTTTGATTGAGCAGTTATGAAACACTCTTTTTGTAGAAAATGCAAGTGGAGATTTGGAGCGCTAAGAGGGTAATAGTGGAAAAAGGAATGTCTTCAAATATAAACTACACAGAATCATTCGGTGAAACTTCTTTCTGATCTGTGCATTCAGCTAACAGAGTTAAACCATACTTTTGATTGAGCAGATCTGAACACTCTTTCTGTAGAAAATGCAACTGGACATTTGGAGCGCTAAGAGCGTAGTAGTGGAAAAAGGAATATATTAAAATATAAACTACACAGAAGCATTCTGTGAAACTTCCTTCTGATCTGAGCATTCAGCAAACAGAGTTAAACCATACTTTTGATTGAGCAGTTTTGAAACACTCTGTCTGTAGAAAATGCAACTGGATATTCGTAGCGCTAAGTGGGTAATAGTGGAAAAAAGAATATGTTCAAATATTAACTACACAGAAGCATTGTATGAAACTTCTTTCTGTTCTGTGCATTCAACTAACAGAGTTGAACCTTACTTTTGATTGAGCCGTTCTGAAACACTCTTTCTGTAGAAACTGCAATTGGACATTCTGAGCGCTAAGAGGCCTATATTGGGAAAAAGAATGTCTACAAATAAAAACTACACAGAAGAATTGTGTGAAACTTCTTTCTGTTCTGTTTGTTCAACTAAAAGAGTTGAACCTTAGTTTTGATTGAGCCGTTCTGAAACACTCTTTCTGTAGAAAATGCAAGTGGAGATTCGGAGAGCTAAGAGGGTAATAGTGGAAAAAGGAATGTCTCCAAATATAAAATACACAGAATCATTCTGTGAAACTTCTTTCTGATCTGTGCATTCAGCTAACAGAGTTAAACCATACTTTTGATAGAGCAGATCTGAACACTCTTTCTGTAGAAAATGCAACTGGACATTTGGAGCGCTAAGAGAGTAGTAGTGGAAAAAGGAATATATTCAAATATAAACTACACAGAAGCATACTGTGAAACTTCTTTCTGATCTGAGCATTCAGCTAACAGATTTAAACCATACTTTTGATTGAGCAGTTTTGAAACACTCTGTCTGTAGAAAATGCAACTGGACATTCGTAGCGCTAAGTGGGTAATAGTGGAAAAAAGAATATGTTCAAATATAAACTACACAGAAGCATTGTATGAAACTTCTTTCTGTTCTGTGCATTCAACTAACAGAATTGAACCTTACTTTTGATTGAGCCTTTCTGAAACACTCTTTCTGTAGAAACTGCATTTGGACATTCTGAGCGCTAAGAGGCCTCTATTGGGAAAAATAATATCTTCAAATAAAAACTACACAGAAGCATTGTGTGAAACTTATTTCTGATATGTTCATTAAGCTAACAGAGTTAAACCATACTTTTGACTGCGCAGTTCTGAACACTCTTTCTGTAGAAAATGCAAGTGGACATTCGGAGCGCTAAGAGGGTAATAGTGGAAAAAGGAATATATTCAAATATAAACTACACAGTAGCATTCTGTGAAAATTCTTTCTGTTCTGTGCATTCAACTAACAGAGTTGAACCTTACTTTTGATTGAGCCGTTCTGAAACACTCTTTCTGTAGAAACTGCAATTGGACATGCTAAGCGCTAAGAGACCTACATTGGGAAAAAAAATATCTTCAAATAAAAACTACACAGATGCATTCTGTGAAACTTATTTCTGATCTGTAAATTCAGTTAACAGAGATAAAACATATTTTTGATTGAGCAGTTATGAAACACTCTTTTTGTAGAAAATGCAAGTG
The DNA here is from genome assembly GCF_028878055.3 of Symphalangus syndactylus. Classification (NCBI taxonomy): domain Eukaryota; kingdom Metazoa; phylum Chordata; class Mammalia; order Primates; family Hylobatidae; genus Symphalangus; species Symphalangus syndactylus. Next base: position 1,076,938 of record NC_072444.2, on the reverse strand, counting down.
GAGATTTGGAGCGCTAAGAGGGTAATAGTGGAAAAAGGAATGTCTTCAAATATAAACTACACAGAATCATTCGGTGAAACTTCTTTCTGATCTGTGCATTCAGCTAACAGAGTTAAACCATACTTTTGATTGAGCAGATCTGAACACTCTTTCTGTAGAAAATGCAACTGGACATTTGGAGCGCTAAGAGCGTAGTAGTGGAAAAAGGAATATATTCAAATATAAACTACACAGAAGCATTCTGTGAAACTTCCTTCTGATCTGAGCATTCAGCTAACAGAGTTAAAACATACTTTTGATTGAGCAGTTTTGAAACACTCTGTCTGTAGAAAATGCAACTGGATGTTCGTAGCGCTAAGTGGGTAATAGTGGAAAAAAGAATATGTTCATATATAAACTACACAGAAGCATTGTATGAAACTTCTTTCTGTTCTGTGCATTCAACTAACCGAGTTGAACCTTACTTTTGATTGAGCCGTTCTGAAACACTCTTTCTGTAGAAACTGCAATTGGACATTCTGAGCGCTAAGAGGCCTATATTGGGAAAAAGAATGTCTACAAATAAAAACTACACAGAAGAATTGTGTGAAACTTCTTTCTGTTCTGTTTGTTCAACTAAAAGAGTTGAACCTTAGTTTTGATTGAGCCGTTCTGAAACACTCTTTCTGTAGAAAATGCAAGTGGAGATTCGGAGAGCTAAGAGGGTAATAGTGGAAAAAGGAATGTCTCCAAATATAAAATACACAGAATCATTCTGTGAAACTTCTTTCTGATCTGTGCATTCAGCTAACAGAGTTAAACCATACTTTTGATTGAGCAGATCTGAACACTCTTTCTGTAGAAAATGCAACTGGACATTTGGAGCGCTAAGAGAGTAGTAGTGGAAAAAGGAATATATTCAAATATAAACTACACAGAAGCATTCTGTGAAACTTCTTTCTGATCTGAGCATTCAGCTAACAGATTTAATCCATACTTTTGATTGAGCAGTTTTGAAACACTCTGTCTGTAGAAAATGCAACTGGACATTCGTAGCGCTAAGTGGGTAATAGTGGAAAAAAGAATATGTTCAAATATAAACTACACAGAATCATTGTATGAAACTTCTTTCTGTTCTGTGCATTCAACTAACAGAGTTGAACCTTACTTTTGATTGAGCCTTTCTGAAACACTCTTTCTGTAGAAACTGCAATTGGACATTCTGAGCGCTAAGAGGCCTCTATTGGGAAAAATAATATCTTCAAATAAAAACTACACAGAAGCATTGTGTGAAACTTATTTCTGATATGTTCATTAAGCTAACAGAGTTAAACCATACTTTTGACTGCGCAGTTCTGAACACTCTTTCTGTAGAAAATGCAAGTGGACATTCGGAGCGCTAAGAGGGTAATAGTGGAAAAAGGAATATATTCAAATATAAACTACACAGTAGCATTCTGTGAAAATTCTTTCTGTTCTGTGCATTCAACTAACAGAGTTTAACCTTACTTTTGATTGAGCCGTTCTGAAACACTCTTTCTGTAGAAACTGCAATTGGACATGCTAAGCGCTAAGAGGCCTATATTGGGAAAAAGAATATCTTCAAATAAAAACTACACAGATGCATTCTGTGAAACTTATTTCTGATCTGTACATTCAGATAACAGAGATAAAACATATTTTTGATTGAGCAGTTATGAAACACTCTTTTTGTAGAAAATGCAAGTGGAGATTTGGAGCGCTAAGAGGGTAATAGTGGAAAAAGGAATGTCTTCAAATATAAACTACACAGAATCATTCGGTGAAACTTCTTTCTGATCTGTGCATTCAGCTAACAGAGTTAAACCATACTTTTGATTGAGCAGATCTGAACACTCTTTCTGTAGAAAATGCAACTGGACATTTGGAGCGCTAAGAGCGTAGTAGTGGAAAAAGGAATATATTCAAATATAAACTACACAGAAGCATTCTGTGAAACTTCCTTCTGATCTGAGCATTCAGCTAACAGAGTTAAACCATACTTTTGATTGAGCAGTTTTGAAACACTCTGTCTGTAGAAAATGCAACTGGATGTTCGTAGCGCTAAGTGGGTAATAGTGGAAAAAAGAATATGTTCAAATATAAACTACACAGAAGCATTGTATGAAACTTCTTTCTGTTCTGTGCATTCAACCAACCGAGTTGAACCTTACTTTTGATTGAGCCGTTCTGAAACACTCTTTCTGTAGAAACTGCAATTGGACATTCTGAGCGCTAAGAGGCCTATATTGGGAAAAAGAATGTCTACAAATAAAAACTACACAGAAGAATTGTGTGAAACTTCTTTCTGTTCTGTTTGTTCAACTAAAAGAGTTGAACCTTAGTTTTGATTGAGCCGTTCTGAAACACTCTTTCTGTAGAAAATGCAAGTGGAGATTCGGAGAGCTAAGAGGGTAATAGTGGAAAAAGGAATGTCTCCAAATATAAAATACACAGAATCATTCTGTGAAACTTCTTTCTGATCTGTGCATTCAGCTAACAGAGTTAAACCATACTTTTGATTGAGCAGATCTGAACACTCTTTCTGTAGAAAATGCAACTGGACATTTGGAGCGCTAAGAGAGTAGTAGTGGAAAAAGGAATATATTCAAATATAAACTACACAGAAGCATTCTGTGAAACTTCTTTCTGATCTGAGCATTCAGCTAACAGATTTAAACCATACTTTTGATTGAGCAGTTTTGAAACACTCTGTCTGTAGAAAATGCAACTGGACATTCGTAGCGCTAAGTGGGTAATAGTGGAAAAAAGAATATGTTCAAATATAAACTACACAGAAGCATTGTATGAAACTTCTTTCTGTTCTGTGCATTCAACTAACAGAATTGAACCTTACTTTTGATTGAGCCTTTCTGAAACACTCTTTCTGTAGAAACTGCAATTGGACATTCTGAGCGCTAAGAGGCCTCTATTGGGAAAAATAATATCTTCAAATAAAAACTACACAGAAGCATTGTGTGAAACTTATTTCTGATATGTTCATTAAGCTAACAGAGTTAAACCATACTTTTGACTGCGCAGTTCTGAACACTCTTTCTGTAGAAAATGCAAGTGGACATTCGGAGCGCTAAGAGGGTAATAGTGGAAAAAGGAATATATTCAAATATAAACTACACAGTAGCATTCTGTGAAAATTCTTTCTGTTCTGTGCATTCAACTAACAGAGTTGAACCTTACTTTTGATTGAGCCGTTCTGAAACACTCTTTCTGTAGAAACTGCAATTGGACATGCTAAGCGCTAAGAGACCTACATTGGGAAAAAAAATATCTTCAAATAAAAACTACACAGATGCATTCTGTGAAACTTATTTCTGATCTGTAAATTCAGTTAACAGAGATAAAACATATTTTTGATTGAGCAGTTATGAAACACTCTTTTTGTAGAAAATGCAAGTGGAGATTTGGAGCGCTAAGAGGGTAATAGTGGAAAAAGGAATGTCTTCAAATATAAACTACACAGAATCATTCGGTGAAACTTCTTTCTGATCTGTGCATTCAGCTAACAGAGTTAAACCATACTTTTGATTGAGCAGATCTGAACACTCTTTCTGTAGAAAATGCAACTGGACATTTGGAGCGCTAAGAGCGTAGTAGTGGAAAAAGGAATATATTCAAATATAAACTACACAGAAGCATTCTGTGAAACTTCCTTCTGATCTGAGCATTCAGCTAACAGAGTTAAACCATACTTTTGATTGAGCAGTTTTGAAACACTCTGTCTGTAGAAAATGCAACTGGATGTTCGTAGCGCTAAGTGGGTAATAGTGGAAAAAAGAATATGTTCAAATATAAACTACACAGAAGCATTGTATGAAACTTCTTTCTGTTCTGTGCATTCAACTAACCGAGTTGAACCTTACTTTTGATTGAGCCGTTCTGAAACACTCTTTCTGTAGAAACTGCAATTGGACATTCTGAGCGCTAAGAGGCCTATATTGGGAAAAAGAATGTCTACAAATAAAAACTACACAGAAGAATTGTGTGAAACTTCTTTCTGTTCTGTTTGTTCAACTAAAAGAGTTGAACCTTAGTTTTGATTGAGCCGTTCTGAAACACTCTTTCTGTAGAAAATGCAAGTGGAGATTCGGAGAGCTAAGAGGGTAATAGTGGAAAAAGGAATGTCTCCAAATATAAAATACACAGAATCATTCTGTGAAACTTCTTTCTGATCTGTGCATTCAGCTAACAGAGTTAAACCATACTTTTGATTGAGCAGATCTGAACACTCTTTCTGTAGAAAATGCAACTGGACATTTGGAGCGCTAAGAGAGTAGTAGTGGAAAAAGGAATATATTCAAATATAAACTACACAGAAGCATTCTGTGAAACTTCTTTCTGATCTGAGCATTCAGCTAACAGATTTAAACCATACTTTTGATTGAGCAGTTTTGAAACACTCTGTCTGTAGAAAATGCAACTGGACATTCGTAGCGCTAAGTGGGTAATAGTGGAAAAAAGAATATGTTCAAATATAAACTACACAGAAGCATTGTATGAAACTTCTTTCTGTTCTGTGCATTCAACTAACAGAATTGAACCTTACTTTTGATTGAGCCTTTCTGAAACACTCTTTCTGTAGAAACTGCAATTGGACATTCTGAGCGCTAAGAGGCCTCTATTGGGAAAAATAATATCTTCAAATAAAAACTACACAGAAGCATTGTGTGAAACTTATTTCTGATATGTTCATTAAGCTAACAGAGTTAAACCATACTTTTGACTGCGCAGTTCTGAACACTCTTTCTGTAGAAAATGCAAGTGGACATTCGGAGCGCTAAGAGGGTAATAGTGGAAAAAGGAATATATTCAAATATAAACTACACAGTAGCATTCTGTGAAAATTCTTTCTGTTCTGTGCATTCAACTAACAGAGTTGAACCTTACTTTTGATTGAGCCGTTCTGAAACACTCTTTCTGTAGAAACTGCAATTGGACATGCTAAGCGCTAAGAGACCTACATTGGGAAAAAAAATATCTTCAAATAAAAACTACACAGATGCATTCTGTGAAACTTATTTCTGATCTGTAAATTCAGTTAACAGAGATAAAACATATTTTTGATTGAGCAGTTATGAAACACTCTTTTTGTAGAAAATGCAAGTGGAGATTTGGAGCGCTAAGAGGGTAATAGTGGAAAAAGGAATGTCTTCAAATATAAACTACACAGAATCATTCGGTGAAACTTCTTTCTGATCTGTGCATTCAGCTAACAGAGTTAAACCATACTTTTGATTGAGCAGATCTGAACACTCTTTCTGTAGAAAATGCAACTGGACATTTGGAGCGCTAAGAGCGTAGTAGTGGAAAAAGGAATATATTCAAATATAAACTACACAGAAGCATTCTGTGAAACTTCCTTCTGATCTGAGCATTCAGCTAACAGAGTTAAACCATACTTTTGATTGAGCAGTTTTGAAACACTCTGTCTGTAGAAAATGCAACTGGATGTTCGTAGCGCTAAGTGGGTAATAGTGGAAAAAAGAATATGTTCAAATATAAACTACACAGAAGCATTGTATGAAACTTCTTTCTGTTCTGTGCATTCAACTAACCGAGTTGAACCTTACTTTTGATTGAGCCGTTCTGAAACACTCTTTCTGTAGAAACTGCAATTGGACATTCTGAGCGCTAAGAGGCCTATATTGGGAAAAAGAATGTCTACAAATAAAAACTACACAGAAGAATTGTGTGAAACTTCTTTCTGTTCTGTTTGTTCAACTAAAAGAGTTGAACCTTAGTTTTGATTGAGCCGTTCTGAAACACTCTTTCTGTAGAAAATGCAAGTGGAGATTCGGAGAGCTAAGAGGGTAATAGTGGAAAAAGGAATGTCTCCAAATATAAAATACACAGAATCATTCTGTGAAACTTCTTTCTGATCTGTGCATTCAGCTAACAGAGTTAAACCATACTTTTGATTGAGCAGATCTGAACACTCTTTCTGTAGAAAATGCAACTGGACATTTGGAGCGCTAAGAGAGTAGTAGTGGAAAAAGGAATATATTCAAATATAAACTACACAGAAGCATTCTGTGAAACTTCTTTCTGATCTGAGCATTCAGCTAACAGATTTAAACCATACTTTTGATTGAGCAGTTTTGAAACACTCTGTCTGTAGAAAATGCAACTGGACATTCGTAGCGCTAAGTGGGTAATAGTGGAAAAAAGAATATGTTCAAATATAAACTACACAGAAGCATTGTATGAAACTTCTTTCTGTTCTGTGCATTCAACTAACAGAATTGAACCTTACTTTTGATTGAGCCTTTCTGAAACACTCTTTCTGTAGAAACTGCAATTGGACATTCTGAGCGCTAAGAGGCCTCTATTGGGAAAAATAATATCTTCAAATAAAAACTACACAGAAGCATTGTGTGAAACTTATTTCTGATATGTTCATTAAGCTAACAGAGTTAAACCATACTTTTGACTGCGCAGTTCTGAACACTCTTTCTGTAGAAAATGCAAGTGGACATTCGGAGCGCTAAGAGGGTAATAGTGGAAAAAGGAATATATTCAAATATAAACTACACAGTAGCATTCTGTGAAAATTCTTTCTGTTCTGTGCATTCAACTAACAGAGTTGAACCTTACTTTTGATTGAGCCGTTCTGAAACACTCTTTCTGTAGAAACTGCAATTGGACATGCTAAGCGCTAAGAGACCTACATTGGGAAAAAAAATATCTTCAAATAAAAACTACACAGATGCATTCTGTGAAACTTATTTCTGATCTGTAAATTCAGTTAACAGAGATAAAACATATTTTTGATTGAGCAGTTATGAAACACTCTTTTTGTAGAAAATGCAAGTGGAGATTTGGAGCGCTAAGAGGGTAATAGTGGAAAAAGGAATGTCTTCAAATATAAACTACACAGAATCATTCGGTGAAACTTCTTTCTGATCTGTGCATTCAGCTAACAGAGTTAAACCATACTTTTGATTGAGCAGATCTGAACACTCTTTCTGTAGAAAATGCAACTGGACATTTGGAGCGCTAAGAGCGTAGTAGTGGAAAAAGGAATATATTCAAATATAAACTACACAGAAGCATTCTGTGAAACTTCCTTCTGATCTGAGCATTCAGCTAACAGAGTTAAACCATACTTTTGATTGAGCAGTTTTGAAACACTCTGTCTGTAGAAAATGCAACTGGATGTTCGTAGCGCTAAGTGGGTAATAGTGGAAAAAAGAATATGTTCATATATAAACTACACAGAAGCATTGTATGAAACTTCTTTCTGTTCTGTGCATTCAACTAACCGAGTTGAACCTTACTTTTGATTGAGCCGTTCTGAAACACTCTTTCTGTAGAAACTGCAATTGGACATTCTGAGCGCTAAGAGGCCTATATTGGGAAAAAGAATGTCTACAAATAAAAACTACACAGAAGAATTGTGTGAAACTTCTTTCTGTTCTGTTTGTTCAACTAAAAGAGTTGAACCTTAGTTTTGATTGAGCCGTTCTGAAACACTCTTTCTGTAGAAAATGCAAGTGGAGATTCGGAGAGCTAAGAGGGTAATAGTGGAAAAAGGAATGTCTCCAAATATAAAATACACAGAATCATTCTGTGAAACTTCTTTCTGATCTGTGCATTCAGCTAACAGAGTTAAACCATACTTTTGATTGAGCAGATCTGAACACTCTTTCTGTAGAAAATGCAACTGGACATTTGGAGCGCTAAGAGAGTAGTAGTGGAAAAAGGAATATATTCAAATATAAACTACACAGAAGCATTCTGTGAAACTTCTTTCTGATCTGAGCATTCAGCTAACAGATTTAAACCATACTTTTGATTGAGCAGTTTTGAAACACTCTGTCTGTAGAAAATGCAACTGGACATTCGTAGCGCTAAGTGGGTAATAGTGGAAAAAAGAATATGTTCAAATATAAACTACACAGAAGCATTGTATGAAACTTCTTTCTGTTCTGTGAATTCAACTAACAGAGTTGAACCTTACTTTTGATTGAGCCTTTCTGAAACACTCTTTCTGTAGAAACTGCAATTGGACATTCTGAGCGCTAAGAGGCCTCTATTGGGAAAAATAATATCTTCAAATAAAAACTACACAGAAGCATTGTGTGAAACTTATTTCTGATATGTTCATTAAGATAACAGAGTTAAACCATACTTTTGACTGCGCAGTTCTGAACACTCTTTCTGTAGAAAATGCAAGTGGACATTCGGAGCGCTAAGAGGGTAATAGTGGAAAAAGGAATATATTCAAATATAAACTACACAGTAGCATTCTGTGAAAATTCTTTCTGTTCTGTGCATTCAACTAACAGAGTTGAACCTTACTTTTGATTGAGCCGTTCTGAAACACTCTTTCTGTAGAAACTGCAATTGGACATGCTAAGCGCTAAGAGGCCTACATTGGGAAAAAGTATATCTTCAAATAAAAACTACACAGATGCATTCTGTGAAACTTATTTCTGATCTGTAAATTCAGTTAACAGAGATAAAACATATTTTTGATTGAGCAGTTATGAAACACTCTTTTTGTAGAAAATGCAAGTGGAGATTTGGAGCGCTAAGAGGGTAATAGTGGAAAAAGGAATGTCTTCAAATATAAACTACACAGAATCATTCGGTGAAACTTCTTTCTGATCTGTGCATTCAGCTAACAGAGTTAAACCATACTTTTGATTGAGCAGATCTGAACACTCTTTCTGTAGAAAATGCAACTGGACATTTGGAGCGCTAAGAGCGTAGTAGTGGAAAAAGGAATATATTCAAATATAAACTACACAGAAGCATTCTGTGAAACTTCCTTCTGATCTGAGCATTCAGCTAACAGAGTTAAACCATACTTTTGATTGAGCAGTTTTGAAACACTCTGTCTGTAGAAAATGCAACTGGATGTTCGTAGCGCTAAGTGGGTAATAGTGGAGAAAAGAATATGTTCAAATATAAACTACACAGAAGCATTGTATGAAACTTCTTTCTGTTCTGTGCATTCAACTAACCGAGTTGAACCTTACTTTTGATTGAGCCGTTCTGAAACACTCTTTCTGTAGAAACTGCAATTGGACATTCTGAGCGCTAAGAGGCCTATATTGGGAAAAAGAATGTCTACAAATAAAAACTACACAGAAGAATTGTGTGAAACTTCTTTCTGTTCTGTTTGTTCAACTAAAAGAGTTGAACCTTAGGTTTGATTGAGCCGTTCTGAAACACTCTTTCTGTAGAAAATGCAAGTGGAGATTCGGAGAGCTAAGAGGGTAATAGTGGAAAAAGGAATGTCTCCAAATATAAAATACACAGAATCATTCTGTGAAACTTCTTTCTGATCTGTGCATTCAGCTAACAGAGTTAAACCATACTTTTGATTGAGCAGATCTGAACACTCTTTCTGTAGAAAATGCAACTGGACATTTGGAGCGCTAAGAGAGTAGTAGTGGAAAAAGGAATATATTCAAATATAAACTACACAGAAGCATTCTGTGAAACTTCTTTGTGATCTGAGCATTCAGCTAACAGATTTAAACCATACTTTTGATTGAGCAGTTTTGAAACACTCTGTCTGTAGAAAATGCAACTGGACATTCGTAGCGCTAAGTGGGTAATAGTGGAAAAAAGAATATGTTCAAATATAAACTACACAGAAGCATTGTATGAAACTTCTTTCTGTTCTGTGCATTCAACTAACAGAGTTGAAACTTACTTTTGATTGAGCCTTTCTGAAACACTCTTTCTGTAGAAACTGCAATTGGACATTCTGAGCGCTAAGAGGCCTCTATTGGGAAAAATAATATCTTCAAATAAAAACTACACAGAAGCATTGTGTGAAACTTATTTCTGATATGTTCATTAAGCTAACAGAGTTAAACCATACTTTTGACTGCGCAGTTCTGAACACTCTTTCTGTAGAAAATGCAAGTGGACATTCGGAGCGCTAAGAGGGTAATAGTGGAAAAAGGAATATATTCAAATATAAACTACACAGTAGCATTCTGTGAAAATTCTTTCTGTTCTGTGCATTCAACTAACAGAGTTGAACCTTACTTTTGATTGAGCCGTTCTGAAACACTCTTTCTGTAGAAACTGCAATTGGACATGCTAAGCGCTAAGAGGCCTACATTGGGAAAAAGAATATCTTCAAATAAAAACTACACAGATGCATTCTGTGAAACTTATTTCTGATCTGTAAATTCAGTTAACAGAGATAAAACATATTTTTGATTCAGCAGTTATGAAATACTCTTTTTGTAGAAAATGCAAGTGGAGATTCGGAGCGCTAAGATGGTACTAGTGGAAAAAGGAATGTCTTCAAATATAAACTACACAGAATCATTCGGTGAAACTTCCTTCCGATCTGTGCATTCAGCTAACAGAGTTAAACCATACTTTTGATTGAGTAGATCTGAACACTCTTTCTGTAGAAAATGCAACTGGACATTTGGAGCGCTAAGAGCGTAGTAGTGGAAAAAGGAATATATTCAAATATAAACTACACAGAAGCATTCTGTGAAACTTCTTTCTGATATGAGCATTCAGCTAACAGAGTTAAACCATACTTTTGATTGAGCAGTTTTGAAACACTCTGTCTGTAAAAAATGCAACTGGACGTTCGTAGCGCTAAGTGGGTAATAGTGGAAAAAAGAATATGTTCAAATATAAACTACACAGAAGCATTGTATGAAACTTCTTTCTGTTCTGTGCATTCAACTAACAGAGTTGAACCTTACTTTTGATTGAGCCGTTCTGAAACACTCTTTCTGTAGAAACTGCAATTGGACATTCTGAGCGCTAGGAGGCCTATATTGGGAAAAAGAATGTCTACATATAAAAACTACACAGAAGAATTGTGTGAAACTTCTTTCTGTTCTGTTTGTTCAACTAAAAGAGTTGAACCTTAGTTTTGATTGAGCCGTTCTGAAACACTCTTTCTGTAGAAAATGCAAGTGGAGATTCGGAGCGCTAAGAGCGTAGTAGTGGAAAAAGGAATATATTCAAATATAAACTACACAGAAGCATTCTGTGAAACTTCCTTCTGATCTGAGCATTCAGCTAACAGAGTTAAACCATACTTTTGATTGAGCAGTTTTGAAACACTCTGTCTGTAGAAAATGCAACTGGATGTTCGTAGCGCTAAGTGGGTAATAGTGGAAAAAAGAATATGTTCAAATATAAACTACACAGAAGCATTGTATGAAACTTCTTTCTGTTCTGTGCATTCAACTAACAGAGTTGAACCTTACTTTTGATTGAGCCTTTCTGAAACACTCTTTCTGTAGAAACTGCAATTGGACATTCTGAGCGCTAAGAGGCCTCTATTGGGAAAAATAATATCTTCAAATAAAAACTACACAGAAGCATTGTGTGAAACTTATTTCTGATATGTTCATTAAGCTAACAGAGTTAAACCATACTTTTGACTGCGCAGTTCTGAACACTCTTTCTGTAGAAAATGCAAGTGGACATTCGGAGCGCTAAGAGGGTAATAGTGGAAAAAGGAATATATTCAAATATAAACTACACAGTAGCATTCTGTGAAAATTCTTTCTGTTCTGTGCATTCAACTAACAGAGTTGAACCTTACTTTTGATTGAGCCGTTCTGAAACACTCTTTCTGTAGAAACTGCAATTGGACATGCTAAGCGCTAAGAGGCCTACATTGGGAAAAAGAATATCTTCAAATAAAAACTACACAGATGCATTCTGTGAAACTTATTTCTGATCTGTAAATTCAGTTAACAGAGATAAAACATATTTTTGATTGAGCAGTTATGAAACACTCTTTTTGTAGAAAATGCAAGTGGAGATTTGGAGCGCTAAGAGGGTAATAGTGGAAAAAGGAATGTCTCCAAATATAAACTACACAGAATCATTCGGTGAAACTTCTTTCTGATCTGTGCATTCAGCTAACAGAATTAAACCATACTTTTGATTGAGCAGATCTGAACACTCTTTCTGTAGAAAATGCAACTGGACATTTGGAGCGTTAAGAGCGTAGTAGTGGAAAAAGGAATATATTCAAATATAAACTACACAGAAGCATTCTGTGAAACTTCTTTCTGATCTGAGCATTCAGCTAACAGATTTAAACCATACTTTTGATTGAGCAGTTTTGAAACACTCTGTCTGTAGAAAATGCAACTGGACATTCGTAGCGCTAAGTGGGTAATAGTGGAAAAAAGAATATGTTCAAATATAAACTACACAGAAGCATTGTATGAAACTTCTTTCTGTTCTGTGCATTCAACTAACCGAGTTGAACCTTACTTTTGATTGAGCCGTTCTGAAACACTCTTTCTGTAGAAACTGCAATTGGACATTCTGAGCACTAAGAGGCCTATATTGGGAAAAAGAATGTCTACAAATAAAAACTACACAGAAGAATTGTGTGAAACTTCTTTCTGTTCTGTTTGTTCAACTAAAAGAGTTGAACCTTAGGTTTGATTGAGCCGTTCTGAAACACTCTTTCTGTAGAAAATGCAAGTGGAGATTCGGAGAGCTAAGAGGGTAATAGTGGAAAAAGGAATGTCTCCAAATATAAAATACACAGAATCATTCTGTGAAACTTCTTTCTGATCTGTGCATTCAGCTAACAGAGTTAAACCATACTTTTGATTGAGCAGTTTTGAAACACTCTGTCTGTAGAAAATGCAACTGGACATTCGTAGCGCTAAGAGCGTAGTAGTGGAAAAAGGAATATATTCAAATATAAACTACACAGAAGCATTCTGTGAAACTTCTTTCTGATCTGAGCATTCAGCTAACAGAGTTAAACCATACTTTTGATTGAGCAGTTTTGAAACACTCTGTCTGTAGAAAATGCAACTGGATGTTCGTAGCGCTAAGTGGGTAATAGTGGAAAAAAGAATATGTTCAAATATAAACTACACAGAAGCATTGTATGAAACTTCTTTCTGTTCTGTGCATTCAACTAACAGAGTTGAACCTTACTTTTGATTGAGCCTTTCTGAAACACTCTTTCTGTAGAAACTGCAATTGGACATTCTGAGCGCTAAGAGGCCTCTATTGGGAAAAATAATATCTTCAAATAAAAACTACACAGAAGCATTGTGTGAAACTTATTTCTGATATGTTCATTAAGCTAACAGAGTTAAACCATACTTTTGACTGCGCAGTTCTGAACACTCTTTCTGTAGAAAATGCAAGTGGACATTCGGAGCGCTAAGAGGGTAATAGTGGAAAAAGGAATATATTCAAATATAAACTACACAGTAGCATTCTGTGAAAATTCTTTCTGTTCTGTGCATTCAACTAACAGAGTTGAACCTTACTTTTGATTGAGCCGTTCTGAAACACTCTTTCTGTAGAAACTGCAATTGGACATGCTAAGCGCTAAGAGGCCTACATTGGGAAAAAGAATATCTTCAAATAAAAACTACACAGATGCATTCTGTGAAACTTATTTCTGATCTGTAAATTCAGTTAACAGAGATAAAACATATTTTTGATTGAGCAGTTATGAAACACTCTTTTTGTAGAAAATGCAAGTGGAGATTTGGAGCGCTAAGAGGGTAATAGTGGAAAAAGGAATGTCTTCAAATATAAACTACACAGAATCATTCGGTGAAACTTCTTTCTGATCTGTGCATTCAGCTAACAGAGTTAAACCATACTTTTGATTGAGCAGATCTGAACACTCTTTCTGTAGAAAATGCAACTGGACATTTGGAGCGCTAAGAGCGTAGTAGTGGAAAAAGGAATATATTCAAATATAAACTACACAGAAGCATTCTGTGAAACTTCCTTCTGATCTGAGCATTCAGCTAACAGAGTTAAACCATACTTTTGATTGAGCAGTTTTGAAACACTCTGTGTGTAGAAAATGCAACTGGATGTTCGTAGCGCTAAGTGGGTAATAGTGGAAAAAAGAATATGTTCAAATATAAACTACACAGAAGCATTGTATGAAACTTCTTTCTGTTCTGTGCATTCAACTAACCGAGTTGAACCTTACTTTTGATTGAGCCGTTCTGAAACACTCTTTCTGTAGAAACTGCAATTGGACATTCTGAGCGCTAAGAGGCCTATATTGGGAAAAAGAATGTCTACAAATAAAAACTACACAGAAGAATTGTGTGAAACTTCTTTCTGTTCTGTTTGTTCAACTAAAAGAGTTGAACCTTAGGTTTGATTGAGCCGTTCTGAAACACTCTTTCTGTAGAAAATGCAAGTGGAGATTCGGAGAGCTAAGAGGGTAATAGTGGAAAAAGGAATGTCTCCAAATATAAAATACACAGAATCATTCTGTGAAACTTCTTTCTGATCTGTGCATTCAGCTAACAGAGTTAAACCATACTTTTGATTGAGCAGATCTGAACACTCTTTCTGTAGAAAATGCAACTGGACATTTGGAGCGCTAAGAGAGTAGTAGTGGAAAAAGGAATATATTCAAATATAAACTACACAGAAGCATTCTGTGAAACTTCTTTCTGATCTGAGCATTCAGCTAACAGATTTAAACCATACTTTTGATTGAGCAGTTTTGAAACACTCTGTCTGTAGAAAATGCAACTGGACATTCGTAGCGCTAAGTGGGTAATAGTGGAAAAAAGAATATGTTCAAATATAAACTACACAGAAGCATTGTATGAAACTTCTTTCTGTTCTGTGCATTCAACTAACAGAGTTGAAACTTACTTTTGATTGAGCCTTTCTGAAACACTCTTTCTGTAGAAACTGCAATTGGACATTCTGAGCGCTAAGAGGCCTCTATTGGGAAAAATAATATCTTCAAATAAAAACTACACAGAAGCATTGTGTGAAACTTATTTCTGATATGTTCATTAAGCTAACAGAGTTAAACCATACTTTTGACTGCGCAGTTCTGAACACTCTTTCTGTAGAAAATGCAAGTGGACATTCGGAGCGCTAAGAGGGTAATAGTGGAAAAAGGAATATATTCAAATATAAACTACACAGTAGCATTCTGTGAAAATTCTTTCTGTTCTGTGCATTCAACTAACAGAGTTGAACCTTACTTTTGATTGAGCCGTTCTGAAACACTCTTTCTGTAGAAACTGCAATTGGACATGCTAAGCGCTAAGAGGCCTACATTGGGAAAAAGAATATCTTCAAATAAAAACTACACAGATGCATTCTGTGAAACTTATTTCTGATCTGTAAATTCAGTTAACAGAGATAAAACATATTTTTGATTCAGCAGTTATGAAACACTCTTTTTGTAGAAAATGCAAGTGGAGATTCGGAGCGCTAAGATGGTACTAGTGGAAAAAGGAATGTCTTCAAATATAAACTACACAGAATCATTCGGTGAAACTTCCTTCCGATCTGTGCATTCAGCTAACAGAGTTAAACCATACTTTTGATTGAGTAGATCTGAACACTCTTTCTGTAGAAAATGCAACTGGACATTTGGAGCGCTAAGAGCGTAGTAGTGGAAAAAGGAATATATTCAAATATAAACTACACAGAAGCATTCTGTGAAACTTCTTTCTGATATGAGCATTCAGCTAACAGAGTTAAACCATACTTTTGATTGAGCAGTTTTGAAACACTCTGTCTGTAAAAAATGCAACTGGACGTTCGTAGCGCTAAGTGGGTAATAGTGGAAAAAAGAATATGTTCAAATATAAACTACACAGAAGCATTGTATGAAACTTCTTTCTGTTCTGTGCATTCAACTAACAGAGTTGAACCTTACTTTTGATTGAGCCGTTCTGAAACACTCTTTCTGTAGAAACTGCAATTGGACATTCTGAGCGCTAGGAGGCCTATATTGGGAAAAAGAATGTCTACATATAAAAACTACACAGAAGAATTGTGTGAAACTTCTTTCTGTTCTGTTTGTTCAACTAAAAGAGTTGAACCTTAGTTTTGATTGAGCCGTTCTGAAACACTCTTTCTGTAGAAAATGCAAGTGGAGATTCGGAGCGCTAAGAGCGTAGTAGTGGAAAAAGGAATATATTCAAATATAAACTACACAGAAGCATTCTGTGAAACTTCCTTCTGATCTGAGCATTCAGCTAACAGAGTTAAACCATACTTTTGATTGAGCAGTTTTGAAACACTCTGTCTGTAGAAAATGCAACTGGATGTTCGTAGCGCTAAGTGGGTAATAGTGGAAAAAAGAATATGTTCAAATATAAACTACACAGAAGCATTGTATGAAACTTCTTTCTGTTCTGTGCATTCAACTAACAGAGTTGAACCTTACTTTTGATTGAGCCTTTCTGAAACACTCTTTCTGTAGAAACTGCAATTGGACATTCTGAGCGCTAAGAGGCCTCTATTGGGAAAAATAATATCTTCAAATAAAAACTACACAGAAGCATTGTGTGAAACTTATTTCTGATATGTTCATTAAGCTAACAGAGTTAAACCATACTTTTGACTGCGCAGTTCTGAACACTCTTTCTGTAGAAAATGCAAGTGGACATTCGGAGCGCTAAGAGGGTAATAGTGGAAAAAGGAATATATTCAAATATAAACTACACAGTAGCATTCTGTGAAAATTCTTTCTGTTCTGTGCATTCAACTAACAGAGTTGAACCTTACTTTTGATTGAGCCGTTCTGAAACACTCTTTCTGTAGAAACTGCAATTGGACATGCTAAGCGCTAAGAGGCCTACATTGGGAAAAAGAATATCTTCAAATAAAAACTACACAGATGCATTCTGTGAAACTTATTTCTGATCTGTAAATTCAGTTAACAGAGATAAAACATATTTTTGATTGAGCAGTTATGAAACACTCTTTTTGTAGAAAATGCAAGTGGAGATTTGGAGCGCTAAGAGGGTAATAGTGGAAAAAGGAATGTCTCCAAATATAAACTACACAGAATCATTCGGTGAAACTTCTTTCTGATCTGTGCATTCAGCTAACAGAATTAAACCATACTTTTGATTGAGCAGATCTGAACACTCTTTCTGTAGAAAATGCAACTGGACATTTGGAGCGTTAAGAGCGTAGTAGTGGAAAAAGGAATATATTCAAATATAAACTACACAGAAGCATTCTGTGAAACTTCTTTCTGATCTGAGCATTCAGCTAACAGATTTAAACCATACTTTTGATTGAGCAGTTTTGAAACACTCTGTCTGTAGAAAATGCAACTGGACATTCGTAGCGCTAAGTGGGTAATAGTGGAAAAAAGAATATGTTCAAATATAAACTACACAGAAGCATTGTATGAAACTTCTTTCTGTTCTGTGCATTCAACTAACCGAGTTGAACCTTACTTTTGATTGAGCCGTTCTGAAACACTCTTTCTGTAGAAACTGCAATTGGACATTCTGAGCGCTAAGAGGCCTATATTGGGAAAAAGAATGTCTACAAATAAAAACTACACAGAAGAATTGTGTGAAACTTCTTTCTGTTCTGTTTGTTCAACTAAAAGAGTTGAACCTTAGGTTTGATTGAGCCGTTCTGAAACACTCTTTCTGTAGAAAATGCAAGTGGAGATTCGGAGAGCTAAGAGGGTAATAGTGGAAAAAGGAATGTCTCCAAATATAAAATACACAGAATCATTCTGTGAAACTTCTTTGTGATCTGTGCATTCAGCTAACAGAGTTAAACCATACTTTTGATTGAGCAGTTTTGAAACACTCTGTCTGTAGAAAATGCAACTGGACATTCGTAGCGCTAAGAGCGTAGTAGTGGAAAAAGGAATATATTCAAATATAAACTACACAGAAGCATTCTGTGAAACTTCTTTCTGATCTGAGCATTCAGCTAACAGAGTTAAACCATACTTTTGATTGAGCAGTTTTGAAACACTCTGTCTGTAGAAAATGCAACGGGACATTCGTAGCGCTAAGTGGGTAATAGTGGAAAAAAGAATATGTTCAAATATAAACTACACAGAAGCATTGTATGAAACTTCTTTCTGTTCTGTGCATTCAACTAACAGAGTTGAACCTTACTTTTGATTGAGCCTTTCTGAAACACTCTTTCTGTAGAAACTGCAATTGGACATTCTGAGCGCTAAGAGGCCTCTACTGGGAAAAATAATATCTTCAAATAAAAACTACACAGAAGCATTGTGTGAAAATTATTTCTGATATGTTCATTAAGCTAACAGAGTTAAACCATATTTTTGATTGCGCAGTTCTGAACACTCTTTCTGTAGAAAATGCAAGTGGATATTCGGAGCGCTAAGAGGGTAATAGTGGAAAAAGGAATATATTCAAATATAAACTACACAGTAGCATTCTGTGAAAATTCTTTCTGTTCTGTGCATTCAACTAACAGAGTTGAACCTTACTTTTGATTGAGCCGTTCTGAAACACTCTTTCTGTAGAAACTGCAATTGGACATGCTAAGCGCTAAGAGGCCTACATTGGGAAAAAGAATATCTTCAAATAAAAACTACACAGATGCATTCTGTGAAACTTATTTCTGATCTGTAAATTCAGTTAACAGAGATAAAACATATTTTTGATTGAGCAGTTATGAAACACTCTTTTTGTAGAAAATGCAAGTGGAGATTTGGAGCGCTAAGAGGGTAATAGTGGAAAAAGGAATGTCTTCAAATATAAACTACACAGAATCATTCGGTGAAACTTCTTTCTGATCTGTGCATTCAGCTAACAGAGTTAAACCATACATTTGATTGAGCAGATCTGAACACTCTTTCTGTAGAAAATGCAACTGGACATTTGGAGCGCTAAGAGCGTAGTAGTGGAAAAAGGAATATATTCAAATATAAACTACACAGAAGCATTCTGTGAAACTTCCTTCTGATCTGAGCATTCAGCTAACAGAGTTAAACCATACTTTTGATTGAGCAGTTTTGAAACACTCTGTCTGTAGAAAATGCAACTGGATGTTCGTAGCGCTAAGTGGGTAATAGTGGAAAAAAGAATATGTTCAAATATAAACTACACAGAAGCATTGTATGAAACTTCTTTCTGTTCTGTGCATTCAACTAACCGAGTTGAACCTTACTTTTGATTGAGCCGTTCTGAAACACTCTTTCTGTAGAAACTGCAATTGGACATTCTGAGCGCTAAGAGGCCTATATTGGGAAAAAGAATGTCTACAAATAAAAACTACACAGAAGAATTGTGTGAAACTTCTTTCTGTTCTGTTTGTTCAACTAAAAGAGTTGAACCTTAGGTTTGATTGAGCCGTTCTGAAACACTCTTTCTGTAGAAAATGCAAGTGGAGATTCGAAGAGCTAAGAGGGTAATAGTGGAAAAAGGAATGTCTCCAAATATAAAATACACAGAATCATTCTGTGAAACTTCTTTCTGATCTGTGCATTCAGCTAACAGAGTTAAACCATACTTTTGATTGAGCAGATCTGAACACTCTTTCTGTAGAAAATGCAACTGGACATTTGGAGCGCTAAGAGAGTAGTAGTGGAAAAAGGAATATATTCAAATATAAACTACACAGAAGCATTCTGTGAAACTTCTTTCTGATCTGAGCATTCAGCTAACAGATTTAAACCATACTTTTGATTGAGCAGTTTTGAAACACTCTGTCTGTAGAAAATGCAACTGGACATTCGTAGCGCTAAGTGGGTAATAGTGGAAAAAAGAATATGTTCAAATATAAACTACACAGAAGCATTGTATGAAACTTCTTTCTGTTCTGTGCATTCAACTAACAGAGTTGAAACTTACTTTTGATTGAGCCTTTCTGAAACACTCTTTCTGTAGAAACTGCAATTGGACATTCTGAGCGCTAAGAGGCCTCTATTGGGAAAAATAATATCTTCAAATAAAAACTACACAGAAGCATTGTGTGAAACTTATTTCTGATATGTTCATTAAGCTAACAGAGTTAAACCATACTTTTGACTGCGCAGTTCTGAACACTCTTTCTGTAGAAAATGCAAGTGGACATTCGGAGCGCTAAGAGGGTAATAGTGGAAAAAGGAATATATTCAAATATAAACTACACAGTAGCATTCTGTGAAAATTCTTTCTGTTCTGTGCATTCAACTAACAGAGTTGAACCTTACTTTTGATTGAGCCGTTCTGAAACACTCTTTCTGTAGAAACTGCAATTGGACATGCTAAGCGCTAAGAGGCCTACATTGGGAAAAAGAATATCTTCAAATAAAAACTACACAGATGCATTCTGTGAAACTTATTTCTGATCTGTAAATTCAGTTAACAGAGATAAAACATATTTTTGATTGAGCAGTTATGAAACACTCTTTTTGTAGAAAATGCAAGTGGAGATTTGGAGCGCTAAGAGGGTAATAGTGGAAAAAGGAATGTCTTCAAATATAAACTACACAGAATCATTCGGTGAAACTTCTTTCTGATCTGTGCATTCAGCTAACAGAGTTAAACCATACTTTTGATTGAGCAGATCTGAACACTCTTTCTGTAGAAAATGCAACTGGACATTTGGAGCGCTAAGAGCGTAGTAGTGGAAAAAGGAATATATTCAAATATAAACTACACAGAAGCATTCTGTGAAACTTCCTTCTGATCTGAGCATTCAGCTAACAGAGTTAAACCATACTTTTGATTGAGCAGTTTTGAAACACTCTGTCTGTAGAAAATGCAACTGGATGTTCGTAGCGCTAAGTGGGTAATAGTGGAAAAAAGAATATGTTCAAATATAAACTACACAGAAGCATTGTATGAAACTTCTTTCTGTTCTGTGCATTCAACTAACCGAGTTGAACCTTACTTTTGATTGAGCCGTTCTGAAACACTCTTTCTGTAGAAACTGCAATTGGACATTCTGAGCGCTAAGAGGCCTATATTGGGAAAAAGAATGTCTACAAATAAAAACTACACAGAAGAATTGTGTGAAACTTCTTTCTGTTCTGTTTGTTCAACTAAAAGAGTTGAACCTTAGGTTTGATTGAGCCGTTCTGAAACACTCTTTCTGTAGAAAATGCAAGTGGAGATTCGGAGAGCTAAGAGGGTAATAGTGGAAAAAGGAATGTCTCCAAATATAAAATACACAGAATCATTCTGTGAAACTTCTTTCTGATCTGTGCATTCAGCTAACAGAGTTAAACCATACTTTTGATTGAGCAGATCTGAACACTCTTTCTGTAGAAAATGCAACTGGACATTTGGAGCGCTAAGAGAGTAGTAGTGGAAAAAGGAATATATTCAAATATAAACTACACAGAAGCATTCTGTGAAACTTCTTTCTGATCTGAGCATTCAGCTAACAGATTTAAACCATACTTTTGATTGAGCAGTTTTGAAACACTCTGTCTGTAGAAAATGCAACTGGACATTCGTAGCGCTAAGTGGGTAATAGTGGAAAAAAGAATATGTTCAAATATAAACTACACAGAAGCATTGTATGAAACTTCTTTCTGTTCTGTGCATTCAACTAACAGAGTTGAACCTTACTTTTGATTGAGCCTTTCTGAAACACTCTTTCTGTAGAAACTGCAATTGGACATTCTGAGCGCTAAGAGGCCTCTATTGGGAAAAATAATATCTTCAAATAAAAACTACACAGAAGCATTGTGTGAAACTTATTTCTGATATGTTCATTAAGCTAACAGAGTTAAACCATACTTTTGACTGCGCAGTTCTGAACACTCTTTCTGTAGAAAATGCAAGTGGACATTCGGAGCGCTAAGAGGGTAATAGTGGAAAAAGGAATATATTCAAATATAAACTACACAGTAGCATTCTGTGAAAATTCTTTCTGTTCTGTGCATTCAACTAACAGAGTTGAACCTTACTTTTGATTGAGCCGTTCTGAAACACTCTTTCTGTAGAAACTGCAATTGGACATGCTAAGCGCTAAGAGGCCTACATTGGGAAAAAGAATATCTTCAAATAAAAACTACACAGATGCATTCTGTGAAACTTATTTCTGATCTGTAAATTCAGTTAACAGAGATAAAACATATTTTTGATTGAGCAGTTATGAAACACTCTTTTTGTAGAAAATGCAAGTGGAGATTTGGAGCGCTAAGAGGGTAATAGTGGAAAAAGGAATGTCTTCAAATATAAACTACACAGAATCATTCGGTGAAACTTCTTTCTGATCTGTGCATTCAGCTAACAGAGTTAAACCATACTTTTGATTGAGCAGATCTGAACACTCTTTCTGTAGAAAATGCAACTGGACATTTGGAGCGCTAAGAGCGTAGTAGTGGAAAAAGGAATATATTCAAATATAAACTACACAGAAGCATTCTGTGAAACTTCCTTCTGATCTGAGCATTCAGCTAACAGAGTTAAACCATACTTTTGATTGAGCAGTTTTGAAACACTCTGTCTGTAGAAAATGCAACTGGATGTTCGTAGCGCTAAGTGGGTAATAGTGGAAAAAAGAATATGTTCAAATATAAACTACACAGAAGCATTGTATGAAACTTCTTTCTGTTCTGTGCATTCAACTAACAGAGTTGAACCTTACTTTTGATTGAGCCTTTCTGAAACACTCTTTCTGTAGAAACTGCAATTGGACATTCTGAGCGCTAAGAGGCCTCTATTGGGAAAAATAATATCTTCAAATAAAAACTACACAGAAGCATTGTGTGAAACTTATTTCTGATATGTTCATTAAGCTAACAGAGTTAAACCATACTTTTGACTGCGCAGTTCTGAACACTCTTTCTGTAGAAAATGCAAGTGGACATTCGGAGCGCTAAGAGGGTAATAGTGGAAAAAGGAATATATTCAAATATAAACTACACAGTAGCATTCTGTGAAAATTCTTTCTGTTCTGTGCATTCAACTAACAGAGTTGAACCTTACTTTTGATTGAGCCGTTCTGAAACACTCTTTCTGTAGAAACTGCAATTGGACATGCTAAGCGCTAAGAGGCCTACATTGGGAAAAAGAATATCTTCAAATAAAAACTACACAGATGCATTCTGTGAAACTTATTTCTGATCTGTAAATTCAGTTAACAGAGATAAAACATATTTTTGATTGAGCAGTTATGAAACACTCTTTTTGTAGAAAATGCAAGTGGAGATTTGGAGCGCTAAGTGGGTAATAGTGGAAAAAGGAATGTCTTCAAATATAAACTACACAGAATCATTCGGTGAAACTTCTTTCTGATCTGTGCATTCAGCTAACAGAGTTAAACCATACTTTTGATTGAGCAGATCTGAACACTCTTTCTGTAGAAAATGCAACTGGACATTTGGAGCGCTAAGAGCGTAGTAGTGGAAAAAGGAATATATTCAAATATAAACTACACAGAAGCATTCTGTGAAACTTCCTTCTGATCTGAGCATTCAGCTAACAGAGTTAAACCATACTTTTGATTGAGCAGTTTTGAAACACTCTGTCTGTAGAAAATGCAACTGGATGTTCGTAGCGCTAAGTGGGTAATAGTGGAAAAAAGAATATGTTCAAATATAAACTACACAGAAGCATTGTATGAAACTTCTTTCTGTTCTGTGCATTCAACTAACCGAGTTGAACCTTACTTTTGATTGAGCCGTTCTGAAATACTCTTTCTGTAGAAACTGCAATTGGACATTCTGAGCGCTAAGAGGCCTATATTGGGAAAAAGAATGTCTACAAATAAAAACTACACAGAAGAATTGTGTGAAACTTCTTTCTGTTCTGTTGGTTCAACTAAAAGAGTTGAACCTTAGTTTTGATTGAGCCGTTCTGAAACACTCTTTCTGTAGAAAATGCAAGTGGAGATTCGGAGAGCTAAGAGGGTAATAGTGGAAAAAGGAATGTCTCCAAATATAAAATACACAGAATCATTCTGTGAAACTTCTTTCTGATCTGTGCATTCAGCTAACAGAGTTAAACCATACTTTTGATTGAGCAGATCTGAACACTCTTTCTGTAGAAAATGCAACTGGACATTTGGAGCGCTAAGAGAGTAGTAGTGGAAAAAGGAATATATTCAAATATAAACTACACAGAAGCATTCTGTGAAACTTCTTTCTGATCTGAGCATTCAGCTAACAGAGTTAAACCATACTTTTGATTGAGCAGTTTTGAAACACTCTGTCTGTAGAAAATGCAACTGGACATTCGTAGCGCTAAGTGGGTAATAGTGGAAAAAAGAATATGTTCAAATATAAACTACACAGAAGCATTGTATGAAACTTCTTTCTGTTCTGTGCATTCAACTAACAGAGTTGAACCTTACTTTTGATTGAGCCTTTCTGAAACACTCTTTCTGTAGAAACTGCAATTGGACATTCTGAGCGCTAAGAGGCCTCTATTGGGAAAAATAATATCTTCAAATAAAAACTACACAGAAGCATTGTGTGAAACTTATTTCTGATATGTTCATTAAGCTAACAGAGTTAAACCATACTTTTGACTGCGCAGTTCTGAACACTCTTTCTGTAGAAAATGCAAGTGGACATTCGGAGCGCTAAGAGGGTAATAGTGGAAAAAGGAATATATTCAAATATAAACTACACAGTAGCATTCTGTGAAAATTCTTTCTGTTCTGTGCATTCAACTAACAGAGTTGAACCTTACTTTTGATTGAGCCGTTCTGAAACACTCTTTCTGTAGAAACTGCAATTGGACATGCTAAGCGCTAAGAGGCCTACATTGGGAAAAAGAATATCTTCAAATAAAAACTACACAGATGCATTCTGTGAAACTTATTTCTGATCTGTAAATTCAGTTAACAGAGATAAAACATATTTTTGATTGAGCAGTTATGAACCACTCTTTTTGTAGAAAATGCAAGTGGAGATTTGGAGCGCTAAGTGGGTAATAGTGGAAAAAGGAATGTCTTCAAATATAAACTACACAGAATCATTCGGTGAAACTTCTTTCTGATCTGTGCATTCAGCTAACAGAGTTAAACCATACTTTTGATTGAGCAGATCTGAACACTCTTTCTGTAGAAAATGCAACTGGACATTTGGAGCGCTAAGAGCGTAGTAGTGGAAAAAGGAATATATTCAAATATAAACTACACAGAAGCATTCTGTGAAACTTCCTTCTGATCTGAGCATTCAGCTAACAGAGTTAAACCATACTTTTGATTGAGCAGTTTTGAAACACTCTGTCTGTAGAAAATGCAACTGGATGTTCGTAGCGCTAAGTGGGTAATAGTGGAAAAAAGAATATGTTCAAATATAAACTACACAGAAGCATTGTATGAAACTTCTTTCTGTTCTGTGCATTCAACTAACAGAGTTGAACCTTACTTTTGATTGAGCCTTTCTGAAACACTCTTTCTGTAGAAACTGCAATTGGACATTCTGAGCGCTAAGAGGCCTCTATTGGGAAAAATAATATCTTCAAATAAAAACTACACAGAAGCATTGTGTGAAACTTATTTCTGATATGTTCATTAAGCTAACAGAGTTAAACCATACTTTTGACTGCGCAGTTCTGAACACTCTTTCTGTAGAAAATGCAAGTGGACATTCGGAGCGCTAAGAGGGTAATAGTGGAAAAAGGAATATATTCAAATATAAACTACACAGTAGCATTCTGTGAAAATTCTTTCTGTTCTGTGCATTCAACTAACAGAGTTGAACCTTACTTTTGATTGAGCCGTTCTGAAACACTCTTTCTGTAGAAACTGCAATTGGACATGCTAAGCGCTAAGAGGCCTACATTGGGAAAAAGAATATCTTCAAATAAAAACTACACAGATGCATTCTGTGAAACTTATTTCTGATCTGTAAATTCAGTTAACAGAGATAAAACATATTTTTGATTGAGCAGTTATGAAACACTCTTTTTGTAGAAAATGCAAGTGGAGATTTGGAGCGCTAAGAGGGTAATAGTGGAAAAAGGAATGTCTTCAAATATAAACTACACAGAATCATTCGGTGAAACTTCTTTCTGATCTGTGCATTCAGCTAACAGAGTTAAACCATACTTTTGATTGAGCAGATCTGAACACTCTTTCTGTAGAAAATGCAACTGGACATTTGGAGCGCTAAGAGCGTAGTAGTGGAAAAAGGAATATATTCAAATATAAACTACACAGAAGCATTCTGTGAAACTTCCTTCTGATCTGAGCATTCAGCTAACAGAGTTAAACCATACTTTTGATTGAGCAGTTTTGAAACACTCTGTCTGTAGAAAATGCAACTGGATGTTCGTAGCGCTAAGTGGGTAATAGTGGAAAAAAGAATATGTTCAAATATAAACTACACAGAAGCATTGTATGAAACTTCTTTCTGTTCTGTGCATTCAACTAACAGAGTTGAACCTTACTTTTGATTGAGCCTTTCTGAAACACTCTTTCTGTAGAAACTGCAATTGGACATTCTGAGCGCTAAGAGGCCTCTATTGGGAAAAATAATATCTTCAAATAAAAACTACACAGAAGCATTGTGTGAAACTTATTTCTGATATGTTCATTAAGCTAACAGAGTTAAACCATACTTTTGACTGCGCAGTTCTGAACACTCTTTCTGTAGAAAATGCAAGTGGACATTCGGAGCGCTAAGAGGGTAATAGTGGAAAAAGGAATATATTCAAATATAAACTACACAGTAGCATTCTGTGAAAATTCTTTCTGTTCTGTGCATTCAACTAACAGAGTTGAACCTTACTTTTGATTGAGCCGTTCTGAAACACTCTTTCTGTAGAAACTGCAATTGGACATGCTAAGCGCTAAGAGGCCTACATTGGGAAAAAGAATATCTTCAAATAAAAACTACACAGATGCATTCTGTGAAACTTATTTCTGATCTGTAAATTCAGTTAACAGAGATAAAACATATTTTTGATTGAGCAGTTATGAAACACTCTTTTTGTAGAAAATGCAAGTGGAGATTTGGAGCGCTAAGAGGGTAATAGTGGAAAAAGGAATGTCTTCAAATATAAACTACACAGAATCATTCGGTGAAACTTCTTTCTGATCTGTGCATTCAGCTAACAGAGTTAAACCATACTTTTGATTGAGCAGATCTGAACACTCTTTCTGTAGAAAATGCAACTGGACATTTGGAGCGCTAAGAGCGTAGTAGTGGAAAAAGGAATATATTCAAATATAAACTACACAGAAGCATTCTGTGAAACTTCCTTCTGATCTGAGCATTCAGCTAACAGAGTTAAACCATACTTTTGATTGAGCAGTTTTGAAACACTCTGTCTGTAGAAAATGCAACTGGATGTTCGTAGCGCTAAGTGGGTAATAGTGGAAAAAAGAATATGTTCAAATATAAACTACACAGAAGCATTGTATGAAACTTCTTTCTGTTCTGTGCATTCAACTAACAGAGTTGAACCTTAGTTTTGATTGAGCCGTTCTGAAACACTCTTTCTGTAGAAAATGCAAGTGGAGATTCGGAGAGCTAAGAGGGTAATAGTGGAAAAAGGAATGTCTCCAAATATAAACTACACAGAATCATTCTGTGAAACTTCTTTCTGATCTGTGCATTCAGCTAACAGAGTTAAACCATACTTTTGATTGAGCAGATCTGAACACTCTTTCTGTAGAAAATGCAACTGGACATTTGGAGCGCTAAGAGAGTAGTAGTGGAAAAAGGAATATATTCAAATATAAACTACACAGAAGCATTCTGTGAAACTTCTTTCTGATCTGAGCATTCAGCTAACAGATTTAAACCATACTTTTGATTGAGCAGTTTTGAAACACTCTGTCTGTAGAAAATGCAACTGGACATTCGTAGCGATAAGTGGGTAATAGTGGAAAAAAGAATATGTTCAAATATAAACTACACAGAAGCATTGTATGAAACTTCTTTCTGTTCTGTGCATTCAACTAACAGAGTTGAACCTTACTTTTGATTGAGCCTTTCTGAAACACTCTTTCTGTAGAAACTGCAATTGGACATTCTGAGCGCTAAGAGGCCTCTATTGGGAAAAATAATATCTTCAAATAAAAACTACACAGAAGCATTGTGTGAAACTTATTTCTGATATGTTCATTAAGCTAACAGAGTTAAACCATACTTTTGACTGCGCAGTTCTGAACACTCTTTCTGTAGAAAATGCAAGTGGACATTCGGAGCGCTAAGAGGGTAATAGTGGAAAAAGGAATATATTCAAATATAAACTACACAGTAGCATTCTGTGAAAATTCTTTCTGTTCTGTGCATTCAACTAACAGAGTTGAACCTTACTTTTGATTGAGCCGTTCTGAAACACTCTTTCTGTAGAAACTGCAATTGGACATGCTAAGCGCTAAGAGGCCTACATTGGGAAAAAGAATATCTTCAAATAAAAACTACACAGATGCATTCTGTGAAACTTATTTCTGATCTGTAAATTCAGTTAACAGAGATAAAACATATTTTTGATTGAGCAGTTATGAAACACTCTTTTTGTAGAAAATGCAAGTGGAGATTTGGAGCGCTAAGAGGGTAATAGTGGAAAAAGGAATGTCTTCAAATATAAACTACACAGAATCATTCGGTGAAACTTCTTTCTGATCTGTGCATTCAGCTAACAGAGTTAAACCATACTTTTGATTGAGCAGATCTGAACACTCTTTCTGTAGAAAATGCAACTGGACATTTGGAGCGCTAAGAGCGTAGTAGTGGAAAAAGGAATATATTCAAATATAAACTACACAGAAGCATTCTGTGAAACTTCCTTCTGATCTGAGCATTCAGCTAACAGAGTTAAACCATACTTTTGATTGAGCAGTTTTGAAACACTCTGTCTGTAGAAAATGCAACTGGATGTTCGTAGCGCTAAGTGGGTAATAGTGGAAAAAAGAATATGTTCAAATATAAACTACACAGAAGCATTGTATGAAACTTCTTTCTGTTCTGTGCATTCAACTAACAGAGTTGAACCTTACTTTTGATTGAGCCTTTCTGAAACACTCTTTCTGTAGAAACTGCAATTGGACATTCTGAGCGCTAAGAGGCCTCTATTGGGAAAAATAATATCTTCAAATAAAAACTACACAGAAGCATTGTGTGAAACTTATTTCTGATATGTTCATTAAGCTAACAGAGTTAAACCATACTTTTGACTGCGCAGTTCTGAACACTCTTTCTGTAGAAAATGCAAGTGGACATTCGGAGCGCTAAGAGGGTAATAGTGGAAAAAGGAATATATTCAAATATAAACTACACAGTAGCATTCTGTGAAAATTCTTTCTGTTCTGTGCATTCAACTAACAGAGTTGAACCTTACTTTTGATTGAGCCGTTCTGAAACACTCTTTCTGTAGAAACTGCAATTGGACATGCTAAGCGCTAAGAGGCCTACATTGGGAAAAAGAATATCTTCAAATAAAAACTACACAGATGCATTCTGTGAAACTTATTTCTGATCTGTAAATTCAGTTAACAGAGATAAAACATATTTTTGATTGAGCAGTTATGAAACACTCTTTTTGTAGAAAATGCAAGTGGAGATTTGGAGCGCTAAGAGGGTAATAGTGGAAAAAGGAATGTCTTCAAATATAAACTACACAGAATCATTCGGTGAAACTTCTTTCTGATCTGTGCATTCAGCTAACAGAGTTAAACCATACTTTTGATTGAGCAGATCTGAACACTCTTTCTGTAGAAAATGCAACTGGACATTTGGAGCGCTAAGAGCGTAGTAGTGGAAAAAGGAATATATTCAAATATAAACTACACAGAAGCATTCTGTGAAACTTCCTTCTGATCTGAGCATTCAGCTAACAGAGTTAAACCATACTTTTGATTGAGCAGTTTTGAAACACTCTGTCTGTAGAAAATGCAACTGGATGTTCGTAGCGCTAAGTGGGTAATAGTGGAAAAAAGAATATGTTCAAATATAAACTACACAGAAGCATTGTATGAAACTTCTTTCTGTTCTGTGCATTCAACTAACAGAGTTGAACCTTACTTTTGATTGAGCCTTTCTGAAACACTCTTTCTGTAGAAACTGCAATTGGACATTCTGAGCGCTAAGAGGCCTCTATTGGGAAAAATAATATCTTCAAATAAAAACTACACAGAAGCATTGTGTGAAACTTATTTCTGATATGTTCATTAAGCTAACAGAGTTAAACCATACTTTTGACTGCGCAGTTCTGAACACTCTTTCTGTAGAAAATGCAAGTGGACATTCGGAGCGCTAAGAGGGTAATAGTGGAAAAAGGAATATATTCAAATATAAACTACACAGTAGCATTCTGTGAAAATTCTTTCTGTTCTGTGCATTCAACTAACAGAGTTGAACCTTACTTTTGATTGAGCCGTTCTGAAACACTCTTTCTGTAGAAACTGCAATTGGACATGCTAAGCGCTAAGAGGCCTACATTGGGAAAAAGAATATCTTCAAATAAAAACTACACAGATGCATTCTGTGAAACTTATTTCTGATCTGTAAATTCAGTTAACAGAGATAAAACATATTTTTGATTGAGCAGTTATGAAACACTCTTTTTGTAGAAAATGCAAGTGGAGATTTGGAGCGCTAAGAGGGTAATAGTGGAAAAAGGAATGTCTTCAAATATAAACTACACAGAATCATTCGGTGAAACTTCTTTCTGATCTGTGCATTCAGCTAACAGAGTTAAACCATACTTTTGATTGAGCAGATCTGAACACTCTTTCTGTAGAAAATGCAACTGGACATTTGGAGCGCTAAGAGCGTAGTAGTGGAAAAAGGAATATATTCAAATATAAACTACACAGAAGCATTCTGTGAAACTTCCTTCTGATCTGAGCATTCAGCTAACAGAGTTAAACCATACTTTTGATTGAGCAGTTTTGAAACACTCTGTCTGTAGAAAATGCAACTGGATGTTCGTAGCGCTAAGTGGGTAATAGTGGAAAAAAGAATATGTTCAAATATAAACTACACAGAAGCATTGTATGAAACTTCTTTCTGTTCTGTGCATTCAACTAACAGAGTTGAACCTTAGTTTTGATTGAGCCGTTCTGAAACACTCTTTCTGTAGAAAATGCAAGTGGAGATTCGGAGAGCTAAGAGGGTAATAGTGGAAAAAGGAATGTCTCCAAATATAAACTACACAGAATCATTCTGTGAAACTTCTTTCTGATCTGTGCATTCAGCTAACAGAGTTAAACCATACTTTTGATTGAGCAGATCTGAACACTCTTTCTGTAGAAAATGCAACTGGACATTTGGAGCGCTAAGAGAGTAGTAGTGGAAAAAGGAATATATTCAAATATAAACTACACAGAAGCATTCTGTGAAACTTCTTTCTGATCTGAGCATTCAGCTAACAGATTTAAACCATACTTTTGATTGAGCAGTTTTGAAACACTCTGTCTGTAGAAAATGCAACTGGACGTTCGTAGCGCTAAGTGGGTAATAGTGGAAAAAAGAATATGTTCAAATATAAACTACACAGAAGCATTGTATGAAACTTCTTTCTGTTCTGTGCATTCAACTAACAGAGTTCAACCTTACTTTTGATTGAGCCTTTCTGAAACACTCTTTCTGTAGAAACTGCAATTGGACATTCTGAGCGCTAAGAGGCCTCTATTGGGAAAAATAATATCTTCAAATAAAAACTACACAGAAGCATTGTGTGAAACTTATTTCTGATATGTTCATTAAGCTAACAGAGTTAAACCATACTTTTGACTGCGCAGTTCTGAACACTCTTTCTGTAGAAAATGCAAGTGGACATTCGGAGCGCTAAGAGGGTAATAGTGGAAAAAGGAATATATTCAAATATAAACTACACAGTAGCATTCTGTGAAAATTCTTTCTGTTCTGTGCATTCAACTAACAGAGTTGAACCTTACTTTTGATTGAGCCGTTCTGAAACACTCTTTCTGTAGAAACTGCAATTGGACATGCTAAGCGCTAAGAGGCCTACATTGGGAAAAAGAATATCTTCAAATAAAAACTACACAGATGCATTCTGTGAAACTTATTTCTGATCTGTAAATTCAGTTAACAGAGATAAAACATATTTTTGATTGAGCCGTTATGAAACACTCTTTTTGTAGAAAATGCAAGTGGAGATTTGGAGCGCTAAGAGGGTAATAGTGGAAAAAGGAATGTCTTCAAATATAAACTACACAGAATCATTCGGTGAAACTTCTTTCTGATCTGTGCATTCAGCTAACAGAGTTAAACCATACTTTTGATTGAGCAGATCTGAACACTCTTTCTGTAGAAAATGCAACTGGACATTTGGAGCGCTAAGAGCGTAGTAGTGGAAAAAGGAATATATTCAAATATAAACTACACAGAAGCATTCTGTGAAACTTCCTTCTGATCTGAGCATTCAGCTAACAGAGTTAAACCATACTTTTGATTGAGCAGTTTTGAAACACTCTGTCTGTAGAAAATGCAACTGGATGTTCGTAGCGCTAAGTGGGTAATAGTGGAAAAAAGAATATGTTCAAATATAAGCTACACAGAAACATTGTATGAAACTTCTTTCTGTTCTGTGCATTCAACTAACAGAGTTGAACCTTACTTTTGATTGAGCCGTTCTGAAACACTCTTTCTGTAGAAACTGCAATTGGACATTCTGAGCGCTAGGAGGCCTATATTGGGAAAAAAAATGTCTACAAATAAAAACTACACAGAAGAATTGTGTGAAACTTCTTTCTGTTCTGTTTGTTCAACTAAAAGAGTTGAACCTTAGTTTTGATTGAGCCGTTCTGAAACACTCTTTCTGTAGAAAATGCAAGCGGAGATTCGGAAAGCTAAGAGGGTAATAGTGGAAAAACGAATGTCTCCAAATATAAACTACACAGAATCATTCTGTGAAACTTCTTTCTGATCTGTGCATTCAGCTAACAGAGTTAAACCATACTTTTGATTGAGCAGATCTGAACACTCTTTCTGTAGAAAATGCAACTGGACATTTCGAGTGCTAAGAGATTAGTAGTGGAAAAAGGAATATATTCAAATATAAACTACACAGAAGCATTCTGTGAAACTTCTTTCTGATCTGAGCATTCAGCTAACAGAGTTAAACCATAATTCTGATTGAGCAGTTTTGAAACACTCTGTCTGTAGAAAATGCAACTGGACATTCGTAGCGCTAAGTGGGTAATAGTGGAAAAAAGAATATGTTCAAATATAAACTACACAGAAGCATTGTATGAAACTTCTTTCTGTTCTGCGCATTCAACTAACAGAGTTGAACCTTACATTTGATTGAGCCTTTCTGAAACACTCTTTCTGTAGAAACTGCAATTGGACATTCTGAGCGCTAAGAGGCCTCTATTGGGAAAAATAATATCTTCAAATAAAAACTACACAGAAGCATTGTGTGAAACTTATTTCTGATATGTTCATTAAGCTAACAGAGTTAAACCATACTTTTGATTGCGTAGTTCTGAACACTCTTTCTGTAGAAAATGCAAGTGGACATTCGGAGCGCTAAGAGGGTAATAGTGGAAAAAGGAATATATTCAAATATAAACTACACAGTAGCATTCTGTGAAAATTCTTTCTGTTCTGTGCATTCAACTAACAGAGTTGAACCTTACTTTTGATTGAGCCGTTCTGAAACACTCTTTCTGTAGAAACTGCAATTGGACATGCTAAGCGCTAAGAGGCCTACATTGGGAAAAAGAATATCTTCAAATAAAAACTACACAGATGCATTCTGTGAAACTTATTTCTGATCTGTAAATTCAGTTAACAGAGATAAAACATATTTTTGATTCAGCAGTTATGAAACACTCTTTTTGTAGAAAATGCAAGTGGAGATTCGGAGCGCTAAGAGGGTACTAGTGGAAAAAGGAATGTCTTCAAATATAAACTACACAGAATCATTCGGTGAAACTTCCTTCTGATCTGTGCATTCAGCTAACAGAGTTAAACCATACTTTTGATTGAGTAGATCTGAACACTCTTTCTGTAGAAAATGCAACTGGACATTTGGAGCGCTAAGAGCGTAGTAGTGGAAAAAGGAATATATTCAAATATAAACTACACAGAAGCATTCTGTGAAACTTCTTTCTGATATGAGCATTCAGCTAACAGAGTTAAACCATACTTTTGATTGAGCAGTTTTGAAACACTCTGTCTGTAAAAATTGCAACTGGACATTCGTAGCGCTAAGTGGGTAATAGTGGAAAAAAGAATATGTTCAAATATAAACTACACAGAAGCATTGTATGAAACTTCTTTCTGTTCTGTGCATTCAACTAACAGAGTTGAACCTTACTTTTGATTGAGCCGTTCTGAAACACTCTTTCTGTAGAAACTGCAATTGGACATTCTGAGCGCTAGGAGGCCTATATTGGGAAAAAAAATGTCTACAAATAAAAACTACACAGAAGAATTCTGTGAAACTTCTTTCTGTTCTGTTTGTTCAACTTAAAGAGTTGAACCTTAGTTTTGATTGAGCCGTTCTGAAACACTCTTTCTGTAGAAAATGCAAGTGGAGATTCGGAGAGCTAAGAGGGTAATAGTGGAAAAAGGAATGTCTCCAAATATAAAATACACAGAATCATTCTGTGAAACTTCTTTCTGATCTGTGCATTCAGCTAACAGAGTTAAACCATACTTTTGATTGAGCAGATCTGAACACTCTTTCTGTAGAAATTGCAACTGGACATTTGGAGCGCTAAGAGAGTAGTAGTGGAAAAAGGAATATATTCAAATATAAACTACACAGAAGCATTCTGTGAAGCTTCTTTCTGATCTGAGCATTCAGCTAACAGAGTTAAACCATACTCTTGATTGAGCAGTTTTGAAACACTCTGTCTGTAGAAAATGCAACGGGACATTCGTAGCGCTAAGTGGGTAATAGTGGAAAAAAGAATATGTTCAAATATAAACTACACAGAAGCATTGTATGAAACTTCTTTCTGTTCTGTGCATTCAACTAACAGAGTTGAACCTTACTTTTGATTGAGCCTTTCTGAAACACTCTTTCTGTAGAGACTGCAATTGGACATTCTGAGCGCTAAGAGGCCTCTATTGGGAAAAATAATATCTTCAAATAAAAACTACACAGAAGCATTGTGTGAAACTTATTTCTGATATGTTCATTAAGCTAACAGAGTTAAACCATACTTTTGATTGCGCAGTTCTGAACACTCTTTCTGTAGAAAATGCAAGTGGACATTCGGAGCGCTAAGAGGGTAATAGTGGAAAAAGGAATATATTCAAATATAAACTACACAGTAGCATTCTGTGAAAATTCTTTCTGTTCTGTGCATTCAACTAACAGAGTTGAACCTTACTTTTGATTGAGCCGTTCTGAAACACTCTTTCTGTAGAAACTGCAATTGGACATGCTAAGCGCTAAGAGGCCTACATTGGGAAAAAGAATATCTTCAAATAAAAACTACACAGATGCATTCTGTGAAACTTATTTCTGATCTGTAAATTCAGTTAACAGAGATAAAACATATTTTTGATTGAGCAGTTATGAAACACTCTTTTTGTAGAAAATGCAAGTGGAGATTTGGAGCGCTAAGAGGGTAATAGTGGAAAAAGGAATGTCTTCAAATATAAACTACACAGAATCATTCGGTGAAACTTCTTTCTGATCTGTGCATTCAGCTAACAGAGTTAAACCATACTTTTGATTGAGCAGATCTGAACACTCTTTCTGTAGAAAATGCAACTGGACATTTGGAGCGCTAAGAGCGTAGTAGTGGAAAAAGGAATATATTCAAATATAAACTACACAGAAGCATTCTGTGAAACTTCCTTCTGATCTGAGCATTCAGCTAACAGAGTTAAACCATACTTTTGATTGAGCAGTTTTGAAACACTCTGTCTGTAGAAAATGCAACTGGATGTTCGTAGCGCTAAGTGGGTAATAGTGGAAAAAAGAATATGTTCAAATATAAACTACACAGAAGCATTGTATGAAACTTCTTTCTGTTCTGTGCATTCAACTAACAGAGTTGAACCTTACTTTTGATTGAGCCTTTCTGAAACACTCTTTCTGTAGAAACTGCAATTGGACATTCTGAGCGCTAAGAGGCCTCTATTGGGAAAAATAATATCTTCAAATAAAAACTACACAGAAGCATTGTGTGAAACTTATTTCTGATATGTTCATTAAGCTAACAGAGTTAAACCATACTTTTGACTGCGCAGTTCTGAACACTCTTTCTGTAGAAAATGCAAGTGGACATTCGGAGCGCTAAGAGGGTAATAGTGGAAAAAGGAATATATTCAAATATAAACTACACAGTAGCATTCTGTGAAAATTCTTTCTGTTCTGTGCATTCAACTAACAGAGTTGAACCTTACTTTTGATTGAGCCGTTCTGAAACACTCTTTCTGTAGAAACTGCAATTGGACATGCTAAGCGCTAAGAGGCCTACATTGGGAAAAAGAATATCTTCAAATAAAAACTACACAGATGCATTCTGTGAAACTTATTTCTGATCTGTAAATTCAGTTAACAGAGATAAAACATATTTTTGATTGAGCCGTTATGAAACACTCTTTTTGTAGAAAATGCAAGTGGAGATTTGGAGCGCTAAGAGGGTAATAGTGGAAAAAGGAATGTCTTCAAATATAAACTACACAGAATCATTCGGTGAAACTTCTTTCTGATCTGTGCATTCAGCTAACAGAGTTAAACCATACTTTTGATTGAGCAGATCTGAACACTCTTTCTGTAGAAAATGCAACTGGACATTTGGAGCGCTAAGAGCGTAGTAGTGGAAAAAGGAATATATTCAAATATAAACTACACAGAAGCATTCTGTGAAACTTCCTTCTGATCTGAGCATTCAGCTAACAGAGTTAAACCATACTTTTGATTGAGCAGTTTTGAAACACTCTGTCTGTAGAAAATGCAACTGGATGTTCGTAGCGCTAAGTGGGTAATAGTGGAAAAAAGAATATGTTCAAATATAAGCTACACAGAAACATTGTATGAAACTTCTTTCTGTTCTGTGCATTCAACTAACAGAGTTGAACCTTACTTTTGATTGAGCCGTTCTGAAACACTCTTTCTGTAGAAACTGCAATTGGACATTCTGAGCGCTAGGAGGCCTATATTGGGAAAAAAAATGTCTACAAATAAAAACTACACAGAAGAATTGTGTGAAACTTCTTTCTGTTCTGTTTGTTCAACTAAAAGAGTTGAACCTTAGTTTTGATTGAGCCGTTCTGAAACACTCTTTCTGTAGAAAATGCAAGCGGAGATTCGGAGAGCTAAGAGGGTAATAGTGGAAAAACGAATGTCTCCAAATATAAACTACACAGAATCATTCTGTGAAACTTCTTTCTGATCTGTGCATTCAGCTAACAGAGTTAAACCATACTTTTGATTGAGCAGATCTGAACACTCTTTCTGTAGAAAATGCAACTGGACATTTCGAGTGCTAAGAGATTAGTAGTGGAAAAAGGAATATATTCAAATATAAACTACACAGAAGCATTCTGTGAAACTTCTTTCTGATCTGAGCATTCAGCTAACAGAGTTAAACCATAATTTTGATTGAGCAGTTTTGAAACACTCTGTCTGTAGAAAATGCAACTGGACATTCGTAGCGCTAAGTGGGTAATAGTGGAAAAAAGAATATGTTCAAATATAAACTACACAGAAGCATTGTATGAAACTTCTTTCTGTTCTGCGCATTCAACTAACAGAGTTGAACCTTACATTTGATTGAGCCTTTCTGAAACACTCTTTCTGTAGAAACTGCAATTGGACATTCTGAGCGCTAAGAGGCCTCTATTGGGAAAAATAATATCTTCAAATAAAAACTACACAGAAGCATTGTGTGAAACTTATTTCTGATATATTCATTAAGCTAACAGAGTTAAACCATACTTTTGATTGCGTAGTTCTGAACACTCTTTCTGTAGAAAATGCAAGTGGACATT
The DNA here is from genome assembly GCF_028878055.3 of Symphalangus syndactylus. Classification (NCBI taxonomy): domain Eukaryota; kingdom Metazoa; phylum Chordata; class Mammalia; order Primates; family Hylobatidae; genus Symphalangus; species Symphalangus syndactylus. The sequence goes on along the minus strand of NC_072444.2, from coordinate 1,039,377 downwards.
CGGAGCGCTAAGAGGGTAATAGTGGAAAAAGGAATATATTCAAATATAAACTACACAGTAGCATTCTGTGAAAATTCTTTCTGTTCTGTGCATTCAACTAACAGAGTTGAACCTTACTTTTGATTGAGCCGTTCTGAAACACTCTTTCTGTAGAAACTGCAATTGGACATGCTAAGCGCTAAGAGGCCTACATTGGGAAAAAGAATATCTTCAAATAAAAACTACACAGATGCATTCTGTGAAACTTATTTCTGATCTGTAAATTCAGTTAACAGAGATAAAACATATTTTTGATTCAGCAGTTATGAAACACTCTTTTTGTAGAAAATGCAAGTGGAGATTCGGAGCGCTAAGAGGGTACTAGTGGAAAAAGGAATGTCTTCAAATATAAACTACACAGAATCATTCGGTGAAACTTCCTTCTGATCTGTGCATTCAGCTAACAGAGTTAAACCATACTTTTGATTGAGTAGATCTGAACACTCTTTCTGTAGAAAATGCAACTGGACATTTGGAGCGCTAAGAGCGTAGTAGTGGAAAAAGGAATATATTCAAATATAAACTACACAGAAGCATTCTGTGAAACTTCTTTCTGATATGAGCATTCAGCTAACAGAGTTAAACCATACTTTTGATTGAGCAGTTTTGAAACACTCTGTCTGTAAAAATTGCAACTGGACATTCGTAGCGCTAAGTGGGTAATAGTGGAAAAAAGAATATGTTCAAATATAAACTACACAGAAGCATTGTATGAAACTTCTTTCTGTTCTGTGCATTCAACTAACAGAGTTGAACCTTACTTTTGATTGAGCCGTTCTGAAACACTCTTTCTGTAGAAACTGCAATTGGACATTCTGAGCGCTAGGAGGCCTATATTGGGAAAAAAAATGTCTACAAATAAAAACTACACAGAAGAATTCTGTGAAACTTCTTTCTGTTCTGTTTGTTCAACTTAAAGAGTTGAACCTTAGTTTTGATTGAGCCGTTCTGAAACACTCTTTCTGTAGAAAATGCAAGTGGAGATTCGGAGAGCTAAGAGGGTAATAGTGGAAAAAGGAATGTCTCCAAATATAAAATACACAGAATCATTCTGTGAAACTTCTTTCTGATCTGTGCATTCAGCTAACAGAGTTAAACCATACTTTTGATTGAGCAGATCTGAACACTCTTTCTGTAGAAATTGCAACTGGACATTTGGAGCGCTAAGAGAGTAGTAGTGGAAAAAGGAATATATTCAAATATAAACTACACAGAAGCATTCTGTGAAGCTTCTTTCTGATCTGAGCATTCAGCTAACAGAGTTAAACCATACTCTTGATTGAGCAGTTTTGAAACACTCTGTCTGTAGAAAATGCAACGGGACATTCGTAGCGCTAAGTGGGTAATAGTGGAAAAAAGAATATGTTCAAATATAAACTACACAGAAGCATTGTATGAAACTTCTTTCTGTTCTGTGCATTCAACTAACAGAGTTGAACCTTACTTTTGATTGAGCCTTTCTGAAACACTCTTTCTGTAGAGACTGCAATTGGACATTCTGAGCGCTAAGAGGCCTCTATTGGGAAAAATAATATCTTCAAATAAAAACTACACAGAAGCATTGTGTGAAACTTATTTCTGATATGTTCATTAAGCTAACAGAGTTAAACCATACTTTTGATTGCGCAGTTCTGAACACTCTTTCTGTAGAAAATGCAAGTGGACATTCGGAGCGCTAAGAGGGTAATAGTGGAAAAAGGAATATATTCAAATATAAACTACACAGTAGCATTCTGTGAAAATTCTTTCTGTTCTGTGCATTCAACTAACAGAGTTGAACCTTACTTTTGATTGAGCCGTTCTGAAACACTCTTTCTGTAGAAACTGCAATTGGACATGCTAAGCTCTAAGAGGCCTACATTGGGAAAAAGAATATCTTCAAATAAAAACTACACAGATGCATTCTGTGAAACTTATTTCTGATCTGTAAATTCAGTTAACAGAGATAAAACATATTTTTGATTGAGCAGTTATGAAACACTCTTTTTGTAGAAAATGCAAGTGGAGATTTGGAGCGCTAAGAGGGTAATAGTGGAAAAAGGAATGTCTTCAAATATAAACTACACAGAATCATTCGGTGAAACTTCTTTCTGATCTGTGCATTCAGCTAACAGAGTTAAACCATACTTTTGATTGAGCAGATCTGAACACTCTTTCTGTAGAAAATGCAACTGGACATTTGGAGCGCTAAGAGCGTAGTAGTGGAAAAAGGAATATATTCAAATATAAACTACACAGAAGCATTCTGTGAAACTTCCTTCTGATCTGAGCATTCAGCTAACAGAGTTAAACCATACTTTTGATTGAGCAGTTTTGAAACACTCTGTCTGTAGAAAATGCAACTGGATGTTCGTAGCGCTAAGTGGGTAATAGTGGAAAAAAGAATATGTTCAAATATAAACTACACAGAAGCATTGTATGAAACTTCTTTCTGTTCTGTGCATTCAACTAACAGAGTTGAACCTTACTTTTGATTGAGCCTTTCTGAAACACTCTTTCTGTAGAAACTGCAATTGGACATTCTGAGCGCTAAGAGGCCTCTATTGGGAAAAATAATATCTTCAAATAAAAACTACACAGAAGCATTGTGTGAAACTTATTTCTGATATGTTCATTAAGCTAACAGAGTTAAACCATACTTTTGACTGCGCAGTTCTGAACACTCTTTCTGTAGAAAATGCAAGTGGAGATTCGGAGCGCTAAGAGGGTAATAGTGGAAAAAGGAATATATTCAAATATAAACTACACAGTAGCATTCTGTGAAAATTCTTTCTGTTCTGTGCATTCAACTAACAGAGTTGAACCTTACTTTTGATTGAGCCGTTCTGAAACACTCTTTCTGTAGAAACTGCAATTGGACATGCTAAGCGCTAAGAGGCCTACATTGGGAAAAAGAATATCTTCAAATAAAAACTACACAGATGCATTCTGTGAAACTTATTTCTGATCTGTAAATTCAGTTAACAGAGATAAAACATATTTTTGATTGAGCAGTTATGAAACACTCTTTTTGTAGAAAATGCAAGTGGAGATTTGGAGCGCTAAGAGGGTAATAGTGGAAAAAGGAATGTCTTCAAATATAAACTACACAGAATCATTCGGTGAAACTTCTTTCTGATCTGTGCATTCAGCTAACAGAGTTAAACCATACTTTTGATTGAGCAGATCTGAACACTCTTTCTGTAGAAAATGCAACTGGACATTTGGAGCGCTAAGAGCGTAGTAGTGGAAAAAGGAATATATTCAAATATAAACTACACAGAAGCATTCTGTGAAACTTCCTTCTGATCTGAGCATTCAGCTAACAGAGTTAAACCATACTTTTGATTGAGCAGTTTTGAAACACTCTGTCTGTAGAAAATGCAACTGGATGTTCGTAGCGCTAAGTGGGTAATAGTGGAAAAAAGAATATGTTCAAATATAAACTACACAGAAGCATTGTATGAAACTTCTTTCTGTTCTGTGCATTCAACTAACCGAGTTGAACCTTACTTTTGATTGAGCCGTTCTGAAACACTCTTTCTGTAGAAACTGCAATTGGACATTCTGAGCGCTAAGAGGCCTATATTGGGAAAAAGAATGTCTACAAATAAAAACTACACAGAAGAATTGTGTGAAACTTCTTTCTGTTCTGTTTGTTCAACTAAAAGAGTTGAACCTTAGTTTTGATTGAGCCGTTCTGAAACACTCTTTCTGTAGAAAATGCAAGTGGAGATTCGGAGAGCTAAGAGGGTAATAGTGGAAAAAGGAATGTCTCCAAATATAAAATACACAGAATCATTCTGTGAAACTTCTTTCTGATCTGTGCATTCAGCTAACAGAGTTAAACCATACTTTTGATTGAGCAGATCTGAACACTCTTTCTGTAGAAAATGCAACTGGACATTTTGAGCGCTAAGAGAGTAGTAGTGGAAAAAGGAATATATTCAAATATAAACTACACAGAAGCATTCTGTGAAACTTCTTTCTGATCTGAGCATTCAGCTAACAGAGTTAAACCATACTTTTGATTGAGCAGTTTTGAAACACTCTGTCTGTAGAAAATGCAACGGGACATTCGTAGCGCTAAGTGGGTAATAGTGGAAAAAAGAATATGTTCAAATATAAACTACACAGAAGCATTGTATGAAACTTCTTTCTGTTCTGTGCATTCAACTGACAGAGTTGAACCTTACTTTTGATTGAGCCTTTCTGAAACACTCTTTCTGTAGAAACTGCAATTGGACATTCTGAGCGCTAAGAGGCCTCTACTGGGAAAAATAATATCTTCAAATAAAAACTACACAGAAGCATTGTGTGAAAATTATTTCTGATATGTTCATTAAGCTAACAGAGTTAAACCATATTTTTGATTGCGCAGTTCTGAACACTCTTTCTGTAGAAAATGCAAGTGGATATTCTGAGCGCTAAGAGGGTAATAGTGGAAAAAGGAATATATTCAAATATAAACTACACAGTAGCATTCTGTGAAAATTCTTTCTGTTCTGTGCATTCAACTAACAGAGTTGAACCTTACTTTTGATTGAGCCGTTCTGAAACACTCTTTCTGTAGAAACTGCAATTGGACATGCTAAGCGCTAAGAGGCCTACATTGGGAAAAAGAATATCTTCAAATAAAAACTACACAGATGCATTCTGTGAAACTTATTTCTGATCTGTAAATTCAGTTAACAGAGATAAAACATATTTTTGATTGAGCAGTTATGAAACACTCTTTTTGTAGAAAATGCAAGTGGAGATTTGGAGCGCTAAGAGGGTAATAGTGGAAAAAGGAATGTCTTCAAATATAAACTACACAGAATCATTCGGTGAAACTTCTTTCTGATCTGTGCATTCAGCTAACAGAGTTAAACCATACTTTTGATTGAGCAGATCTGAACACTCTTTCTGTAGAAAATGCAACTGGACATTTGGAGCGCTAAGAGCGTAGTAGTGGAAAAAGGAATATATTCAAATACAAACTACACAGAAGCATTCTGTGAAACTTCCTTCTGATCTGAGCATTCAGCTAACAGAGTTAAACCATACTTTTGATTGAGCAGTTTTGAAACACTCTGTCTGTAGAAAATGCAACTGGACATTCGTAGCGCTAAGTGGGTAATAGTGGAAAAAAGAATATGTTCAAATATAAACTACACAGAAGCATTGTATGAAACTTCTTTCTGTTCTGTGCATTCAACTGACAGAGTTGAACCTTACTTTTGATTGAGCCTTTCTGAAACACTCTTTCTGTAGAAACTGCAATTGGACATTCTGAGCGCTAAGAGGCCTCTACTGGGAAAAATAATATCTTCAAATAAAAACTACACAGAAGCATTGTGTGAAAATTATTTCTGATATGTTCATTAAGCTAACAGAGTTAAACCATATTTTTGATTGCGCAGTTCTGAACACTCTTTCTGTAGAAAATGCAAGTGGATATTCGGAGCGCTAAGAGGGTAATAGTGGAAAAAGGAATATATTCAAATATAAACTACACAGTAGCATTCTGTGAAAATTCTTTCTGTTCTGTGCATTCAACTAACAGAGTTGAACCTTACTTTTGATTGAGCCGTTCTGAAACACTCTTTCTGTAGAAACTGCAATTGGACATGCTAAGCGCTAAGAGGCCTACATTGGGAAAAAGAATATCTTCAAATAAAAACTACACAGATGCATTCTGTGAAACTTATTTCTGATCTGTAAATTCAGTTAACAGAGATAAAACATATTTTTGATTGAGCAGTTATGAAACACTCTTTTTGTAGAAAATGCAAGTGGAGATTTGGAGCGCTAAGAGGGTAATAGTGGAAAAAGGAATGTCTTCAAATATAAACTACACAGAATCATTCGGTGAAACTTCTTTCTGATCTGTGCATTCAGCTAACAGAGTTAAACCATACTTTTGATTGAGCAGATCTGAACACTCTTTCTGTAGAAAATGCAACTGGACATTTGGAGCGCTAAGAGCGTAGTAGTGGAAAAAGGAATATATTCAAATATAAACTACACAGAAGCATTCTGTGAAACTTCCTTCTGATCTGAGCATTCAGCTAACAGAGTTAAACCATACTTTTGATTGAGCAGTTTTGAAACACTCTGTCTGTAGAAAATGCAACTGGATGTTCGTAGCGCTAAGTGGGTAATAGTGGAAAAAAGAATATGTTCAAATATAAACTACACAGAAGCATTGTATGAAACTTCTTTCTGTTCTGTGCATTCAACTAACAGAGTTGAACCTTACTTTTGATTGAGCCGTTCTGAAACACTCTTTCTGTAGAAACTGCAATTGGACATTCTGAGCGCTAGGAGGCCTATATTGGGAAAAAGAATGTCTACAAATAAAAACTACACAGAAGAATTGTGTGAAACTTCTTTCTGTTCTGTTTGTTCAACTAAAAGAGTTGAACCTTAGTTTTGATTGAGCCGTTCTGAAACACTCTTTCTGTAGAAAATGCAAGTGGAGATTCGGAGAGCTAAGAGGGTAATAGTGGAAAAAGGAATGTCTCCAAATATAAACTACACAGAATCATTCTGTGAAACTTCTTTCTGATCTGTGCATTCAGCTAACAGAGTTAAACCATACTTTTGATTGAGCAGATCTGAACACTCTTTCTGTAGAAAATGCAACTGGACATTTGGAGCGCTAAGAGAGTAGTAGTGGAAAAAGGAATATATTCAAATATAAACTACACAGAAGCATTCTGTGAAACTTCTTTCTGATCTGAGCATTCAGCTAACAGATTTAAACCATACTTTTGATTGAGCAGTTTTGAAACACTCTGTCTGTAGAAAATGCAACTGGACATTCGTAGCGCTAAGTGGGTAATAGTGGAAAAAAGAATATGTTCAAATATAAACTACACAGAAGCATTGTATGAAACTTCTTTCTGTTCTGTGCATTCAACTAACAGAGTTCAACCTTACTTTTGATTGAGCCTTTCTGAAACACTCTTTCTGTAGAAACTGCAATTGGACATTCTGAGCGCTAAGAGGCCTCTATTGGGAAAAATAATATCTTCAAATAAAAACTACACAGAAGCATTGTGTGAAACTTATTTCTGATATGTTCATTAAGCTAACAGAGTTAAACCATACTTTTGACTGCGCAGTTCTGAACACTCTTTCTGTAGAAAATGCAAGTGGACATTCGGAGCGCTAAGAGGGTAATAGTGGAAAAAGGAATATATTCAAATATAAACTACACAGTAGCATTCTGTGAAAATTCTTTCTGTTCTGTGCATTCAACTAACAGAGTTGAACCTTACTTTTGATTGAGCCGTTCTGAAACACTCTTTCTGTAGAAACTGCAATTGGACATGCTAAGCGCTAAGAGGCCTACATTGGGAAAAAGAATATCTTCAAATAAAAACTACACAGATGCATTCTGTGAAACTTATTTCTGATCTGTAAATTCAGTTAACAGAGATAAAACATATTTTTGATTGAGCCGTTATGAAACACTCTTTTTGTAGAAAATGCAAGTGGAGATTTGGAGCGCTAAGAGGGTAATAGTGGAAAAAGGAATGTCTTCAAATATAAACTACACAGAATCATTCGGTGAAACTTCTTTCTGATCTGTGCATTCAGCTAACAGAGTTAAACCATACTTTTGATTGAGCAGATCTGAACACTCTTTCTGTAGAAAATGCAACTGGACATTTGGAGCGCTAAGAGCGTAGTAGTGGAAAAAGGAATATATTCAAATATAAACTACACAGAAGCATTCTGTGAAACTTCCTTCTGATCTGAGCATTCAGCTAACAGAGTTAAACCATACTTTTGATTGAGCAGTTTTGAAACACTCTGTCTGTAGAAAATGCAACTGGATGTTCGTAGCGCTAAGTGGGTAATAGTGGAAAAAAGAATATGTTCAAATATAAGCTACACAGAAACATTGTATGAAACTTCTTTCTGTTCTGTGCATTCAACTAACAGAGTTGAACCTTACTTTTGATTGAGCCGTTCTGAAACACTCTTTCTGTAGAAACTGCAATTGGACATTCTGAGCGCTAGGAGGCCTATATTGGGAAAAAAAATGTCTACAAATAAAAACTACACAGAAGAATTGTGTGAAACTTCTTTCTGTTCTGTTTGTTCAACTAAAAGAGTTGAACCTTAGTTTTGATTGAGCCGTTCTGAAACACTCTTTCTGTAGAAAATGCAAGCGGAGATTCGGAGAGCTAAGAGGGTAATAGTGGAAAAACGAATGTCTCCAAATATAAACTACACAGAATCATTCTGTGAAACTTCTTTCTGATCTGTGCATTCAGCTAACAGAGTTAAACCATACTTTTGATTGAGCAGATCTGAACACTCTTTCTGTAGAAAATGCAACTGGACATTTCGAGTGCTAAGAGATTAGTAGTGGAAAAAGGAATATATTCAAATATAAACTACACAGAAGCATTCTGTGAAACTTCTTTCTGATCTGAGCATTCAGCTAACAGAGTTAAACCATAATTTTGATTGAGCAGTTTTGAAACACTCTGTCTGTAGAAAATGCAACTGGACATTCGTAGCGCTAAGTGGGTAATAGTGGAAAAAAGAATATGTTCAAATATAAACTACACAGAAGCATTGTATGAAACTTCTTTCTGTTCTGTGCATTCAACTAACAGAGTTGAACCTTACATTTGATTGAGCCTTTCTGAAACACTCTTTCTGTAGAAACTGCAATTGGACATTCTGAGCGCTAAGAGGCCTCTATTGGGAAAAATAATATCTTCAAATAAAAACTACACAGCAGCATTGTGTGAAACTTATTTCTGATATGTTCATTAAGCTAACAGAGTTAAACCATACTTTTGATTGCGTAGTTCTGAACACTCTTTCTGTAGAAAATGCAAGTGGACATTCGGAGCGCTAAGAGGGTAATAGTGGAAAAAGGAATATATTCAAATATAAACTACACAGTAGCATTCTGTGAAAATTCTTTCTGTTCTGTGCATTCAACTAACAGAGTTGAACCTTACTTTTGATTGAGCCGTTCTGAAACACTCTTTCTGTAGAAACTGCAATTGGACATGCTAAGCGCTAAGAGGCCTACATTGGGAAAAAGAATATCTTCAAATAAAAACTACACAGATGCATTCTGTGAAACTTATTTCTGATCTGTAAATTCAGTTAACAGAGATAAAACATATTTTTGATTCAGCAGTTATGAAACACTCTTTTTGTAGAAAATGCAAGTGGAGATTCGGAGCGCTAAGAGGGTACTAGTGGAAAAAGGAATGTCTTCAAATATAAACTACACAGAATCATTCGGTGAAACTTCCTTCTGATCTGTGCATTCAGCTAACAGAGTTAAACCATACTTTTGATTGAGTAGATCTGAACACTCTTTCTGTAGAAAATGCAACTGGACATTTGGAGCGCTAAGAGCGTAGTAGTGGAAAAAGGAATATATTCAAATATAAACTACACAGAAGCATTCTGTGAAACTTCTTTCTGATATGAGCATTCAGCTAACAGAGTTAAACCATACTTTTGATTGAGCAGTTTTGAAACACTCTGTCTGTAAAAATTGCAACTGGACATTCGTAGCGCTAAGTGGGTAATAGTGGAAAAAAGAATATGTTCAAATATAAACTACACAGAAGCATTGTATGAAACTTCTTTCTGTTCTGTGCATTCAACTAACAGAGTTGAACCTTACTTTTGATTGAGCCGTTCTGAAACACTCTTTCTGTAGAAACTGCAATTGGACATTCTGAGCGCTAGGAGGCCTATATTGGGAAAAAAAATGTCTACAAATAAAAACTACACAGAAGAATTCTGTGAAACTTCTTTCTGTTCTGTTTGTTCAACTTAAAGAGTTGAACCTTAGTTTTGATTGAGCCGTTCTGAAACACTCTTTCTGTAGAAAATGCAAGTGGAGATTCGGAGAGCTAAGAGGGTAATAGTGGAAAAAGGAATGTCTCCAAATATAAAATACACAGAATCATTCTGTGAAACTTCTTTCTGATCTGTGCATTCAGATAACAGAGTTAAACCATACTTTTGATTGAGCAGATCTGAACACTCTTTCTGTAGAAATTGCAACTGGACATTTGGAGCGCTAAGAGAGTAGTAGTGGAAAAAGGAATATATTCAAATATAAACTACACAGAAGCATTCTGTGAAGCTTCTTTCTGATCTGAGCATTCAGCTAACAGAGTTAAACCATACTCTTGATTGAGCAGTTTTGAAACACTCTGTCTGTAGAAAATGCAACGGGACATTCGTAGCGCTAAGTGGGTAATAGTGGAAAAAAGAATATGTTCAAATATAAACTACACAGAAGCATTGTATGAAACTTCTTTCTGTTCTGTGCATTCAACTAACAGAGTTGAACCTTACTTTTGATTGAGCCTTTCTGAAACACTCTTTCTGTAGAGACTGCAATTGGACATTCTGAGCGCTAAGAGGCCTCTATTGGGAAAAATAATATCTTCAAATAAAAACTACACAGAAGCATTGTGTGAAACTTATTTCTGATATGTTCATTAAGCTAACAGAGTTAAACCATACTTTTGATTGCGCAGTTCTGAACACTCTTTCTGTAGAAAATGCAAGTGGACATTCGGAGCGCTAAGAGGGTAATAGTGGAAAAAGGAATATATTCAAATATAAACTACACAGTAGCATTCTGTGAAAATTCTTTCTGTTCTGTGCATTCAACTAACAGAGTTGAACCTTACTTTTGATTGAGCCGTTCTGAAACACTCTTTCTGTAGAAACTGCAATTGGACATGCTAAGCGCTAAGAGGCCTACATTGGGAAAAAGAATATCTTCAAATAAAAACTACACAGATGCATTCTGTGAAACTTATTTCTGATCTGTAAATTCAGTTAACAGAGATAAAACATATTTTTGATTGAGCAGTTATGAAACACTCTTTTTGTAGAAAATGCAAGTGGAGATTTGGAGCGCTAAGAGGGTAATAGTGGAAAAAGGAATGTCTTCAAATATAAACTACACAGAATCATTCGGTGAAACTTCTTTCTGATCTGTGCATTCAGCTAACAGAGTTAAACCATACTTTTGATTGAGCAGATCTGAACACTCTTTCTGTAGAAAATGCAACTGGACATTTGGAGCGCTAAGAGCGTAGTAGTGGAAAAAGGAATATATTCAAATATAAACTACACAGAAGCATTCTGTGAAACTTCCTTCTGATCTGAGCATTCAGCTAACAGAGTTAAACCATACTTTTGATTGAGCAGTTTTGAAACACTCTGTCTGTAGAAAATGCAACTGGATGTTCGTAGCGCTAAGTGGGTAATAGTGGAAAAAAGAATATGTTCAAATATAAACTACACAGAAGCATTGTATGAAACTTCTTTCTGTTCTGTGCATTCAACTAACCGAGTTGAACCTTACTTTTGATTGAGCCGTTCTGAAACACTCTTTCTGTAGAAACTGCAATTGGACATTCTGAGCGCTAAGAGGCCTATATTGGGAAAAAGAATGTCTACAAATAAAAACTACACAGAAGAATTGTGTGAAACTTCTTTCTGTTCTGTTTGTTCAACTAAAAGAGTTGAACCTTAGTTTTGATTGAGCCGTTCTGAAACACTCTTTCTGTAGAAAATGCAAGTGGAGATTCGGAGAGCTAAGAGGGTAATAGTGGAAAAAGGAATGTCTCCAAATATAAAATACACAGAATCATTCTGTGAAACTTCTTTCTGATCTGTGCATTCAGCTAACAGAGTTAAACCATACTTTTGATTGAGCAGATCTGAACACTCTTTCTGTAGAAAATGCAACTGGACATTTGGAGCGCTAAGAGAGTAGTAGTGGAAAAAGGAATATATTCAAATATAAACTACACAGAAGCATTCTGTGAAACTTCTTTCTGATCTGAGCATTCAGCTAACAGAGTTAAACCATACTTTGATTGAGCAGTTTTGAAACACTCTGTCTGTAGAAAATGCAACGGGACATTCGTAGCGCTAAGTGGGTAATAGTGGAAAAAAGAATATGTTCAAATATAAACTACACAGAAGCATTGTATGAAACTTCTTTCTGTTCTGTGCATTCAACTGACAGAGTTGAACCTTACTTTTGATTGAGCCTTTCTGAAACACTCTTTCTGTAGAAACTGCAATTGGACATTCTGAGCGCTAAGAGGCCTCTACTGGGAAAAATAATATCTTCAAATAAAAACTACACAGAAGCATTGTGTGAAAATTATTTCTGATATGTTCATTAAGCTAACAGAGTTAAACCATATTTTTGATTGCGCAGTTCTGAACACTCTTTCTGTAGAAAATGCAAGTGGATATTCGGAGCGCTAAGAGGGTAATAGTGGAAAAAGGAATATATTCAAATATAAACTACACAGTAGCATTCTGTGAAAATTCTTTCTGTTCTGTGCATTCAACTAACAGAGTTGAACCTTACTTTTGATTGAGCCGTTCTGAAACACTCTTTCTGTAGAAACTGCAATTGGACATGCTAAGCGCTAAGAGGCCTACATTGGGAAAAAGAATATCTTCAAATAAAAACTACACAGATGCATTCTGTGAAACTTATTTCTGATCTGTAAATTCAGTTAACAGAGATAAAACATATTTTTGATTGAGCAGTTATGAAACACTCTTTTTGTAGAAAATGCAAGTGGAGATTTGGAGCGCTAAGAGGGTAATAGTGGAAAAAGGAATGTCTTCAAATATAAACTACACAGAATCATTCGGTGAAACTTCTTTCTGATCTGTGCATTCAGCTAACAGAGTTAAACCATACTTTTGATTGAGCAGATCTGAACACTCTTTCTGTAGAAAATGCAACTGGACATTTGGAGCGCTAAGAGCGTAGTAGTGGAAAAAGGAATATATTCAAATATAAACTACACAGAAGCATTCTGTGAAACTTCCTTCTGATCTGAGCATTCAGCTAACAGAGTTAAACCATACTTTTGATTGAGCAGTTTTGAAACACTCTGTCTGTAGAAAATGCAACTGGATGTTCGTAGCGCTAAGTGGGTAATAGTGGAAAAAAGAATATGTTCAAATATAAACTACACAGAAGCATTGTATGAAACTTCTTTCTGTTCTGTGCATTCAACTAACAGAGTTGAACCTTACTTTTGATTGAGCCGTTCTGAAACACTCTTTCTGTAGAAACTGCAATTGGACATTCTGAGCGCTAGGAGGCCTATATTGGGAAAAAGAATGTCTACAAATAAAAACTACACAGAAGAATTGTGTGAAACTTCTTTCTGTTCTGTTTGTTCAACTAAAAGAGTTGAACCTTAGTTTTGATTGAGCCGTTCTGAAACACTCTTTCTGTAGAAAATGCAAGTGGAGATTCGGAGAGCTAAGAGGGTAATAGTGGAAAAAGGAATGTCTCCAAATATAAACTACACAGAATCATTCTGTGAAACTTCTTTCTGATCTGTGCATTCAGCTAACAGAGTTAAACCATACTTTTGATTGAGCAGATCTGAACACTCTTTCTGTAGAAAATGCAACTGGACATTTCGAGTGCTAAGAGATTAGTAGTGGAAAAAGGAATATATTCAAATATAAACTACACAGAAGCATTCTGTGAAACTTCTTTCTGATCTGAGCATTCAGCTAACAGAGTTAAACCATAATTTTGATTGAGCAGTTTTGAAACACTCTGTCTGTAGAAAATGCAACTGGACATTCGTAGCGCTAAGTGGGTAATAGTGGAAAAAAGAATATGTTCAAATATAAACTACACAGAAGCATTGTATGAAACTTCTTTCTGTTCTGCGCATTCAACTAACAGAGTTGAACCTTACATTTGATTGAGCCTTTCTGAAACACTCTTTCTGTAGAAACTGCAATTGGACATTCTGAGCGCTAAGAGGCCTCTATTGGGAAAAATAATATCTTCAAATAAAAACTACACAGAAGCATTGTGTGAAACTTATTTCTGATATGTTCATTAAGCTAACAGAGTTAAACCATACTTTTGATTGCGTAGTTCTGAACACTCTTTCTGTAGAAAATGCAAGTGGACATTCGGAGCGCTAAGAGGGTAATAGTGGAAAAAGGAATATATTCAAATATAAACTACACAGTAGCATTCTGTGAAAATTCTTTCTGTTCTGTGCATTCAACTAACAGAGTTGAACCTTACTTTTGATTGAGCCGTTCTGAAACACTCTTTCTGTAGAAACTGCAATTGGACATGCTAAGCGCTAAGAGGCCTACATTGGGAAAAAGAATATCTTCAAATAAAAACTACACAGATGCATTCTGTGAAACTTATTTCTGATCTGTAAATTCAGTTAACAGAGATAAAACATATTTTTGATTCAGCAGTTATGAAACACTCTTTTTGTAGAAAATGCAAGTGGAGATTCGGAGCGCTAAGAGGGTACTAGTGGAAAAAGGAATGTCTTCAAATATAAACTACACAGAATCATTCGGTGAAACTTCCTTCTGATCTGTGCATTCAGCTAACAGAGTTAAACCATACTTTTGATTGAGTAGATCTGAACACTCTTTCTGTAGAAAATGCAACTGGACATTTGGAGCGCTAAGAGCGTAGTAGTGGAAAAAGGAATATATTCAAATATAAACTACACAGAAGCATTCTGTGAAACTTCTTTCTGATATGAGCATTCAGCTAACAGAGTTAAACCATACTTTTGATTGAGCAGTTTTGAAACACTCTGTCTGTAAAAATTGCAACTGGACATTCGTAGCGCTAAGTGGGTAATAGTGGAAAAAAGAATATGTTCAAATATAAACTACACAGAAGCATTGTATGAAACTTCTTTCTGTTCTGTGCATTCAACTAACAGAGTTGAACCTTACTTTTGATTGAGCCGTTCTGAAACACTCTTTCTGTAGAAACTGCAATTGGACATTCTGAGCGCTAGGAGGCCTATATTGGGAAAAAAAATGTCTACAAATAAAAACTACACAGAAGAATTCTGTGAAACTTCTTTCTGTTCTGTTTGTTCAACTTAAAGAGTTGAACCTTAGTTTTGATTGAGCCGTTCTGAAACACTCTTTCTGTAGAAAATGCAAGTGGAGATTCGGAGAGCTAAGAGGGTAATAGTGGAAAAAGGAATGTCTCCAAATATAAAATACACAGAATCATTCTGTGAAACTTCTTTCTGATCTGTGCATTCAGATAACAGAGTTAAACCATACTTTTGATTGAGCAGATCTGAACACTCTTTCTGTAGAAATTGCAACTGGACATTTGGAGCGCTAAGAGAGTAGTAGTGGAAAAAGGAATATATTCAAATATAAACTACACAGAAGCATTCTGTGAAGCTTCTTTCTGATCTGAGCATTCAGCTAACAGAGTTAAACCATACTCTTGATTGAGCAGTTTTGAAACACTCTGTCTGTAGAAAATGCAACGGGACATTCGTAGCGCTAAGTGGGTAATAGTGGAAAAAAGAATATGTTCAAATATAAACTACACAGAAGCATTGTATGAAACTTCTTTCTGTTCTGTGCATTCAACTAACAGAGTTGAACCTTACTTTTGATTGAGCCTTTCTGAAACACTCTTTCTGTAGAGACTGCAATTGGACATTCTGAGCGCTAAGAGGCCTCTATTGGGAAAAATAATATCTTCAAATAAAAACTACACAGAAGCATTGTGTGAAACTTATTTCTGATATGTTCATTAAGCTAACAGAGTTAAACCATACTTTTGATTGCGCAGTTCTGAACACTCTTTCTGTAGAAAATGCAAGTGGACATTCGGAGCGCTAAGAGGGTAATAGTGGAAAAAGGAATATATTCAAATATAAACTACACAGTAGCATTCTGTGAAAATTCTTTCTGTTCTGTGCATTCAACTAACAGAGTTGAACCTTACTTTTGATTGAGCCGTTCTGAAACACTCTTTCTGTAGAAACTGCAATTGGACATGCTAAGCGCTAAGAGGCCTACATTGGGAAAAAGAATATCTTCAAATAAAAACTACACAGATGCATTCTGTGAAACTTATTTCTGATCTGTAAATTCAGTTAACAGAGATAAAACATATTTTTGATTGAGCAGTTATGAAACACTCTTTTTGTAGAAAATGCAAGTGGAGATTTGGAGCGCTAAGAGGGTAATAGTGGAAAAAGGAATGTCTTCAAATATAAACTACACAGAATCATTCGGTGAAACTTCTTTCTGATCTGTGCATTCAGCTAACAGAGTTAAACCATACTTTTGATTGAGCAGATCTGAACACTCTTTCTGTAGAAAATGCAACTGGACATTTGGAGCGCTAAGAGCGTAGTAGTGGAAAAAGGAATATATTCAAATATAAACTACACAGAAGCATTCTGTGAAACTTCCTTCTGATCTGAGCATTCAGCTAACAGAGTTAAACCATACTTTTGATTGAGCAGTTTTGAAACACTCTGTCTGTAGAAAATGCAACTGGATGTTCGTAGCGCTAAGTGGGTAATAGTGGAAAAAAGAATATGTTCAAATATAAACTACACAGAAGCATTGTATGAAACTTCTTTCTGTTCTGTGCATTCAACTAACCGAGTTGAACCTTACTTTTGATTGAGCCGTTCTGAAACACTCTTTCTGTAGAAACTGCAATTGGACATTCTGAGCGCTAAGAGGCCTATATTGGGAAAAAGAATGTCTACAAATAAAAACTACACAGAAGAATTGTGTGAAACTTCTTTCTGTTCTGTTTGTTCAACTAAAAGAGTTGAACCTTAGTTTTGATTGAGCCGTTCTGAAACACTCTTTCTGTAGAAAATGCAAGTGGAGATTCGGAGAGCTAAGAGGGTAATAGTGGAAAAAGGAATGTCTCCAAATATAAAATACACAGAATAATTCTGTGAAACTTCTTTCTGATCTGTGCATTCAGCTAACAGAGTTAAACCATACTTTTGATTGAGCAGATGTGAACACTCTTTCTGTAGAAAATGCAACTGGACATTTGGAGCGCTAAGAGAGTAGTAGTGGAAAAAGGAATATATTCAAATATAAACTACACAGAAGCATTCTGTGAAACTTCTTTCTGATCTGAGCATTCAGCTAACAGAGTTAAACCATACTTTGATTGAGCAGTTTTGAAACACTCTGTCTGTAGAAAATGCAACGGGACATTCGTAGCGCTAAGTGGGTAATAGTGGAAAAAAGAATATGTTCAAATATAAACTACACAGAAGCATTGTATGAAACTTCTTTCTGTTCTGTGCATTCAACTGACAGAGTTGAACCTTACTTTTGATTGAGCCTTTCTGAAACACTCTTTCTGTAGAAACTGCAATTGGACATTCTGAGCGCTAAGAGGCCTCTACTGGGAAAAATAATATCTTCAAATAAAAACTACACAGAAGCATTGTGTGAAAATTATTTCTGATATGTTCATTAAGCTAACAGAGTTAAACCATATTTTTGATTGCGCAGTTCTGAACACTCTTTCTGTAGAAAATGCAAGTGGATATTCGGAGCGCTAAGAGGGTAATAGTGGAAAAAGGAATATATTCAAATATAAACTACACAGTAGCATTCTGTGAAAATTCTTTCTGTTTTGTGCATTCAACTAACAGAGTGAACCTTACTTTTGATTGAGCCGTTCTGAAACACTCTTTCTGTAGAAACTGCAATTGGACATGCTAAGCGCTAAGAGGCCTACATTGGGAAAAAGAATATCTTCAAATAAAAACTACACAGATGCATTCTGTGAAACTTATTTCTGATCTGTAAATTCAGTTAACAGAGATAAAACATATTTTTGATTGAGCAGTTATGAAACACTCTTTTTGTAGAAAATGCAAGTGGAGATTTGGAGCGCTAAGAGGGTAATAGTGGAAAAAGGAATGTCTTCAAATATAAACTACACAGAATCATTCGGTGAAACTTCTTTCTGATCTGTGCATTCAGCTAACAGAGTTAAACCATACTTTTGATTGAGCAGATCTGAACACTCTTTCTGTAGAAAATGCAACTGGACATTTGGAGCGCTAAGAGCGTAGTAGTGGAAAAAGGAATATATTCAAATATAAACTACACAGAAGCATTCTGTGAAACTTCCTTCTGATCTGAGCATTCAGCTAACAGAGTTAAACCATACTTTTGATTGAGCAGTTTTGAAACACTCTGTCTGTAGAAAATGCAACTGGATGTTCGTAGCGCTAAGTGGGTAATAGTGGAAAAAAGAATATGTTCAAATATAAACTACACAGAAGCATTGTATGAAACTTCTTTCTGTTCTGTGCATTCAACTAACAGAGTTGAACCTTACTTTTGATTGAGCCGTTCTGAAACACTCTTTCTGTAGAAACTGCAATTGGACATTCTGAGCGCTAGGAGGCCTATATTGGGAAAAAGAATGTCTACAAATAAAAACTACACAGAAGAATTGTGTGAAACTTCTTTCTGTTCTGTTTGTTCAACTAAAAGAGTTGAACCTTAGTTTTGATTGAGCCGTTCTGAAACACTCTTTCTGTAGAAAATGCAAGTGGAGATTCGGAGAGCTAAGAGGGTAATAGTGGAAAAAGGAATGTCTCCAAATATAAACTACACAGAATCATTCTGTGAAACTTCTTTCTGATCTGTGCATTCAGCTAACAGAGTTAAACCATACTTTTGATTGAGCAGATCTGAACACTCTTTCTGTAGAAAATGCAACTGGACATTTGGAGCGCTAAGAGAGTAGTAGTGGAAAAAGGAATATATTCAAATATAAACTACACAGAAGCATTCTGTGAAACTTCTTTCTGATCTGAGCATTCAGCTAACAGATTTAAACCATACTTTTGATTGAGCAGTTTTGAAACACTCTGTCTGTAGAAAATGCAACTGGACATTCGTAGCGCTAAGTGGGTAATAGTGGAAAAAAGAATATGTTCAAATATAAACTACACAGAAGCATTGTATGAAACTTCTTTCTGTTCTGTGCATTCAACTAACAGAGTTCAACCTTACTTTTGATTGAGCCTTTCTGAAACACTCTTTCTGTAGAAACTGCAATTGGACATTCTGAGCGCTAAGAGGCCTCTATTGGGAAAAATAATATCTTCAAATAAAAACTACACAGAAGCATTGTGTGAAACTTATTTCTGATATGTTCATTAAGCTAACAGAGTTAAACCATACTTTTGACTGCGCAGTTCTGAACACTCTTTCTGTAGAAAATGCAAGTGGACATTCGGAGCGCTAAGAGGGTAATAGTGGAAAAAGGAATATATTCAAATATAAACTACACAGTAGCATTCTGTGAAAATTCTTTCTGTTCTGTGCATTCAACTAACAGAGTTGAACCTTACTTTTGATTGAGCCGTTCTGAAACACTCTTTCTGTAGAAACTGCAATTGGACATGCTAAGCGCTAAGAGGCCTACATTGGGAAAAAGAATATCTTCAAATAAAAACTACACAGATGCATTCTGTGAAACTTATTTCTGATCTGTAAATTCAGTTAACAGAGATAAAACATATTTTTGATTGAGCCGTTATGAAACACTCTTTTTGTAGAAAATGCAAGTGGAGATTTGGAGCGCTAAGAGGGTAATAGTGGAAAAAGGAATGTCTTCAAATATAAACTACACAGAATCATTCGGTGAAACTTCTTTCTGATCTGTGCATTCAGCTAACAGAGTTAAACCATACTTTTGATTGAGCAGATCTGAACACTCTTTCTGTAGAAAATGCAACTGGACATTTGGAGCGCTAAGAGCGTAGTAGTGGAAAAAGGAATATATTCAAATATAAACTACACAGAAGCATTCTGTGAAACTTCCTTCTGATCTGAGCATTCAGCTAACAGAGTTAAACCATACTTTTGATTGAGCAGTTTTGAAACACTCTGTCTGTAGAAAATGCAACTGGATGTTCGTAGCGCTAAGTGGGTAATAGTGGAAAAAAGAATATGTTCAAATATAAGCTACACAGAAACATTGTATGAAACTTCTTTCTGTTCTGTGCATTCAACTAACAGAGTTGAACCTTACTTTTGATTGAGCCGTTCTGAAACACTCTTTCTGTAGAAACTGCAATTGGACATTCTGAGCGCTAGGAGGCCTATATTGGGAAAAAAAATGTCTACAAATAAAAACTACACAGAAGAATTGTGCGAAACTTCTTTCTGTTCTGTTTGTTCAACTAAAAGAGTTGAACCTTAGTTTTGATTGAGCCGTTCTGAAACACTCTTTCTGTAGAAAATGCAAGCGGAGATTCGGAGAGCTAAGAGGGTAATAGTGGAAAAACGAATGTCTCCAAATATAAACTACACAGAATCATTCTGTGAAACTTCTTTCTGATCTGTGCATTCAGCTAACAGAGTTAAACCATACTTTTGATTGAGCAGATCTGAACACTCTTTCTGTAGAAAATGCAACTGGACATTTCGAGTGCTAAGAGATTAGTAGTGGAAAAAGGAATATATTCAAATATAAACTACACAGAAGCATTCTGTGAAACTTCTTTCTGATCTGAGTATTCAGCTAACAGAGTTAAACCATAATTTTGATTGAGCAGTTTTGAAACACTCTGTCTGTAGAAAATGCAACTGGACATTCGTAGCGCTAATTGGGTAATAGTGGAAAAAAGAATATGTTCAAATATAAACTACACAGAAGCATTGTATGAAACTTCTTTCTGTTCTGCGCATTCAACTAACAGAGTTGAACCTTACATTTGATTGAGCCTTTCTGAAACACTCTTTCTGTAGAAACTGCAATTGGACATTCTGAGCGCTAAGAGGCCTCTATTGGGAAAAATAATATCTTCAAATAAAAACTACACAGAAGCATTGTGTGAAACTTATTTCTGATATGTTCATTAAGCTAACAGAGTTAAACCATACTTTTGATTGCGTAGTTCTGAACACTCTTTCTGTAGAAAATGCAAGTGGACATTCGGAGCGCTAAGAGGGTAATAGTGGAAAAAGGAATATATTCAAATATAAACTACACAGTAGCATTCTGTGAAAATTCTTTCTGTTCTGTGCATTCAACTAACAGAGTTGAACCTTACTTTTGATTGAGCCGTTCTGAAACACTCTTTCTGTAGAAACTGCAATTGGACATGCTAAGCGCTAAGAGGCCTACATTGGGAAAAAGAATATCTTCAAATAAAAACTACACAGATGCATTCTGTGAAACTTATTTCTGATCTGTAAATTCAGTTAACAGAGATAAAACATATTTTTGATTCAGCAGTTATGAAACACTCTTTTTGTAGAAAATGCAAGTGGAGATTCGGAGCGCTAAGAGGGTACTAGTGGAAAAAGGAATGTCTTCAAATATAAACTACACAGAATCATTCGGTGAAACTTCCTTCTGATCTGTGCATTCAGCTAACAGAGTTAAACCATACTTTTGATTGAGTAGATCTGAACACTCTTTCTGTAGAAAATGCAACTGGACATTTGGAGCGCTAAGAGCGTAGTAGTGGAAAAAGGAATATATTCAAATATAAACTACACAGAAGCATTCTGTGAAACTTCTTTCTGATATGAGCATTCAGCTAACAGAGTTAAACCATACTTTTGATTGAGCAGTTTTGAAACACTCTGTCTGTAAAAATTGCAACTGGACATTCGTAGCGCTAAGTGGGTAATAGTGGAAAAAAGAATATGTTCAAATATAAACTACACAGAAGCATTGTATGAAACTTCTTTCTGTTCTGTGCATTCAACTAACAGAGTTGAACCTTACTTTTGATTGAGCCGTTCTGAAACACTCTTTCTGTAGAAACTGCAATTGGACATTCTGAGCGCTAGGAGGCCTATATTGGGAAAAAAAATGTCTACAAATAAAAACTACACAGAAGAATTCTGTGAAACTTCTTTCTCTTCTGTTTGTTCAACTTAAAGAGTTGAACCTTAGTTTTGATTGAGCCGTTCTGAAACACTCTTTCTGTAGAAAATGCAAGTGGAGATTCGGAGAGCTAAGAGGGTAATAGTGGAAAAAGGAATGTCTCCAAATATAAAATACACAGAATCATTCTGTGAAACTTCTTTCTGATCTGTGCATTCAGCTAACAGAGTTAAACCATACTTTTGATTGAGCAGATCTGAACACTCTTTCTGTAGAAATTGCAACTGGACATTTGGAGCGCTAAGAGAGTAGTAGTGGAAAAAGGAATATATTCAAATATAAACTACACAGAAGCATTCTGTGAAGCTTCTTTCTGATCTGAGCATTCAGCTAACAGAGTTAAACCATACTCTTGATTGAGCAGTTTTGAAACACTCTGTCTGTAGAAAATGCAACGGGACATTCGTAGCGCTAAGTGGGTAATAGTGGAAAAAAGAATATGTTCAAATATAAACTACACAGAAGCATTGTATGAAACTTCTTTCTGTTCTGTGCATTCAACTAACAGAGTTGAACCTTACTTTTGATTGAGCCTTTCTGAAACACTCTTTCTGTAGAGACTGCAATTGGACATTCTGAGCGCTAAGAGGCCTCTATTGGGAAAAATAATATCTTCAAATAAAAACTACACAGAAGCATTGTGTGAAACTTATTTCTGATATGTTCATTAAGCTAACAGAGTTAAACCATACTTTTGATTGCGCAGTTCTGAACACTCTTTCTGTAGAAAATGCAAGTGGACATTCGGAGCGCTAAGAGGGTAATAGTGGAAAAAGGAATATATTCAAATATAAACTACACAGTAGCATTCTGTGAAAATTCTTTCTGTTCTGTGCATTCAACTAACAGAGTTGAACCTTACTTTTGATTGAGCCGTTCTGAAACACTCTTTCTGTAGAAACTGCAATTGGACATGCTAAGCGCTAAGAGGCCTACATTGGGAAAAAGAATATCTTCAAATAAAAACTACACAGATGCATTCTGTGAAACTTATTTCTGATCTGTAAATTCAGTTAACAGAGATAAAACATATTTTTGATTGAGCAGTTATGAAACACTCTTTTTGTAGAAAATGCAAGTGGAGATTTGGAGCGCTAAGAGGGTAATAGTGGAAAAAGGAATGTCTTCAAATATAAACTACACAGAATCATTCGGTGAAACTTCTTTCTGATCTGTGCATTCAGCTAACAGAGTTAAACCATACTTTTGATTGAGCAGATCTGAACACTCTTTCTGTAGAAAATGCAACTGGACATTTGGAGCGCTAAGAGCGTAGTAGTGGAAAAAGGAATATATTCAAATATAAACTACACAGAAGCATTCTGTGAAACTTCCTTCTGATCTGAGCATTCAGCTAACAGAGTTAAACCATACTTTTGATTGAGCAGTTTTGAAACACTCTGTCTGTAGAAAATGCAACTGGATATTCGTAGCGCTAAGTGGGTAATAGTGGAAAAAAGAATATGTTCAAATATAAACTACACAGAAGCATTGTATGAAACTTCTTTCTGTTCTGTGCATTCAACTAACAGAGTTGAACCTTACTTTTGATTGAGCCGTTCTGAAACACTCTTTCTGTAGAAACTGCAATTGGACATTCTGAGCGCTAAGAGGCCTATATTGGGAAAAAGAATGTCTGCAAATAAAAACTACACAGAAGAATTGTGTGAAACTTCTTTCTGTTCTGTTTGTTCAACTAAAAGATTTGAACCTTAGTTTTGATTGAGCCGTTCTGAAACACACTTTCTGTAGAAAATGCAAGTGGAGATTCGGAGAGCTAAGAGGGTAATAGTGGAAAAAGGAATGTCTCCAAATATAAAATACACAGAATCATTCTGTGAAACTTCTTTCTGATCTGTGCATTCAGCTAACAGAATTAAACCATACTTTTGATTGAGCAGATCTGAACACTCTTTCTGTAGAAAATGCAACTGGACATTTGGAGCGCTAAGAGCGTAGTAGTGGAAAAAGGAATATATTCAAATATAAACTACACAGAAGCATTCTGTGAAACTTCTTTCTGATCTGAGCATTCAGCTCACAGAGTTAAACCATACTTTTGATTGAGCAGTTTTGAAACACTCTGTCTGTAGAAAATGCAACTGGACATTCGTAGCGCTAAGTGGGTAATAGTGGAAAAAAGAATATGTTCAAATATAAACTACACAGAAGCATTGTATGAAACTTCTTTCTGTTCTGTGCATTCAACTAACAGACTTGAACCTTACATTGATTGAGCCGTTCTGAAACACTCTTTCTGTAGAAACTGCAATTGGACATTCTGAGCGCTAAGAGGCCTATATTGGGAAAAAGAATGTCTACAAATAAAAACTACACAGAAGCATTGTGTGAAACTTCTTTCTGTTCTGTTTGTTCAACTAAAAGAGTTGAACCTTAGTTTTGATTGAGCCGTTCTGAAACACTCTTTCTGTAGAAAATGCAAGTGGAGATTCGGAGCGCTAAGAGGGTAATAGTGGAAAAAGGAATGTCTCCAAATATAAACTACACAGAATCATTCTGTGAAACTTCTTTCTGATCTGTGCATTCAGCTAACAGAGTTAAACCATACTTTTGATTGAGCAGATCTGAACACTCTTTCTGTAGAAAATGCAACTGGACATTTGGAGCGCTAAGAGAGTAGTAGTGGAAAAAGGAATATATTCAAATATAAACTACACAGAAGCATTCTGTGAAACTTCTTTCTGATCTGAGCATTCAGCTAACAGAGTTAAACCATACTTTTGATTGAGCAGTTTTGAAACACTCTGTCTGTAGAAAATGCAACGGGACATTCGTAGCGCTAAGTGGGTAATAGTGGAAAAAAGAATATGTTCAAATATAAACTACACAGAAACATTGTATGAAACTTCTTTCTGTTCTGTGCATTCAACTAACAGAGTTGAACCTTACTTTTGATTGAGCCTTTCTGAAACACTCTTTCTGTATAGACTGCAATTGGACATTCTGAGCACTAAGAGGCCTCTATTGGGAAAAATAATATCTTCAAATAAAAACTACACAGAAGCATTGTGTGAAACTTATTTCTGATATGTTCATTAAGCTAACAGAGTAAAACCATACTTTTGATTGCGCAGTTCTGAACACTCTTTCTGTAGAAAATGCAAGTGGACATTCGGAGCGCTACGAGGGTAATAGTGGAAAAAGGAATATATTCAAATATAAACTACACAGTAGCATTCTGTGAAAATTCTTTCTGTTCTGTGCATTCAACTAACAGAGTTGAACCTTACTTTTGATTGAGCCGTTCTGAAACACTCTTTCTGTAGAAACTGCAATTGGACATGCTAAGCGCTAAGAGGCCTACATTGGGAAAAAGAATATCTTCAAATAAAAACTACACAGATGCATTCTGTGAAACTTATTTCTGATCTGTAAATTCAGTTAACAGAGATAAAACATATTTTTGATTGAGCAGTTATGAAACACTCTTTTTGTAGAAAATGCAAGTGGAGATTCGGAGCGCTAAGAGGGTAATAGTCGAAAAAGGAATGTCTTCAAATATAAACTACACAGAATCATTCGGTGAAACTTCTTTCTGATCTGTGCATTCAGCTAACAGAGTTAAATCATACTTTTGATTGAGCAGATCTGAACACTCTTTCTGTAGAAAATGCAACTGGACATTTGGAGCGCTAAGAGCGTAGTAGTGGAAAAAGGAATATATTCAAATATAAACTACACAGAAGCATTCTGTGAAACTTCTTTCTGATCTGAGCATTCAGCTAACAGAGTTAAACCATACTTTTGATTGAGCAGTTTTGAAACACTCTGTCTGTAGAAAATGCAACTGGACATTCGTAGCGCTAAGTGGGTAATAGTGGAAAAAAGAATATGTTCAAATATAAACTACACAGAAGCATTGTATGAAACTTCTTTCTGTTCTGTGCATTCAACTAACAGAGTTGAACCTTACTTTTGATTGAGCCGTTCTGAAACACTCTTTCTGTAGAAACTGCAATTGGACATTCTGAGCGCTAAGAGGCCTCTATTGGGAAAAATAATATCTTCAAATAAAAACTACACAGAAGCATTGTGTGAAACTTATTTCTGATATGTTCATTAAGCTAACAGAGTTAAACCATACTTTTGATTTCGCAGTTCTGAACACTCTTTCTGTAGAAAATGCAAGTGGACATTCGGAGCGCTAAGAGGGTAATAGTGGAAAAAGGAATATATTCAATTATAAACTACACAGTAGCATTCTGTGAAAATTCATTCTGTTCTGTGCATTCAACTAACAGAGTTGAACCTTACTTTTGATTGAGCCGTTCTGAAACACTCTTTCTGTAGAAACTGCAATTGGACATGCTAAGCGCTAAGAGGCCTACATTGGGAAAAAGAATATCTTCAAATAAAAACTACACAGATGCATTCTGTGAAACTTATTTCTGATCTGTAAATTCAGTTAACAGAGATAAAACATATTTTTGATTGTGCAGTTATGAAACACTCTTTTTGTAGAAAATGCAAGTGGAGATTCGGAGCGCTAAGAGGGTAATAGTGGAAAAAGGAATGTCTTCAAATATAAACTACACAGAATCATTCGGTGAAACTTCTTTCTGATCTGTGCATTCAGCTAACAGAGTTAAACCATACTTTTGATTGAGCAGATCTGAACACTCTTTCTGTAGAAAATGCAACTGGACATTTGGAGCGCTAAGAGCGTAGTAGTGGAAAAAGGAATATATTCAAATATAAACTACACAGAAGCATTCTGTGAAACTTCTTTCTGATCTGAGCATTCAGCTAACAGAGTTAAACCATACTTTTGATTGAGCAGTTTTGAAACACTCTGTCTGTAGAAAATGCAACGGGACATTCGTAGCGCTAAGTGGGTAATAGTGGAAAAAAGAATATGTTCAAATATAAACTACACAGAAGCATTGTATGAAACTTCATTCTGTTCTGTGCATTCAACTAACAGACTTGAACCTTACTTTGATTGAGTCGTTCTGAAACACTCTTTCTGTAGAGACTGCAATTGGACATTCTGAGCACTAAGAGGCCTCTATTGGGAAAAATAATATCTTGAAATAAAAACTACACAGAAGCATTGTGTGAAACTTATTTCTGATATGTTCATTAAGCTAACAGAGTTAAACCATACTTTTGATTGCGCAGTTCTGAACACTCTTTCTGTAGAAAATGCAAGTGGACATTCAAAGCGCTACGAGGGTAATAGTGGAAAAAGGAATATATTCAAATATAAACTACACAGTAGCATTCTGTGAAAATTCTTTCTGTTCTGTGCATTCAACTAACAGAGTTGAACCTTACTTTTGATTGAGGCGTTCTGAAACACTCTTTCTGTAGAAACTGCAATTGGACATGCTAAGCGCTAAGAAGCCTACATTGGGAAAAAGAATATCTTCAAATAAAAACTACACAGATGCATTCTGTGAAACTTATTTCTGATCTGTAAATTCAGTTAACAGAGATAAAACATATTTTTGATTGAGCAGTTATGAAACACTCTTTTTGTAGAAAATGCAAGTGGAGATTCGGAGCGCTAAGAGGGTAATAGTGGAAAAAGGAATGTCTTCAAATATAAACTACACAGAATAATTCGGTGAAACTTCTTTCTGATCTGTGCATTCAGCTAACCGAGTTAAACCATACTTTTGATTGAGCAGATCTGAACACTCTTTCTGTAGAAAATGCAACTGGACATTTGGAGCGCTAAGAGCGTAGTAGTGGAAAAAGGAATATATTCAAATATAAACTACACAGAAGCATTCTGTGAAACTTCTTTCTGATCTGAGCATTCAGCTAACAGAGTTAAACCATACTTTTGATTGAGCAGTTTTGAAACACTCTGTCTGTAGAAAATACAACTGGACATTCGTAGCGCTAAGAGGGTAATAGTGGAAAAAAGAATATGTTCAAATATAAACTACACAGAAGCATTGTATGAAACTTCTTTCTGTTCTGTGCATTCAACTAACAGATTTGAACCTTACTTATGATTGAGCCTTTCTGAAACACTCTTTCTGTAGAAACTGCAATTGGACATTCTGAGCGCTAAGAGGCCTCTACTGGGAAAAATAATATCTTCAAATAAAAACTACACAGAAGCATTGTGTGAAACTTATTTCTGATATGTCCATTAAGCTAACAGAGTTAAACCATACTTTTGATTGCGCAGTTCTGAACACTCTTTCTGTAGAAAATGCAAGTGGGCATTCGGAGCGCTAAGAGGGTAATAGTGGAAAAAGGAATATATTCAAATATAAACTACACAGTAGCATTCTGTGAAAATTCTTTCTGTTCTGTGCATTCAACTAACAGAGTTGAACCTTACTTTTGATTGAGCCGTTCTGAAACACTCTTTCTGTAGAAACTGCAATTGGACATGCTAAGCGCTAAGAGGCCTACATTGGGAAAAAGAATATCTTCAAATAAAAACTACACAGATGCATTCTGTGAAACTTATTTCTGATCTGTAAATTCAGTTAACAGAGATAAAACATATTTTTGATTGAGCAGTTATGAAACACACTTTTTGTAGAAAATGCAAGTGGAGATTCGGAGCGCTAAGAGGTTAATAGTGGAAAAAGGAATGTCTTCAAATATAAACTACACAGAATCATTCGGTGAAACTTCTTTCTGATCTGTGCATTCAGCTAACAGAGTTAAACCATACTTTTGATTGAGCAGATCTGAACACTCTTTCTGTAGAAAATGCAACTGGACATTTGGAGCGCTAAGAGCGAAGTAGTTGAAAAAGGAATATATTCAAATATACACTACACCGAAGCATTCTGTGAAACTTCTTTCTGATCTGAGTATTCAGCTAACAGAGTTAAACCATACTTTTGATTGAGCAGTTTTGAAACACTCTGTCTGTAGAAAATGCAACTGGACATTCGTAGCGCTAAGTGGGTAACAGTGGAAAAAAGAATATGTTCAAATATAAACTACACAGAAGCATTGTATGAAACTTCTTTCTGTTCTGTGCATTCAACTAACAGAGTTGAACCTTACATTTGATTGAGCCGTTCTGAATCACTCTTTCTGTAGAAACTGCAATTGGACATTCTGAGCGCTAGGAGGCATATATTGGGAAAAAGAATGTCTACAAATAAAAACTACACAGAAGAATTGTGTGAAACTTCTTTCTGTTCTGTGCATTCAACTAACAGAGTTGAACCTTACATTTGATTGAGCCTTTCTGAAACACTCTTTCTGTAGAAACTGCAATTGGACATTCTGAGCGTTAAGAGGCCTCTATTGGGAAAAATAATATCTTCAAATAAAAACTACACAGAAGCATTGTGTGAAACTTATTTCTGATATGTTCATTAAGCTAACAGAGTTAAACCATACTTTTGATTGCGCAGTTCTGAACACTCTTTCTGTAGAAAATGCAAGTGGACATTCGGAGCGCTAAGAGGGTAATAGTGGAAAAAGGAATATATTCAAATATAAACTACACAGTAGCATTCTGTGAAAATACTTTCTGTTCTGTGCATTCAACTAACAGAGTTGATCCTTACTTTTGATTGAGCCGTTCTGAAACACTGTTTCTGTAGAAACTGCAATTGGACATGCTAAGCGCTAAGAGGCCTACATTGGGAAAAAGAATATCTTCAAATAAAAACTACACAGATGCATTCTGTGAAACTTATTTCTGATCTGTAAATTCAGTTAACAGAGATAAAACATATTTTTGATTGAGCAGTTATGAAACACTCTTTTTGTAGAAAATGCAAGTGGAGATTCGGAGCGCTAAGAGGGTAATAGTGGAAAAAGGAATGTCTTCAAATATAAACTACACAGAATCATTCGGTGAAACATATTTCTGATCTGTGCATTCAGCTAACAGAGTTAAACCATACTTTTGATTGAGCAGATCTGAACACTCTTTCTGTAGAAAATGCAACTGGACATTTGGAGCGCTAAGAGCGTAGTAGTGGAAAAAGGAATATATTCAAATATAAACTACACAGAAGCATTCTGTGAAACTTCTTTCTGATCTGAGCATTCAGCTAACAGAGTTAAAACATACTTTTGATTGAGCAGTTTTGAAACACTCTGTCTGTAGAAAATGCAACTGGACATTCGTAGCGCTAAGTGGGTAATAGTGGAAAAAAGAATATGTTCAAATATAAACTACACAGAAGCATTGTATGAAACTTCTTTCTGTTCTGTGCATTCAACTAACAGAGTTGAACCTTACTTTTGATTGAGCCGTTCTGAATCACTCTTTCTGTAGAAACTGCAATTGGACATTCTGAGCGCTAGGAGGCATATATTGGGAAAAAGAATGTCTACAAATAAAAACTACACAGAAGAATTGTGTGAAACTTCTTTCTGTTCTGTGCATTCAACTAACAGAGTTGAACCTTACATTTGATTGAGCCTTTCTGAAACACTCTTTCTGTAGAAACTGCAATTGGACATTCTGAGCGTTAAGAGGCCTCTATTGGGAAAAATAATATCTTCAAATAAAAACTACACAGAAGCATTGTGTGAAACTTATTTCTGATATGTTCATTAAGCTAACAGAGTTAAACCATACTTTTGATTGCGCAGTTCTGAACACTCTTTCTGTAGAAAATGCAAGTGGACATTCGGAGCGCTAAGAGGGTAATAGTGGAAAAAGGAATATATTCAAATATAAACTACACAGTAGCATTCTGTGAAAATTCTTTCTGTTCTGTGCATTCAACTAACAGAGTTGATCCTTATTTTGATTGAGCCGTTCTGAAACACTGTTTCTGTAGAAACTGCAATTGGACATGCTAAGCGCTAAGAGGCCTACATTGGAAAAAAGAATATCTTCAAATAAAAACTACACAGATGCATTCTGTGAAACTTATTTCTGATCTGTAAATTCAGTTAACAGAGATAAAACATATTTTTGATTGAGCAGTTATGAAACACTCTTTTTGTAGAAAATGCAAGTGGAGATTCGGAGCGCTAAGAGGGTAATAGTGGAAAAAGGAATGTCTTCAAATATAAACTACACAGAATCATTCGGTGAAACATATTTCTGATCTGTGCATTCAGCTAACAGAGTTAAACCATACTTTTGATTGAGCAGATCTGAACACTCTTTCTGTAGAAAATGCAACTGGACATTTGGAGCGCCAAGAGCGTAGTAGTGGAAAAAGGAATATATACAAATATACACTACACAGAAGCATTCTGTGAAACTTCTTTCTGATCTGAGCATTCAGCTAACAGAGTTAAACCATATTTTTGATTGAGCAGTTTTGAAACAATCTGTCTGTAGAAAATGCAACTGGACATTCATAGCGCTAAGTGGGTATAGTGGAAAAAAGAATATGTTCAAATATAAACTACACAGAAGCATTGTATGAAACTTCTTTCTGTTCTGTGCATTCAACTAACAGAGTTGAACCTTACTTTTGATTGAGCCGTTCTGAAACACTCTTTCTGTAGAAACTGCAATTGGACATTCTGAGCGCTAGGAGGCCTATATTGGGAAAAAGAATGTCTACAAATAAAAACTACACAGAAGAATTGTGTGAAACTTCTTTCTGTTCTGTGCATTCAACTAACAGAGTTGAACCTTACTTTTGATTGAGCCTTTCTGAAACACTCTTTCTGTAGAAACTGCAATTGGACATTCTGTGCGCTAAGAGGCCTCTATTGGGAAAAATAATATCTTCAAATAAAAACTACACAGAAGCATTGTGTGAAACTTATTTCTGATATGTTCATTAAGCTAACAGAGTTAAACCATACTTTTGATTGCGCAGTTCTGAACACTCTTTCTGTAGAAAATGCAAGTGGACATTCGGAGCGCTAAGAGGGTAATAGTGGAAAAAGGAATATATTCAAATATAAACTACACAGTAGCATTCTGTGAAAATTCTTTCTGTTCTGTGCATTCAACTAACAGAGTTGAACCTTACTTTTGATTGAGCCGTTCTGAAACACTCTTTCTGTAGAAACTGCAATTGGACATGCTAAGCGCTAAGAGGCCTACATTGGGAAAAAGAATATCTTCAAATAAAAACTACACAGATGCATTCTGTGAAACTTATTTCTGATCTGTAAATTCAGTTAACAGAGATAAAACGTATTTTTGATTGAGCAGTTATGAAACACTCTTTTTGTAGAAAATGCAAGTGGAGATTCGGAGCGCTAAGAGGGTAATAGTGGAAAAAGGAATGTCTTCAAATATAAACTACACAGAATGATTCGGTGAAACTTCTTTCTGATCTGTGCATTCAGCTAACAGAGTTAAACCAAATTTTTGATTGAGCAGATCTGAACACTCTTTCTGTAGTATATGCAACTGGACATTTGGAGCGCTAAGAGCGTAGTAGTGGAAAAAGGAATATATTCAAATATAAACTACACAGAAGCATTCTGTGAAACTTCTTTCTGATCTGAGCATTCAGCTAACAGAGTTAAACCATACTTTTGATTGAGCAGTTTTGAAACACTCTGTCTGTAGAAAATGCAACTGGACATTCGTAGCGCTAAGTGGGTAATAGTGGAAAAAAGAATATGTTCAAATATAAACTACACAGAAGCATTGTATGAAACTTCTTTCTGTTCTGTGCATTCAACTAACAGAGTTGAACCTTACTTTTGATTGTGCCGTTCTGAAACACTCTTTCTGTAGAAACTGCAATTGGACATTCTGAGCGCTAAGAGGCCTATATTGGGAAAAAGAATGTCTACAAATAAAAACTACACAGAAGAATTGTGTGAAACTTCTTTCTGTTCTGTTTGTTCAACTAAACTAGTTGAACCTTAGTTTTGATTGAGCCGTTCTGAAACACTCTTTCTGTAGAAAATGCAAGTGGAGATTCGGAGCGCTAAGAGGGTAATAGTGGAATAAGGAATGTCTCCAAATATAAACTACACAGAATCATTCTGTGAAACTTCTTTCTGATCTGTGCATTCAGCTAACAGAGTTAAACCATACTTTTGATTGAGCAGATCTGAACACTCTTTCTGTAGAAAATGCAACTGGACATTTGGAGCGCTAAGAGAGTAGTAGTGGAAAAAGGAATATATTCAAATATAAACTACACAGAAGCATTCTGTGAAACTTCTTTCTGATCTGAGCATTCAGCTAACAGAGTTAAACCATACTTTTGATTGAGCAGTTTTGAAACACTCTGTCTGTAGAAAATGCAACTGGACATTCGTAGCGCTAAGTGGGTAATAGTGGAAAAAAGAATATGTTCAAATATAAACTACACAGAAGCATTGTATGAAACTTCTTTCTGTTCTGTGCATTCAACTAACAGAGTTGAACCTTACTTTTGATTGAGCCTTTCTGAAACACTCTTTCTGTAGAAACTGCAATTGGACATTCTGAGCGCTAAGAGGCCTATATTGGGAAACATAATATCTTCAAATAAAAACTACACAGAAGCATTGTGTGAAACTTATTTCTGATATGTTCATTAAGCTAACAGAGTTAAACCATACTTTTGATTGCGCAGTTCTGAACACTCTTTCTGTAGAAAATGCAAGTGGGCATTCGGAGCGCTAAGAGGGTAATAGTGGAAAAAGGAATATATTCAAATATAAACTACACAGTAGCATTCTGTGAAAATTCTTTCTGTTCTGTGCATTCAACTAACAGAGTTGAACCTTACTTTTGATTGAGCCGTTCTGAAACACTCTTTCTGTAGAAACTGCAATTGGACATGCTAAGCGCTAAGAGGCCTACATTGGGAAAAAGAATATCTTCAAATAAAAACTACACAGATGCATTCTGTGAAACTTATTTCTGATCTGTAAATTCAGTTAACAGAGATAAAACATATTTTTGATTGAGCAGTTATGAAACACACTTTTTGTAGAAAATGCAAGTGGAGATTCGGAGCGCTAAGAGGGTAATAGTGGAAAAAGGAATGTCTTCAAATATAAACTACACAGAATCATTCGGTGAAACTTCTTTCTGATCTGTGCATTCAGCTAACAGAGTTAAACCATACTTTTGATTGAGCAGATCTGAACACTCTTTCTGTAGAAAATGCAACTGGACATTTGGAGCGCTAAGAGCGAAGTAGTGGAAAAAGGAATATATTCAAATATACACTACACAGAAGCATTCTGTGAAACTTCTTTCTGATCTGAGTATTCAGCTAACAGAGTTAAACCATACTTTTGATTGAGCAGTTTTGAAACACTCTGTCTGTAGAAAATGCAACTGGACATTCGTAGCGCTAAGTGGGTAACAGTGGAAAAAAGAATATGTTCAAATATAAACTACACAGAAGCATTGTATGAAACTTCTTTCTGTTCTGTGCATTCAACTAACAGAGTTGAACCTTACTTTTGATTGAGCCGTTCTGAATCACTCTTTCTGTAGAAACTGCAATTGGACCTTCTGAGCGCTAGGAGGCATATATTGGGAAAAAGAATGTCTACAAATAAAAACTACACAGAAGAATTGTGTGAAACTTCTTTCTGTTCTGTGCATTCAACTAACAGAGTTGAACCTTACATTTGATTGAGCCTTTCTGAAACACTCTTTCTGTAGAAACTGCAATTGGACATTCTGAGCGTTAAGAGGCCTCTATTGGGAAAAATAATATCTTCAAATAAAAACTACACAGAAGCATTGTGTGAAACTTATTTCTGATATGTTCATTAAGCTAACAGAGTTAAACCATACTTTTGATTGCGCAGTTCTGAACACTCTTTCTGTAGAAAATGCAAGTGGACATTCGGAGCGCTAAGAGGGTAATAGTGGAAAAAGGAATATATTCAAATATAAACTACACAGTAGCATTCTGTGAAAATTCTTTCTGTTCTGTGCATTCAACTAACAGAGTTGATCCTTACTTTTGATTGAGCCGTTCTGAAACACTGTTTCTGTAGAAACTGCAATTGGACATGCTAAGCGCTAAGAGGCCTACATTGGGAAAAAGAATATCTTCAAATAAAAACTACACAGATGCATTCTGTGAAACTTATTTCTGATCTGTAAATTCAGTTAACAGAGATAAAACATATTTTTGATTGAGCAGTTACGAAACACTCTTTTTGTAGAAAATGCAAGTGGAGATTCGGAGCGCTAAGAGGGTAATAGTGGAAAAAGGAATGTCTTCAAATATAAACTACACAGAATCATTCGGTGAAACATATTTCTGATCTGTGCATTCAGCTAACAGAGTTAAACCATACTTTTGATTGAGCAGATCTGAACACTCTTTCTGTAGAAAATGCAACTGGACATTTGGAGCGCTAAGAGCGTAGTAGTGGAAAAAGGAATATATTCAAATATAAACTACACAGAAGCATTCTGTGAAACTTCTTTCTGATCTGAGCA
Source organism: Symphalangus syndactylus (assembly GCF_028878055.3). Lineage (NCBI taxonomy): Eukaryota > Metazoa > Chordata > Mammalia > Primates > Hylobatidae > Symphalangus > Symphalangus syndactylus. Next base: position 1,004,299 of record NC_072444.2, on the reverse strand, counting down.
TTCAGCAAACAGAGTTAAAACATACTTTTGATTGAGCAGTTTTGAAACACTCTGTCTGTAGAAAATGCAACTGGACATTCGTAGCGCTAAGTGGGTAATAGTGGAAAAAAGAATATGTTCAAATATAAACTACACAGAAGCATTGTATGAAACTTCTTTCTGTTCTGTGCATTCAACTAACAGTGTTGAACCTTACTTTTGATTGTGCCGTTCTGAAACACTCTTTCTGTAGAAACTGCAATTGGATATTCTGAGCGCTAAGAGGCCTATATTGGGAAAAAGAATGTCTACAAATAAAAACTACACAGAAGAATTGTGTGAAACTTCTTTCTGTTCTGTTTGTTCAACTAAAAGAGTTGAAACTTAGTTTTGATTGAGCCGTTCTGAAACACTCTTTCTGTAGAAAATGCAAGTGGAGATTCGGAACGCTAAGAGGGTAATAGTGGAAAAAGGAATGTCTCCAAATATAAACTACACAGAATCATTCTGTGAAACTTCTTTCTGATCTGTGCATTCAGCTAACAGAGTTAAACCATACTTTTGATTGAGCAGATCTGAACACTCTTTCTGTAGAAAATGCAACTGGACATTTGGAGCGCTAAGAGAGTAGTAGTGGAAAAAGGAATATATTCAAATATAAACTACACAGAAACATTCTGTGAAACTTCTTTCTGATCTGAGCATTCAGCTAACAGAGTTAAACCATACTTTTGATTGAGCAGTTTTGAAACACTCTGTCTGTAGAAAATGCAACTGGACATTCGTAGCGCTAAGTGGGTAATAGTGGAAAAAAGAATATGTTCAAATATAAACTACACAGAAGCATTGAATGAAACTTCTTTCTGTTCTGTGCATTCAACTAACAGAGTTGAACCTTACTTATGATTGAGCCTTTCTGAAACACTCTTTCTGTAGAAACTGCAATTGGACATTCTGAGCGCTAAGAGGACTCTATTGGGAAAAATAATATTTTCAAATAAAAACTACACAGAAGCATTGTGTGAAACTTATTTCTGATATGTTCATTAAGCTAACAGAGTTAAACCATACTTTTGATTGCGCAGTTCTGAACACTCTTTCTGTAGAAAATGCAAGTGGACATTCGGAGCGCTAAGAGGGTAATAGTGGAAAAAGGAATATATTCAAATATAAACTACACAGTAGCATTCTGTGAAAATTCTTTCTGTTCTGTGCATTCAACTAACAGAGTTGAACCTTACTTTTGATTGAGCCGTTCTGAAACACTCTTTCTGTAGAAACTGCAATTGGACATGCTAAGCGCTAAGAGGCCTACATTGGGAAAAAGAATATCTTCAAATAAAAACTACACAGATGCATTCTGTGAAACTTATTTCTGATCTGTAAATTCAGTTAACAGAGATAAAACGTATTTTTGATTGAGCAGTTATGAAACACTCTTTTTGTAGAAAATGCAAGTGGAGATTCGGAGCGCTAAGAGGGTAATAGTGGAAAAAGGAATGTCTTCAAATATAAACTACACAGAATCATTCGGTGAAACTTCTTTCTGATCTGTGCATTCAGCTAACAGAGTTAAACCAAATTTTTGATTGAGCAGATCTGAACACTCTTTCTGTAGTATATGCAACTGAACATTTGGAGCGCTAAGAGCGTAGTAGTGGAAAAAGGAATATATTCAAATATAAACTACACAGAAGCATTCTGTGAAACTTATTTCTGATCTGAGCATTCAGCTAACAGAGTTAAACCATACTTTTGATTGAGCAGTTTTGAAACACTCTGTCTGTAGAAAATGCAACTGGACATTCGTAGCGCTAAGTGGGTAATAGTGGAAAAAAGAATATGTTCAAATATAAACTACACAGAAGCATTGTATGAAACTTCTTTCTGTTCTGTGCATTCAACTAACAGAGTTGAACCTTACTTTTGATTGTGCCGTTCTGAAACACTCTTTCTGTAGAAACTGCAATTGGACATTCTGAGCGCTAAGAGGCCTATATTGGGAAAAAGAATGTCTACAAATAAAAACTACACAGAAGAATTGTGTGAAACTTCTTTCTGTTCTGTTTGTTCAACTAAACTAGTTGAACCTTAGTTTTGATTGAGCCGTTCTGAAACACTCTTTCTGTAGAAAATGCAAGTGGAGATTCGGAGCGCTAAGAGGGTAATAGTGGAATAAGGAATGTCTCCAAATATAAACTACACAGAATCATTCTGTGAAACTTCTTTCTGATCTGTGCATTCAGCTAACAGAGTTAAACCATACTTTTGATTGAGCAGATCTGAACACTCTTTCTGTAGAAAATGCAACTGGACATTTGGAGCGCTAAGAGAGTAGTAGTGGAAAAAGGAATATATTCAAATATAAACTACACAGAAGCATTCTGTGAAACTTCTTTCTGATCTGAGCATTCAGCTAACAGAGTTAAACCATACTTTTGATTGAGCAGTTTTGAAACACTCTGTCTGTAGAAAATGCAACTGGACATTCGTAGCGCTAAGTGGGTAATAGTGGAAAAAAGAATATGTTCAAATATAAACTACACAGAAGCATTGTATGAAACTTCTTTCTGTTCTGTGCATTCAACTAACAGAGTTCAACCTTACTTTTGATTGAGCCTTTCTGAAACACTCTTTCTGTAGAAACTGCAATTGGACATTCTGAGCGCTAAGAGGCCTATATTGGGAAACATAATATCTTCAAATAAAAACTACACAGAAGCATTGTGTGAAACTTATTTCTGATATGTTCATTAAGCTAACAGAGTTAAACCATACTTTTGATTGCGCAGTTCTGAACACTCTTTCTGTAGAAAATGCAAGTGGGCATTCGGAGCGCTAAGAGGGTAATAGTGGAAAAAGGAATATATTCAAATATAAACTACACAGTAGCATTCTGTGAAAATTCTTTCTGTTCTGTGCATTCAGCTAACAGAATTGAACCTTACTTTTGATTGAGCCGTTCTGAAACACTCTTTCTGTAGAAACTGCAATTGGACATGCTAAGCGCTAAGCGGCCTACATTGGGAAAAAGAATATCTTCAAATAAAAACTACACAGATGCATTCTGTGAAACTTATTTCTGATCTGTAAATTCAGTTAACAGAGATAAAACATATTTTTGATTGAGCCGTTCTGAAACACTCTTTTTGTAGAAAATGCAAGTGGAGATTCGGAGCGCTAAGAGGGTAATAGTGGAAAAATGAATGTCTTCAAATATAAACTACAGAGAATCATTCGGTGAAACTTCTTTCTGATCTGTGCATTCAGCTAACAGAGTTAAACCATACTTTTGATTGAGTAGATCTGAACACTCTTTCTGTAGAAAATGCAACTGGACATTTGGAGCGCTAAGAGCGTAGTAGTGGAAAAAGGAATATATTCAAATATAAACTACACAGAAGCATTCTGTGAAACTTCTTTCTGATCTGAGCATTCAGCTAACAGAGTTAAACCATACTTTTGATTGAGCAGTTTTGAAAAACTCTGTCTGTAGAAAATGCAACTGGATATTCGTAGCGCTAAGTGGGTAATAGTGGAAAAAAGAATATGTTCAAATATAAACTACACAGAATCATTGTATGAAACTTCTTTCTGTTCTGTGCATTCAACTAACAGAGTTGAACCTTACTTTTGATTGAGCCGTTCTGAAACACTCTTTCTGTAGAAACTGCAATTGGACATTCTGAGCGCTAAGAGGCCTATATTGGGAAAAAGAATGTCTACAAATAAAAACTACACAGAAGAATTGTGTGAAAGTTCTTTCTGTTCTGTTTGTTCAACTAAAAGTGTTGAACCTTAGTTTTGAGTGAGCCGTTCTGAAACACTCTTTCTGTAGAAAATGCAAATGGAGATTCGGAGCGCTAAGAGGGTAATAGTGGAAAAAGGAATGTCTCCAAATATAAACTACATAGAATCATTCTGTGAAACTTCTTTCTGATCTGTGCATTCAGCTAACAGAGTTAAACCATACTTTTGATTGAGCAGATCTGAACACTCTTTCTGTAGAAAATGCAACTGGACATTTGGAGCGCTAAGAGAGTAGTAGTGGAAAAAGGAATATATTCAAACATAAACTACACAGAAGCATTCTGTGAAACTTCTTTCTGATCTGAGCATTCAGCTAACAGAGGTAAACCATACTTTTGATTGAGCAGTTTTGAAACACTCTGTAGAAAATGCAACTGGACATTCGTAGCGCTAAGTGGGTAATAGTGGAAAAAAGAATATGTTCAAATATAAACTACACAGAAGCATTGTATGAAACTTCTTTCTGTTCTGTGCATTCAACTAACAGAGTTGAACCTTACTTTTGATTGAGCCTTTCTGAAACACTCTTTCTGTAGAAACTGCAATTGGACATTCTGAGCGCTAAGAGGCCTCTATTGGGAAAAATAATATCTTCAAATAAAAACTACACAGAAGCATTGTGTGAAACTTATTTGTGATATGTTCATTAAGCTAACAGAGTTAAACCATATTTTTGATTGCGCAGTTCTGAACACTCTTTCTGTAGAAAATGCAATTGGACATTCTGAGCGCTAGGAGGCCTATATTGGGAAAAAGAATGTCTACAAATAAAAACTACACAGAAGAATTGTGTGAAACTTCCTTCTGTTCTGTTTGTTCAACTAAAAGAGTTGAACCTTAGTTTTGATTGAGCCGTTCTGAAACACTCTTTCTGTAGAAAATGCAAGTGGAGATTCGGAGAGCTAAGAGGGTAATAGTGGAAAAAGGAATGTCTCCAAATATAAAATACACAGAATCATTCTGTGAAACTTCTTTCTGATCTGTGCATTCAGCTAACAGAGTTAAACCATACTTTTGATTGAGCAGATCTGAACACTCTTTCTGTAGAAAATGCAACTGGACATTTGGAGCGCTAAGAGAGTAGTAGTGGAAAAAGGAATATATTCAAATTTAAACTACACAGAAGCATTCTGTGAAACTTCTTACTGATCTGAGCATTCAGCTAACAGAGTTAAACCATACTTTTGATTGAGCAGTTTTGAAACACTCTGTCTGTAGAAAATGCAACGGGACATTCGTAGCGCTAAGTGGGTAATAGTGGAAAAAAGAGTATATTCAAATATAAACTACACAGAAACATTGTATGAAACTTCTTTCTGTTCTGTGCATTCAACTAACAGAGTTGAACCTTACTTTTGATTGAGCCTTTCTGAAACACTCTTTCTGTAGAGACTGCAATTGGACATTCTGAGCACTAAGAGGCCTCTATTGGGAAAAATAATATCTTCAAATAAAAACTACACAGAAGCATTGTGTGAAACTTATTTCTGATATGTTCATTAAGCTAACAGAGTTAAACCATACTTTTGATTGCGCAGTTCTGAACACTCTTTCTGTAGAAAATGCAAGTGGACATTCGGAGCGCTAAGAGGGTAATAGTGGAAAAAGGAATATATTCAAATATAAACTACACAGTAGCATTCTGTGAAAATTCTTTCTGTTCTGTGCATTCAACTAACAGAGTTGAACCTTACTTTTGATTGAGCCGTTCTGAAACACTCTTTCTGTAGAAACTGCAATTGGACATGCTAAGCGCTAAGAGGCCTACATTGGGAAAAAGAATATCTTCAAATAAAAACTACACAGATGCATTCTGTGAAACTTATTTCTGATCTGTAAATTCAGTTAACAGAGATAAAACATATTTTTGATTGAGCAGTTATGAAACACTCTTTTTGTAGAAAATGCAAGTGGAGATTCGGAGCGCTAAGAGGGTAATAGTGGAAAAAGGAATGTCTTCAAATATAAACTACCCAGAATCATTCGGTGAAACTTCTTTCTGATCTGTGCATTCAGCTAACAGAGTTAAACCATACTTTTGATTGAGCAGGTCTGAACACTCTTTCTGTAGAAAATGCAACTGGACATTTGGAGCGCTAAGAGCGTAGTAGTGGAAAAAGGAATATATTCAAATATAAACTACACAGAAGCATTCTGTGAAACTTCTTTCTGATCTGAGCATTCAGCTAACAGAGTTAAACCATACTTTTGATTGAGCAGTTTTGAAACACTCTGTCTGTAGAAAATGCAACTGGACATTCGTAGCGCTAAGTGGGTAATAGTGGAAAAACGAATATGTTCAAATATAAACTACACAGAAGCATTGTATGAAACATCTTTCTGTTCTGTGCATTCAACTAACAGACTTGAACCTTACTTTGATTTAGCCGTTCTGAAACACTCTTTCTGTAGAAACTGCAATTGGACATTCTGAGGGCTAAGAGGCCTATATTGGGAAAAAGAATGTCTACAAATAAAAACTACACAGAAGAATTGTGTGAAACTTCTTTCTGTTCTGTTTGTTCAACTAAAAGAGTTGAACCTTAGTTTTGATTGAGCCGTTCTGAAACACTCTTTCTGTAGAAAATGCAAGTGGAGATTCGGAGCGCTAAGAGGGTAATAGTGGAAAAAGGAATGTCTCCAAATATAAACTACACAGAATCATTCTGTGAAACTTCTTTCTGATCTGTGCATTCAGCTAACAGAGTTAAACCATACTTTTGATTGAGCAGATCTTGACACTCTTTCTGTAGAAAATGCAACTGGACATTTGGAGCGCTAAGAGAGTAGTAGTGGAAAAAGGAATATATTCAAATATAAACTACACAGAAGCATTCTGTGAAACTTCTTTCTGATCTGAGCATTCAGCTAACAGAGTTAAACCATACTTTTGATTGAGCAGTTTTGAAACACTCTGTCTGTAGAAAATGCAACTGGACATTCGTAGCGCTAAGTGGGTAATAGTGGAAAAAAGAATATGTTCAAATATAAACTACACAGAAGCATTGTATGAAACTTCTTTCTGTTCTGTGCATTCAACTAACAGAGTTGAACCTTACTTTTGATTGAGCCTTTCTGAAACACTCTTTCTGTAGAAACTGCAATTGGACATTCTGAGCGCTAAGAGGCCTCTATTGGGAAAAATAATATCTTCAAATAAAAACTACACAGAAGCATTGTGTGAAACTTATTTCTGATATGTTCATTAAGCTAACAGAGTTAAACCATATTTTTGATTGTGCAGTTCTGAACACTCTTTCTGTAGAAAATGCAAGTGGACATTCTGAGCGCTACGAGGGTAATAGTGGAAAAAGGAATATATTCAAATATAAACTACACAGTAGCATTCTGTGAAAATTCTTTCTGTTCTGTGCATTCAACTAACAGAGTTGAACCTTACTTTTGATTGAGCCGTTCTGAAACACTCTTTCTGTAGAAACTGCAATTGGACATGCTAAGCGCTAAGAGGCCTACATTGGGAAAAAGAATATCTTCAAATAAAAACTACACAGATGCATTCTGTGAAACTTATTTCTGATCTGTAAATTCAGTTAACAGAGATAAAACATATTTTTGATAGAGCAGTTATGAAACACTCTTTTTGTAGAAAATGCAAGTGGAGATTCGGAGCGCTAAGAGGGTAATAGTGGAAAAAGGAATGTCTTCAAATATAAACTACACAGAATAATTCGGTGAAACTTCTTTCTGATCTGTGCATTCAGCTAACAGAGTTAAACCATACTTTTGATTGAGCAGATCTGAACACTCTTTCTGTAGAAAATGCAACTGGACATTTGGAGCGCTAAGAGCGTAGTAGTGGAAAAAGGAATATATTCAAATATAAACTACACAGAAGCATTCTGTGAAACTTCTTTCTGATCTGAGCATTCAGCTAACAGAGTTAAACCATACTTTTGATTGAGCAGTTTTGAAACACTCTGTCTGTAGAAAATGCTACTGGACATTCGTAGCGCTAAGTGGGTAATAGTGGAAAAAAGAATATGTTCAAATATAAACTACACAGAAGCATTGTATGAAACTTCTTTCTGTTCTGTGCATTCAACTAACAGACTTGAACCTTACATTGATTGAGCCGTTCTGAAACACTCTTTCTGTAGAAACTGCAATTGGACATTCTGAGCGCTAAGAGGCCTATATTGGGAAAAAGAATGTCTACAAATAAAAACTACACAGAAGCATTGTGTGAAACTTCTTTCTGTTCTGTTTGTTCAACTAAAAGAGTTGAACCTTAGTTTTGATTGAGCCGTTCTGAAACACTCTTTCTGTAGAAAATGCAAGTGGAGATTCGGAGCGCTAAGAGGGTAATAGTGGAAAAAGGAATGTCTCCAAATATAAAATACACAGAATCATTCTGTGAAACTTCTTTCTGATCTGTGCATTCAGCTAACAGAGTTAAACCATACTTTTGATTGAGCAGATCTGAACACTCTTTCTGTAGAAAATGCAACTGGACATTTGGAGCGCTAAGAGAGTAGTAGTGGAAAAAGGAATATATTCAAATATAAACTACACAGAAGCATTCTGTGAAACTTCTTTCTGATCTGAGCATTCAGCTAACAGAGTTAAACCATACTTTTGATTGAGCAGTTTTGAAACACTCTGTCTGTAGAAAATGCAACTGGACATTCGTAGCGCTAAGTGGGTAATAGTGGAAAAAAGAATATGTTCAAATATAAACTACACAGAAGCATTGTATGAAACTTCTTTCTGTTCTGTGCATTCAACTAACAGAGTTGAACCTTACTTTTGATTGAGCCTTTCTGAAACACTCTTTCTGTATAGACTGCAATTGGACATTCTGAGCACTAAGAGGCCTCTATTGGGAAAAATAATATCTTCAAATAAAAACTACACAGAAGCATTGTGTGAAACTTATTTCTGATATGTTCATTAAGCTAACAGAGTTAAACCATACTTTTGATTGCGCAGTTCTGAACACTCTTTCTGTAGAAAATGCAAGTGGACATTCGGAGCGCTACGAGGGTAATAGTGGAAAAAGGAATATATTCAAATATAAACTACACAGTAGCATTCTGTGAAAATTCTTTCTGTTCTGTGCATTCAACTAACAGAGTTGAACCTTAGTTTTGATTGAGCCGTTCTGAAACACTCTTTCTGTAGAAACTGCAATTGGACATGCTAAGCGCTAAGAGGCCTACATTGGGAAAAAGAATATCTTCAAATAAAAACTACACAGATGCATTCTGTGAAACTTATTTCTGATCTGTAAATTCAGTTAACAGAGATAAAACATATTTTTGATTGAGCAGTTATGAAACACTCTTTTTGTAGAAAATGCAAGTGGAGATTCGGAGCGCTAAGAGGGTAATAGTGGAAAAAGGAATGTCTTCAAATATAAACGACACAGAATCATTCGGTGAAACTTCTTTCTGATCTGTGCATTCAGCTAACAGAGTTAAATCATACTTTTGATTGAGCAGATCTGAACACTCTTTCTGTAGAAAATGCAACTGGACATTTGGAGCGCTAAGAGCGTAGTAGTGGAAAAAGGAATATATTCAAATATAAACTACACAGAAGCATTCTGTGAAACTTCTTTCTGATCTGAGCATTCAGCTAACAGAGTTAAACCATACTTTTGATTGAGCAGTTTTGAAACTCTCTGTCTGTAGAAAATGCAACTGGATATTCGTAGCGCTAAGTGGGTAATAGTGGAAAAAAGAATATGTTCAAATATAAACTACACAGAATCATTGTATGAAACTTCTTTCTGTTCTGTGCATTCAACTAACAGAGTTGAACCTTACTTTTGATTGAGCCGTTCTGAAACACTCTTTCTGTAGAAACTGCAATTGGACATTCTGATGGCTAAGAGGCCTATATTGGGAAAAAGAATGTCTACAAATAAAAACTACACAGAAGAATTGTGTGAAACTTCTTTCTGTTCTGTTTGTTCAACTAAAAGAGTTGAACCTTAGTTTTGAGTGAGCCGTTCTGAAACACTCTTTCTGTAGAAAATGCAAATGGAGATTCGGAGCGCTAAGAGGGTAATAGTATAAAAAGGAATGTCTCCAAATATAAACTACATAGAATCATTCTGTGAAACTTCTTTCTGATCTGTGCATTCAGCTAACAGAGTTAAACCATACTTTTGATTGAGCAGATCTGAACACTCTTTCTGTAGAAAATGCAACTGGACATTTGGAGCGCTAAGAGAGTAGTAGTGGAAAAAGGAATATATTCAAACATAAACTACACAGAAGCATTCTGTGAAACTTCTTTCTGATCTGAGCATTCAGCTAACAGAGGTAAACCATACTTTTGATTGAGCAGTTTTGAAACACTCTGTAGAAAATGCAACTGGACATTCGTAGCGCTAAGTGGGTAATAGTGGAAAAAAGAATATGTTCAAATATAAACTACACAGAAGCATTGTATGAAACTTCTTTCTGTTCTGTGCATTCAACTAACAGAGTTGAACCTTACTTTTGATTGAGCCTTTCTGAAACACTCTTTCTGTAGAAACTGCAATTGGACATTCTGAGCGCTAAGAGGCCTCTATTGGGAAAAATAATATCTTCAAATAAAAACTACACAGAAGCATTGTGTGAAACTTATTTGTGATATGTTCATTAAGCTAACAGAGTTAAACCATATTTTTGATTGCGCAGTTCTGAACACTCTTTCTGTAGAAAATGCAATTGGACATTCTGAGCGCTAGGAGGCCTATATTGGGAAAAAGAATGTCTACAAATAAAAACTACACAGAAGAATTGTGTGAAACTTCTTTCTGTTCTGTTTGTTCAACTAAAAGAGTTGAACCTTAGTTTTGATTGAGCCGTTCTGAAACACTCTTTCTGTAGAAAATGCAAGTGGAGATTCGGAGAGCTAAGAGGGTAATAGTGGAAAAAGGAATGTCTCCAAATATAAAATACACAGAATCATTCTGTGAAACTTCTTTCTGATCTGTGCATTCAGCTAACAGAGTTAAACCATACTTTTGATTGAGCAGATCTGAACACTCTTTCTGTAGAAAATGCAACTGGACATTTGGAGCGCTAAGAGAGTAGTAGTGGAAAAAGGAATATATTCAAATATAAACTACACAGAAGCATTCTGTGAAACTTCTTACTGATCTGAGCATTCAGCTAACAGAGTTAAACCATACTTTTGATTGAGCAGTTTTGAAACACTCTGTCTGTAGAAAATGCAACGGGACATTCGTAGCGCTAAGTGGGTAATAGTGGAAAAAAGAGTATATTCAAATATAAACTACACAGAAGCATTGTATGAAACTTCTTTCTGTTCTGTGCATTCAACTAACAGAGTTGAACCTTACTTTTGATTGAGCCTTTCTGAAACACTCTTTCTGTAGAGACTGCAATTGGACATTCTGAGCACTAAGAGGCCTCTATTGGGAAAAATAATATCTTCAAATAAAAACTACACAGAAGCATTGTGTGAAACTTATTTCTGATATGTTCATTAAGCTAACAGAGTTAAACCATACTTTTGATTGCGCAGTTCTGAACACTCTTTCTGTAGAAAATGCAAGTGGACATTCGGAGCGCTAAGAGGGTAATAGTGGAAAAAGGAATATATTCAAATATAAACTACACAGTAGCATTCTGTGAAAATTCTTTCTGTTCTGTGCATTCAACTAACAGAGTTGAACCTTACTTTTGATTGAGCCGTTCTGAAACACTCTTTCTGTAGAAACTGCAATTGGACATGCTAAGCGCTAAGAGGCCTACATTGGGAAAAAGAATATCTTCAAATAAAAACTACACAGATGCATTCTGTGAAACTTATTTCTGATCTGTAAATTCAGTTAACAGAGATAAAACATATTTTTGATTGAGCAGTTATGAAACACTCTTTTTGTAGAAAATGCAAGTGGAGATTCGGAGCGCTAAGAGGGTAATAGTGGAAAAAGGAATGTCTTCAAATATAAACTACCCAGAATCATTCGGTGAAACTTCTTTCTGATCTGTGCATTCAGCTAACAGAGTTAAACCATACTTTTGATTGAGCAGATCTGAACACTCTTTCTGTAGAAAATGCAACTGGACATTTGGAGCGCTAAGAGCGTAGTAGTGGAAAAAGGAATATATTCAAATATAAACTACACAGAAGCATTCTGTGAAACTTCTTTCTGATCTGAGCATTCAGCTAACAGAGTTAAACCATACTTTTGATTGAGCAGTTTTGAAACACTCTGTCTGTAGAAAATGCAACTGGATATTCGTAGCGCTAAGTGGGTAATAGTGGAAAAAAGAATATGTTCAAATATAAACTACACAGAAGCATTGTATGAAACTTCTTTCTGTTCTGTGCATTCAACTAACAGAGTTGAACCTTACTTTTGATTGAGCCTTTCTGAAACACTCTTTCTGTAGAAACTGCAATTGGACATTCTGAGCGCTAAGAGGCCTATATTGGGAAAAAGAATGTCTACAAATAAAAACTACACAGAAGAATTGTGTGAAACTTCTTTGTGTTCTGTTTGTTCAACTAAAAGAGTTGAACCTTAGTTTTGATTGAGCCGTTCTGAAACACTCTTTCTGTAGAAAATGCAAATGGAGATTCGGAGCGCTAAGAGGGTAATAGTGGAAAAAGTAATGTCTCCAAATATAAACTACACAGAATCATTCTGTGAAACTTCTTTCTGATCTGTGCATTCAGCTAACAGAGTTAAACCATACTTTTGATTGAGCAGATCTGAACACTCTTTCTGTAGAAAATGCAACTGGACATTTGGAGCGCTAAGAGAGTAGTAGTGGAAAAAGGCATATATTCAAACATAAACTACACAGAAGCATTCTGTGAAACTTCTTTCTGATCTGAGCATTCAGCTAACAGAGGTAAACCATACTTTTGATTGAGCAGTTTTGAAACACTCTGTCTGTAGAAAATGCAACTGGACATTCGTAGCGCTAAGTGGGTAATAGTGGAAAAAAGAATATGTTCAAATATAAACTACACAGAAGCATTGTATGAAACTCCTTTCTGTTCTGTGCATTCAACTAACAGAGTTGAACCTTACTTTTGATTGAGCCTTTCTGAAACACTCTTTCTGTAGAAACTGCAATTGGACATTCTGAGCACTAAGAGGCCTCTATTGGGAAAAATAATATCTTCAAATAAAAACTACACAGAAGCATTGTGTGAAACTTATTTCTGATATGTTCATTAAGCTAACAGAGTTAAACCATACTTTTGATTGCGCAGTTCTGAACACTCTTTCTGTAGAAAATGCAAGTGGACATTCGGAGCGCTAAGAGGGTAATAGTGGAAAAAGGAATATATTCAAATATAAACTACACAGTAGCATTCTGTGAAAATTCTTTCTGTTCTGTGCATTCAACTAACAGAGTTGAACCTTACTTTTGATTGAGCCGTTCTGAAACACTCTTTCTGTAGAAACTGCAATTGGACATGCTAAGCGCTAAGAGGCCTACATTGGGAAAAAGAATATCTTCAAATAAAAACTACACAGATGCATTCTGTGAAACTTATTTCTGATCTGTAAATTCAGTTAACAGAGATAAAACATATTTTTGATTGAGCAGTTATGAAACACTCTTTTTGTAGAAAATGCAAGTGGAGATTCGGAGCGCTAAGAGGGTAATAGTGGAAAAAGGAATGTCTTCAAATATAAACTACCCAGAATCATTCGGTGAAACTTCTTTCTGATCTGTGCATTCAGCTAACAGAGTTAAACCATACTTTTGATTGAGCAGATCTGAACACTCTTTCTGTAGAAAATGCAACTGGACATTTGGAGCGCTAAGAGCGTAGTAGTGGAAAAAGGAATATATTCAAATATAAACTACACAGAAGCATTCTGTGAAACTTCTTTCTGATCTGAGCATTCAGCTAACAGAGTTAAACCATACTTTTGATTGAGCAGTTTTGAAACACTCTGTCTGTAGAAAATGCAACTGGATATTCGTAGCGCTAAGTGGGTAATAGTGGAAAAAAGAATATGTTCAAATATAAACTACACAGAAGCATTGTATGAAACTTCTTTCTGTTCTGTGCATTCAACTAACAGAGTTGAACCTTACTTTTGATTGAGCCTTTCTGAAACACTCTTTCTGTAGAAACTGCAATTGGACATTCTGAGCGCTAAGAGGCCTATATTGGGAAAAAGAATGTCTACAAATAAAAACTACACAGAAGAATTGTGTGAAACTTCTTTGTGTTCTGTTTGTTCAACTAAAAGAGTTGAACCTTAGTTTTGATTGAGCCGTTCTGAAACACTCTTTCTGTAGAAAATGCAAATGGAGATTCGGAGCGCTAAGAGGGTAATAGTGGAAAAAGTAATGTCTCCAAATATAAACTACACAGAATCATTCTGTGAAACTTCTTTCTGATCTGTGCATTCAGCTAACAGAGTTAAACCATACTTTTGATTGAGCAGATCTGAACACTCTTTCTGTAGAAAATGCAACTGGACATTTGGAGCGCTAAGAGAGTAGTAGTGGAAAAAGGCATATATTCAAACATAAACTACACAGAAGCATTCTGTGAAACTTCTTTCTGATCTGAGCATTCAGCTAACAGAGGTAAACCATACTTTTGATTGAGCAGTTTTGAAACACTCTGTCTGTAGAAAATGCAACTGGACATTCGTAGCGCTAAGTGGGTAATAGTGGAAAAAAGAATATGTTCAAATATAAACTACACAGAAGCATTGTATGAAACTCCTTTCTGTTCTGTGCATTCAACTAACAGAGTTGAACCTTACTTTTGATTGAGCCTTTCTGAAACACTCTTTCTGTAGAAACTGCAATTGGACATTCTGAGCGCTAAGAGGCCTCTATTGGGAAAAATAATATCTTCAAATAAAAACTACACAGAAGCATTGTGTGAAACTTATTTCTGATATGTTCATTAAGCTAACAGAGTTAAACCATACTTTTGATTGCGCAGTTCTGAACACTCTTTCTGTAGAAAATGCAAGTGGACATTCGGAGCGCTAAGAGGGTAATAGTGGAAAAAGGAATATATTCAAATATAAACTACACAGTAGCATTCTGTGAAAATTCTTTCTGTTCTGTGCATTCAACTAACAGAGTTGAACCTTACTTTTGATTGAGCCGTTCTGAAACACTCTTTCTGTAGAAACTGCAATTGGACATGCTAAGCGCTAAGAGGCCTACATTGGGAAAAAGAATATCTTCAAATAAAAACTACACAGATGCATTCTGTGAAACTTATTTCTGATCTGTAAATTCAGTTAACAGAGATAAAACATATTTTTGATTGAGCAGTTATGAAACACTCTTTTTGTAGAAAATGCAAGTGGAGATTCGGAGCGCTAAGAGGGTAATAGTGGAAAAAGGAATGTCTTCAAATGTAAACTACCCAGAATCATTCGGTGAAACTTCTTTCTGATCTGTGCATTCAGCTAACAGAGTTAAACCATACTTTTGATTGAGCAGATCTGAACACTCTTTCTGTAGAAAATGCAACTGGACATTTGGAGCGCTAAGAGCGTAGTAGTGGAAAAAGGAATATATTCAAATATAAACTACACAGAAGCATTCTGTGAAACTTCTTTCTGATCTGAGCATTCAGCTAACAGAGTTAAACCATACTTTTGATTGAGCAGTTTTGAAACACTCTGTCTGTAGAAAATGCAACTGGACATTCGTAGCGCTAAGTGGGTAATAGTGGAAAAACGAATATGTTCAAATATAAACTACACAGAAGCATTGTATGAAACATCTTTCTGTTCTGTGCATTCAACTAACAGACTTGAACCTTACTTTGATTTAGCCGTTCTGAAACACTCTTTCAGTAGAAACTGCAATTGGACATTCTGAGGGCTAAGAGGCCTATATTGGGAAAAAGAATGTCTACAAATAAAAACTACACAGAAGAATTGTGTGAAACTTCTTTCTGTTCTGTTTGTTCAACTAAAAGAGTTGAACCTTAGTTTTGATTGAGCCGTTCTGAAACACTCTTTCTGTAGAAAATGCAAGTGGAGATTCGGAGCGCTAAGAGGGTAATAGTGGAAAAAGGAATGTCTCCAAATATAAACTACACAGAATCATTCTGTGAAACTTCTTTCTGATCTGTGCATTCAGCTAACAGAGTTAAACCATACTTTTGATTGAGCAGATCTTGACACTCTTTCTGTAGAAAATGCAACTGGACATTTGGAGCGCTAAGAGAGTAGTAGTGGAAAAAGGAATATATTCAAATATAAACTACACAGAAGCATTCTGTGAAACTTCTTTCTGATCTGAGCATTCAGCTAACAGAGTTAAACCATACTTTTGATTGAGCAGTTTTGAAACACTCTGTCTGTAGAAAATGCAACTGGACATTCGTAGCGCTAAGTGGGTAATAGTGGAAAAAAGAATATGTTCAAATATAAACTACACAGAAGCATTGTATGAAACTTCTTTCTGTTCTGTGCATTCAACTAACAGAGTTGAACCTTACTTTTGATTGAGCCTTTCTGAAACACTCTTTCTGTAGAAACTGCAATTGGACATTCTGAGCGCTAAGAGGCCTCTATTGGGAAAAATAATATCTTCAAATAAAAACTACACAGAAGCATTGTGTGAAACTTATTTCTGATATGTTCATTAAGCTAACAGAGTTAAACCATATTTTTGATTGTGCAGTTCTGAACACTCTTTCTGTAGAAAATGCAAGTGGACATTCGGAGCGCTAAGAGGGTAATAGTGGAAAAAGGAATATATTCAAATATAAACTACACAGTAGCATTCTGTGAAAATTCTTTCTGTTCTGTGCATTCAACTAACAGAGTTGAACCTTACTTTTGATTGAGCCGTTCTGAAACACTCTTTCTGTAGAAACTGCAATTGGACATGCTAAGCGCTAGGAGGCCTACATTGGGAAAAAGAATATCTTCAAATAAAAACTACACAGATGCATTCTGTGAAACTTATTTCTGATCTGTAAATTCAGTTAACAGAGATAAAACATATTTTTGATTGAGCAGTTATGAAACACTCTTTTTGTAGAAAATGCAAGTGGAGATTCGGAGCGCTAAGAGGGTAATAGTCGAAAAAGGAATGTCTTCAAATATAAACGACACAGAATCATTCGGTGAAACTTCTTTCTGATCTGTGCATTCAGCTAACAGAGTTAAATCATACTTTTGATTGAGCAGATCTGAACACTCTTTCTGTAGAAAATGCAACTGGACATTTGGAGCGCTAAGAGCGTAGTAGTGGAAAAAGGAATATATTCAAATATAAACTACACAGAAGCATTCTGTGAAACTTCTTTCTGATCTGAGCATTCAGCTAACAGAGTTAAACCATACTTTTGATTGAGCAGTTTTGAAACACTCTGTCTGTAGAAAATGCAACTGGATATTCGTAGCGCTAAGTGGGTAATAGTGGAAAAAAGAATATGTTCAAATATAAACTACACAGAATCATTGTATGAAACTTCTTTCTGTTCTGTGCATTCAACTAACAGAGTTGAACCTTACTTTTGATTGAGCCGTTCTGAAACACTCTTTCTGTAGAAACTGCAATTGGACATTCTGATGGCTAAGAGGCCTATATTGGGAAAAAGAATGTCTACAAATAAAAACTACACAGAAGAATTGTGTGAAACTTCTTTCTGTTCTGTTTGTTCAACTAAAAGAGTTGAACCTTAGTTTTGAGTGAGCCGTTCTGAAACACTCTTTCTGTAGAAAATGCAAATGGAGATTCGGAGCGCTAAGAGGGTAATAGTATAAAAAGGAATGTCTCCAAATATAAACTACATAGAATCATTCTGTGAAACTTCTTTCTGATCTGTGCATTCAGCTAACAGAGTTAAACCATACTTTTGATTGAGCAGTTTTGAAACACTCTGTAGAAAATGCAACTGGACATTCGTAGCGCTAAGTGGGTAATAGTGGAAAAAAGAATATGTTCAAATATAAACTACACAGAAGCATTGTATGAAACTTCTTTCTGTTCTGTGCATTCAACTAACAGAGTTGAACCTTACTTTTGATTGAGCCTTTCTGAAACACTCTTTCTGTAGAAACTGCAATTGGACATTCTGAGCGCTAAGAGGCCTCTATTGGGAAAAATAATATCTTCAAATAAAAACTACACAGAAGCATTGTGTGAAACTTATTTGTGATATGTTCATTAAGCTAACAGAGTTAAACCATATTTTTGATTGCGCAGTTCTGAACACTCTTTCTGTAGAAAATGCAATTGGACATTCTGAGCGCTAGGAGGCCTATATTGGGAAAAAGAATGTCTACAAATAAAAACTACACAGAAGAATTGTGTGAAACTTCTTTCTGTTCTGTTTGTTCAACTAAAAGAGTTGAACCTTAGTTTTGATTGAGCCGTTCTGAAACACTCTTTCTGTAGAAAATGCAAGTGGAGATTCGGAGAGCTAAGAGGGTAATAGTGGAAAAAGGAATGTCTCCAAATATAAAATACACAGAATCATTCTGTGAAACTTCTTTCTGATCTGTGCATTCAGCTAACAGAGTTAAACCATACTTTTGATTGAGCAGATCTGAACACTCTTTCTGTAGAAAATGCAACTGGACATTTGGAGCGCTAAGAGAGTAGTAGTGGAAAAAGGAATATATTCAAATATAAACTACACAGAAGCATTCTGTGAAACTTCTTACTGATCTGAGCATTCAGCTAACAGAGTTAAACCATACTTTTGATTGAGCAGTTTTGAAACACTCTGTCTGTAGAAAATGCAACGGGACATTCGTAGCGCTAAGTGGGTAATAGTGGAAAAAAGAGTATATTCAAATATAAACTACACAGAAGCATTGTATGAAACTTCTTTCTGTTCTGTGCATTCAACTAACAGAGTTGAACCTTACTTTTGATTGAGCCTTTCTGAAACACTCTTTCTGTAGAGACTGCAATTGGACATTCTGAGCACTAAGAGGCCTCTATTGGGAAAAATAATATCTTCAAATAAAAACTACACAGAAGCATTGTGTGAAACTTATTTCTGATATGTTCATTAAGCTAACAGAGTTAAACCATACTTTTGATTGCGCAGTTCTGAACACTCTTTCTGTAGAAAATGCAAGTGGACATTCGGAGCGCTAAGAGGGTAATAGTGGAAAAAGGAATATATTCAAATATAAACTACACAGTAGCATTCTGTGAAAATTCTTTCTGTTCTGTGCATTCAACTAACAGAGTTGAACCTTACTTTTGATTGAGCCGTTCTGAAACACTCTTTCTGTAGAAACTGCAATTGGACATGCTAAGCGCTAAGAGGCCTACATTGGGAAAAAGAATATCTTCAAATAAAAACAACACAGATGCATTCTGTGAAACTTATTTCTGATCTGTAAATTCAGTTAACAGAGATAAAACATATTTTTGATTGAGCAGTTATGAAACACTCTTTTTGTAGAAAATGCAAGTGGAGATTCGGAGCGCTAAGAGGGTAATAGTGGAAAAAGGAATGTCTTCAAATATAAACTACCCAGAATCATTCGGTGAAACTTCTTTCTGATCTGTGCATTCAGCTAACAGAGTTAAACCATACTTTTGATTGAGCAGATCTGAACACTCTTTCTGTAGAAAATGCAACTGGACATTTGGAGCGCTAAGAGCGTAGTAGTGGAAAAAGGAATATATTCAAATATAAACTACACAGAAGCATTCTGTGAAACTTCTTTCTGATCTGAGCATTCAGCTAACAGAGTTAAACCATACTTTTGATTGAGCAGTTTTGAAACACTCTGTCTGTAGAAAATGCAACTGGATATTCGTAGCGCTAAGTGGGTAATAGTGGAAAAAAGAATATGTTCAAATATAAACTACACAGAAGCATTGTATGAAACTTCTTTCTGTTCTGTGCATTCAACTAACAGAGTTGAACCTTACTTTTGATTGAGCCGTTCTGAAACACTCTTTCTGTAGAAACTGCAATTGGACATTCTGATGGCTAAGAGGCCTATATTGGGAAAAAGAATGTCTACAAATAAAAACTACACAGAAGAATTGTGTGAAACTTCTTTCTGTTCTGTTTGTTCAACTAAAAGAGTTGAACCTTAGTTTTGAGTGAGCCGTTCTGAAACACTCTTTCTGTAGAAAATGCAAATGGAGATTCGGAGCGCTAAGAGGGTAATAGTATAAAAAGGAATGTCTCCAAATATAAACTACATAGAATCATTCTGTGAAACATCTTTCTGATCTGTGCATTCAGCTAACAGAGTTAAACCATACTTTTGATTGAGCAGATCTGAACACTCTTTCTGTAGAAAATGCAACTGGACATTTGGAGCGCTAAGAGAGTAGTAGTGGAAAAAGGAATATATTCAAACATAAACTACACAGAAGCATTCTGTGAAACTTCTTTCTGATCTGAGCATTCAGCTAACAGAGGTAAACCATACTTTTGATTGAGCAGTTTTGAAACACTCTGTAGAAAATGCAACTGGACATTCGTAGCGCTAAGTGGGTAATAGTGGAAAAAAGAATATGTTCAAATATAAACTACACAGAAGCATTGTATGAAACTTCTTTCTGTTCTGTGCATTCAACTAACAGAGTTGAACCTTACTTTTGATTGAGCCTTTCTGAAACACTCTTTCTGTAGAAACTGCAATTGGACATTCTGAGCGCTAAGAGGCCTCTATTGGGAAAAATAATATCTTCAAATAAAAACTACACAGAAGCATTGTGTGAAACTTATTTGTGATATGTTCATTAAGCTAACAGAGTTAAACCATATTTTTGATTGCGCAGTTCTGAACACTCTTTCTGTAGAAAATGCAATTGGACATTCTGAGCGCTAGGAGGCCTATATTGGGAAAAAGAATGTCTACAAATAAAAACTACACAGAAGAATTGTGTGAAACTTCTTTCTGTTCTGTTTGTTCAACTAAAAGAGTTGAACCTTAGTTTTGATTGAGCCGTTCTGAAACACTCTTTCTGTAGAAAATGCAAGTGGAGATTCGGAGAGCTAAGAGGGTAATAGTGGAAAAAGGAATGTCTCCAAATATAAAATACACAGAATCATTCTGTGAAACTTCTTTCTGATCTGTGCATTCAGCTAACAGAGTTAAACCATACTTTTGATTGAGCAGATCTGAACACTCTTTCTGTAGAAAATGCAACTGGACATTTGGAGCGCTAAGAGAGTAGTAGTGGAAAAAGGAATATATTCAAATATAAACTACACAGAAGCATTCTGTGAAACTTCTTACTGATCTGAGCATTCAGCTAACAGAGTTAAACCATACTTTTGATTGAGCAGTTTTGAAACACTCTGTCTGTAGAAAATGCAACGGGACATTCGTAGCGCTAAGTGGGTAATAGTGGAAAAAAGAGTATATTCAAATATAAACTACACAGAAGCATTGTATGAAACTTCTTTCTGTTCTGTGCATTCAACTAACAGAGTTGAACCTTACTTTTGATTGAGCCTTTCTGAAACACTCTTTCTGTAGAGACTGCAATTGGACATTCTGAGCACTAAGAGGCCTCTATTGTAAAAAATAATATCTTCAAATAAAAACTACACAGAAGCATTGTGTGAAACTTATTTCTGATATGTTCATTAAGCTAACAGAGTTAAACCATACTTTTGATTGCGCAGTTCTGAACACTCTTTCTGTAGAAAATGCAAGTGGACATTCGGAGCGCTAAGAGGGTAATAGTGGAAAAAGGAATATATTCAAATATAAACTACACAGTAGCATTCTGTGAAAATTCTTTCTGTTCTGTGCATTCAACTAACAGAGTTGAACCTTACTTTTGATTGAGCCGTTCTGAAACACTCTTTCTGTAGAAACTGCAATTGGACATGCTAAGCGCTAAGAGGCCTACATTGGGAAAAAGAATATCTTCAAATAAAAACTACACAGATGCATTCTGTGAAACTTATTTCTGATCTGTAAATTCAGTTAACAGAGATAAAACATATTTTTGATTGAGCAGTTATGAAACACTCTTTTTGTAGAAAATGCAAGTGGAGATTCGGAGCGCTAAGAGGGTAATAGTGGAAAAAGGAATGTCTTCAAATATAAACTACCCAGAATAATTCGGTGAAACTTCTTTCTGATCTGTGCATTCAGCTAACAGAGTTAAACCATACTTTTGATTGAGCAGATCTGAACACTCTTTCTGTAGAAAATGCAACTGGACATTTGGAGCGCTAAGAGCGTAGTAGTGGAAAAAGGAATATATTCAAATATAAACTACACAGAAGCATTCTGTGAAACTTCTTTCTGATCTGAGCATTCAGCTAACAGAGTTAAACCATACTTTTGATTGAGCAGTTTTGAAACACTCTGTCTGTAGAAAATGCAACTGGATATTCGTAGCGCTAAGTGGGTAATAGTGGAAAAAAGAATATGTTCAAATATAAACTACACAGAAGCATTGTATGAAACTTCTTTCTGTTCTGTGCATTCAACTAACAGAGTTGAACCTTACTTTTGATTGAGCCTTTCTGAAACACTCTTTCTGTAGAAACTGCAATTGGACATTCTGAGC
Source organism: Symphalangus syndactylus (assembly GCF_028878055.3). NCBI lineage: Eukaryota > Metazoa > Chordata > Mammalia > Primates > Hylobatidae > Symphalangus > Symphalangus syndactylus. Next base: position 982,043 of record NC_072444.2, on the reverse strand, counting down.
GCTAAGAGGCCTATATTGGGAAAAAGAATGTCTACAAATAAAAACTACACAGAAGAATTGTGTGAAACTTCTTTCTGTTCTGTTTGTTCAACTAAAAGAGTTGAACCTTAGTTTTGATTGAGCCGTTCTGAAACACTCTTTCTGTAGAAAATGCAAATGGAGATTCGGAGCGCTAAGAGGGTAATAGTGGAAAAAGTAATGTCTCCAAATATAAACTACACAGAATCATTCTGTGAAACTTCTTTCTGATCTGTGCATTCAGCTAACAGAGTTAAACCATACTTTTGATTGAGCAGATCTGAACACTCTTTCTGTAGAAAATGCAACTGGACATTTGGAGCGCTAAGAGAGTAGTAGTGGAAAAAGGCATATATTCAAACATAAACTACACAGAAGCATTCTGTGAAACTTCTTTCTGATCTGAGCATTCAGCTAACAGAGGTAAACCATACTTTTGATTGAGCAGTTTTGAAACACTCTGTCTGTAGAAAATGCAACTGGACATTCGTAGCGCTAAGTGGGTAATAGTGGAAAAAAGAATATGTTCAAATATAAACTACACAGAAGCATTGTATGAAACTCCTTTCTGTTCTGTGCATTCAACTAACAGAGTTGAACCTTACTTTTGATTGAGCCTTTCTGAAACACTCTTTCTGTAGAAACTGCAATTGGACATTCTGAGCGCTAAGAGGCCTCTATTGGGAAAAATAATATCTTCAAATAAAAACTACACAGAAGCATTGTGTGAAACTTATTTCTGATATGTTCATTAAGCTAACAGAGTTAAACCATACTTTTGATTGCGCAGTTCTGAACACTCTTTCTGTAGAAAATGCAAGTGGACATTCGGAGCGCTAAGAGGGTAATAGTGGAAAAAGGTATATATTCAAATATAAACTACACAGTAGCATTCTGTGAAAATTCTTTCTGTTCTGTGCATTCAACTAACAGAGTTGAACCTTACTTTTGATTGAGCCGTTCTGAAACACTCTTTCTGTAGAAACTGCAATTGGACATGCTAAGCGCTAAGAGGCCTACATCGGGAAAAAGAATATCTTCAAATAAAAACTACACAGATGCATTCTGTGAAACTTATTTCTGATCTGTAAATTCAGTTAACAGAGATAAAACATATTTTTGATTGAGCAGTTATGAAACACTCTTTTTGTAGAAAATGCAAGTGGAGATTCGGAGCGCTAAGAGGGTAATAGTGGAAAAAGGAATGTCTACAAATGTAAACTACCCAGAATCATTCGGTGAAACTTCTTTCTGATCTGTGCATTCAGCTAACAGAGTTAAACCATACTTTTGATTGAGCAGATCTGAACACTCTTTCTGTAGAAAATGCAACTGGACATTTGGAGCGCTAAGAGCGTAGTAGTGGAAAAAGGAATATATTCAAATATAAACTACACAGAAGCATTCTGTGAAACTTCTTTCTGATCTGAGCATTCAGCTAACAGAGTTAAACCATACTTTTGATTGAGCAGTTTTGAAACACTCTGTCTGTAGAAAATGCAACTGGACATTCGTAGCGCTAAGTGGGTAATAGTGGAAAAACGAATATGTTCAAATATAAACTACACAGAAGCATTGTATGAAACATCTTTCTGTTCTGTGCATTCAACTAACAGACTTGAACCTTACTTTGATTTAGCCGTTCTGAAACACTCTTTCTGTAGAAACTGCAATTGGACATTCTGAGGGCTAAGAGGCCTATATTGGGAAAAAGAATGTCTACAAATAAAAACTACACAGAAGAATTGTGTGAAACTTCTTTCTGTTCTGTTTGTTCAACTAAAAGAGTTGAACCTTAGTTTTGATTGAGCCGTTCTGAAACACTCTTTCTGTAGAAAATGCAAGTGGAGATTCGGAGCGCTAAGAGGGTAATAGTGGAAAAAGGAATGTCTCCAAATATAAACTACACAGAATCATTCTGTGAAACTACTTTCTGATCTGTGCATTCAGCTAACAGAGTTAAACCATACTTTTGATTGAGCAGATCTTGACACTTTTTCTGTAGAAAATGCAACTGGACATTTGGAGCGCTAAGAGAGTAGTAGTGGAAAAAGGAATATATTCAAATATAAACTACACAGAAGCATTCTGTGAAACTTCTTTCTGATCTGAGCATTCAGCTAACAGAGTTAAACCATACTTTTGATTGAGCAGTTCTGAAACACTCTGTCTGTAGAAAATGCAACTGGACATTCGTAGCGCTAAGTGGGTAATAGTGGAAAAAAGAATATGTTCAAATATAAACTACACAGAAGCATTGTATGAAACTTCTTTCTGTTCTGTGCATTCAACTAACAGAGTTGAACCTTACTTTTGATTGAGCCTTTCTGAAACACTCTTTCTGTAGAAACTGCAATTGGACATTCTGAGCGCTAAGAGGCCTCTATTGGGAAAAATAATATCTTCAAATAAAAACTACACAGAAGCATTGTGTGAAACTTATTTCTGATATGTTCATTAAGCTAACAGAGTTAAACCATACTTTTGATTGCGCAGTTCTGAACACTCTTTCTGTAGAAAATGCAAGTGGACATTCGGAGCGCTAAGAGGGTAATAGTGGAAAAAGGAATATATTCAAATATAAACTACACAGTAGCATTCTGTGAAAATTCTTTCTGTCTGTGCATTCAACTAACAGAGTTGAACCTTACTTTTGATTGAGCCGTTCTGAAACACTCTTTCTGTAGAAACTGCAATTGGACATGCTAAGAGCTAAGAGGCCTACATTGGGAAAAAGAATATCTTCAAATAAAAACTACACAGATGCATTCTGTGAAACTTATTTCTGATCTGTAAATTCAGTTAACAGAGATAAAACATATTTTTGATTGAGCAGTTATGAAACACTCTTTTTGTAGAAAATGCAAGTGGAGATTCGGAGCGCTAAGAGGGTAATAGTGGAAAAAGGAATGTCTTCAAATATAAACTACACAGAATCATTCGGTGAAACTTCTTTCTGATCTGTGCATTCAGCTAACAGAGTTAAACCATATTTTTGATTGAGCAGATCTGAACACTCTTTCTGTAGAAAATGCAACTGGACATTTGGAGCGCTAAGAGCGTAGTAGTGGAAAAAGGAATATATTCAAATATAAACTACACAGAAGCATTCTGTGAAACTTCTTTCTGATCTGAGCATTCAGCTAACAGAGTTAAACCATACTTTTGATTGAGCAGTTTTGAAACACTCTGTCTGTAGGAAATGCAACTGGACATTCGTAGCGCTAACTGGGTAATAGTGGAAAAAAGACTATGTTCAAATATAAACTACACAGAAGCATTGTATGAAACTTCTTTCTGTTCTGTGCATTCCACTAACAGAGTTGAACCTTACTTTTGATTGAGCCGTTCTGAAACACTCTTTCTGTAGAAACTGAAATTGGACATTCTGAGCGCTAAGAGGCCTCTATGGGGAAAAATAATATCTTCAAATAAAAACTACACAGAAGCATTGTGTGAAGCTTATTTCTGATATGTTCATTAAGCTAACAGAGTTAAACCATACTTTTGATTGCGCAGTTCTGAACACTCTTTCTGTAGAAAATGCAAGTGGACATTCGGAGCGCTAAGAGGGTAATAGTGGAAAAAGGAATATATTCAAATATAAACTACACAGTAGCATTCTGTGAAAATTCTTTCTGTTCTGTGCATTCAACTAACAGAGTTGAACCTTATTTTTGATTAAGCCGTTCTGAAACACTCTTTCTGTAGAAACTGCAATTGGACATGCTAAGCGCTAAGAGGCCTACATTGGGAAAAAGAATATCTTCAAATAAAAACTACACAGATGCATTCTGTGAAACTTATTTCTGATCTGTAAATTCAGTTAACAGAGATAAAACATATTTTTGATTGAGCAGTTATGAAACACTCTTTTTGTAGAAAATGCAAGTGGAGATTCGGAGCGCTAAGAGGGTAATAGTGGAAAAAGGAATGTCTTCAAATATAAACTACACAGAATCATTCGGTGAAACTTCTTTCTGATCTGTGCATTCAGCTAACAGAGTTAAACCATATTTTTGATTGAGCAGATCTGAACACTCTTTCTGTAGAAAATGCAACTGGACATTTGGAGCGCTAAGAGATTAGTAGTGGAAAAAGGTATATATTCAAATATAAACTACACAGAAGCATTCTGTGAAACTTCTTTCTGATCTGAGCATTCAGCTAACAGAGTTAAACCATACTTTTGATTGAGCAGTTTTGAAACACTCTGTCTGTAGAAAATGCAACTGGACATTCGTAGCGCTAAGTGGGTAATAGTGGAAAAAAGAATATGTTCAAATATAAACTACACAGAAGCATTGTATGAAACTTCTTTCTGTTCTGTGCATTCAACTAACAGAGTTGAACCTTACTTTTGATTGGGCCTTTCTGAAACACTCTTTCTGTAGAAACTGCAATTGGACATTCTGAGCGCTAAGAGGCCTCTATTGGGAAAAATAATCTCTTCAAATAAAAACTACACAGAAGCATTGTGTGAAACTTATTTCTGATATGTTCATTAAGCTAACAGAGTTAAACCATACTTTTGATTGCGCAGTTCTGAACACTCTTTCTGTAGAAAATGCAAGTAGACATTCGGAGCGCTAAGAGGGTAATAGTGGAAAAAGGAATATATGCAAATATAAACTACACAGTAGCATTCTGTGAAAATTCTTCCTGTTCTGTGCATTCAACTAACAGAGTTGAACCTTACTTTTGATTGAGCCGTTCTGAAACACTCTTTCTGTAGAAACTGCAAGTGGACATGCTAAGCGCTAAGAGGCCTACATTGGGAAAAAGAATATCTTCAAATAAAAACTACACAGATGCATTCTGTGAAACTTATTTCTGATCTGTAAATTCAGTTAACAGAGATAAAACATATTTTTGATTGAGCAGTTATGAAACACTCTTTTTGTAGAAAATGCAAGTGGGGATTCGGAGCGCTAAGTGGGTAATAGTGGAAAAAGGAATGTCTTCAAATATAAACTACACAGAATCATTCGGTGAATCTTCTTTCTGATCTGTGCATTCAGCTAACAGAGTTAAACCATACTTTTAATTGAGCAGATCTGAACACTCTTTCTGTAGAAAATGCAACTGGACATTTGGAGCGCTAAGAGCGTAGTAGTGGATTAAGGAATATATTCAAATATAAACTACACAGAAGCATTCTGTGAAACTTCTTTCTGATCTGAGCATTCAGCTAACAGAGTTAAACCATACTTTTGATTGAGCAGTTTTGAAACACTCAGTCTGTAGAAAATGCAACTGGACATTCGTAGCGCTAAGTGGGTAATAGTGGAAAAAAGATTATGTTCAAATATAAACTACACAGAATCATTGTATGAAACTTCTTTCTGTTCTGTGCATTCAACTAACAGAGTTGAAACTTACTTTTGATTGAGCCGTTCTGAAACCCTATTTCTGTAGAAACTGCAATTGGACATTCTGAGCGCTAAGAGGCCTATATTGGGAAAAAGAATGTCTACAAATAAAAACTACACAGAAGAATTGTGTGAAACTTCTTTCTGTTCTGTTTGTTCAACTAAAAGAGTTGAACCTTAGTTTTGATTGAGCCGTTCTGAAACACTCTTTCTGTAGAAAATGCAAGTGGAGATTCGGAGCGCTAAGAGGGTAATAGTGGAAGAAGGAATGTCTCCAAATATAAACTACACAGAATCATTCTGTGAAACTTCTTTCTGATCTGTGCATTCAGCTAACAGAGTTAAACCATACTTTTGATTGAGCAGATCTGAACACTCTTTCTGTAGAAAATGCAACTGGACATTTGGAGCGCTAAGAGAGTAGTAGTGGAAAAAGGAATATATTCAAATATAAACTACACAGAAGCATTCTGTGAAACTTCTTTCTGATCTGAGCATTCAGCTAACAGAGTTAAACCATACTTTTGATTGAGCAGTTTTGAAACACTCTGTCTGTAGAAAATGCAACTGGACATTCGTAGCGCTAAGTGGGTAATAGTGGAAAAAAGAATATGTTCAAATATAAAGTACACAGAAGCACTGTATGAAACTCCTTTCTGTTCTGTGCATTCAACTAACAGAGTTGAACCTTACTTTTGATTGAGCCGTTCTGAAACACTCTTTCTGTAGAAACTGCAATTGGACATTCTGAGCGCTAAGAGGCCTATATTGGGAAAAAGAATATCTACAAATAAAAACTACACAGAAGAATTGTGTGAAACTTCTTTCTGTTCTGTTTGTTCAACTAAAAGAGTTGAACCTTAGTTTTGATTGAGCCGTTCTGAAACACTCTTTCTGTAGAAAATGCAAGTGGAGATTCGGAGCGCTAAGAGGGTAATAGTGGAAAAAGGAATGTCTCCAAATATAAACTACACAGAATCATTCTGTGAAACTTCTTTCTGATCTGTGCATTCAGCTAACAGAGTTAAACCATACTTTTGATTGAGCAGATCTGAACACTCTTTCTGTAGAAAATGCAACTGGACATTTGGAGCGCTAAGAGAGTAGTAGTGGAAAAAGGAATATATTCATATATAAACTACACAGAAGCATTCTGTGAAACTTCTTTCTGATATGAGCATTCAGCTAACAGAGTTAAACCATACTTTTGATTGAGCAGTTTTGAAACTCTCTGTCTGTAGGAAATGCAACTGGACATTCGTAGCGCTAACTGGGTAATAGTGGAAAAAAGAATATGTTCAAATATAAACTACACAGAAGCATTGTATGAAACTTCTTTCTGTTCTGTGCATTCAACTAACAGAGTTGAACCTTACTTTTGATTGAGCCGTTCTGAAACACTCTTTCTGTAGAAACTGAAATTGGACATTCTGAGCGCTAAGAGGCCTCTATGGGGAAAAATAATATCTTCAAATAAAAACTACACAGAAGCATTGTGTGAAACTTATTTCTGATATGTTCATTAAGCTAACAGAGTTAAACCATACTTTTGATTGCGCAGTTATGAACACTCTTTCTGTTGAAAATGCAAGTGGACATTCGGAGCGCTAAGAGGGTAATAGTGGAAAAAGGAATATATTCAAATATAAACTACACAGTAGCATTCTGTGAAAATTCTTTCTGTTCTGTGCATTCAACTAACAGAGTTGAACCTTATTTTTGATTAAGCCGTTCTGAAACACTCTTTCTGTAGAAACTGCAATTGGACATGCTAAGCGCTAAGAGGCCTACATTGGGAAAAAGAATATCTTCAAATAAAAACTACACAGATGCATTCTGTGAAACTTATTTCTGATCTGTAAATTCAGTTAACAGAGATAAAACATATTTTTGATTGAGCAGTTATGAAACACTCTTTTTGTAGAAAATGCAAGTGGAGATTCGGAGCGCTAAGAGGGTAATAGTGGAAAAAGGAATGTCTTCAAATATAAACTACACAGAATCATTCGGTGAAACTTCTTTCTGATCTGTGCATTCAGCTAACAGAGTTAAACCATATTTTTGATTGAGCAGATCTGAACACTCTTTCTGTAGAAAATGCAACTGGACATTTGGAGCGCTAAGAGCGTAGTAGTGGAAAAAGGAATATATTCAAATATAAACTACAGAGAAGCATTCTGTGAAACTTCTTTCTGATCTGAGCATTCAGCTAACAGAGTTAAACCATACTTTTGATTGAGCAGTTTTGAAACACTCTGTCTGTAGGAAATGCAACTGGACATTCGTAGCGCTAACTGGGTAACAGTGGAAAAAAGAATATGTTCAAATATAAACTACACAGAAGCATTGTATGAAACTTCTTTCTGTTCTGTGCATTCAACTAACAGAGTTGAACCTTACTTTTGATTGAGCCGTTCTGAAACACTCTTTCTGTAGAAACTGCAATTGGACATTCTGAGCGCTAAGAGGCCTCTATTGGGAAAAAGAATGTCTACAAATAAAAACTACACAGAAGAATTGTGTGAAACTTCTTTCTGTTCTGTTTGTTCAACTAAAAGAGTTGAACCTTAGTTTTGATTGTGCCGTTCTGAAACACTCTTTCTGTAGAAAATGCAAGTGGAGATTCGGAGCGCTAAGAGGGTAATAGTGGAAAAAGGAATGTCTCCAAATATAAACTACACAGAATCATTCTGTGAAACTTCTTTCTGATCTGTGGATTCAGCTAACAGAGTTAAACCATACTATTGATTGAGCAGATCTGAACACTCTTTCTGTAGAAAATGCAACTGGACATTTGGAGCGCTAAGAGATTAGTAGTGGAAAAAGGTATATATTCAAATATAAACTACACAGAAGCATTCTGTGAAACTTCTTTCTGATCTGAGCATTCAGCTAACAGAGTTAAACCATACTTTTGATTGAGCAGTTTTGAAACACTCTGTCTGTAGAAAATGCAACTGGACATTCGTAGCGCTAAGTGGGTAATAGTGGAAAAAAGAATATGTTCAAATATAAACTACACAGAAGCATTGTATGAAACTTCTTTCTGTTCTGTGCATTCAACTAACAGAGTTGAACCTTACTTTGATTGAGCCTTTCTGAAACACTCTTTCTGTAGAAACTGCAATTGGACATTCTGAGCGCTAAGAGGCCTCTATTGGGAAAAATAATCTCTTCAAATAAAAACTACACAGAAGCATTGTGTGAAACTTATTTCTGATATGTTCATTAAGCTAACAGAGTTAAACCATACTTTTGATTGGGCAGTTCTGAACACTCTTTCTGTAGAAAATGCAAGTGGACATTCGGAGCGCTAAGAGGGTAATAGTGGAAAAAGGAATATATGCAAATATAAACTACACAGTAGCATTCTGTGAAAATTCTTCCTGTTCTGTGCATTCAACTAACAGAGTTGAACCTTACTTTTGATTGAGCCGTTCTGAAACACTCTTTCTGTAGAAACTGCAAGTGGACATGCTAAGCGCTAAGAGGCCTACATTGGGAAAAAGAATATCTTCAAATAAAAACTACACAGATGCATTCTGTGAAACTTATTTCTGATCTGTAAATTCAGTTAACAGAGATAAAACATATTTTTGATTGAGCAGTTATGCAACACTCTTTTTGTAGAAAATGCAAGTGGGGATTCGGAGCGCTAAGTGGGTAATAGTGGAAAAAGGAATGTCTTCAAATATAAACTACACAGAATCATTCGGTGAATCTTCTTTCTGATCTGTGCATTCAGCTAACAGAGTTAAACCATACTTTTAATTGAGCAGATCTGAACACTCTTTCTGTAGAAAATGCAACTGGACATTTGGAGCGCTAAGAGCATAGTAGTGGAATAAGGAATATATTCAAATATAAACTACACAGAAGCATTCTGTGAAACTTCTTTCTGATCTGAGCATTCAGCTAACAGAGTTAAACCATACTTTTGATTGAGCAGTTTTGAAACACTCAGTCTGTAGAAAATGCAACTGGACATTCGTAGCGCTAAGTGGGTAATAGTGGAAAAAAGATTATGTTCAAATATAAACTACACAGAATCATTGTATGAAACTTCTTTCTGTTCTGTGCATTCAACTAACAGAGTTGAAACTTACTTTTGATTGAGCCGTTCTGAAACCCTATTTCTGTAGAAACTGCAATTGGACATTCTGAGCGCTAAGAGGCCTATATTGGGAAAAAGAATGTCTACAAATAAAAACTACACAGAAGAATTGTGTGAAACTTCTTTCTGTTCTGTTTGTTCAACTAAAAGAGTTGAACCTTAGTTTTGATTGAGCCGTTCTGAAACACTCTTTCTGTAGAAAATGCAAGTGGAGATTCGGAGCGCTAAGAGGGTAATAGTGGAAAAAGGAATGTCTCCAAATATAAACTACACAGAATCATTCTGTGAAACTTCTTTCTGATCTGTGCATTCAGCTAACAGAGTTAAACCATACTTTTGATTGAGCAGATCTGAACACTCTTTCTGTAGAAAATGCAACTGGACATTTGGAGCGCTAAGGGAGTAGTAGTGGAAAAAGGAATATATTCAAATATAAACTACACAGAAGCATTCTGTGAAACTTCCTTCTGATCTGAGCATTCAGCTAACAGAGTTAAACCATACTTTTGATTGAGCAGTTTTGAAACACTCTGTCTGTAGAAAATGCAACTGGACATTCGTAGCGCTAAGTGGGTAATAGTGGAAAAAAGAATATGTTCAAATATAAACTACACAGAAGCACTGTATGAAACTTCTTTCTGTTCTGTGCATTCAACTAACAGAGTTGAACCTTACTTTTGATTGAGCCGTTCTGAAACACTCTTTCTGTAGAAACTGCAATTGGACATTCTGAGCGCTAAGAGGCCTATATTGGGAAAAAGAATATCTACAAATAAAAACTACACAGAAGAATTGTGTGAAACTTCTTTCTGTTCTGTTTGTTCAACTAAAAGAGTTGAACCTTAGTTTTGATTGAGCCGTTCTGAAACACTCTTTCTGTAGAAAATGCAAGTGGAGATTCGGAGCGCTAAGAGGGTAATAGTGGAAAAAGGAATGTCTCCAAATATAAACTACACAGAATCATTCTGTGAAACTTCTTTCTGATCTGTGCATTCAGCTAACAGAGTTAAACCATACTTTTGATTGAGCAGATCTGAACACTCTTTCTGTAGAAAATGCAACTGGACATTTGGAGCGCTAAGAGAGTAGTAGTGGAAAAAGGAATATATTCAAATATAAACTACACAGAAGCATTCTGTGAAACTTCTTTCTGACATGAGCATTCAGCTAACAGAGTTAAACCATACTTTTGATTGAGCAGTTTTGAAACACTCTGTCTGTACAAAATGCAACTGGACATTCGTAGTGCTAAGTGGGTAATAGTGGAAAAAAGAATATGTTCAAATATAAACTACACATAAGCATTGTATGAAACTTCTTTCTTTTCTGTGCATTCAACTAACAGAGTTGAACCTTACTTTTGATTGAGCCTTTCTGAAACACTCTTTCTGTAGAAACTGCAATTGGACATTCTGAGCGCTAAGAGGCCTCTATGGGGAAAAATAATATCTTCAAATAAAAACTACACAGAAGCATTGTGTGAAACTTATTTCTGATATGTTCATTAAGCTAACAGAGTTAAACCATACTTTTGATTGCGCAGTTCTGAACACTCTTTCTGTAGAAAATGCAAGTGGACATTCGGAGCGCTAAGAGGGTAATAGTGGAAAAAGGAATATATGCAAATATAAACTACACAGTAGCATTCTGTGAAAATTCTTCCTGTTCTGTGCATTCAACTAAAAGGGTTGAACCTTACTTTTGATTGAGCCGTTCTGAAACACTCTTTCTGTAGAAACTGCAAGTGGACATGCTAAGCGCTAAGAGGCCTTCATTGGGAAAAAGAATATCTTCAAATAAAAACTACACAGATGCATTCTGTGAAACTTATTTCTGATCTGTAAATTCAGTTAACAGAGATAAAACATATTTTTGATTGAGCAGTTATGAAACACTCTTTTTGTAGAAAATGCAAGTGGGGATTCGGAGCGCTAAGTGGGTAATAGTGGAAAAAGGAATGTCTTCAAATATAAACTACACAGAATCATTCGGTGAATCTTCTTTCTGATCTGTGCATTCAGCTAACAGAGTTAAACCATACTTTTAATTGAGCAGATCTGAACACTCTTTCTGTAGAAAATGCAACTGGACATTTGGAGCGCTAAGAGCGTAGTAGTGGAATAAGGAATATATTCAAATATAAACTACACAGAAGCATTCTGTGAAACTTCTTTCTGATCTGAGCATTCAGCTAACAGAGTTAAACCATACTTTTGATTGAGCAGTTTTGAAACACTCAGTCTGTAGAAAATGCAACTGGACATTCGTAGCGCTAAGTGGGTAATAGTGGAAAAAAGATTATGTTCAAATATAAACTACACAGAAGCATTGTATGAAACTTCTTTCTGTTCTGTGCATTCAACTAACAGAGTTGAAACTTACTTTTGATTGAGCCGTTCTGAAACCCTATTTCTGTAGAAACTGCAATTGGACATTCTGAGCGCTAAGAGGCCTATATTGGGAAAAAGAATGTCTACAAATAAAAACTACACAGAAGAATTGTGTGAAACTTCTTTCTGTTCTGTTTGTTCAACTAAAAGAGTTGAACCTTAGTTTTGATTGAGCCGTTCTGAAACACTCTTTCTGTAGAAAATGCAAGTGGAGTTTCGGAGCGCTAAGAGGGTAATAGTGGAAAAAGGAATGTCTCCAAATAAAAACTACACAGAATCATTCTGTGAAACTTCTTTCTGATCTGTGCATTCAGCTAACAGAGTTAAACCATACTTTTGATTGAGCAGATCTGAACACTCTTTCTGTAGAAAATGCAACTGGACATTTGGAGCGCTAAGAGAGTAGTAGTGGAAAAAGGAATATATTCAAATATAAACTACACAGAAGCATTCTGTGAAACTTCTTTCTGATCTGAGCATTCAGCTAACAGAGTTAAACCATACTTTTGATTGAGCAGTTTTGAAACACTCTGTCTGTAGAAAATGCAACTGGACATTCGTAGCGCTAAGTGGGTAATAGTGGAAAAAAGAATATGTTCAAATATAAACTACACAGAAGCACTGTATGAAACTTCTTTCTGTTCTGTGCATTCAACTAACAGAGTTGAACCTTACTTTTGATTGAGCCGTTCTGAAACACTCTTTCTGTAGAAACTGCAATTGGACATTCTGAGCGCTAAGAGGCCTATATTGGGAAAAAGAATATCTACAAATAAAAACTACACAGAAGAATTGTGAAACTTCTTTCTGTTCTGTTTGTTCAACTAAAAGAGTTGAACCTTAGTTTTGATTGAGCCGTTCTGAAACACTCTTTCTGTAGAAAATGCAAGTGGAGATTCGGAGCGCTAAGAGGGTAATAGTGGAAAAAGGAATGTCTCCAAATATAAACTACACAGAATCATTCTGTGAAACTTCTTTCTGATATGTGCATTCAGCTAACAGAGTTAAACCATACTTTTGATTGAGCAGATCTGAACACTCTTTCTGTAGAAAATGCAACTGGACATTTGGAGCGCTAAGAGAGTAGTAGTGGAAAAAGGAATATATTCAAATATAAACTACACAGAAGCATTCTGTGAAACTTCTTTCTGATATGAGCATTCAGCTAACAGAGTTAAACCATACTTTTGATTGAGCAGTTTTGAAACACTCTGTCTGTAGAAAATGCAACTGGACATTCGTAGCGCTAAGTGGGTAATAGTGGAAAAAAGAATATGTTCAAATATAAACTACACAGAAGCATTGTATGAAACTTCTTTCTGTTCTGTGCATTCAACTAACAGAGTTGAACCTTACTTTTGATTGAGCCTTTCTGAAACACTCTTTCTGTAGAAACTGCAATTGGACATTCTGAGCGCTAAAAGGCATCTATTGGGAAAAATAATATCTTCAAATAAAAACTACACAGAAGCATTGTGTGAAACTTCTTTCTGATATGTTCATTAAGCTAACAGAGTTAAACCATACTTTTGATTGCGCAGTTCTGAACACTCTTTCTGTAGAAAATGCAAGTGGACATTCGGAGCGCTAAGAGGGTAATAGTGGAAAAAGGAATATATTCAAATATAAACTACACAGTAGCATTCTGTGAAAATTCTTTCTGTTCTGTGCATTCAACTAACAGAGTTGAACCTTACTTTTGATTAAGCCGTTCTGAAACACTCTTTCTGTAGAAACTGCAATTGGACATGCTAAGCGCTAAGAGGCCTACATTGGGAAAAAGAATATCTTCAAATAAAAACTACACAGATGCATTCTGTGAAACTTATTTCTGATCTGTAAATTCAGTTAACAGAGATAAAACATATTTTTGATTGAGCAGTTATGAAACACTCTTTTTTAGAAAATGCAAGTGGAGATTCGGAGCGCTAAGAGGGTAATAGTGGAAAAAGGAATGTCTTCAAATATAAACTACACAGAATCATTCGGTGAAACTTCTTTCTGATCTGTGCATTCAGCTAACAGAGTTAAACCATATTTTTGATTGAACAGATCTGAACACTCTTTCTGTAGAAAATGCAACTGGACATTTGGAGCGCTAAGAGCGTAGTAGTGGAAAAAGGAATATATTCAAATATAAACTACACAGAAGCATTCTGTGAAACTTCTTTCTGATCTGAGCATTCAGCTAACAGATTTAAACCATACTTTTGATTGAGCAGTTTTGAAACACTCTGTCTGTAGAAAATGCAACTGGATATTCGTAGCGCTAAGTGGGTAATAGTGGAAAAAAGAATATGTTCAAATATAAACTACACAGAAGCATTGTATGAAACTTCTTTCTGTTCTGTGCATTCAACTAACAGAGTTGAACCTTACTTTTGATTGAGCCGTTCTGAAACACTCTTTCTGTAGAAACTGAAATTGGAAATTCTGAGCGCTAAGAGGCCTATATTGGGAAAAAGAATGTCTACAAATAAAAACTACACAGAAGAATTGTGTGAAACTTCTTTCTGTTCTGTTTGTTCAACTAAAAGAGTTGAACCTTAGTTTTGATTGAGCCGTTCTGAAACACTCTTTCTGTAGAAAATGCAAGTGGAGATTCGGAGCGCTAAGAGGGTAATAGTGGAAAAAGGAATGTCTCCAAATATAAACTACACAGAATCATTCTGTGAAACTTCTTTCTGATCTGTGCATTCAGCTAACAGAGTTAAACCATACTTTTGATTGAGCAGATCTGAACACTCTTTCTGTAGAAAATGCAACTGGACATTTGGAGCGCTAAGAGAGTAGTAGTGGAAAAAGGAATATATTCAAATATAAACTACACAGAAGCATTCTGTGAAACTTCTTTCTGATCTGAGCATTCAGCTAACAGAGTTAAACCATACTTTTGATTGAGCAGTTTTGAAACACTCTGTCTGTAGAAAATGCAACTGGACATTCGTAGCGCTAAGTGGGTAATAGTGGAAAAAAGAATATGTTCAAATATAAACTACACAGAAGCATTGTATGAAACTTCTTTCTGTTCTGTGCATTCAACTAACAGAGTTGAACCTTACTTTTGATTGAGCCGTTCTGAAACACTCTTTCTGTGGAAACTGCAATTGGACATTCTGAGCGCTAAGAGGCCTATATTGGGAAAAAGAATGTCTACATATAAAAACTACACAGAAGAATTGTGTGAAACTTCTTTCTGTTCTGTTTGTTCAACTAAAAGAGTTGAACCTTAGTTTTGATTGAGCCGTTCTGAAACACTCTTTCTGTAGAAAATGCAAGTGGAGATTCGGAGCGCTAAGAGGGTAATAGTGGAAAAAGGAATGTCTCCAAATATAAACTACACAGAATCATTCTGTGAAACTTCTTTCTGATCTGTGCATTCAGCTAACAGATTTAAACCATACTTTTGATTGAGCAGATCTGAACACTCTTTCTGTAGAAAATGCAACTGGACATTTGGAGCGCTAAGAGAGTAGTAGTGGAAAAAGGAATATATTCAAATATAAACTACACAGAAGCATTCTGTGAAACATCTTTCTGATCTGAGGATTCAGCTAACAGAGTTAAACCATACTTTTGATTCAGCAGTTTTGAAACACTCTGTCTGTAGAAAATGCAACTGGACATTCGTAGCGCTAAGTGGGTAATAGTGGAAAAAAGAATATGTTCAAATATAAACTACACAGAAGCATTGTATGAAACATCTTTCTGTTCTGTGCATTCAACTAACAGAGTTGAACCTTACTTTTGATTGAGCCTTTCTGAAACACTCTTTCTGTAGAAACTGCAATTGGACATTCTGAGCGCTAAGAGGCCTCTATTGGGAAAAATAATATCTTCAAATAAAAACTACACAGAAGCATTGTGTGAAACTTATTTCTGATATGTTCATTAAGCTAACAGAGTTAAACCATACTTTTGATTGCGCAGTTCTGAACACTCTTTCTGTAGAAAATGCAAGTGGACATTCGGAGCGCTAAGAGGGTAATAGTGGAAAAAGGAATATATTCAAATATAAACTACACAGTAGCATTCTGTGAAAATTCTTTCTGTTCTGTGCATTCAACTAACAGAGTTGAACCTTACTTTTGATTGAGCCGTTCTGAAACACTCTTTCTGTAGAAACTGCAATTGGACATGCTAAGCGCTAAGAGGCCTACATTGGGAAAAAGAATATCTTCAAATAAAAACTACACAGATGCATTGTGTGAAACTTATTTCTGATCTGTAAATTCAGTTAACAGAGATAAAACATATTTTTGATTGAGCAGTTATGAAACACTCTTTTTGTAGAAAATGCAAGTGGAGATTCGGAGCGCTAAGAGGGTAATAGTGAAAAAGGAATGTCTTCAAATATAAACTACACTGAATCATTCGGTGAAACTTCTTTCTGATCTGTGCATTCAGCTAAGACTTAAACCATATTTTTGATTGAGCAGATCTGAACACTCTTTCTGTAGAAAATGCAACTGGACATTTGGAGCGCTAAGAGCGTAGTAGTGGAAAAAGGAATATATTCAAATATAAACTACACAGAAGCATTCTGTGAAACTTCTTTCTGATCTGAGCATTCAGCTAACAGAGTTAAACCATACTTTTGATTGAGCAGTTTTGAAACACTCTGTCTGTAGAAAATGCAACTGGACATTCGTAGCGCTAAGTGGGTAATAGTGGAAAAAAGAATATGTTCAAATATAAACTACACAGAAGCATTGTATGAAACTTCTTTCTGTTCTGTGCATTCAACTAACAGAGTTGAACCTTACTTTTGATTGAGCCTTTCTGAAACACTCTTTCTGTAGAAACTGCAATTGGACATTCTGAGCGCTAAGAGGCCTCTATTGGGAAAAATAATATCTTCAAATAAAAACTACACAGAAGCATTGTGTGAAACTTATTTCGGATATGTTCATTAAGCTAACAGAGTTAAACCATACTTTTGATTGCGCAGTTCTGAACACTCTTTCTGTAGAAAATGCAAGTGGACATTCGGAGCGCTAAGAGGGTAATAGTGGAAAAAGGAATATATTCAAATATAAACTACACAGTAGCATTCTGTGAAAATTCTTTCTGTTCTGTGCATTCAACTAACAGAGTTGAACCTTACTTTTGATTAAGCCGTTCTGAAACACTCTTTCTGTAGAAACTGCAATTGGACATGCTAAGCGCTAAGAGGCCTACATTGGGAAAAAGAATATCTTCAAATAAAAACTACACAGATGCATTCTGTGAAACTTATTTCTGATCTGTAAATTCAGTTAACAGAGATAAAACATATTTTTGATTGAGCAGTTATGAAACACTCTTTTTGTAGAAAATGCAAGTGGAGATTCGGAGCGCTAAGAGGGTAATAGTGGAAAAAGGAATGTCTTCAAATATAAACTACACAGAATCATTCGGTGAAACTTCTTTCTGATCTGTGCATTCAGCTAACAGAGTTAAACCATATTTTTGATTGAGCAGATCTGAACACTCTTTCTGTAGAAAATGCAACTGGACATTTGGAGCGCTAAGAGCGTAGTAGTGGAAAAAGGAATATATTCAAATATAAACTACACAGAAGCATTCTGTGAAACTTCTTTCTGATCTGAGCATTCAGCTAACAGATTTAAACCATACTTTTGATTGAGCAGTTTTGAAACACTCTGTCTGTAGAAAATGCAACTGGATATTCGTAGCGCTAAGTGGGTAATAGTGGAAAAAAGAATATGTTCAAATATAAACTACACAGAAGCATTGTATGAAACTTCTTTCTGTTCTGTGCATTCAACTAACAGAGTTGAACCTTACTTTTGATTGAGCCGTTCTGAAACACTCTTTCTGTAGAAACTGAAATTGGAAATTCTGAGCGCTAAGAGGCCTATATTGGGAAAAAGAATGTCTACAAATAAAAACTACACAGAAGAATTGTGTGAAACTTCTTTCTGTTCTGTTTGTTCAACTAAAAGAGTTGAACCTTAGTTTTGATTGAGTCGTTCTGAAACACTCTTTCTGTAGAAAATGCAAGTGGAGATTCGGAGCGCTAAGAGGGTAATAGTGGAAAAAGGAATGTCTCCAAATATAAACTACACAGAATCATTCTGTGAAACTTCTTTCTGATCTGTGCATTCAGCTAACAGAGTTAAACCATACTTTTGATTGAGCAGATCTGAACACTCTTTCTGTAGAAAATGCAACTGGACATTTGGAGCGCTAAGAGAGTAGTAGTGGAAAAAGGAATATATTCAAATATAAACTACACAGAAGCATTCTGTGAAACTTCTTTCTGATCTGAGCATTCAGCTAACAGATTTAAACCATACTTTTGATTGAGCAGTTTTGAAACACTCTGTCTGTAGAAAATGCAACTGGATATTCGTAGCGCTAAGTGGGTAATAGTGGAAAAAAGAATATGTTCAAATATAAACTACACAGAAGCATTGTATGAAACTTCTTTCTGTTCTGTGCATTCAACTAACAGAGTTGAACCTTACTTTTGATTGAGCCGTTCTGAAACACTCTTTCTGTAGAAACTGAAATTGGAAATTCTGAGCGCTAAGAGGCCTATATTGGGAAAAAGAATGTCTACAAATAAAAACTACACAGAAGAATTGTGTGAAACTTCTTTCTGTTCTGTTTGTTCAACTAAAAGAGTTGAACCTTAGTTTTGATTGAGCCGTTCTGAAACACTCTTTCTGTAGAAAATGCAAGTGGAGATTCGGAGCGCTAAGAGGGTAATAGTGGAAAAAGGAATGTCTCCAAATATAAACTACACAGAATCATTCTGTGAAACTTCTTTCTGATCTGTGCATTCAGCTAACAGAGTTAAACCATACTTTTGATTGAGCAGATCTGAACACTCTTTCTGTAGAAAATGCAACTGGACATTTGGAGCGCTAAGAGAGTAGTAGTGGAAAAAGGAATATATTCAAATATAAACTACACAGAAGCATTCTGTGAAACTTCTTTCTGATCTGAGCATTCAGCTAACAGAGTTAAACCATACTTTTGATTGAGCAGTTTTGAAACACTCTGTCTGTAGAAAATGCAACTGGACATTCGTAGCGCTAAGTGGGTAATAGTGGAAAAAAGAATATGTTCAAATATAAACTACACAGAAGCATTGTATGAAACTTCTTTCTGTTCTGTGCATTCAACTAACAGAGTTGAACCTTACTTTTGATTGAGCCGTTCTGAAACACTCTTTCTGTGGAAACTGCAATTGGACATTCTGAGCGCTAAGAGGCCTATATTGGGAAAAAGAATGTCTACATATAAAAACTACACAGAAGAATTGTGTGAAACTTCTTTCTGTTCTGTTTGTTCAACTAAAAGAGTTGAACCTTAGTTTTGATTGAGCCGTTCTGAAACACTCTTTCTGTAGAAAATGCAAGTGGAGATTCGGAGCGCTAAGAGGGTAATAGTGGAAAAAGGAATGTCTCCAAATATAAACTACACAGAATCATTCTGTGAAACTTCTTTCTGATCTGTGCATTCAGCTAACAGATTTAAACCATACTTTTGATTGAGCAGATCTGAACACTCTTTCTGTAGAAAATGCAACTGGACATTTGGAGCGCTAAGAGAGTAGTAGTGGAAAAAGGAATATATTCAAATATAAACTACACAGAAGCATTCTGTGAAACATCTTTCTGATCTGAGGATTCAGCTAACAGAGTTAAACCATACTTTTGATTGAGCAGTTTTGAAACACTCTGTCTGTAGAAAATGCAACTGGACATTCGTAGCGCTAAGTGGGTAATAGTGGAAAAAAGAATATGTTCAAATATAAACTACACAGAAGCATTGTATGAAACATCTTTCTGTTCTGTGCATTCAACTAACAGAGTTGAACCTTACTTTTGATTGAGCCTTTCTGAAACACTCTTTCTGTAGAAACTGCAATTGGACATTCTGAGCGCTAAGAGGCCTCTATTGGGAAAAATAATATCTTCAAATAAAAACTACACAGAAGCATTGTGTGAAACTTATTTCTGATATGTTCATTAAGCTAACAGAGTTAAACCATACTTTTGATTGCGCAGTTCTGAACACTCTTTCTGTAGAAAATGCAAGTGGACATTCGGAGCGCTAAGAGGGTAATAGTGGAAAAAGGAATATATTCAAATATAAACTACACAGTAGCATTCTGTGAAAATTCTTTCTGTTCTGTGCATTCAACTAACAGAGTTGAACCTTACTTTTGATTGAGCCGTTCTGAAACACTCTTTCTGTAGAAACTGCAATTGGACATGCTAAGCGCTAAGAGGCCTACATTGGGAAAAAGAATATCTTCAAATAAAAACTACACAGATGCATTGTGTGAAACTTATTTCTGATCTGTAAATTCAGTTAACAGAGATAAAACATATTTTTGATTGAGCAGTTATGAAACACTCGTTTTGTAGAAAATGCAAGTGGAGATTCGGAGCGCTAAGAGGGTAATAGTGAAAAAGGAATGTCTTCAAATATAAACTACACTGAATCATTCGGTGAAACTTCTTTCTGATCTGTGCATTCAGCTAAGACTTAAACCATATTTTTGATTGAGCAGATCTGAACACTCTTTCTGTAGAAAATGCAACTGGACATTTGGAGCGCTAAGAGCGTAGTAGTGGAAAAAGGAATATATTCAAATATAAACTACACAGAAGCATTCTGTGAAACTTCTTTCTGATCTGAGCATTCAGCTAACAGAGTTAAACCATACTTTTGATTGAGCAGTTTTGAAACACTCTGTCTGTAGAAAATGCAACTGGACATTCGTAGCGCTAAGTGGGTAATAGTGGAAAAAAGAATATGTTCAAATATAAACTACACAGAAGCATTGTATGAAACTTCTTTCTGTTCTGTGCATTCAACTAACAGAGTTGAACCTTACTTTTGATTGAGCCTTTCTGAAACACTCTTTCTGTAGAAACTGCAATTGGACATTCTGAGCGCTAAGAGGCCTCTATTGGGAAAAATAATATCTTCAAATAAAAACTACACAGAAGCATTGTGTGAAACTTATTTCTGATATGTTCATTAAGCTAACAGAGTTAAACCATACTTTTGATTGCGCAGTTCTGAACACTCTTTCTGTAGAAAATGCAAGTGGACATTCGGAGCGCTAAGAGGGTAATAGTGGAAAAAGGAATATATTCAAATATAAACTACACAGTAGCATTCTGTGAAAATTCTTTCTGTTCTGTGCATTCAACTAACAGAGTTGAACCTTACTTTTGATTAAGCCGTTCTGAAACACTCTTTCTGTAGAAACTGCAATTGGACATGCTAAGCGCTAAGAGGCCTACATTGGGAAAAAGAATATCTTCAAATAAAAACTACACAGATGCATTCTGTGAAACTTATTTCTGATCTGTAAATTCAGTTAACAGAGATAAAACATATTTTTGATTGAGCAGTTATGAAACACTCTTTTTGTAGAAAATGCAAGTGGAGATTCGGAGCGCTAAGAGGGTAATAGTGGAAAAAGGAATGTCTTCAAATATAAACTACACAGAATCATTCGGTGAAACTTCTTTCTGATCTGTGCATTCAGCTAACAGAGTTAAACCATATTTTTGATTGAGCAGATCTGAACACTCTTTCTGTAGAAAATGCAACTGGACATTTGGAGCGCTAAGAGCGTAGTAGTGGAAAAAGGAATATATTCAAATATAAACTACACAGAAGCATTCTGTGAAACTTCTTTCTGATCTGAGCATTCAGCTAACAGATTTAAACCATACTTTTGATTGAGCAGTTTTGAAACACTCTGTCTGTAGAAAATGCAACTGGATATTCGTAGCGCTAAGTGGGTAATAGTGGAAAAAAGAATATGTTCAAATATAAACTACACAGAAACATTGTATGAAACTTCTTTCTGTTCTGTGCATTCAACTAACAGAGTTGAACCTTACTTTTGATTGAGCCGTTCTGAAACACTCTTTCTGTAGAAACTGAAATTGGAAATTCTGAGCGCTAAGAGGCCTATATTGGGAAAAAGAATGTCTACAAATAAAAACTACACAGAAGAATTGTGTGAAACTTCTTTCTGTTCTGTTTGTTCAACTAAAAGAGTTGAACCTTAGTTTTGATTGAGCCGTTCTGAAACACTCTTTCTGTAGAAAATGCAAGTGGAGATTCGGAGCGCTAAGAGGGTAATAGTGGAAAAAGGAATGTCTCCAAATATAAACTACACAGAATCATTCTGTGAAACTTCTTTCTGATCTGTGCATTCAGCTAACAGAGTTAAACCATACTTTTGATTGAGCAGATCTGAACACTCTTTCTGTAGAAAATGCAACTGGACATTTGGAGCGCTAAGAGAGTAGTAGTGGAAAAAGGAATATATTCAAATATAAACTACACAGAAGCATTCTGTGAAACTTCTTTCTGATCTGAGCATTCAGCTAACAGAGTTAAACCATAATTTTGATTGAGCAGTTTTGAAACACTCTGTCTGTAGAAAATGCAACTGGACATTCGTAGCGCTAAGTGGGTAATAGTGGAAAAAAGAATATGTTCAAATATAAACTACACAGAAGCATTGTATGAAACTTCTTTCTGTTCTGTGCATTCAACTAACAGAGTTGAACCTTACTTTTGATTGAGCCGTTCTGAAACACTCTTTCTGTGGAAACTGCAATTGGACATTCTGAGCGCTAAGAGGCCTATATTGGGAAAAAGAATGTCTACAAATAAAAACTACACAGAAGAATTGTGTGAAACTTCTTTCTGTTCTGTTTGTTCAACTAAAGAGTTGAACCTTAGTTTTGATTGAGCCGTTCTGAAACACTCTTTCTGTAGAAAATGCAAGTGGAGATTCGGAGCGCTAAGAGGGTAATAGTGGAAAAAGGAATGTCTCCAAATATAAACTACACAGAATCATTCTGTGAAACTTCTTTCTGATCTGTGCATTCAGCTAACAGATTTAAACCATACTTTTGATTGAGCAGATCTGAACACTCTTTCTGTAGAAAATGCAACTGGACATTTGGAGCGCTAAGAGAGTAGTAGTGGAAAAAGGAATATATTCAAATATAAACTACACAGAAGCATTCTGTGAAACTTCTTTCTGATCTGAGGATTCAGCTAACAGAGTTAAACCATACTTTTGATTGAGCAGTTTTGAAACACTCTGTCTGTAGAAAATGCAACTGGACATTCGTAGCGCTAAGTGGGTAATAGTGGAAAAAAGAATATGTTCAAATATAAACTACACAGAAGCATTGTATGAAACTTCTTTCTGTTCTGTGCATTCAACTAACAGAGTTGAACCTTACTTTTGATTGAGCCTTTCTGAAACACTCTTTCTGTAGAAATTGCAATTGGACATTCTGAGCGCTAAGAGGCCTCTATTGGGAAAAATAATATCTTCAAATAAAAACTACACAGAAGCATTGTGTGAAACTTATTTCTGATATGTTCATTAAGCTAACAGAGTTAAACCATACTTTTGATTGCGCAGTTCTGAACACTCTTTCTGTAGAAAATGCAAGTGGAGATTCGGAGCGCTAAGAGGGTAATAGGTGAAAAAGGAATGTCTCCAAATATAAACTACACAGAATCATTCTGTGAAACTTCTTTCTGATCTGTGCATTCAGCTAACAGTGTTAAACCATACTTTTGATTGAGCAGATCTGAACACTCTTTCTGTAGAAAATGCAACTGGACATTTGGAGCGCTAAGAGCGTAGTAGTGGAAAAAGGAATATATTCAAATATAAACTACACAGAAGCATTCTGTGAAACTTCTTTCTGATCTGAGCATTCAGCTAACAGAGTTAAACCATACTTTTGATTGAGCAGTTTTGAAACACTCTGTCTGTAGGAAATGCAACTGGACATTCGTAGCGCTAAGTGGGTAATAGTGGAAAAAAGAATATGTTCAAATATAAACTACACAGAAGCATTGTATGAAACTTCTTTCTGTTCTGTGCATTCAACTAACAGAGTTGAACCTTACTTTTGATTGAGCCGTTCTGAAACACTCTTTCTGTAGAAACTGCAATTGGACATTCTGAGCGCTAAGAGGCCTCTATTGGGAAAAAGAATGTCTACAAATAAAAACTACACAGAAGAATTGCGTGAAACTTCTTTCTGTTCTGTTTGTTCAACTAAAAGAGTTGAACCTTAGTTTTGATTGAGCCGTTCTGAAACACTCTTTCTGTAGAAAATGCAAGTGGAGATTCGGAGCGCTAAGAGGGTAATAGTGGAAAAAGGAATGTCTCCAAATATAAACTACACAGAATCATTCTGTGAAACTTCTTTCTGATCTGTGGATTCAGCTAACAGAGTTAAACCATACTTTTGATTGAGCAGATCTGAACACTTTCTGTAGAAAATGCAACTGGACATTTGGAGCGCTAAGAGAGTAGTAGCGGAAAAAGGAATATATTCAAATATAAACTACACAGAAGCATTCTGTGAAACTTCTTTCTGATCTGAGCATTCAGCTAACAGAGTTAAACCATACTTTTGATTGAGCAGTTTTGAAACACTCTGTCTGTAGAAAATGCAACTGGACATTCGTAGCGCTAAGTGGGTAATAGTGGAAAAAAGAATATGTTCAAATATAAACTACACAGAAGCATTTTATGAAACTTCTTTCTGTTCTGTGCATTCAACTAACAGAGTTGAACCTTACTTTTGATTGAGCCTTTCTGAAACACTCTTTCTGTAGAAACTGCAATTGGACATTCTGAGCGCTAAGAGGCCTCTATTGGGAAAAATAATATCTTCAAATAAAAACTACACAGAAGCATTGTGTGAAACTTATTTCGGATATGTTCATTAAGCTAACAGAGTTAAACCATACTTTTGATTGCGCAGTTCTGAACACTCTTTCTGTAGAAAATGCAAGTGGACATTCGGAGCGCTAAGAGGGTAATAGTGGAAAAAGGAATATATTCAAATATAAACTACACAGTAGCATTCTGTGAAAATTCTTTCTGTTCTGTGCATTCAACTAACAGAGTTGAACCTTACTTTTGATTAAGCCGTTCTGAAACACTCTTTCTGTAGAAACTGCAATTGGACATGCTAAGCGCTAAGAGGCCTACATTGGGAAAAAGAATATCTTCAAATAAAAACTACACAGATGCATTCTGTGAAACTTATTTCTGATCTGTAAATTCAGTTAACAGAGATAAAACATATTTTTGATTGAGCAGTTATGAAACACTCTTTTTGTAGAAAATGCAAGTGGAGATTCGGAGCGCTAAGAGGGTAATAGTGGAAAAAGGAATGTCTTCAAATATAAACTACACAGAATCATTCGGTGAAACTTCTTTCTGATCTGTGCATTCAGCTAACAGAGTTAAACCATATTTTTGATTGAGCAGATCTGAACACTCTTTCTGTAGAAAATGCAACTGGACATTTGGAGCGCTAAGAGCGTAGTAGTGGAAAAAGGAATATATTCAAATATAAACTACACAGAAGCATTCTGTGAAACTTCTTTCTGATCTGAGCATTCAGCTAACAGATTTAAACCATACTTTTGATTGAGCAGTTTTGAAACACTCTGTCTGTAGAAAATGCAACTGGATATTCGTAGCGCTAAGTGGGTAATAGTGGAAAAAAGAATATGTTCAAATATAAACTACACAGAAGCATTGTATGAAACTTCTTTCTGTTCTGTGCATTCAACTAACAGAGTTGAACCTTACTTTTGATTGAGCCGTTCTGAAACACTCTTTCTGTAGAAACTGAAATTGGAAATTCTGAGCGCTAAGAGGCCTATATTGGGAAAAAGAATGTCTACAAATAAAAACTACACAGAAGAATTGTGTGAAACTTCTTTCTGTTCTGTTTGTTCAACTAAAAGAGTTGAACCTTAGTTTTGATTGAGCCGTTCTGAAACACTCTTTCTGTAGAAAATGCAAGTGGAGATTCGGAGCGCTAAGAGGGTAATAGTGGAAAAAGGAATGTCTCCAAATATAAACTACACAGAATCATTCTGTGAAACTTCTTTCTGATCTGTGCATTCAGCTAACAGAGTTAAACCATACTTTTGATTGAGCAGATCTGAACACTCTTTCTGTAGAAAATGCAACTGGACATTTGGAGCGCTAAGAGAGTAGTAGTGGAAAAAGGAATATATTCAAATATAAACTACACAGAAGCATTCTGTGAAACTTCTTTCTGATCTGAGCATTCAGCTAACAGATTTAAACCATACTTTTGATTGAGCAGTTTTGAAACACTCTGTCTGTAGAAAATGCAACTGGATATTCGTAGCGCTAAGTGGGTAATAGTGGAAAAAAGAATATGTTCAAATATAAACTACACAGAAGCATTGTATGAAACTTCTTTCTGTTCTGTGCATTCAACTAACAGAGTTGAACCTTACTTTTGATTGAGCCGTTCTGAAACACTCTTTCTGTAGAAACTGAAATTGGAAATTCTGAGCGCTAAGAGGCCTATATTGGGAAAAAGAATGTCTACAAATAAAAACTACACAGAAGAATTGTGTGAAACTTCTTTCTGTTCTGTTTGTTCAACTAAAAGAGTTGAACCTTAGTTTTGATTGAGCCGTTCTGAAACACTCTTTCTGTAGAAAATGCAAGTGGAGATTCGGAGCGCTAAGAGGGTAATAGTGGAAAAAGGAATGTCTCCAAATATAAACTACACAGAATCATTCTGTGAAACTTCTTTCTGATCTGTGCATTCAGCTAACAGAGTTAAACCATACTTTTGATTGAGCAGATCTGAACACTCTTTCTGTAGAAAATGCAACTGGACATTTGGAGCGCTAAGAGAGTAGTAGTGGAAAAAGGAATATATTCAAATATAAACTACACAGAAGCATTCTGTGAAACTTCTTTCTGATCTGAGCATTCAGCTAACAGAGTTAAACCATACTTTTGATTGAGCAGTTTTGAAACACTCTGTCTGTAGAAAATGCAACTGGACATTCGTAGCGCTAAGTGGGTAATAGTGGAAAAAAGAATATGTTCAAATATAAACTACACAGAAGCATTGTATGAAACTTCTTTCTGTTCTGTGCATTCAACTAACAGAGTTGAACCTTACTTTTGATTGAGCCGTTCTGAAACACTCTTTCTGTGGAAACTGCAATTGGACATTCTGAGCGCTAAGAGGCCTATATTGGGAAAAAGAATGTCTACATATAAAAACTACACAGAAGAATTGTGTGAAACTTCTTTCTGTTCTGTTTGTTCAACTAAAAGAGTTGAACCTTAGTTTTGATTGAGCCGTTCTGAAACACTCTTTCTGTAGAAAATGCAAGTGGAGATTCGGAGCGCTAAGAGGGTAATAGTGGAAAAAGGAATGTCTCCAAATATAAACTACACAGAATCATTCTGTGAAACTTCTTTCTGATCTGTGCATTCAGCTAACAGATTTAAACCATACTTTTGATTGAGCAGATCTGAACACTCTTTCTGTAGAAAATGCAACTGGACATTTGGAGCGCTAAGAGAGTAGTAGTGGAAAAAGGAATATATTCAAATATAAACTACACAGAAGCATTCTGTGAAACATCTTTCTGATCTGAGGATTCAGCTAACAGAGTTAAACCATACTTTTGATTGAGCAGTTTTGAAACACTCTGTCTGTAGAAAATGCAACTGGACATTCGTAGCGCTAAGTGGGTAATAGTGGAAAAAAGAATATGTTCAAATATAAACTACACAGAAGCATTGTATGAAACATCTTTCTGTTCTGTGCATTCAACTAACAGAGTTGAACCTTACTTTTGATTGAGCCTTTCTGAAACACTCTTTCTGTAGAAACTGCAATTGGACATTCTGAGCGCTAAGAGGCCTCTATTGGGAAAAATAATATCTTCAAATAAAAACTACACAGAAGCATTGTGTGAAACTTATTTCTGATATGTTCATTAAGCTAACAGAGTTAAACCATACTTTTGATTGCGCAGTTCTGAACACTCTTTCTGTAGAAAATGCAAGTGGACATTCGGAGCGCTAAGAGGGTAATAGTGGAAAAAGGAATATATTCAAATATAAACTACACAGTAGCATTCTGTGAAAATTCTTTCTGTTCTGTGCATTCAACTAACAGAGTTGAACCTTACTTTTGATTGAGCCGTTCTGAAACACTCTTTCTGTAGAAACTGCAATTGGACATGCTAAGCGCTAAGAGGCCTACATTGGGAAAAAGAATATCTTCAAATAAAAACTACACAGATGCATTGTGTGAAACTTATTTCTGATCTGTAAATTCAGTTAACAGAGATAAAACATATTTTTGATTGAGCAGTTATGAAACACTCGTTTTGTAGAAAATGCAAGTGGAGATTCGGAGCGCTAAGAGGGTAATAGTGAAAAAGGAATGTCTTCAAATATAAACTACACTGAATCATTCGGTGAAACTTCTTTCTGATCTGTGCATTCAGCTAAGACTTAAACCATATTTTTGATTGAGCAGATCTGAACACTCTTTCTGTAGAAAATGCAACTGGACATTTGGAGCGCTAAGAGCGTAGTAGTGGAAAAAGGAATATATTCAAATATAAACTACACAGAAGCATTCTGTGAAACTTCTTTCTGATCTGAGCATTCAGCTAACAGAGTTAAACCATACTTTTGATTGAGCAGTTTTGAAACACTCTGTCTGTAGAAAATGCAACTGGACATTCGTAGCGCTAAGTGGGTAATAGTGGAAAAAAGAATATGTTCAAATATAAACTACACAGAAGCATTGTATGAAACTTCTTTCTGTTCTGTGCATTCAACTAACAGAGTTGAACCTTACTTTTGATTGAGCCTTTCTGAAACACTCTTTCTGTAGAAACTGCAATTGGACATTCTGAGCGCTAAGAGGCCTCTATTGGGAAAAATAATATCTTCAAATAAAAACTACACAGAAGCATTGTGTGAAACTTATTTCTGATATGTTCATTAAGCTAACAGAGTTAAACCATACTTTTGATTGCGCAGTTCTGAACACTCTTTCTGTAGAAAATGCAAGTGGACATTCGGAGCGCTAAGAGGGTAATAGTGGAAAAAGGAATATATTCAAATATAAACTACACAGTAGCATTCTGTGAAAATTCTTTCTGTTCTGTGCATTCAACTAACAGAGTTGAACCTTACTTTTGATTAAGCCGTTCTGAAACACTCTTTCTGTAGAAACTGCAATTGGACATGCTAAGCGCTAAGAGGCCTACATTGGGAAAAAGAATATCTTCAAATAAAAACTACACAGATGCATTCTGTGAAACTTATTTCTGATCTGTAAATTCAGTTAACAGAGATAAAACATATTTTTGATTGAGCAGTTATGAAACACTCTTTTTGTAGAAAATGCAAGTGGAGATTCGGAGCGCTAAGAGGGTAATAGTGGAAAAAGGAATGTCTTCAAATATAAACTACACAGAATCATTCGGTGAAACTTCTTTCTGATCTGTGCATTCAGCTAACAGAGTTAAACCATATTTTTGATTGAGCAGATCTGAACACTCTTTCTGTAGAAAATGCAACTGGACATTTGGAGCGCTAAGAGCGTAGTAGTGGAAAAAGGAATATATTCAAATATAAACTACACAGAAGCATTCTGTGAAACTTCTTTCTGATCTGAGCATTCAGCTAACAGATTTAAACCATACTTTTGATTGAGCAGTTTTGAAACACTCTGTCTGTAGAAAATGCAACTGGATATTCGTAGCGCTAAGTGGGTAATAGTGGAAAAAAGAATATGTTCAAATATAAACTACACAGAAACATTGTATGAAACTTCTTTCTGTTCTGTGCATTCAACTAACAGAGTTGAACCTTACTTTTGATTGAGCCGTTCTGAAACACTCTTTCTGTAGAAACTGAAATTGGAAATTCTGAGCGCTAAGAGGCCTATATTGGGAAAAAGAATGTCTACAAATAAAAACTACACAGAAGAATTGTGTGAAACTTCTTTCTGTTCTGTTTGTTCAACTAAAAGAGTTGAACCTTAGTTTTGATTGAGCCGTTCTGAAACACTCTTTCTGTAGAAAATGCAAGTGGAGATTCGGAGCGCTAAGAGGGTAATAGTGGAAAAAGGAATGTCTCCAAATATAAACTACACAGAATCATTCTGTGAAACTTCTTTCTGATCTGTGCATTCAGCTAACAGAGTTAAACCATACTTTTGATTGAGCAGATCTGAACACTCTTTCTGTAGAAAATGCAACTGGACATTTGGAGCGCTAAGAGAGTAGTAGTGGAAAAAGGAATATATTCAAATATAAACTACACAGAAGCATTCTGTGAAACTTCTTTCTGATCTGAGCATTCAGCTAACAGAGTTAAACCATACTTTTGATTGAGCAGTTTTGAAACACTCTGTCTGTAGAAAATGCAACTGGACATTCGTAGTGCTAAGTGGGTAATAGTGGAAAAAAGAATATGTTCAAATATAAACTACACAGAAGCATTGTATGAAACTTCTTTCTGTTCTGTGCATTCAACTAACAGAGTTGAACCTTACTTTTGATTGAGCCGTTCTGAAACACTCTTTCTGTGGAAACTGCAATTGGACATTCTGAGCGCTAAGAGGCCTATATTGGGAAAAAGAATGTCTACAAATAAAAACTACACAGAAGAATTGTGTGAAACTTCTTTCTGTTCTGTTTGTTCAACTAAAGAGTTGAACCTTAGTTTTGATTGAGCCGTTCTGAAACACTCTTTCTGTAGAAAATGCAAGTGGAGATTCGGAGCGCTAAGAGGGTAATAGTGGAAAAAGGAATGTCTCCAAATATAAACTACACAGAATCATTCTGTGAAACTTCTTTCTGATCTGTGCATTCAGCTAACAGATTTAAACCATACTTTTGATTGAGCAGATCTGAACACTCTTTCTGTAGAAAATGCAACTGGACATTTGGAGCGCTAAGAGAGTAGTAGTGGAAAAAGGAATATATTCAAATATAAACTACACAGAAGCATTCTGTGAAACTTCTTTCTGATCTGAGGATTCAGCTAACAGAGTTAAACCATACTTTTGATTGAGCAGTTTTGAAACACTCTGTCTGTAGAAAATGCAACTGGACATTCGTAGCGCTAAGTGGGTAATAGTGGAAAAAAGAATATGTTCAAATATAAACTACACAGAAGCATTGTATGAAACTTCTTTCTGTTCTGTGCATTCAACTAACAGAGTTGAACCTTACTTTTGATTGAGCCTTTCTGAAACACTCTTTCTGTAGAAACTGCAATTGGACATTCTGAGCGCTAAGAGGCCTCTATTGGGAAAAATAATATCTTCAAATAAAAACTACACAGAAGCATTGTGTGAAACTTATTTCTGATATGTTCATTAAGCTAACAGAGTTAAACCATACTTTTGATTGCGCAGTTCTGAACACTCTTTCTGTAGAAAATGCAAGTGGAGATTCGGAGCGCTAAGAGGGTAATAGGTGAAAAAGGAATGTCTCCAAATATAAACTACACAGAATCATTCTGTGAAACTTCTTTCTGATCTGTGCATTCAGCTAACAGAGTTAAACCATACTTTTGATTGAGCAGATCTGAACACTCTTTCTGTAGAAAATGCAACTGGACATTTGGAGCGCTAAGAGCGTAGTAGTGGAAAAAGGAATATATTCAAATATAAACTACACAGAAGCATTCTGTGAAACTTCTTTCTGATCTGAGCATTCAGCTAACAGAGTTAAACCATACTTTTGATTGAGCAGTTTTGAAACACTCTGTCTGTAGGAAATGCAACTGGACATTCGTAGCGCTAAGTGGGTAATAGTGGAAAAAAGAATATGTTCAAATATAAACTACACAGAAGCATTGTATGAAACTTCTTTCTGTTCTGTGCATTCAACTAACAGAGTTGAACCTTACTTTTGATTGAGCCGTTCTGAAACACTCTTTCTGTAGAAACTGCAATTGGACATTCTGAGCGCTAAGAGGCCTCTATTGGGAAAAAGAATGTCTACAAATAAAAACTACACAGAAGAATTGCGTGAAACTTCTTTCTGTTCTGTTTGTTCAACTAAAAGAGTTGAACCTTAGTTTTGATTGAGCCGTTCTGAAACACTCTTTCTGTAGAAAATGCAAGTGGAGATTCGGAGCGCTAAGAGGGTAATAGTGGAAAAAGGAATGTCTCCAAATATAAACTACACAGAATCATTCTGTGAAACTTCTTTCTGATCTGTGGATTCAGCTAACAGAGTTAAACCATACTTTTGATTGAGCAGATCTGAACACTTTCTGTAGAAAATGCAACTGGACATTTGGAGCGCTAAGAGAGTAGTAGCGGAAAAAGGAATATATTCAAATATAAACTACACAGAAGCATTCTGTGAAACTTCTTTCTGATCTGAGCATTCAGCTAACAGAGTTAAACCATACTTTTGATTGAGCAGTTTTGAAACACTCTGTCTGTAGAAAATGCAACTGGACATTCGTAGCGCTAAGTGGGTAATAGTGGAAAAAAGAATATGTTCAAATATAAACTACACAGAAGCATTGTATGAAACTTCTTTCTGTTCTGTGCATTCAACTAACAGAGTTGAACCTTACTTTTGATTGAGCCTTTCTGAAACACTCTTTCTGTAGAAACTGCAATTGGACATTCTGAGCGCTAAGAGGCCTCTATTGGGAAAAATAATATCTTCAAATAAAAACTACACAGAAGCATTGTGTGAAACTTATTTCTGATATGTTCATTAAGCTAACAGAGTTAAACCATACTTTTGATTGCGCAGTTCTGAACACTCTTTCTGTAGAAAATGCAAGTGGAGATTCGGAGCGCTAAGAGGGTAATAGGTGAAAAAGGAATGTCTCCAAATATAAACTACACAGAATCATTCTGTGAAACTTCTTTCTGATCTGTGCATTCAGCTAACAGAGTTAAACCATACTTTTGATTGAGCAGATCTGAACACTCTTTCTGTAGAAAATGCAACTGGACATTTGGAGCGCTAAGAGCGTAGTAGTGGAAAAAGGAATATATTCAAATATAAACTACACAGAAGCATTCTGTGAAACTTCTTTCTGATCTGAGCATTCAGCTAACAGAGTTAAACCATACTTTTGATTGAGCAGTTTTGAAACACTCTGTCTGTAGGAAATGCAACTGGACATTCGTAGCGCTAAGTGGG
The DNA here is from genome assembly GCF_028878055.3 of Symphalangus syndactylus. Taxonomy (NCBI): domain Eukaryota; kingdom Metazoa; phylum Chordata; class Mammalia; order Primates; family Hylobatidae; genus Symphalangus; species Symphalangus syndactylus. The sequence goes on along the minus strand of NC_072444.2, from coordinate 949,110 downwards.
TAATAGTGGAAAAAAGAATATGTTCAAATATAAACTACACAGAAGCATTGTATGAAACTTCTTTCTGTTCTGTGCATTCAACTAACAGAGTTGAACCTTACTTTTGATTGAGCCGTTCTGAAACACTCTTTCTGTAGAAACTGCAATTGGACATTCTGAGCGCTAAGAGGCCTCTATTGGGAAAAAGAATGTCTACAAATAAAAACTACACAGAAGAATTGCGTGAAACTTCTTTCTGTTCTGTTTGTTCAACTAAAAGAGTTGAACCTTAGTTTTGATTGAGCCGTTCTGAAACACTCTTTCTGTAGAAAATGCAAGTGGAGATTCGGAGCGCTAAGAAGGTAATAGTGGAAAAAGGAATGTCTCCAAATATAAACTACACAGAATCATTCTGTGAAACTTCTTTCTGATCTGTGGATTCAGCTAACAGAGTTAAACCATACTTTTGATTGAGCAGATCTGAACACTTTCTGTAGAAAATGCAACTGGACATTTGGAGCGCTAAGAGAGTAGTAGCGGAAAAAGGAATATATTCAAATATAAACTACACAGAATCATTCTGTGAAACTTCTTTCTGATCTGAGCATTCAGCTAACAGAGTTAAACCATACTTTTGATTGAGCAGTTTTGAAACACTCTGTCTGTAGAAAATGCAACTGGACATTCGTAGCGCTAAGTGGGTAATAGTGGAAAAAAGAATATGTTCAAATATAAACTACACAGAAGCATTGTATGAAACATCTTTCTGTTCTGTGCATTCAACTAACAGAGTTGAACCTTACTTTTGATTGAGCCTTTCTGAAACACTCTTTCTGTAGAAACTGCAATTGGACATTCTGAGCGCTAAGAGGCCTCTATTGGGAAAAATAATATCTTCAAATAAAAACTACACAGAAGCATTGTGTGAAACTTATTTCTGATATGTTCATTAAGCTAACAGAGTTAAACCATACTTTTGATTGCGCAGTTCTGAACACTCTTTCTGTAGAAAATGCAAGTGGACATTCGGAGCGCTAAGAGGGTAATAGTGGAAAAGGGAATATATTCAAATATAAACTACACAGTAGCATTCTGTGAAAATTCTTTCTGTTCTGTGCATTCAACTAACAGAGTTGAACCTTACTTTTGATTGAGCCGTTCTGAAACACTCTTTCTGTAGAAACTGCAATTGGACATGCTAAGCGCTAAGAGGCCTACATTGGGAAAAAGAATATCTTCAAATAAAAACTACACAGATGCATTCTGTGAAACTTATTTCTGATCTGTAAATTCAGTTAACAGAGATAAAACATATTTTTGATTGAGCAGTTATGAAACACTCTTTTTGTAGAAAATGCAAGTGGAGATTCGGAGCGCTAAGAGGGTAATAGTTTAAAAAGGAATGTCTTCAAATATAAACTACACAGAATCATTCGGTGAAACTTCTTTCTGATCTGTGCATTCAGCTAACAGAGTTAAACCATATTTTTGATTGAGCAGATCTTAACACTCTTTCTGTAGAAAATGCAACTGGACATTTGGAGCGCTAAGAGCGTAGTAGTGGAAAAAGGAATATATTCAAATATAAACTACACAGAAGCATTCTGTGAAACTTCTTTCTGATCTGAGCATTCAGCTAACAGAGTTAAACCATAGTTTTGATTGAGCAGTTTTGAAACACTCTGTCTGTAGAAAATGCAACTGGACATTCGTAGCGCTAAGTGGGTAATAGTGGAAAAAAGAATATGTTCAAATATAAACTACACAGAAGCATTGTATGAAACTTCTTTCTGTTCTGTGCATTCAACTAACAGAGTTGAACCTTACTTTTGATTGAGCCGTTCTGAAACACTCTTTCTGTAGAAACTGCAATTGGAAATTCTGAGCGCTAAGAGGCCTATATTGGGAAAAAGAATGTCTACAAATAAAAACTACACAGAAGAATTGTGTGAAACTTCTTTCTGTTCTGTTTGTTCAACTAAAAGAGTTGAACCTTAGTTTTGATTGAGCCGTTCTGAAACACTCTTTCTGTAGAAAATGCAAGTGGAGATTCGGAGCGCTAAGAGGGTAATAGTGGAAAAAGGAATGTCTCCAAATATAAACTACACAGAATCATTCTGTGAAACTTCTTTCTGATCTGTGGATTCAGCTAACAGAGTTAAACCATACTTTTGATTGAGCAGATCTGAACACTCTTTCTGTAGAAAATGCAACTGGACATTTGGAGTGCTAAGAGAGTAGTAGTGGAAAAACTAATATATTCAAATATAAACTACACAGAAGCATTCTGTGAAACTTCTTTCTGATCTGAGCATTCAGCTAACAGAGTTAAACCATACATTTGATTGAGCAGTTTTGAAACACTCTGTCTGTAGAAAATGCAACTGGACATTCGTAGCGCTAAGTGGGTAATAGTGGAAAAAAGAATATGTTCAAATATAAACTACACAGAAGCATTGTATGAAACTTCTTTCTGTTCTGTGCATTCAACTAACAGAGTTGAACCTTACTTTTGATTGAGCCGTTCTGAAACACTCTTTCTGTGGAAACTGCAATTGGACATTCTGAGCGCTAAGAGGCATATATTGGGAAAGAGAATGTCTACAAATAAAAACTACACAGAAGAATTGTGTGAAACTTCTTTCTGTTCTGTTTGTTCAACTAAAAGAGTTGAACCTTAGTTTTGATTGAGCCGTTCTGAAACACTCTTTCTGTAGAAAATGCAAGTGGAGATTCGGAGCGCTAAGTGGGTAATAGTGGAAAAAGGAATGTCTCCAATTATAAACTACACAGAATAATTCTGTGAAACTTCTTTCTGATCTGTGCATTCAGCTAACAGATTTAAACCATACTTTTGATTGAGCAGATCTGAACACTCTTTCTGTAGAAAATGCAACTGGACATTTGGAGCGCTAAGAGAGTAGTAGTGGAAAAAGGAATATATTCAAATATAAACTACACAGAAGCATTCTGTGAAACTTCTTTCTGATCTGAGGATTCAGCTAACAGAGTTAAACCATACTTTTGATTGAGCAGTTTTGAAACACTCTGTCTGTAGAAAATTCAACTGGACATTCGTAGCGCTAAGTGGGTAATAGTGGAAAAAAGAATATGTTCAAATATAAACTACACAGAAGCATTGTATGAAACTTCTTTCTGTTCTGTGCATTCAACTAACAGAGTTGAACCTTACTTTTGATTGAGCCTTTCTGAAACACTCTTTCTGTAGAAACTGCAATTGGACATTCTGAGCGCTAAGAGGCCTCTATTGGGAAAAATAATATCTTCAAATAAAAACTACACAGAAGCATTGTGTGAAACTTATTCCTGATATGTTCATTAAGCTAACAGAGTTAAACCATACTTTTGATTGCGCAGTTCTGAACACTCTTTCTGTAGAAAATGCAAGTGGACATTCGGAGCGCTAAGAGGGTAATAGTGGAAAAAGGAATATATTCAAATATAAACTACACAGTAGCATTCTGTGAAAATTCTTTCTATTCTGTGCATTCAACTAACAGAGTTGAACCTTACTGTTGATTGAGCCGTTCTGAAACAATCTTTCTGTAGAAACTGCAATTGGACATGCTAAGCGCTAAGAGGCCTACATTGGGAAAAAGAATATCTTCAAATAAAAACTACACAGATGCATTCTGTGAAACTTATTTCTGATCTGTAAATTCAGTTAACAGAGATAAAACATATTTTTGATTGAGCCGTTCTGAAACACTCTTTTTGTAGAAAATGCAAGTGGAGATTCGGAGCGCTAAGAGGGTAATAGTGGAAAAAGGAATGTCTTCAAATGTAAACTACACAGAATCATTCGGTGAAACTTCTTTCTGATCTGTGCATTCAGCTAACAGAGTTAAACCATACTTTGATTGAGCAGATCTGAACACTCTTTCTGTAGAAAATGCAACTGGACATTTGTAGCGCTAAGAGCGTAGTAGTGGAAAAAGAAATATATACAAATATAAACTACACAGAAGCATTCTGTGAAACTTCTTTCTGATCTGAGCATTCAGCTAACAGAGTTAAACCATACTTTTGATTGAGCAGTTTTGAAACACTCTGTCTGTAGAAAATGCAACTGGACATTCGTAGCGCTAAGTGGGTAATAGTGGAAAAAAGAATATGTTCAAATATAAACTACACAGAAGCATTGTATGAAACTTCTTTCTGTTCTGTGCATTCAACTAACAGAGTTGAACCTTACTTTTGATTGAGCCGTTCTGAAACACTCTTTCTGTAGAAACTGCAATTGGACATTCTGAGCGCTAAGAGGCCTATATTGGGAAAAAGAATGTCTACAAATAAAAACTACACAGAAGAATTGTGTGAAACTTATTTCTGTTCTGTTTGTTCAACTAAAAGAGTTGAACCTTAGTTTTGATTGAGCCGTTCTGAAACACTCTTTCTGTAGAAAATGCAAGTGGAGATTCGGAGCGCTAAGAGGGTAATAGTGGAAAAAGGAATGTCTCCAAATATAAACTACACAGAATCATTCTGTGAAACATATTTCTGATCTGTGCATTCAGCTAACAGAGTTAAAGCATACTTTTGATTGAGCAGATCTGAACACTCTTTCTGTAGAAAATGCAACTGGACATTTGGAGCGCTAAGAGAGTAGTAGTGGAAAAAGGAATATATTCAAATATAAACTACACAGAAGCATTCTGTGAAACTTCTTTCTGATCTGAGCATTCAGCTAACACAGTTAAACCATACTTTTGATTGAGCAGTTTTGAAACACTCTGTCTGTAGAAAATGCAACTGGACCTTCGTAGCGCTAAGTGGGTAATAGTGGAAAAAAGAATATGTTCAAATATAAACTACACAGAAGAATTGTATGAAACTTCTTTCTGTTCTGTGCATTCAACTAACAGAGTTGAACCTTACTTTTGATTGAGCCTTTCTGAAACACTCTTTCTGTAGAAACTGCAATTGGACATTCTGAGCGCCAAGAGGCCTCTATTGGGAAAAATAATATCTTCAAATAAAAACTACACAGAAGCATTGTGTGAAATTTATTTCTGATATGTTCATTAAGCTAACAGTGTTAAACCATATTTTTGATTGCGCAGTTCTGAACACTCTTTCTGTAGAAAATGCAAGTGGACATTGGGAGCGCTAAGAGGGTAATAGTGGAAAAAGGAATATATTCAAATATAAACTACACAGTAGCATTCTGTGAAAATTCTTTCAGTTCTGTGCATTCAACTAACAGAGTTGAACCTAACTTTTGATTGAGCCGTTCTGAAACACTCTTTCTGTAGAAACTGCAATTGGACATGTTAAGCGCTAAGAGGCCTACATTGGGAAAAAGAATATCTTCAAATAAAAACTACACAGATGCATTCTGTGAAACTTATTTCTGATCTGTAAATTCAGTTAACAGAGATAAAACATATTTTTGATTGAGCAGTTATGAAACACTCTTTTTGTAGAAAATGCAAGTGGAGATTCGGAGCGCTAAGAGGGTACTAGTGGAAAAAGGAATGTCTTCAAATATAAACTACACAGAATCATTCGGTGAAACTTCCTTCTGATCTGTGCATTCAGCTAACAGAGTTAAACCATACTTTTGATTGAGTAGATCTGAACAATCTTTCTGTAGAAAATGCAACTGGACATTTGGAGCGCTAAGAGCGTAGTAGTGGAAAAAGTAATATATTCAAATATAAACTACACAGAAGCATTCTGTGAAACTTCTTTCTGATATGAGCATTCAGCTAACAGAGTTAAACCATACTTTTGATTGCGCAGTTTTGAAACACTCTGTCTGTAGAAAATGCAACTGGACATTCGTAGCGCTAAGTGGGTAATAGTGGAAAAAAGAATATGTTCAAATATAAACTACACAGAAGCATTGTATGAAACTTCTTTCTGTTCTGTGCATTCAACTAACAGAGTTGAACCTTACTTTTGATTGAGCCGTTCTGAAACACTCTTTCTGTAGAAACTGCAATTGGACATTCTGAGCGCTAGGAGGCCTATATTGGGAAATAGAATGTCTACAAATAAAAACTACACAGAAGAATTGTGTGAAACTTCTTTCTGTTCTGTTTGTTCAACTAAAAGAGTTGCACCTTAGTTTTGATTGAGCCGTTCTGAAACACTCTTTCTGTAGAAAATGCAAGTGGAGATTCGGAGCGCTTAGAGGGTAATAGTGGAAAAAGGAATGTCTCCAAATATAAACTACACAGAATCATTCTGTGAAACTTCTTTCTGATCTGTGCATTCAGCTAACAGAATTAAACCATACTTTTGATTGAGCAGATCTGAACACTCTTTCTGTAGAAAATGCAACTGGACATTTTGAGCGCTAAGAGAGTAGTAGTGGAAAAAGGAATATATTCAAATATAAACTACACAGAAGCATTCTGTGAAACTTCTTTCTGATCTGAGCATTCAGCTAACAGAGTTAAACCATACTTTTGATTGAGCAGTTTTGAAACACTCTGTCTGTAGAAAATGCAACTGGACATTCGTAGCGCTAAGTGGGTAATAGTGGAAAAAAGAATATGTTCAAATATAAACTACACAGAAGCATTGTATGAAACTCCTTTCTGTTCTGTGGATTCAACTAACAGAGTTGATCCTTACTTTTGATTGAGCCCTTCTGAAACACTCTTTCTGTAGAAACTGCAATTGGACATTCTGAGCGATAAGAGGCCTCTATTGGGAAAAATAATATCTTCAAATAAAAACTACACAGAAGCATTGTGTGAAACTTATTTCTGATATGTTCATTAAGCTAACAGAGTTAAACCATACTTTTGATTGCGCAGTTCTGAACACTCTTTCTGTAGAAAATGCAAGTGGACCTTCGGAGCGCTAAGAGGGTAATAGTGGAAAAGGGAATATATTCAAATATAAACTACACAGTAGCATTCTGTGAAAATACTTTCTGTTCTGTGCATTCAACTAACAGAGTTGAACCTTACTTTTGATTGAGCCGTTCTGAAACACTCTTTCTGTAGAAACTGCAATTGGACATGCTAAGCGCTAAGAGGCCTACATTGGGAAAAAGAATATCTTCAAATAAAAACTACACAGATGCATTCTGTGAAACTTATTTCTGATCTGTAAATTCAGTTAACAGAGATAAAACATATTTTTGATTGAGCAGTTATGAAACACTCTTTTTGTAGAAAATGCATGTGGAGATTCGGAGCGCTAAGAGGGTAATAGTGGAAAAAGGAATGTCTTCAAATATAAACTACACAGAATCATTCTGTGAAACTTCTTTCTGATCTGTACATTCAGCTAACAGAGTTAAACCATACTTTTGATTGAGCAGATCTGAACACTCTTTCTGTAGAAAATGCAACTGGACATTTGGAGCGCTAAGAGAGTAGTAGTGGAAAAAGGAATATATTCAAATATAAACTACACAGAAGCATTCTGTGAAACTTCTTTCTGATCTGTGCATTCAGCTAACAGAGTTAAACCATACTTTTGATTGAGCAGTTTTGAAACACTCTGTCTGTAGAAAATGCAACTGGACATTCGTAGCGCTAAGTGGGTAATAGTGTAAAAAAGAATATGTTCAAATATAAACTACACAGAAGCATTGTATGAAACTTCTTTCTGTTCTGTGCATTCAACTAACAGAGTTGAACCTTACTTTTGATTGAGCCTTTCTGAAACACTCTTTCTGTAGAAACTGCAATTGGACATTCTGAGCGCCAAGAGGCCTCTATTGGGAAAAATAATATCTTCAAATAAAAACTACACAGAAGCATTGTGTGAAACTTATTTCTGATATGTTCATTAAGCTAACAGAGTTAAACCATATTTTTGATTGCGCAGTTCTGAACACTCTTTCTGTAGGAAATGCAAGTGGACATTTGGAGCGCTAAGAGGGTAATATTGGAAAAAGGAATATATTCAAATATAAACTACACAGTAGCATTCTGTGAAAATTCTTTCAGTTCTGTGCATTCAACTAACGGAGTTGAACCTAACTTTTGATTGAGCCGTTCTGAAACACTCTTTCTGTAGAAACTGCAATTGGACATGCTAAGCGCTAAGAGGCCTACATTGGGAAAAAGAATATATTCAAATAAAAACTACACAGATGCATTCTGTGAAAATTATTTCTGATCTGTAAATTCAGTTAACAGAGATAAAACATATTTTTGATTGAGCAGTTATGAAACACTCTTTTTGTAGAAAATGCAAGTGGAGATTCGGAGCGCTAAGAGGGTAATAGTGGAAAAAGGAATGTCTTCAAATATAAACTACACAGAAACATTCGGTGAAACTTCCTTCTGATCTGTGCATTCAGCTAACAGAGTTAAACCATACTTTTGATTGAGTAGATCTGAACAATCTTTCTGTAGAAAATGCAACTGGACATTTGGAGCGCTAAGAGCGTAGTAGTGGAAAAAGGAATATATTCAAATATAAACTACACAGAAGCATTCTGTGAAACTTCTTTCTGATCTGAGCATTCAGCTAACAGAGTTAAACCATACTTTTGATTGAGCAGTTTTGAAACACTCTGTCTGTAGAAAATGCAACTGGACATTCGTAGCGCTAAGTGGGTAATAGTGGAAAAAAGAATATGTTCAAATATAAACTACACAGAAGCATTGTATGAAACTTCTTTCTGTTCTGTGCATTCAAATAACAGAGTTGAACCTTACTTTTGATTGAGCCGTTCTGAAACACTCTTTCTGTAGAAACTGCAATTGGACATTCTGAGCGCTAAGAGGCCTATATTGGGAAAAAGAATGTCTACAAATAAAAACTACACAGAAGAATTGTGTGAAACTTCTTTCTGTTCTGTTTGTTCAACTAAAAGAGTTGAACCTTAGTTTTGATTGAGCCGTTCTGAAACACTCTTTCTGTAGAAAATGCAAGTGGAGATTCGGAGTGCTAAGAGGGTAATAGTGGAAAAAGGAATGTCTCCAAATATAAACTACACAGAATCATTCTGTGAAACTTCTTTCTGATCTGTGGATTCAGCTAACAGAGTTAAACCATACTTTTGATTGAGCAGATCTGAACACTCTTTCTGTAGAAAATGCAACTGGACATTTGGAGCGCTAAGAGAGTAGTAGTGGAAAAAGGAATATATTCAAATATAAACTACACAGAAGCATTCTGTGAAACTTCTTTCTGATCTGAGCATTCAGCTAACAGAGTTAAACCATACTTTTGATTGAGCAGTTTTGAAACACTCTGTCTGTAGAAAATGCAACTGGAAATTCGTAGCGCTAAGTGGGTAATAGTGGAAAAAACAATATGTTCAAATATAAACTACACAGAAACATTGTATGAAACTTCTTTCTGTTCTGTGGATTCAACTAACAGAGTTGAACCTTACTTTTGATTGAGCCCTTCTGAAACACTCTTTCTGTAGAAACTGCAATTGGACATTCTGAGCGATAAGAGGCCTCTATTGGGAAAAATAATATCTTCAAATAAAAACTACACAGAAGCATTGTGTGAAACTTATTTCTGATATGTTCATTAAGCTAACAGAGTTAAACCATACTTTTGATTGCGCAGTTCTGAACACTCTTTCTGTAGAAAATGCAAGTGGACATTCGGAGCGCTAAGAGGGTAATAGTGGAAAAAGGAATATATTCAAATATAAACTACACAGTAGCATTCTGTGAAAATACTTTCTGTTCTGTGCATTCAACTAAAAGAGTTGAACCTTACTTTTGATTGAGCCGTTCTGAAACACTCTTTCTGTAGAAACTGCAATTGGACATGCTAAGCGCTAAGAGGCCTACATTGGGAAAAAGAATATCTTCAAATAAAAACTACACAGATGCATTCTGTGAAACTTATTTCTGATCTGTAAATTCAGTTAACAGAGATAAAACATATTTTTGATTGAGCAGTTATGAAACACTCTTTTTGTAGGAAATGCATGTGGAGATTCGGAGCGCTAAGAGGGTAATAGTGGAAAAAGGAATGTCTTCAAATATAAACTACACAGAATCATTCTGTGAAACTTCTTTCTGATCTGTGCATTCAGCTAACAGATTTAAACCATACTTTTGATTGAGCAGATCTGAACACTCTTTCTTTAGAAAATGCAACTGGACATTTGGAGCGCTAAGAGAGTAGTAGTGGAAAAAGGAATATATTCAAATATAAACTACACAGAAGCATTCTGTGAAACTTCTTTCTGATCTGAGAATTCAGCTAACAGAGTTAAACCATACTTTTGATTGAGCAGTTTTGAAACACTCTGTCTGTAGAAAATGCAACTGGACATTCGTAGCGCTAAGTGGGTAATAGTGGAAAAAAGAATATGTTCAAATATAAACTACACAGAAGCATTGTATGAAACTTCTTTCTGTTCTGTGCATTCAACTAACAGAGTTGAACCTTACTTTTGATTGAGCCTTTCTGAAACACTCTTTCTGTAGAAACTGCAATTGGACATTCTGAGCGCTAAGAGGCCTCTATTGGGAAAAATAATATCTTCAAATAAAAACTACACAGAAGCATTGTGTGAAACTTATTTCTGATATGTTCATTAAGCTAACAGAGTTAAACCATACTTTTGATTGCGCAGTTCTGAACACTCTTTCTGTAGAAAATGCAAGTGGACATTAGGAGCGCTAAGAGGGTAATAGTGGAAAAAGGAATATATTCAAATATAAACTACACAGTAGCATTCTGTGAAAATTCTTTCTGTTCTGTGCATTCAACTAACAGAGTTGAACCTTACTTTTGATTGAGCCGTTCTGAAACACTCTTTCTGTAGAAACTGCAATTGGACATGCTAAGCGCTAAGAGGCCTACATTGGGAAAAAGAATATCTTCAAATAAAAACTACACAGATGCATTCTGTGAAACTTATTTCTGATCTGTAAATTCAGTTAACAGAGATAAAACATATTTTTGATTGAGCAGTTATGAAACACTCTTTTTGTAGAAAATGCAAGTGGAGATTCGGAGCGCTAAGTGGGTAATAGTGGAAAAAGGAATGTCTTCAAATATAAACTACAGAGAATCATTCGGTGAAACTTCTTTCTGATCTGTGCATTCAGCTAACAGAGTTAAACCATACTTTTGATTGAGCAGATCTGAACACTCTTTCTGTAGAAAATGCAACTGGACATTTGGAGCGCTAAGAGAGTAGTAGTGGAAAAAGGAATATATTCAAATATAAACTACACAGAAGCATTCTGTGAAACTTCTTTCTGATCTGAGCATTCAGCTAACAGAGTTAAACCATACTTTTGATTGAGCAGTTTTGAAACACTCTGTCTGTAGAAAATGCAACTGGACATTCGTAGCGCTAAGTGGGTAATAGTGGAAAAAACAATATGTTCAAATATAAACTACACAGAAACATTGTATGAAACTTCTTTCTGTTCTGTGGATTCAACTAACAGAGTTGAACCTTACTTTTGATTGAGCCCTTCTGAAACACTCTTTCTGTAGAAACTGCAATTGGACATTCTGAGCGATAAGAGGCCTCTATTGGGAAAAATAATATCTTCAAATAAAAACTACACAGAAGCATTGTGTGAAACTTATTTCTGATATGTTCATTAAGCTAACAGAGTTAAACCATACTTTTGATTGCGCAGTTCTGAACACTCTTTCTGTAGAAAATGCAAGTGGACATTCGGAGCGCTAAGAGGGTAATAGTGGAAAAAGGAATATATTCAAATATAAACTACACAGTAGCATTCTGTGAAAATACTTTCTGTTCTGTGCATTCAACTAAAAGAGTTGAACCTTACTTTTGATTGAGCCGTTCTGAAACACTCTTTCTGTAGAAACTGCAATTGGACATGCTAAGCGCTAAGAGGCCTACATTGGGAAAAAGAATATCTTCAAATAAAAACTACACAGATGCATTCTGTGAAACTTATTTCTGATCTGTAAATTCAGTTAACAGAGATAAAACATATTTTTGATTGAGCAGTTATGAAACACTCTTTTTGTAGGAAATGCATGTGGAGATTCGGAGCGCTAAGAGGGTAATAGTGGAAAAAGGAATGTCTTCAAATATAAACTACACAGAATCATTCTGTGAAACTTCTTTCTGATCTGTGCATTCAGCTAACAGATTTAAACCATACTTTTGATTGAGCAGATCTGAACACTCTTTCTTTAGAAAATGCAACTGGACATTTGGAGCGCTAAGAGAGTAGTAGTGGAAAAAGGAATATATTCAAATATAAACTACACAGAAGCATTCTGTGAAACTTCTTTCTGATCTGAGCATTCAGCTAACAGAGTTAAACCATACTTTTGATTGAGCAGTTTTGAAACACTCTGTCTGTAGAAAATGCAACTGGACATTCGTAGCGCTAAGTGGGTAATAGTGGAAAAAAGAATATGTTCAAATATAAACTACACAGAAGCATTGTATGAAACTTCTTTCTGTTCTGTGCATTCAACTAACAGAGTTGAACCTTACTTTTGATTGAGCCTTTCTGAAACACTCTTTCTGTAGAAACTGCAATTGGACATTCTGAGCGCTAAGAGGCCTCTATTGGGAAAAATAATATCTTCAAATAAAAACTACACAGAAGCATTGTGTGAAACTTATTTCTGATATGTTCATTAAGCTAACAGAGTTAAACCATACTTTTGATTGCGCAGTTCTGAACACTCTTTCTGTAGAAAATGCAAGTGGACATTAGGAGCGCTAAGAGGGTAATAGTGGAAAAAGGAATATATTCAAATATAAACTACACAGTAGCATTCTGTGAAAATTCTTTCTGTTCTGTGCATTCAACTAACAGAGTTGAACCTTACTTTTGATTGAGCCGTTCTGAAACACTCTTTCTGTAGAAACTGCAATTGGACATGCTAAGCGCTAAGAGGCCTACATTGGGAAAAAGAATATCTTCAAATAAAAACTACACAGATGCATTCTGTGAAACTTATTTCTGATCTGTAAATTCAGTTAACAGAGATAAAACATATTTTTGATTGAGCAGTTATGAAACACTCTTTTTGTAGAAAATGCAAGTGGAGATTCGGAGCGCTAAGTGGGTAATAGTGGAAAAAGGAATGTCTTCAAATATAAACTACAGAGAATCATTCGGTGAAACTTCTTTCTGATCTGTGCATTCAGCTAACAGAGTTAAACCATACTTTTGATTGAGCAGATCTGAACACTCTTTCTGTAGAAAATGCAACTGGACATTTGGAGCGCTAAGAGAGTAGTAGTGGAAAAAGGAATATATTCAAATATAAACTACACAGAAGCATTCTGTGAAACTTCTTTCTGATCTGAGCATTCAGCTAACAGAGTTAAACCATACTTTTGATTGAGCAGTTTTGAAACACTCTGTCTGTAGAAAATGCAACTGGACATTCGTAGCGCTAAGTGGGTAATAGTGGAAAAAACAATATGTTCAAATATAAACTACACAGAAGCATTGTATGAAACTTCTTTCTGTTCTGTGCATACAACTAACAGAGTTGAACCTTACTTTTGATTGAGCCTTTCTGAAACACTCTTTCTGTAGAAACTGCAATTGGACATTCTGAGCGCTAAGAGGCCTCTATTGGGAAAAATAATATCTTCAAATAAAAACTACACAGAAGCATTGTGTGAAACTTATTTCTGATATGTTCATTAAGCTAACAGAGTTAAACCATATTTTTCATTGCGCAGTTCTGAACACTCTTTCTGTAGAAAATGCAAGTGGACATTGGGAGCGCTAAGAGGGTAATAGTGGAAAAAGGAATATATTCAAATATAAACTACACAGTAGCATTCTGTGAAAATTCTTTCAGTTCTGTGCATTCAACTAATAGAGTTGAAGCTAACTTTTGATTGAGCCGTTCTGAAACACTCTTTCTGTAGAAACTGCAATTGGACATGCTAAGCGCTAAGAGGCCTACATTGGGAAAAAGAATATCTTCAAATAAAAACTACACAGATGCATTCTGTGAAACTTATTTCTGATCTGTAAATTCAGTTAACAGAGATAAAACATATTTTTGATTGAGCAGTTATGAAACACTCTTTTTGTAGAAAATGCAAGTGGAGATTCGGAGCGCTAAGAGGGTACTAGTGGAAAAAGGAATGTCTTCAAATATAAACTACACAGAATCATTCGGTGAAACTTCCTTCTGATCTGTGCATTCAGCTAACAGAGTTAAACCATACTTTTGATTGAGTAGATCTGAACAATCTTTCTGTAGAAAATGCAACTTGACATTTGTAGCGCTAAGAGCGTAGTAGTGGAAAAAGGAATATATTCAAATATAAACTACACAGAAGCATTCTGTGAAACTTCTTTCTGATCTGTGCATTCAGCTAACAGAGTTAAACAATACTTTTGATTGAGCAGTTTTGAAACACTCTGTCTGTAGAAAATGCAACTGGACATTCGTAGCGCTAAGTGGGTAATAGTGGAAAAAAGAATATGTTCAAATATAAACTACACAGAAGCATTGTATGAAACTTCTTTCTGTTCTGTGCATTCAACTAACAGAGTTGAACCTTACTTTTGATTGAGCCGTTCTGAAACTCTCTTTCTGTAGAAACTGCAATTGGACATTCTGAGCGCTAAGAGGCCTATTTTGGGAAAAAGAATGTCTACAAATAAAAACTGCACAGAAGAATTGTGTGAAACTTCTTTCTGTTCTGTTTGTTCAACTAAAAGAGTTGAACCTTAGTTTTGATTGAGCCGTTCTGAAACACTCTTTCTGTAGAAAATGCAAGTGGAGATTCGGAGCGCTAAGAGGGTAATAGTGGAAAAAGGAATGTCTCCAAATATAAACTACACAGAATCATTCTGTGAAACTTCTTTCTGATCTGTGCATTCAGCTAACAGAGTTAAACCATACTTTTGATTGAGCAGATCTGAACACACTTTCTGTAGAAAATGCAACTGGACATTTGGAGCGCTAAGAGAGTAGTAGTGGAAAAAGGAATATATTCAAATATAAACTACACAGAAGCATTCTGTGAAACTTCTTTCTGATCTGAGCATTCAGTTAACAGAGTTAAACCATACTTTTGATTGAGCAGTTTTGAAACACTCTGTCTGTAGAAAATGCAACTGGACATTCGTAGCGCTAAGTGGGTAATAGTGGAAAAAAGAATATGTTCAAATATAAACTACACAGAAGCATTGTATGAAACTTCTTTCTGTTCTGTGCATTCAACTAACAGAGTTGAACCTTACTTTTGATTGAGCCTTTCTGAAACACTCTTTCTGTAGAAACTGCAATAGGACATTCTGAGCGCTAAGAGGCCACTATTGGGAAAAATAATATCTTCAAATAAAAACTACACAGAGGCATTATGTGAAACTTATTTCTGATATGTTCATTAAGCTAACAGAGTTAAACCATACTTTTGATTGCGCAGTTCTGAACACTCTTTCTGTAGAAAATGCAAGTGGACATTCGGAGCGCTAAGAGGGTAATAGTGGAAAAAGGAATATATTCAAATATAAATTACACAGTAGCATTCTGTGAAAATTCTTTCTGTTCTGTGCATTCAACTAACAGAGTTGAACCTTACTTTTGATTGAGCCGTTCTGAAACACTCTTTCTGTAGAAACTGCAATTGGACATGCTAAGCGCTAAGAGGCCTACATTGGGAAAAAGAATATCTTCAAATAAAAACTACACAGATGCATTCTGTGAAACTTATTTCTGATCTGTAAATTCAGTTAACAGAGATAAAACATATTTTTGATTGAGCAGTTATGAAACACTCTTTTTGTAGAAAATGCAAGTGGAGATTCGGAGCGCTAAGAGGGTAATAGTGGAAAAAGGAATGTCTTCAAAGATAAACTACACAGAATCATTCGGTGAAACATCTTTCTGATCTGTGCATTCAGCTAACAGAGTTAAACCATACTTTTGATTGAGCAGATCTGAACACTCTTTCTGTAGAAAATGCAACTGGACATTTGGAGCGCTAAGAGCGTAGTAGTGGAAAAAGGAATATATTCAAATATAAACTACACAGAAGCATTCTGTGAAACTTCTTTCTGATCTGAGCATTCAGCTAACAGAGTTAAACCATACTTTTGATTGAGCAGTTTTGAAACACTCTGTCTGTAGAAAATGCAACTGGACATTCGTAGCGCTAAGTGGGTAATAGTGGAAAAAAGAATATGTTCAAATATAAACTACACAGAAGCATTGTATGAAACTTCTTTCTGTTCTGTGCATTCAACTAACAGAGTTGAACCTGACTTTTGATTGAGCCGTTCTGAAACACTCTTTCTGTAGAAACTGCAATTGGACATTCTGAGCGCTAAGAGGCCTATATTGGGAAAAAGAATATCTACAAATAAAAACTACACAGAAGAATTGTGTGAAACTTCTTTCTGTTCTGTTTGTTCAACTAAAAGAGTTGAACCTTAGTTTTGATTGAGCCGTTCTGAAACACTCTTTCTGTAGAAAATGCAAGTGGAGATTCGGAGCGCTAAGAGGGAAATAGTGGAAAAAGGAATGTCTCCAAATATAAACTACACAGAATCATTCTGTGAAACTTCTTTCTGATCTGTGCATTCAGCTAACAGAGTTAAACCATACTTTTGATTGAGCAGATCTGAACACTCTTTCTGTAGAAAATGCAACTGGACATTTGGAGCGCTAAGAGAGTAGTAGTGGAAAAAGGAATATATTCAAATATAAACTACACAGAAGCATTCTGTGAAACTTCTTTCTGATCTGAGCATTCAGCTAACAGAGTTAAACCATACTTTTGATTGAGCAGTTTTGAAACACTCTGTCTGTAGAAAATGCAACTGGACATTCGTAGCGCTAAGTGGGTAATAGTGGAAAAAACAATATGTTCAAATATAAACTACACAGAAGCATTGTATGAAACTTCTTTCTGTTCTGTGCATTCAACTAACAGAGTTGAACCTTACTTTTGATTGAGCCTTTCTGAAACACTCTTTCGGTAGAAACTGCAATTGGACATTCTGAGCGCTAAGAGGCCTCTATTGGGAAAAATAATATCTTCAAATAAAAACTACACAGAAGCATTGTGTGAAACTTATTTCTGATATGTTCATTAAGCTAACAGAGTTAAACCATACTTTTGATTGCGCAGTTCTGAACACTCTTTCTGTAGAAAATGCAAGTGGACATTCGGAGCGCTAAGAGGGTAATAGTGGAAAAAGGAATATATTCAAATATAAACTACACAGTAGCATTCTGTGAAAATTCTTTCTGTTCTGTGCATTCAACTAACAGAGTTGAACCTTACTTTTGATTGAGCCTTTCTGAAACACTCTTTCTGTAGAAACTGCAATTGGACATGCTAAGCGCTAAGAGGCCTACATAGGGAAAAAGAATATCTTCAAATAAAAACTACACAGATGCATACTGTGAAACTTATTTCTGATCTGTTAATTCAGTTAACAGAGATAAAACATATTTTTGATTGAGCAGTTATGAAACACTCTTTTTGTAGAAAATGCAAGTGGAGATTCGGAGCGCTAAGAGGGTAATAGTGGAAAAAGGAATGTCTCCAAATATAAACTACACAGAATCATTCTGTGAAACTTCTTTCTGGTCTGTGCATTCAGCTAACAGAGTTAAACCATACTTTTGATTGAGCAGATCTGAACACTCTTTCTGTAGAAAATGCAACTGGACATTTGGAGCGCTAAGAGAGTAGTAGTGGAAAAAGGAATATATTCAAATATAAACTACACAGAAGCATTCTGTGAAACTGCTTTCTGATCTGAGCATTCAGCTAACAGAGTTAAACCATACTTTTCATTGAGCAGTTTTGAAACACTCTGTCTGTAGAAAATGCAACTGGACATTCGTAGCGCTAAGTGGGTAATAGTGGAAAAAAGAATATGTTCAAATATAAACTACACAGAAGAATTGTATGAAACTTCTTTCTGTTCTGTGCATTCAACTAACAGAGTTGAACCTTACTTTTGATTGAGCCGTTCTGAAACACTCTTTCTGTAGAAACTGCAATTGGACATGCTAAGCGCTAAGAGGCCTACATTGGGAAAAAGAATATCTTCAAATAAAAACTACACAGATGCATTCTGTGAAACTTATTTCTGATCTGTAAATTCAGTTAACAGAGATAAAACATATTTTTGATTGAGCAGTTATGAAACACTCTTTTTGTAGAAAATGCAAGTGGAGATTCGGAGCGCTAAGAGGGTAATAGTGGAAAAAGGAATGTCTTCAAATATAAACTACACAGAATCATTCGGTGAAACTTCTTTCTGATCTGTGCATTCAGCTAACAGAGTTAAACCATACTTTTGATTGAGCAGATCTGAACACTCTTTCGGTAGAAAATGCAACTGGACATTTGTAGCGCTAAGAGCGTAGTAGTGGAAAAAGTAATATATTCACATATAAACTATACAGAAGCATTCTGTGAAACTTCTTTCTGATCTGTGCATTCAGCTAACAGAGTTAAACAATACTTTTGATTGAGCAGTTTTGAAACACTCTGTCTGTAGAAAATGCAACTGGACATTCGTAGCGCTAAGTGGGTAATAGTGGAAAAAAGAATATGTTCAAATATAAACTACACAGAAGCATTGTATGAAACTTCTTTCTGTTCTGTGCATTCAACTAACAGAGTTGAACCTTACTTTTGATTGAGCCGTTCTGAAACTCTCTTTCTGTAGAAACTGCAATTGGACATTCTGAGCGCTAAGAGGCCTATTTTGGGAAAAAGAATGTCTACAAATAAAAACTACACAGAAGAATTGTGTGAAACTTCTTTCTGTTCTGTTTGTTCAACTAAAAGAGTTGAACCTTAGTTTTGATTGAGCCGTTCTGAAACACTCTTTCTGTAGAAAATACAAGTGGAGATTCGGAGCGCTAAGAGGGTAATAGTGGAAAAAGGAATGTCTCCAAATATAAACTACACAGAATCATTCTGTGAAACTTCTTTCTGATCTGTGCATTCAGCTAACAGAGTTAAACCATACTTTTGATTGAGCAGATCTGAACACTCTTTCTGTAGAAAATGCAACTGGACATTTGGAGCGCTAAGAGCGTAGTAGTGGAAAAATGTATATATTCAAATATAAACTACACAGAAGCATTCTGTGAAACTTCTTTCTGATCTGAGCATTCAGCTAACAGAGTTAAACCATACTTTTGATTGAGCAGTTTTGAAACACTCTGTCTGTAGAAAATGCAACTGGACAATCGTAGCGATAAGTGGGTAATAGTGGAAAAAAGAATATGTTCAAATATAAACTACACAGAAGCATTGTATGAAGCTTCTTTCTGTTCTGTGCATTCAACTAACAGAGTTGAACCTTACTTTTGATTGAGCCGTTCTGAAACACTCTTTCTGTAGAAACTGCAATTGGACATTCTGAGCGCTAAGAGGCCTATATTGGGAAAAAGAATGTCTACAAATAAAAACTACACAGAAGAATTGTGTGAAACTTCTTTCTGTTCTGTTTGTTCAACTAAAAGATTTGAACCTTAGTTTTGATTGAGCCGTTCAGAAACACTCTTTCTGTAGAAAATGCAAGTGGAGATTCGGAGCGCTAAGAGGGTAATAGTGGAAAAAGGAATGTCTCCAAATATAAACTACACAGAATCATTCTGTGAAACTTCTTTCTGATCTGTGCATTCAGCTAACAGAGTTAAACCATACTTTTGATTGAGCAGATCTGAACACTCTTTCTGTAGAAAATGCAACTGGACATTTGGAGCGCTAAGAGAGTAGTAGTGGAAAAAGGAATATATTCAAATATAAACTACACAGAAGCATTCTGTGAAACTTCTTTCTGATCTGAGCATTCAGTTAACAGAGTTAAACCATACTTTTGATTGAGCAGTTTTGAAACACTCTGTCTGTAGAAAATGCAACTGGACATTCGTAGCGCTAAGTGGGTAATAGTGGAAAAAATAATATGTTCAAATATAAACTACACAGAAGCATTGTATGAAACTTCTTTCTGTTCTGTGCATTCAACTAACAGAGTTGAACCTTACTTTTGATTGAGCCTTTCTGAAACACTCTTTCTGTAGAAACTGCAATTGGACATTCTGAGCGCTAAGAGGCCTCTATTGGGAAAAATAATATCTTCAAATAAAAACTACACAGAGGCATTGTGTGAAACTTATTTCTGATATGTTCATTAAGCTAACAGAGTTAAACCATACTTTTGATTGCGCAGTTCTGAACACTCTTTCTGTAGAAAATGCAAGTGGACATTCGGAGCGCTAAGAGGGTAATAGTGGAAAAAGGAATATATTCAAATATAAAATACACAGTAGCATTCTGTGAAAATTCTTTCTGTTCTGTGCATTCAACTAACAGAGTTGAACCTTACTTTTGATTGAGCCGTTCTGAAACACTCTTTCTGTAGAAACTGCAATTGGACATGCTAAGCGCTAAGAGGCCTACATTGGGAAAAAGAATATCTTCAAATAAAAACTACACAGATGCATTCTGTGAAACTTATTTCTGATCTGTAAATTCAGTTAACAGAGATAAAACATATTTTTGATTGAGCAGTAATGAAACACTCTTTTTGTAGAAAATGCAAGTGGAGATTCGGAGCGCTAAGAGGGTAATAGTGGAAAAAGGAATGTCTTCAAAGATAAACTACACAGAATCATTCGGTGAAACATCTTTCTGATCTGTGCATTCAGCTAACAGAGTTAAACCATACTTTTGATTGAGCAGATCTGAACACTCTTTCTGTAGAAAATGCAACTGGACATTTGGAGCGCTAAGAGCGTAGTAGTGGAAAAAGGAATATATTCAAATATAAACTACACAGAAGCATTCTGTGAAACTTCTTTCTGATCTGAGCATTCAGCTAACAGAGTTAAACCATACTTTTGATTGAGCAGTTTTGAAACACTCTGTCTGTAGAAAATGCAACTGGACATTCGTAGCGCTAAGTGGGTAATAGTGGAAAAAAGAATATGTTCAAATATAAACTACACAGAAGCATTGTATGAAACTTCTTTCTGTTCTGTGCATTCAACTAACAGAGTTGAACCTGACTTTTGATTGAGCCGTTCTGAAACACTCTTTCTGTAGAAACTGCAATTGGACATTCTGAGCGCTAAGAGGCCTATATTGGGAAAAAGAATATCTACAAATAAAAACTACACAGAAGAATTGTGTGAAACTTCTTTCTGTTCTGTTTGTTCAACTAAAAGAGTTGAAACTTAGTTTTGATTGAGCCGTTCTGAAACACTCTTTCTGTAGAAAATGCAAGTGGAGATTCGGAGCGCTAAGAGGGAAATAGTGGAAAAAGGAATGTCTCCAAATATAAACTACACAGAATCATTCTTTGAAACTTCTTTCTGATCTGTGCATTCAGCTAACAGAGTTAAACCATACTTTTGATTGAGCAGATCTGAACACTCTTTCTGTAGAAAATGCAACTGGACATTTGGAGCGCTAAGAGAGTAGTAGTGGAAAAAGGAATATATTCAAATATAAACTACACAGAAGCATTCTGTGAAACTTCTTTCTGATCTGAGCATTCAGCTAACAGAGTTAAACCATACTTTTGATTGAGCAGTTTTGAAACACTCTGTCTGTAGAAAATGCAACTGGACATTCGTAGCGCTAAGTGGGTAATAGTGGAAAAAACAATATGTTCAAATATAAACTACACAGAAGCATTGTATGAAACTTCTTTCTGTTCTGTGCATTCAACTAACAGAGTTGAACCTTACTTTTGATTGAGCCTTTCTGAAACACTCTTTCTGTAGAAACTGCAATTGGACATTCTGAGCGCTAAGAGGCCTCTATTGGGAAAAATAATATCTTAAAATAAAAACTACACAGAAGCATTGTGTGAAACTTATTTCTGATATGTTCAATAAGCTAACAGAGTTAAACCATACTTTTGATTGCGCAGTTCTGAACACTCTTTCTGTAGAAAATGCAAGTGGACATTCGGAGCGCTAAGAGGGTAATAGTGGAAAAAGGAATATATTCAAATATAAACTACACAGTAGCATTCTGTGAAAATTCTTTCTGTTCTGTGCATTCAACTAACAGAGTTGAACCTTACTTTTGATTGAGCCTTTCTGAAACACTCTTTCTGTAGAAACTGCAATTGGACATGCTAAGCGCTAAGAGGCCTACATAGGGAAAAAGAATATCTTCAAATAAAAACTACACAGATGCATACTGTGAAACTTATTTCTGATCTGTTAATTCAGTTAACAGAGATAAAACATATTTTTGATTGAGCAGTTATGAAACACACTTTTTGTAGAAAATGCAAGTGGAGATTCGGAGCGCTAAGAGGGTAATAGTGGAAAAAGGAATGTCTCCAAATATAAACTACACAGAATCATTCTGTGAAACTTCTTTCTGGTCTGTGCATTCAGCTAACAGAGTTAAACCATACTTTTGATTGAGCAGATCTGAACACTCTTTCTGTAGAAAATGCAACTGGACATTTGGAGCGCTAAGAGAGTAGTAGTGGAAAAAGGAATATATTCAAATATAAACTACACAGAAGCATTCTGTGAAACTGCTTTCTGATCTGAGCATTCAGCTAACAGAGTTAAACCATACTTTTGATTGAGCAGTTTTGAAACACTCTGTCTGTAGAAAATGCAACTGGACATTCGTAGCGCTAAGTGGGTAATAGTGGAAAAAAGAATATGTTCAAATATAAACTACACAGAAGCATTGTATGAAACTTCTTTCTGTTCTGTGCATTCAACTAACAGAGTTGAACCTTACTTTTGATTGAGCCGTTCTGAAACACTCCTTCTGTAGAAACTGCAATTGGACATTCTGAGCGCTAAGAGGCCTATATTGGGAAAAAGAATGTCTACAAATAAAAACTACACAGAAGAATTGTGTGAAACTTCTTTCTGTTCTGTTTGTTCAACTAAAAGAGTTGAACCTTAGTTTTGATTGAGCCGTTCTGAAACACTCTTTCTGTAGAAAATGCAAGTGGAGATTCGGAGCGCTAAGAGGGTAATAGTGGAAAAAGGAATGTCTCCAAATATAAACTACACAGAATCATTCTGTGAAACTTCTTTCTGATCTGTGCATTCAGCTAACAGAGTTAAACCATACTTTTGATTGAGCAGATCTGAACACTCTTTCTGTAGAAAATGCAACTGGACATTTGGAGCGCTAAGAGAGTAGTAGTGGAAAAAGGAATATATTCAAATATAAACTACACAGAAGCATTCTGTGAAACTTCTTTCTGATCTGAGCATTCAGTTAACAGAGTTAAACCATACTTTTGATTGAGCAGTTTTGAAACACTCTGTCTGTAGAAAATGCAACTGGACATTCGTAGCGCTAAGTGGGTAATAGTGGAAAAAATAATATGTTCAAATATAAACTACACAGAAGCATTGTATGAAACTTCTTTCTGTTCTGTGCATTCAACTAACAGAGTTGAACCTTACTTTTGATTGAGCCTTTCTGAAACACTCTTTCTGTAGAAACTGCAATTGGACATTCTGAGCGCTAAGAGGCCTCTATTGGGAAAAATAATATCTTCAAATAAAAACTACACAGAGGCATTGTGTGAAACTTATTTCTGATATGTTCATTAAGCTAACAGAGTTAAACCATACTTTTGATTGCGCAGTTCTGAACACTCTTTCTGTAGAAAAGGCAAGTGGACATTCGGAGCGCTAAGAGGGTAATAGTGGAAAAAGGAATATATTCAAATATAAACTACACAGTAGCATTCTGTGAAAATTCTTTCTGTTCTGTGCATTCAACTAACAGAGTTGAACCTTACTTTTGACTGAGCCGTTCTGAAACACTCTTTCTGTAGAAACTGCAATTGGACATGCTAAGCGCTAAGAGGCCTACATTGGGAAAAAGAATATCTTCAAATAAAAACTACACAGATGCATTCTGTGAAACTTATTTCTGATCTGTAAATTCAGTTAACAGAGATAAAACATATTTTTGATTGAGCAGTTATGAAACACTCTTTTTGTAGAAAATGCAAGTGGAGATTCGGAGCGCTAAGAGGGTAATAGTGGAAAAAGGAATGTCTTCAAAGATAAACTACACAGAATCATTCGGTGAAACATCTTTCTGATCTGTGCATTCAGCTAACAGAGTTAAACCATACTTTTGATTGAGCAGATCTGAACACTCTTTCTGTAGAAAATGCAACTGGACATTTGGAGCGCTAAGAGCGTAGTAGTGGAAAAAGGAATATATTCAAATATAAACTACACAGAAGCATTCTGTGAAACTTCTTTCTGATCTGAGCATTCAGCTAACAGAGTTAAACCATACTTTTGATTGAGCAGTTTTGAAACACTCTGTCTGTAGAAAATGCAACTGGACATTCGTAGCGCTAAGTGGGTAATAGTGGAAAAAAGAATATGTTCAAATATAAACTACACAGAAGCATTGTATGAAACTTCTTTCTGTTCTGTGCATTCAACTAACAGAGTTGAACCTGACTTTTGATTGAGCCGTTCTGAAACACTCTTTCTGTAGAAACTGCAATTGGACATTCTGAGCGCTAAGAGGCCTATATTGGGAAAAAGAATATCTACAAATAAAAACTACACAGAAGAATTGTGTGAAACTTCTTTCTGTTCTGTTTGTTCAACTAAAAGAGTTGAACCTTAGTTTTGATTGAGCCGTTCTGAAACACTCTTTCTGTAGAAAATGCAAGTGGAGATTCGGAGCGCTAAGAGGGAAATAGTGGAAAAAGGAATGTCTCCAAATATAAACTACACAGAATCATTCTGTGAAACTTCTTTCTGATCTGTGCATTCAGCTAACAGAGTTAAACCATACTTTTGATTGAGCAGATCTGAACACTCTTTCTGTAGAAAATGCAACTGGACATTTGGAGCGCTAAGAGAGTAGTAGTGGAAAAAGGAATATATTCAAATATAAACTACACAGAAGCATTCTGTGAAACTTCTTTCTGATCTGAGCATTCAGCTAACAGAGTTAAACCATACTTTTGATTGAGCAGTTTTGAAACACTCTGTCTGTAGAAAATGCAACTGGACATTCGTAGCGCTAAGTGGGTAATAGTGGAAAAAACAATATGTTCAAATATAAACTACACAGAAGCATTGTATGAAACTTCTTTCTGTTCTGTGCATTCAACTAACAGAGTTGAACCTTACTTTTGATTGAGCCTTTCTGAAACACTCTTTCTGTAGAAACTGCAATTGGACATTCTGAGCGCTAAGAGGCCTCTATTGGGAAAAATAATATCTTAAAATAAAAACTACACAGAAGCATTGTGTGAAACTTATTTCTGATATGTTCAATAAGCTAACAGAGTTAAACCATACTTTTGATTGCGCAGTTCTGAACACTCTTTCTGTAGAAAATGCAAGTGGACATTCGGAGCGCTAAGAGGGTAATAGTGGAAAAAGGAATATATTCAAATATAAACTACACAGTAGCATTCTGTGAAAATTCTTTCTGTTCTGTGCATTCAACTAACAGAGTTGAACCTTACTTTTGATTGAGCCTTTCTGAAACACTCTTTCTGTAGAAACTGCAATTGGACATGCTAAGCGCTAAGAGGCCTACATAGGGAAAAAGAATATCTTCAAATAAAAACTACACAGATGCATACTGTGAAACTTACTTCTGATCTGTTAATTCAGTTAACAGAGATAAAACATATTTTTGATTGAGCAGTTATGAAACACTCTTTTTGTAGAAAATGCAAGTGGAGATTCGGAGCGCTAAGAGGGTAATAGTGGAAAAAGGAATGTCTCCAAATATAAACTACACAGAATCATTCTGTGAAACTTCTTTCTGGTCTGTGCATTCAGCTAACAGAGTTAAACCATACTTTTGATTGAGCAGATCTGAACACTCTTTCTGTAGAAAATGCAACTGGACATTTGGAGCGCTAAGAGAGTAGTAGTGGAAAAAGGAATATATTCAAATATAAACTACACAGAAGCATTCTGTGAAACTGCTTTCTGATCTGAGCATTCAGCTAACAGAGTTAAACCATACTTTTGATTGAGCAGTTTTGAAACACTCTGTCTGTAGAAAATGCAACTGGACATTCGTAGCGCTAAGTGGGTAATAGTGGAAAAAAGAATATGTTCAAATATAAACTACACAGAAGCATTGTATGAAACTTCTTTCTGTTCTGTGCATTCAACTAACAGAGTTGAACCTTACTTTTGATTGAGCCGTTCTGAAACACTCTTTCTGTAGAAACTGCAATTGGACATTCTGAGCGCTAAGAGGCCTATATTGGGAAAAAGAATGTCTACAAATAAAAACTACACAGAAGAATTGTGTGAAACTTCTTTCTGTTCTGTTTGTTCAACTAAAAGATTTGAACCTTAGTTTTGATTGAGCCGTTCTGAAACACTCTTTCTGTAGAAAATGCAAGTGGAGATTCGGAGCGCTAAGAGGGTAATAGTGGAAAAAGGAATGTCTCCAAATATAAACTACACAGAATCATTCTGTGAAACTTCTTTCTGATCTGTGCATTCAGCTAACAGAGTTAAACCATACTTTTGATTGAGCAGATCTGAACACTCTTTCTGTAGAAAATGCAACTGGACATTTGGAGCGCTAAGAGAGTAGTAGTGGAAAAAGGAATATATTCAAATATAAACTACACAGAAGCATTCTGTGAAACTTCTTTCTGATCTGAGCATTCAGTTAACAGAGTTAAACCATACTTTTGATTGAGCAGTTTTGAAACACTCTGTCTGTAGAAAATGCAACTGGACATTCGTAGCGCTAAGTGGGTAATAGTGGAAAAAATAATATGTTCAAATATAAACTACACAGAAGCATTGTATGAAACTTCTTTCTGTTCTGTGCATTCAACTAACAGAGTTGAACCTTACTTTTGATTGAGCCTTTCTGAAACACTCTTTCTGTAGAAACTGCAATTGGACATTCTGAGCGCTAAGAGGCCTCTATTGGGAAAAATAATATCTTCAAATAAAAACTACACAGAGGCATTGTGTGAAACTTATTTCTGATATGTTCATTAAGCTAACAGAGTTAAACCATACTTTTGATTGCGCAGTTCTGAACACTCTTTCTGTAGAAAAGGCAAGTGGACATTCGGAGCGCTAAGAGGGTAATAGTGGAAAAAGGAATATATTCAAATATAAACTACACAGTAGCATTCTGTGAAAATTCTTTCTGTTCTGTGCATTCAACTAACAGAGTTGAACCTTACTTTTGACTGAGCCGTTCTGAAACACTCTTTCTGTAGAAACTGCAATTGGACATGCTAAGCGCTAAGAGGCCTACATTGGGAAAAAGAATATCTTCAAATAAAAACTACACAGATGCATTCTGTGAAACTTATTTCTGATCTGTAAATTCAGTTAACAGAGATAAAACATATTTTTGATTGAGCAGTTATGAAACACTCTTTTTGTAGAAAATGCAAGTGGAGATTCGGAGCGCTAAGAGGGTAATAGTGGAAAAAGGAATGTCTTCAAAGATAAACTACACAGAATCATTCGGTGAAACATCTTTCTGATCTGTGCATTCAGCTAACAGAGTTAAACCATACTTTTGATTGAGCAGATCTGAACACTCTTTCTGTAGAAAATGCAACTGGACATTTGGAGCGCTAAGAGCGTAGTAGTGGAAAAAGGAATATATTCAAATATAAACTACACAGAAGCATTCTGTGAAACTTCTTTCTGATCTGAGCATTCAGCTAACAGAGTTAAACCATACTTTTGATTGAGCAGTTTTGAAACACTCTGTCTGTAGAAAATGCAACTGGACATTCGTAGCGCTAAGTGGGTAATAGTGGAAAAAAGAATATGTTCAAATATAAACTACACAGAAGCATTGTATGAAACTTCTTTCTGTTCTGTGCATTCAACTAACAGAGTTGAACCTGACTTTTGATTGAGCCGTTCTGAAACACTCTTTCTGTAGAAACTGCAATTGGACATTCTGAGCGCTAAGAGGCCTATATTGGGAAAAAGAATATCTACAAATAAAAACTACACAGAAGAATTGTGTGAAACTTCTTTCTGTTCTGTTTGTTCAACTAAAAGAGTTGAACCTTAGTTTTGATTGAGCCGTTCTGAAACACTCTTTCTGTAGAAAATGCAAGTGGAGATTCGGAGCGCTAAGAGGGAAATAGTGGAAAAAGGAATGTCTCCAAATATAAACTACACAGAATCATTCTGTGAAACTTCTTTCTGATCTGTGCATTCAGCTAACAGAGTTAAACCATACTTTTGATTGAGCAGATCTGAACACTCTTTCTGTAGAAAATGCAACTGGACATTTGGAGCGCTAAGAGAGTAGTAGTGGAAAAAGGAATATATTCAAATATAAACTACACAGAAGCATTCTGTGAAACTTCTTTCTGATCTGAGCATTCAGCTAACAGAGTTAAACCATACTTTTGATTGAGCAGTTTTGAAACACTCTGTCTGTAGAAAATGCAACTGGACATTCGTAGCGCTAAGTGGGTAATAGTGGAAAAAACAATATGTTCAAATATAAACTACACAGAAGCATTGTATGAAACTTCTTTCTGTTCTGTGCATTCAACTAACAGAGTTGAACCTTACTTTTGATTGAGCCTTTCTGAAACACTCTTTCTGTAGAAACTGCAATTGGACATTCTGAGCGCTAAGAGGCCTCTATTGGGAAAAATAATATCTTCAAATAAAAACTACACAGAAGCATTGTGTGAAACTTATTTCTGATATGTTCAATAAGCTAACAGAGTTAAACCATACTTTTGATTGCGCAGTTCTGAACACTCTTTCTGTAGAAAATGCAAGTGGACATTCGGAGCGCTAAGAGGGTAATAGTGGAAAAAGGAATATATTCAAATATAAACTACACAGTAGCATTCTGTGAAAATTCTTTCTGTTCTGTGCATTCAACTAACAGAGTTGAACCTTACTTTTGATTGAGCCTTTCTGAAACACTCTTTCTGTAGAAACTGCAATTGGACATGCTAAGCGCTAAGAGGCCTACATAGGGAAAAAGAATATCTTCAAATAAAAACTACACAGATGCATACTGTGAAACTTACTTTTGATCTGTTAATTCAGTTAACAGAGATAAAACATATTTTTGATTGAGCAGTTATGAAACACTCTTTTTGTAGAAAATGCAAGTGGAGATTCGGAGCGCTAAGAGGGTAATAGTGGAAAAAGGAATGTCTCCAAATATAAACTACACAGAATCATTCTGTGAAACTTCTTTCTGGTCTGTGCATTCAGCTAACAGAGTTAAACCATACTTTTGATTGAGCAGATCTGAACACTCTTTCTGTAGAAAATGCAACTGGACATTTGGAGCGCTAAGAGAGTAGTAGTGGAAAAAGGAATATATTCAAATATAAACTACACAGAAGCATTCTGTGAAACTGCTTTCTGATCTGAGCATTCAGCTAACAGAGTTAAACCATACTTTTGATTGAGCAGTTTTGAAACACTCTGTCTGTAGAAAATGCAACTGGACATTCGTAGCGCTAAGTGGGTAATAGTGGAAAAAAGAATATGTTCAAATATAAACTACACAGAAGCATTGTATGAAACTTCTTTCTGTTCTGTGCATTCAACTAACAGAGTTGAACCTTACTTTTGATTGAGCCGTTCTGAAACACTCTTTCTGTAGAAACTGCAATTGGACATTCTGAGCGCTAAGAGGCCTATATTGGGAAAAAGAATGTCTACAAATAAAAACTACACAGAAGAATTGTGTGAAACTTCTTTCTGTTCTGTTTGTTCAACTAAAAGATTTGAACCTTAGTTTTGATTGAGCCGTTCTGAAACACTCTTTCTGTAGAAAATGCAAGTGGAGATTCGGAGCGCTAAGAGGGTAATAGTGGAAAAAGGAATGTCTCCAAATATAAACTACACAGAATCATTCTGTGAAACTTCTTTCTGATCTGTGCATTCAGCTAACAGAGTTAAACCATACTTTTGATTGAGCAGATCTGAACACTCTTTCTGTAGAAAATGCAACTGGACATTTGGAGCGCTAAGAGAGTAGTAGTGGAAAAAGGAATATATTCA
This sequence comes from Symphalangus syndactylus, assembly GCF_028878055.3. Classification (NCBI taxonomy): domain Eukaryota; kingdom Metazoa; phylum Chordata; class Mammalia; order Primates; family Hylobatidae; genus Symphalangus; species Symphalangus syndactylus. Next base: position 919,215 of record NC_072444.2, on the reverse strand, counting down.
AATATAAACTACACAGAAGCATTCTGTGAAACTTCTTTCTGATCTGAGCATTCAGTTAACAGAGTTAAACCATACTTTTGATTGAGCAGTTTTGAAACACTCTGTCTGTAGAAAATGCAACTGGACATTCGTAGCGCTAAGTGGGTAATAGTGGAAAAAATAATATGTTCAAATATAAACTACACAGAAGCATTGTATGAAACTTCTTTCTGTTCTGTGCATTCAACTAACAGAGTTGAACCTTACTTTTGATTGAGCCTTTCTGAAACACTCTTTCTGTAGAAACTGCAATTGGACATTCTGAGCGCTAAGAGGCCTCTATTGGGAAAAATAATATCTTCAAATAAAAACTACACAGAGGCATTGTGTGAAACTTATTTCTGATATGTTCATTAAGCTAACAGAGTTAAACCATACTTTTGATTGCGCAGTTCTGAACACTCTTTCTGTAGAAAATGCAAGTGGACATTCGGAGCGCTAAGAGGGTAATAGTGGAAAAAGGAATATATTCAAATATAAACTACACAGTAGCATTCTGTGAAAATTCTTTTTGTTCTGTGCATTCAACTAACAGAGTTGAACCTTACTTTTGATTGAGCCGTTCTGAAACACTCTTTCTGTAGAAACTGCAATTGGACATGCTAAGCGCTAAGAGGCCTACATTGGGAAAAAGAATATCTTCAAATAAAAACTACACAGATGCATTCTGTGAAACTTATTTCTGATCTGTAAATTCAGTTAACAGAGATAAAACATATTTTTGATTGAGCAGTTATGAAACACTCTTTTTGTAGAAAATGCAAGTGGAGATTCGGAGCGCTAAGAGGGTAATAGTGGAAAAAGGAATGTCTTCAAAATAAACTACACAGAATCATTCGGTGAAACTTCTTTCTGATCTGTGCATTCAGCTAACAGAGTTAAACCATACTTTTGATTGAGCAGATCTGAACACTCTTTCTGTAGAAAATGCAACTGGACATTTGGAGCGCTAAGAGCGTATTAGTGGAAAAAGGAATATATTCAAATATAAACTACACAGAAGCATTCTGTGAAACTTCTTTCTGATCTGAGCATTCAGCTAACAGAGTTAAACCATACTTTTGATTGAGCAGTTTTGAAACACTCTGTCTGTAGAAAATGCAACTGGACATTCGTAGCGCTAAGTGGGTAATAGTGGAAAAAAGAATATGTTCAAATATAAACTACACAGAAGCATTGTATGAAACATCTTTCTGTTCTGTGCATTCAACTAACAGAGTTGAACCTTACTTTTGATTGAGCCGTTCTGAAACACTCTTTCTGTAGAAACTGCAATTGGACATTCTGAGCGCTAAGAGGCCTATATTGGGAAAAAGAATGTCTACAAATAAAAACTACACAGAAGAACTGTGTGAAACTTCTTTCTGTTCTGTTTGTGCAACTAAAAGAGTTGAACCTTAGTTTTTATTGAGCCGTTCTGAAACACTCTTTCTGTAGAAAATGCAAGTGGAGTTTCGGAGCGCTAAGAGGGTAATAGTGGAAAAAGGAATGTCTCCAAATATAAACTACACAGAATCATTCTGTGAAACTTCTTTCTGATCTGTGCATTCAGCTAACAGAGTTAAACCATACTTTTGATTGAGCAGATCTGAACACTCTTTCTGTAGAAAATGCAACTGGACATTTGGAGCGCTAAGAGAGTAGTAGTGGAAAAAGGAATATATTCAAATATAAACTACACAGAAGCATTCTGTGAAACTTCTTTCTGATCTGAGCATTCAGCTAACAGAGTTAAACCATACTTTTGATTGAGCAGTTTTGAAACACTCTGTCTGTAGAAAATGCAACTGGACATTCGTAGCGCTAAGTGGGTAATAGTGGAAAAAAGAATATGTTCAAATATAAACTACACAGAAGCATTGTATGAAACTTCTTTCTGTTCTGTGCATTCAACTAACAGAGTTGAACCTTACTTTTGATTGAGCCTTTCTGAAACACTCTTTCTGTAGAAACTGCAATTGGACATTCTGAGCGCTAAGAGGCCTCTATTGGGAAAAATAATATCTTCAAATAAAAACTACACAGAAGCATTGTGTGAAACTTATTTCTGATATGTTCATTAAGCTAACAGAGTTAAACCATATTTTTGATTGCGCAGTTCTGAACACTCTTTCTGTAGAAAATGCAAGTGGACATTCGGAGCGCTAAGAGGGTAATAGTGGAAAAAGGAATATATTCAAATATAAACTACACAGTAGCATTCTGTGAAAATTCTTTCTGTTCTGTGCATTCAACTAACAGAGTTGAACCTTACTTTTGATTGAGCCTTTCTGAAACACTCTTTCTGTAGAAACTGCAATTGGACATGCTAAGCGCTAAGAGGCCTACATAGGGAAAAAGAATATCTTCAAATAATAACTACACAGATGCATTCTGTGAAACTTATTTCTGATCTGTAAATTCAGTTAACAGAGATAAAACATATTTTTGATTGAGCCGTTCTGAAACACTCTTTTTGTAGAAAATGCAAGTGGAGATTCGGAGCGCTAAGAGGGTAATAGTGGAAAAACGAATGTCTTCAAAGATAAACTACACAGAATCATTCGGTGAAACTTCTTTCTGATCTGTGCATTCAGCTAACAGAGTTAAACCATACTTTTGATTGAGCAGAACTGAACACTCTTTCTGTAGAAAATGCAACTGGACATTTGGAGCGCTAAGAGCGTAGTAGTGGAAAAAGGAATATATTCAAATATAAACTACACAGAAGCATTCTGTGAAACTTCTTTCTGATCTGAGCATTCAGCTAACAGAGTTAAACCATACTTTTGATTGAGCAGTTTTGAAACACTCTGTCTGTAGAAAATGCAACTGGACATTCGTAGCGCTAAGTGGGTAATAGTGGAAAAAAGAATATGTTCAAATATAAACTACACAGAAGCATTGTATGAAACTTCTTTCTGTTCTGTGCATTCAACTAACAGAGTTGAACCTTACTTTTGATTGAGCCGTTCTGAAACACTCTTTCTGTAGAAACTGCAATTGGACATTCTGAGCGCTAAGAGGCCTATATTGGGAAAAAGAATGTCTACAAATAAAAACTACACAGAAGAACTGTGTGAAACTTCTTTCTGTTCTGTTTGTGCAACTAAAAGAGTTGAACCTTAGTTTTGATTGAGCCGTTCTGAAACACTCTTTCTGTAGAAAATGCAAGTGGAGATTCGGAGCGCTAAGAGGGTAATAGTGGAAAAAGGAATGTCTCCAAATATAAACTACACAGAAACATTCTGTGAAACTTCTTTCTGATCTGTGCATTCAGCTAACAGAGTTAAACCATACTTTTGATTGAGCAGATCTGAACACTCTTTCTGTAGAAAATGCAACTGGACATTTGGAGCGCTAAGAGAGTAGTAGTGGAAAAAGGAATATATTCAAATATAACCTACACAGAAGCATTCTGTGAAACTTCTTTCTGATCTGAGCATTCAGCTAACAGAGTTAAACCATACTTTTTATTGAGCAGTTTTAAAACACTCTGTCTGTAGAAAATGCAACTGGACATTCGTAGCGCTAAGTGGGTAATAGTGGAAAAAAGAATATGTTCAAATATAAACTACACAGAAGCATTGTATGAAACTTCTTTCTGTTCTGTGCATTCAACTAACAGAGTTGAACCTTACTTTTGATTGAGCCGTTCTGAAACACTCTTTCTGTAGAAACTGCAATTGGACATGCTAAGCGCTAAGAGGCCTACATTGGGAAAAAGAATATCTTCAAATAAAAACTACACAGATGCATTCTGTGAAACTTATTTCTGATCTGTAAATTCAGTTAACAGAGATAAAACATATATTTGATTGAGCAGTTATGAAACACTCTTTTTGTAGAAAATGCAAGTGGAGATTCGGAGCGCTAAGAGGGTACTAGTGGAAAAAGGAATGACTTCAAATATAAACTACACAGAAACATTCGGTGAAACTTCTTTCTGATCTGTGCATTCAGCTAACAGAGTTAAACCATACTTTTGATTGAGTAGATCTGAACAATCTTTCTGTAGAAAATGCAACTGGACATTTGGAGCGCTAAGAGCGTAGTAGTGGAAAAAGGAATATATTCAAATATAAACTACACAGAAGCATTCTGTGAAACTTCTTTCTGATATGAGCAATCAGCTAACAGAGTTAAACCATACTTTTGATTGAGCAGTTTTGAAACACTCTGTCTGTAGAAAATGCAACTGGACATTCGTAGCGCTAAGTGGGTAATAGTGGAAAAAAGAATATGTTCAAATATAAACTACACAGAAGCATTGTATGAAACTTCTTTCTGTTCTGTGCATTCAACTAACAGAGTTGAACCTTACTTTTGATTGAGCCGTTCTGAAACACTCTTTCTGTAGAAACTGCAATTGGACATTCTGAGCGCTAGGAGGCCTATATTGGGAAAAAGAATGTCTACAAATAAAAACTACACAGAAGAATTGTGTGAAACTTCTTTCTGTTCTGTTTGTTCAACTAAAAGAGTTGAACCTTAGTTTTGATTGAGCCGTTCTGAAACACTCTTTCTGTAGAAAATGCAAGTGGAGATTCGGAGCCCTTAGAGGGTAATGGTGGAAAAAGGAATGTCTCCAAATATAAACTACACAGAATCAATCTGTGAAACATCTTTCTTATCTGTGCATTCAGCTAACAGAATTAAACCATACTTTTGATTGAGCAGATCTGAACACTCTTTCTGTAGAAAATGCAACTGGACATTTGGAGCGCTAAGAGAGTAGTAGTGGAAAAAGGAATATATTCAACTATAAACTACACAGAAGCATTCTGTGAAACTTCTTTCTGATCTGAGCATTCAGCTAACAGAGTTAAACCATACTTTTGATTGAGCAGTTTTGAAACACTCTGTCTGTAGAAAATGCAACTGGACATTCGTAGCGCTAAGTGGGTAATAGTGGAAAAAAGAATATGTTCAAATATAAACTACACAGAAGCATTGTATGAAACTTCTTTCTGTTCTGTGCATTCAACTAACAGAGTTGAACCTTACTTTTGATTGAGCCCTTCTGAAACACTCTTTCTGTAGAAACTGCAATTGGACATTCTGAGCGCTAAGAGGCCTCTATTGGGAAAAATAATATCTTCAAATAAAAACTACACAGAAGCATTGTGTGAAACTTATTTCTGATATGTTCATTAAGCTAACAGAGTTAAACCATACTTTTGATTGCGCAGTTCTGAACACTCTTTCTGTAGAAAATGCAAGTGGACATTCGGAGCGCTAAGAGGGTAATAGTGGAAAAAGGAATATATTCAAATATAAACTACACAGTAGCATTCTGTGAAAATTCTTTCTGTTCTGTGCATTCAACTAACAGAGTTGAACCTTACTTTTGATTGAGCTGTTCTGAAACACTCTTTCTGTAGAAACTGCAATTGGACATGCTAAGCGCTAAGAGGCCTACATTGGGAAAAAGAATATCTTCAAATAAAAACTACACAGATGCATTCTGTGAAACTTATTTCTGATCTGTAAATTCAGTTAACAGAGATAAAACATATTTTTGATTGAGCAGGTATGAAACACTCTTTTTGTAGAAAATGCATGTGGAGATTCGGAGCGCTAAGAGGGTAATAGTGGAAAAAGGAATGTCTTCAAATATAAACTACACAGAATCATTCGGTGAAACTTCTTTCTGATATGTGCATTCAGCTAACAGAGTTAAACCATACTTTTGATTGAGCAGATCTGAACACTCTTTCTGTAGAAAATGCAACTGGACATTTGGAGCGCTAAGAGCGTAGTAGTGGAAAAAGGAATATATTCAAATATAAACTACACAGAAGCATTCTGTGAAACTTCTTTCTGATCTGAGCATTCAGCTAACAGAGTTAAACCATACTTTTGATTGAGCAGTTTTGAAACACTCTGTCTGTAGAAAATGCAACTGGACATTCGTAGCGCTAAGTGGGTAATAGTGGAAAAAAGAATATGTTCAAATATAAACTACACAGAAGCATTGTATGAAACTTCTTTCTGTTCTGTGCATTCAACTAACAGAGTTGAACCTTACTTTTGATTGAGCCGTTCTGAAACACTCTTTCTGTAGAAACTGCAATTGGACATTCTGAGCGCTAAGAGGCCTATATTGGGAAAAAGAATGTCTACAAATAAAAACTACACAGAAGAATTGTGTGAAACTTCTTTCTGTTCTGTTTGTTCAACTAAAAGAGTTGAACCTTAGTTTTGATTGAGCCGTTCTGAAACACTCTTTCTGTAGAAAATGCAAGTGGAGTTTCGGAGCGCTAAGAGGGTAATAGTGGAAAAAGGAATGTCTCCAAATATAAACTACACAGAATCATTCTGTGAAACATCTTTCTGATCTGTGCATTCAGCTAACAGAATTAAACCATACTTTTGATTGAGCAGATCTGAACACTCTTTCTGTAGAAAATGCAACTGGACATTTGGAGCGCTAAGAGAGTAGTAGTGGAAAAAGGAATATATTCAACTATAAACTACACAGAAGCATTCTGTGAAACTTATTTCTGATCTGAGCATTCAGCTAACAGAGTTAAACCATACTTTTGATTGAGCAGTTTTGAAACACTCTGTCTGTAGAAAATGCAACTGGACATTCGTAGCGCTAAGTGGGTAATAGTGGAAAAAAGAATATGTTCAAATATAAACTACACAGAAGCATTGTATGAAACTTCTTTCTGTTCTGTGCATTCAACTAACAGAGTTGAACCTTACTTTTGATTGAGCCCTTCTGAAACACTCTTTCTGTAGAAACTGCAATTGGACATTCTGAGCGCTAAGAGGCCTCTATTGGGAAAAATAATATCTTCAAATAAAAACTACACAGAAGCATTGTGTGAAACTTATTTCTGATATGTTCATTAAGCTAACAGAGTTAAACCATACTTTTGATTGCGCAGTTCTGAACACTCTTTCTGTAGAAAATGCAAGTGTACATTCGGAGCGCTAAGAGGGTAATAGTGGAAAAAGGAATATATTCAAATATAAACTACACAGTAGCATTCTGTGAAAATTCTTTCTGTTCTGTGCATTCAACTAACAGAGTTGAACCTTACTTTTGATTGAGCTGTTCTGAAACACTCTTTCTGTAGAAACTGCAATTGGACATGCTAAGCGCTAAGAGGCCTACATTGGGAAAAAGAATATCTTCAAATAAAAACTACACAGATGCATTCTGTGAAACTTATTTCTGATCTGTAAATTCAGTTAACAGAGATAAAACATATTTTTGATTGAGCAGGTATGAAACACTCTTTTTGTAGAAAATGCATGTGGAGATTCGGAGCGTTAAGAGGGTAATAGTGGAAAAAGGAATGTCTTCAAATATAAACTACACAGAATCATTCGGTGAAACTTCTTTCTGATCTGTGCATTCAGCTAACAGAGTTAAACCATACTTTTGATTGAGCAGATCTGAACACTCTTTCTGTAGAAAATGCAACTGGACATTTGGAGCGCTAAGAGCGTAGTAGTGGAAAAAGGAATATATTCAAATATAAACTACACAGAAGCATTCTGTGAAACTTCTTTCTGATCTGAGCATTCAGCTAACAGAGTTAAACCATACTTTTGATTGAGCAGTTTCGAAACACTCTGTCTGTAGAAAATGCAACTGGACATTCGTAGCGCTAAGTGGGTAATAGTGGAAAAAAGAATATGTTCAAATATAAACTACACAGAAGCATTGTATGAAACTTCTTTCTGTTCTGTGCATTCAACTAACAGAGTTGAACCTTACTTTTGATTGAGCCGTTCTGAAACACTCTTTCTGTAGAAACTGCAATTGGACATTCTGAGCGCTAAGAGGCCTATATTGGGAAAAAGAATGTCTACAAATAAAAACTACACAGAAGAATTGTGTGAAACTTCTTTCTGTTCTGTTTGTTCAACTAAAAGAGTTGAACCTTAGTTTTGATTGAGCCGTTCTGAAACACTCTTTCTGTAGAAAATGCAAGTGGATTTTCGGAGCGCTAAGAGGGTAATAGTGGAAAAAGGAATGTCTCCAAATATAAACTACACAGAATCATTCTGTGAAACTTCTTTCTGATCTGTGCATTCAGCTAACAGAGTTAAACCATACATTTGATTGAGCAGATCTGAACACTCTTTCTGTAGAAAATGCAACTGGACATTTGGAGCGCTAAGAGAGTAGTAGTGGAAAAAGGAATATATTCAAATATAAACTACACAGAAGCATTCTGTGAAACTGTTTTCTGATCTGAGCATTCAGCTAACAGAGTTAAACCATACTTTTGATTGAGCAGTTTTGAAACACTCTGTCTGTAGAAAATGCAACTGGACATTCGTAGCGCTAAGTGTGTAATAGTGGAAAAAAGAATATGTTCAAATATAAACTACACAGAAGCATTGTATGAAACTACTTTCTGTTCTGTGCATTCAACTAACAGAGTTGAACCTTACTTTTGATTGAGCCGTTCTGAAACTCTCTTTCTGTAGAAACTGCAATTGGACATTCTGAGCGCTAAGAGGCCTATTTTGGGAAAAAGAATGTCTACAAATAAAAACTACACAGAAGAATTGTGTGAAACTTCTTTCTGTTCTGTTTGTTCAACTAAAAGAGTTGAACCTTAGTTTTGATTGAGCCGTTCTGAAACACTCTTTCTGTAGAAAATGCAAGTGGAGATTCGGAGCGCTAAGAGGGTAATAGTGGAAAAAGGAATGTCTCCAAATATAAACTACACAGAATCATTCTGTGAAACTTCTTTCTGATCTGTGCATTCAGCTAACAGAGTTAAACCATACTTTTGATTGAGCAGATCTGAACACTCTTTCTGTAGAAAATGCAACTGGACATTTGGAGCGCTAAGAGCGTAGTAGTGGAAAAAGGAATATATTCAAATATAAACTACACAGAAGCATTCTGTGAAACTTCTTTCTGATCTGAGCATTCAGCTAACAGAGTTAAACCATACTTTTGATTGAGCAGTTTTGAAACACTCTGTCTGTAGAAAATGCAACTGGACATTCGTAGCGCTAAGTGGGTAATAGTGGAAAAAAGAATATGTTCAAATATAAACTACACAGAAGCATTGTATGAAACTTCTTTCTGTTCTGTGCATTCAACTAACAGAGTTGAAACTTACTTTTGATTGAGCCGTTCTGAAACACTCTTTCTGTAGTAACTGCAATTGGACATGCTAAGCGCTAAGAGGCCTACATTGGGAAAAAGAATATCTTCAAATAAAAACTACACAGATGCATTCTGTGAAACTTATTTCTGATCTGTAAATTCAGTTAACAGAGATAAAACATATTTTTGATTGAGCAGTTATGAAACACTCTTTTTGTAGAAAATGCAAGTGGAGATTCGGAGCGCTAAGAGGGTAATAGTGGAAAAAGGAATGTCTTCAAATATAAACTACACAGAATCATTCGGTGAAACTTCTTTCTGATCTGTGCATTCAGCTAACAGAGTTAAACCATACTTTTGATTGAGCAGATCTCAACACTCTTTCTGTAGAAAATGCAAATGGACATTTGGAGCGCTAAGAGCGTAGTAGTGGAAAAAGGAATATATTCAAATATAAACTACAAAGAAGCATTCTGTGAAACTTCTTTCTGATCTGAGCATTCAGCTAACAGAGTTAAACCATACTTTTGATTGAGCAGTTTTGAAACACTCTGTCTGTAGAAAATGCAACTGGACATTCGTAGCGCTAAGTGGGTAATAGTGGAAAAAAGAATATGTTCAAATATAAACTACACAGAAGCATTGTATGAAACTTCTTTCTGTTCTGTGCATTCAACTAACAGAGTTGAACCTTACTTTGATTGAGCCGTTCTGAAACACTCTTTCTGTAGAAACTGCAATTGGACATTCTGAGCGCTAAGAGGCCTATATTGGGAAAAAGAATGTCTACAAATAAAAACTACACAGAAGAATTGTGTGAAACTTCTTTCTGTTCTGTTTGTTCAACTAAAAGAGTTGAACCTTAGTTTTGATTGAGCCGTTCTGAAACACTCTTTCTGTAGAAAATGCAAGTGGAGATTCGGAGCGCTAAGAGGGTAATAGGTGAAAAAGGAATGTCTCCAAATATAAACTACACAGAATCATTCTGTGAAACTTCTTTCTGATCTGTGCATTCAGCTAACAGAGTTAAACCATACTTTTGATTGAGCAGATCTGAACACTCTTTCTGTAGAAAATGCAACTGGACATTTGGAGTGCTACGAGAGTAGTAGTGGAAAAAGGAATATATTCAAATATAAACTACACAGAAGCATTCTGTGAAACTTCTTTCTGATCTGAGCATTCAGTTAACAGAGTTAAACCATACTTTTGATTGAGCAGTTTTGAAACACTCTGTCTGTAGAAAATGCAACTGGACATTCGTAGCGCTAAGTGGGTAATAGTGGAAAAAATAATATGTTCAAATATAAACTACACAGAAGCATTGTATGAAAATTCTTTCTGTTCTGTGCATTCAACTAACAGAGTTGAACCTTAATTTGATTGAGCCTTTCTGAAACACTCTTTCTGTAGAAACTGCAATTGGACATTCTGAGCGCTAAGAGGCCTCTATTGGGAAAAAAAATATCTTCAAATAAAAACTACACAGAAGCATTGTGTGAAACTTATTTCTGATATGTTCATTAAGCTAACAGAGTTAAACCATACTTTTGATTGCGCAGTTCTGAACACTCTTTCTGTAGAAAATGCAAGTGGACATTCGGAGCGCTAAGAGGGTAATAGTGGAAAAAGGAATATGTTCAAATATAAACTACACAGTAGCATTCTGTGAAAATTCTTTCTGTTCTGTGCATTCAACTAACAGAGTTGAACCTTACTTTTGATTGAGCCGTTCTGAAACACTCTTTCTGTAGAAACTGCAATTGGACATGCTAAGCGCTAAGAGGCCTACATTGGGAAAAAGAATATCTTCAAATAAAAACTACACAGATGCATTCTGTGAAACTTATTTCTGATCTGTAAATTCAGTTAACAGAGATAAAACATATTTTTGATTGAGCAGTTATGAAACACTCTTTTTGTAGAAAATGCAAGTGGAGATTCGGAGCGCTAAGAGGGTAATAGTGGAAAAAGGAATGTCTTCAAATATAAACTACACAGAATCATTCGGTGAAACTTCTTTCTGATCTGTGCATTCAGCTAACAGAGTTAAACCATATTTTTGATTGAGCAGATCTGAACACTCTTTCTGTAGAAAATGCAACAGGACATTTGGAGCGCTAAGAGCGTAGTAGTGGAAAAAGGAATATATTCAAATATAAACTACACAGAAGCATTCTGTGAAACTTCTTTCTGATCTGAGCATTCAGCTAACAGAGTTAAACCATACTTTTGATTGAGCAGTTTTGAAACACTCTGTCTGTAGAAAATGCAACTGGACATTCGTAGCGCTAAGTGGGTAATAGTGGAAAAAAGAATATGTTCAAATATAAACTACACAGAAGCATTGTATGAAACTTCTTTCTGTTCGGTGCATTCAACTAACAGAGTTGAACCTTACTTTTGATTGAGCCGTTCTGAAACACTCTTTCTGTAGAAACTGCAATTGGACATGCTAAGCGCTAAGAGGCCTACATTGGGAAAAAGAATATCTTCAAATAAAAACTACACAGATGCATTCTGTGAAACTTATTTCTGATCTGTAAATTCAGATAAGAGAGATAAAACATATTTTTGATTGAGCAGTTATGAAACACTCTTTTTGTAGAAAATGCAAGTGGAGATTCGGAGCGCTAAGAGGGTAATAGTGGAAAAAGGAATGTCTTCAAATATAAACTACACAGAATCATTCGGTGAAACTTCTTTCTGATCTGTGCATTCAGCTAACAGAGTTAAACCATACTTTTGATTGAGCAGATCTGAACACTCTTTCGGTAGAAAATGCAACTGGACATTTGGAGCGCTAAGAGCGTAGTAGTGGAAAAAGTAATATATTCACATATAAACTATACAGAAGCATTCTGTGAAACTTCTTTCTGATCTGTGCATTCAGCTAACAGAGTTAAACAATACTTTTGATTGAGCAGTTTTGAAACACTCTGTCTGTAGAAAATGCAACTGGACATTCGTAGCGCTAAGTGGGTAATAGTGGAAAAAAGAATATGTTCAAATATAAACTACACAGAAGCATTGTATGAAACTTCTTTCTGTTCTGTGCATTCAACTAACAGAGTTGAACCTTACTTTTGATTGAGCCGTTCTGAAACTCTCTTTCTGTAGAAACTGCAATTGGACATTCTGAGCGCTAAGAGGCCTATTTTGGGAAAAAGAATGTCTACAAATAAAAACTACACAGAAGAATTGTGTGAAACTTCTTTCTGTTCTGTTTGTTCAACTAAAAGAGTTGAACCTTAGTTTTGATTGAGCCGTTCTGAAACACTCTTTCTGTAGAAAATGCAAGTGGAGATTCGGAGCGCTAAGAGGGTAATAGTGGAAAAAGGAATGTCTCCAAATATAAACTACACAGAATCATTCTGTGAAACTTCTTTCTGATCTGTGCATTCAGCTAACAGAGTTAAACCATACTTTTGATTGAGCAGATCTGAACACTCTTTCTGTAGAAAATGCAACTGGACATTTGGAGCGCTAAGAGAGTAGTAGCGGAAAAAGTAATATATTCAAATATAAACTACACAGAAGCATTCTGTGAAACTTCTTTCTGATCTGAGCATTCAGTTAACAGAGTTAAACCATACTTTTGATTGAGCAGTTTTGAAACACTCTGTCTGTAGAAAATGCAACTGGACATTCGTAGCGCTAAGTGGGTAATAGTGGAAAAAAGAATATGTTCAAATATAAACTACACAGAAGCATTGTATGAAACTTCTTTCTGTTCTGTGCATTCAACTAACAGAGTTGAACCTTACTTTTGATTGAGCCTTTCTGAAACACTCTTTCTGTAGAAACTGCAATTGGACATTCTGAGCGCTAAGAGGCCTCTATTGGGAAAAATAATATCTTCAAATAAAAACTACACAGAAGCATTGTGTGAAACTTATTTCTGATATGTTCATTAAGCTAACAGAGTTAAACCATACTTTTGATTGCGCAGTTCTGAACACTCTTTCTGTAGAAAATTCAAGTGGACATTCGGAGCGCTAAGAGGGTAATAGTGGAAAAAGGAATATATTCAAATATAAACTACACAGTAGCATTCTGTGAAAATTCTTTCTGTTCTGTGCATTCAACTAACAGAGTTGAACCTTACTTTTGATTGAGCCGTTCTGATACACTCTTTCTGTAGAAACTGCAATTGGACATGCTAAGCGCTAAGAGGCCTACATTGGGAAAAAGAATATCTTCAAATAAAAACTACACAGATGCATTCTGTGAAACTTATTTCTGATCTGTAAATTCAGTTAACAGAGATAAAACATATTTTTGATTGAGCAGTTATGAAACACTCTTTTTGTAGAAAATGCAAGTGGAGATTCGGAGCGCTAAGAGGGTAATAGTGGAAAAAGGAATGTCTTCAAATATAAACTACACAGAATCATTCGGTGAAACTTCTTTCTGATCTGTGCATTCAGCTAACAGAGTTAAACCATATTTTTGATTGAGCAGATCTGAACACTCTTTCTGTAGAAAATGCAACTGGACATTTGGAGCGCTAAGAGCGTAGTAGTGGAAAAAGGAATATATTCAAATATAAACTACACAGAAGCATTCTGTGAAACTTCTTTCTGATCTGAGCATTCAGCTAACAGAGTTAAACCATACTTTTGATTGAGCAGTTTTGAAACACTCTGTCTGTAGAAAATGCAACTGGACATTCGTAGCGCTAAGTGGGTAATAGTGGAAAAAAGAATATGTTCAAATATAAACTACACAGAAGCATTGTATGAAACTTCTTTCTGTTCTGTGCATTCAACTAACAGAGTTGAACCTTACTTTTGATTGAGCCGTTCTGAAACTCTCTTTCTGTAGAAACTGCAATTGGACATTCTGAGCGCTAAGAGGCCTATTTTGGGAAAAAGAATGTCTACAAATAAAAACTACACAGAAGAATTGTGTGAAACTTCTTTCTGTTCTGTTTGTTCAACTAAAAGAGTTGAACCTTAGTTTTGATTGAGCCGTTCTGAAACACTCTTTCTGTAGAAAATGCAAGTGGAGATTCGGAGCGCTAAGAGGGTAATAGTGGAAAAAGGAATGTCTCCAAATATAAACTACACAGAATCATTCTGTGAAACTTCTTTCTGATTTGTGCATTCAGCTAACAGAGTTAAACCATACTTTTGATTGAGCAGATCTGAACACTCTTTCTGTAGAAAATGCAACTGGACATTTGGAGCGCTAAGAGAGTAGTAGCGGAAAAAGTAATATATTCAAATATAAACTACACAGAAGCATTCTGTGAAACTTCTTTCTGATCTGAGCATTCAGTTAACAGAGTTAAACCATACTTTTGATTGAGCAGTTTTGAAACACTCTGTCTGTAGAAAATGCAACTGGACATTCGTAGCGCTAAGTGGGTAATAGTGGAAAAAAGAATATGTTCAAATATAAACTACACAGAAGCATTGTATGAAACTTCTTTCTGTTCTGTGCATTCAACTAACAGAGTTGAACCTTACTTTTGATTGAGCCTTTCTGAAACACTCTTTCTGTAGAAACTGCAATTGGACATTCTGAGCGCTAAGAGGCCTCTATTGGGAAAAATAATATCTTCAAATAAAAACTACACAGAAGCATTGTGTGAAACTTATTTCTGATATGTTCATTAAGCTAACAGAGTTAAACCATACTTTTGATTGCGCAGTTCTGAACACTCTTTCTGTAGAAAATTCAAGTGGACATTCGGAGCGCTAAGAGGGTAATAGTGGAAAAAGGAATATATTCAAATATAAACTACACAGTAGCATTCTGTGAAAATTCTTTCTGTTCTGTGCATTCAACTAACAGAGTTGAACCTTACTTTTGATTGAGCCGTTCTGAAACACTCTTTCTGTAGAAACTGCAATTGGACATGCTAAGCGCTAAGAGGCCTACATTGGGAAAAAGAATATCTTCAAATAAAAACTACACAGATGCATTCTGTGAAACTTATTTCTGATCTGTAAATTCAGTTAACAGAGATAAAACATATTTTTGATTGAGCAGTTATGAAACACTCTTTTTGTAGAAAATGCAAGTGGAGATTCGGAGCGCTAAGAGGGTAATAGTGGAAAAAGGAATGTCTTCAAATATAAACTACACAGAATCATTCGGTGAAACTTCTTTCTGATCTGTGCATTCAGCTAACAGAGTTAAACCATATTTTTGATTGAGCAGATCTGAACACTCTTTCTGTAGAAAATGCAACTGGACATTTGGAGCGCTAAGAGCGTAGTAGTGGAAAAAGGAATATATTCAAATATAAACTACACAGAAGCATTCTGTGAAACTTCTTTCTGATCTGAGCATTCAGCTAACAGAGTTAAACCATACTTTTGATTGAGCAGTTTTGAAACACTCTGTCTGTAGAAAATGCAACTGGACATTCGTAGCGTTAAGTGGGTAATAGTGGAAAAAAGAATATGTTCAAATATAAACTACACAGAAGCATTGTATGAAACTTCTTTCTGTTCTGTGCATTCAACTAACAGAGTTGAACCTTACTTTTGATTGAGCCGTTCTGAAACACTCTTTCTGTAGAAACTGCAATTGGACATTCTGAGCGCTAAGAGGCCTATATTGGGAAAAAGAATGTCTACAAATAAAAACTACACAGAAGAATTTTGTGAAACTTCTTTCTGTTCTGTTTGTTCAACTAAAAGAGTTGAACCTTAGTTTTGATTGAGCCGTTCTGAAACACTCTTTCTGTAGAAAATGCAAGTGGAGATTCGGAGCGCTAAGAGGGTAATAGTGGAAAAAGGAATGTCTCCAAATATAAACTACACAGAATCATTCTGTGAAACTTCTTTCTGATCTGTGCATTCAGCTAACAGAGTTAAACCATACTTTTGATTGAGCAGATCTGAACACTCTTTCTGTAGAAAATACAACTGGACATTTGGAGCGCTAAGAGCGTAGTAGTGGAAAAAGGAATATATTCAAATATAAACTACACAGAAGCATTCTGTGAAACTTCTTTCTGATCTGAGCATTCAGCTAACAGAGTTAAACCATACTTTTGATTGAGCAGTTTTGAGACACTCTGTCTGTAGAAAATGCAACTGGACATTCGTAGCGCTAAGTGGGTAATAGTGGAAAAAAGAATATGTTCAAATATAAACTACACAGAAGCATTGTATGAAACTTCTTTCTGTTCTGTGCATTCAACTAACAGAGTTGAACCTTACTTTTGATTGAGCCGTTCTGAAACACTCTTTCTGTAGAAACTGCAATTGGACATTCTGAGCGCTAAGAGGCCTATATTGGGAAAAAGAATGTCTACAAATAAAAACTACACAGAAGAATTGTGTGAAAATTCTTTCTGTTCTGTTTGTTCAACTAAAAGAGTTGAACCTTAGTTTTGATTGAGCCGTTCTGAAACACTCTTTCTGTAGAAAATGCAAGTGGAGATTCGGAGCGCTAAGAGGGTAATAGTGGAAAAAGGAATATATTCAAATATAAACTACACAGTAGCATTCTGTGAAACTTCTTTCTGATCTGAGCATTCAGTTAACAGAGTTAAACCATACTTTTGATTGAGCAGTTTTGAAACACTCTGTCTGTAGTAAATGCAACTGGACATTCGTAGCGCTAAGTGGGTAATAGTGGAAAAAAGAATATGTTCAAATATAAACTACACAGAAGCATTGTATGAAACTTCTTTCTGTTCTGTGCATTCAACTAACAGAGTTGAACCTTACTTTTGATTGAGCCTTTCTGAAACACTCTTTCTGTAGAAACTGCAATTGGACATTCTGAGCGCTAAGAGGCCTCTATTGGGAAAAATAATATCTTCAAATAAAAACTACACAGAAGCATTGTGTGAAACTTATTTCTGATATGTTCATTAAGCTAACAGAGTTAAACCATACTTTTGATTGCGCAGTTCTGAACACTCTTTCTGTAGAAAATGCAAGTGGACATTCGGAGCGCTAAGAGGGTAATAGTGGAAAAAGGAATATATTCAAATATAAACTACACAGTAGCATTCTGTGGAAATTCTTTCTGTTCTGTGCATTCAACTAACAGAGTTGAACCTTACTTTTGATTGAGCCGTTCTGAAACACTCTTTCTGTAGAAACTGCAATTGGACATGCTAAGCGCTAAGAGGCCTACATTGGGAAAAAGAATATCTTCAAATAAAAACTACACAGATGCATTCTGTGAAACTTATTTCTGATCTGTAAATTCAGTTAACAGAGATAAAACATATTTTTGATTGAGCAGTTATGAAACACTCTTTTTGTAGAAAATGCAAGTGGAGATTCGGATCGCTAAGAGGGTAATAGTGGAAAAATGAATGTCTTCAAATATAAACTACACAGAATCATTCGGTGAAACTTCTTTCTGATCTGTGCATTCAGCTAACAGAGTTAAACCATACTTTTGATTGAGCAGATCTGAACACTCTTTCGGTAGAAAATGCAACTGGACATTTGGAGCGCTAAGAGCGTAGTAGTGGAAAAAGGAATATATTCAAATATAAACTACACAGAAGCATTCTGTGAAACTTCTTTCTGATCTGAGCATTCAGCTAACAGAGTTAAACCATACTTTTGATTGAGCAGTTTTGAAACACTCTGTCTGTAGAAAATGCAACTGGACATTCGTAGCGCTAAGTGGGTAATAGTGGAAAAAAGAATATGTTCAAATATAAACTACACAGAAGCATTGTATGAAACTTCTTTCTGTTCTGTGCATTCAACTAACAGAGTTGAACCTTACTTTTGATTGAGCCGTTCTGAAACACTCTTTCTGTAGAAACTGCAATTGGACATTCTGAGCGATAAGAGGCCTATATTGGGAAAAAGAATGTCTACAAATAAAAACTACACAGAAGAATTGTGTGAAACTTCTTTCTGTTCTGTTTGTTCAACTAAAAGAGTTGAACCTTAGTTTTGATTGAGCCGTTCTGAAACACTCTTTCTGTAGAAAATGCAAGTGGAGATTCGGATCGCTAAGAGGGTAATAGTGGAAAAAGGAATGTCTCCAAATATAAACTACACAGAATCATTCTGTGAAACTTCTTTCTGATCTGTGCATTCAGCTAACAGAGTTAAACCATACTTTTGATTGAGCAGATCTGAACACTCTTTCTGTAGAAAATGCAACTGGACATTTGGAGCGCTAAGAGCGTACTAGTGGAAAAAGGAATATATTCAAATATAAACTACACAGAAGCATTCTGTGAAACTTCATTCTGATCTGAGCATTCAGCTAACAGAGTTAAACCATACTTTTGATTGAGCAGTTTTGAAACACTCTGTCTGTAGAAAATGCAACTGGACATTCGTAGCGCTAAGTGGGTAATAGTGGAAAAAAGAATATGTTCAAATATAAACTACACAGAAGCATTGTATGAAACTTCTTTCTGTTCTGTGCATTCAACTAACAGAGTTGAACCTTACTTTTGATTGAGCCGTTCTGAAACACTCTTTCTGTAGAAACTGCAATTGGACATTCTGAGCGCTAAGAGGCCTATATTTGGAAAAAGAATGTCTACAAATAAAAACTACACAGAAGAATTGTGTGAAACTTCTTTCTGTTCTGTTTGTTCAACTAAAAGAGTTGAACCTTAGTTTTGATTGAGCCGTTCTGAAACACTCTTTCTGTAGAAAATGCAAGTGGAGATTCGGAGCGCTAAGAGGGTAATAGTGGAAAAAGGAATATATTCAAATATAAACTACACAGTAGCATTCTGTGAAACTTCTTTCTGTTCTGTGCATTCAACTAACAGAGTTGAACCTTACTTTTGATTGAGCCGTTCTGAAACACTCTTTCTGTAGAAACTGCAATTGGACATGCTTAGCGCTAAGAGGCCTACATTGGGAAAAAGAATATCTTCAAATAAAAACTACACAGATGCATTCTGTGAAACTTATTTCTGATCTGTAAATTCAGTTAACAGAGATAAAACATATTTTTGATTGAGCAGTTATGAAACACTCTTTTTGTAGAAAATGCAATTGGAGATTCGGATCGCTAAGAGGGTAATAGTGGAAAAAGGAATGTCTTCAAATATAAACTACACAGAATCATTCGGTGAAACTTCTTTCTGATCTGTGCATTCAGCTAACAGAGTTAAACCATACTTTTGATTGAGCAGATCTGAACACTCTTTCGGTAGAAAATGCAACTGGACATTTGGAGCGCTAAGAGCGTAGTAGTGGAAAAAGGAATATATTCAAATATAAACTACACAGAAGCATTCTGTGAAACTTCTTTCTGATCTGAGCATTCAGCTAACAGAGTTAAACCATACTTTTGATTGAGCAGTTTTGAAACACTCTGTCTGTAGAAAATGCAACTGGACATTCGTAGCGCTAAGTGGGTAATAGTGGAAAAAAGAATATGTTCAAATATAAACTACACAGAAGCATTGTATGAAACTTCTTTCTGTTTTGTGCATTCAACTAACAGAGTTGAACCTTACCTTTGATTGAGCCGTTCTGAAACACTCTTTCTGTAGAAACTGCAATTGGACATTCTGAGCGCTAAGAGGCCTATATTGGGAAAAAGAATATCTACAAATAAAAACTACACAGAAGAATTGTGTGAAACTTCTTTCTGTTCTGTTTGTTCAACTAAAAGAGTTGAACCTTAGTTTTGATTGAGCCGTTCTGAAACACTCTTTATGTAGAAAATGCAAGTGGAGATTCGGAGCGCTAAGAGGGTAATATTGGAAAAAGGAATGTCTCCAAATATAAACTACACAGAATCATTCGGTGAAACTTCTTTCTGATCTGTGCATTCAGCTAACAGAGTTAAACCATACTTTTGATTGAGCAGATCTGAACACTCTTTCTGTAGAAAATGCAACTGGACATTTGGAGCGCTAAGAGAGTAGTAGTGGAAAAAGGAATATATTCAAATATAAACTACACAGAAGCATTCTGTGAAACTTCTTTCTGATCTGAGCATTCAGCTAACAGAGTTAAACCATACTTTTGATTGAGCAGTTTTGAAACACTCTGTCTGTAGAAAATGCAACTGGACATTCGTAGCGCTAAGTGGGTGATAGTGGAAAAAAGAATATGTTCAAATATAAACTACACAGAAGCATTGTATGAAACTTCTTTCTGTTCTGTGCATTCAACTAACAGAGTTGAAACTTACTTTTGATTGAGCCGTTCTGAAACACTCTTTCTGTAGAAACTGCAATTGGACATGCTAAGCGCTAAGAGGCCTACATTGGGAAAAAGAATATCTTCAAATAAAAACTACACAGATGCATTCTGTGAAACTTATTTCTGATCTGTAAATTCAGTTAACAGAGATAAAACATATTTTTGATTGAGCAGTTATGAAACACTCTTTCTGTAGAAAATGCAAGTGGAGATTCGGAGCGCTAAGAGGGTAATAGTGGAAAAAGGAATATATTCAAATATAAACTACACAGTAGCATTCTGTGAAACTTCTTTCTGATCTGAGCATTCAGTTAACAGAGTTAAACCATACTTTTGATTGAGCAGTTTTGAAACACTCTGTCTGTAGTAAATGCAACTGGACATTCGTAGCGCTAAGTGGGTAATAGTGGAAAAAAGAATATGTTCAAATATAAACTACACAGAAGCATTGTATGAAACTTCTTTCTGTTCTGTGCATTCAACTAACAGAGTTGAACCTTACTTTTGATTGAGCCTTTCTGAAACACTCTTTCTGTAGAAACTGCAATTGGACATTCTGAGCGCTAAGAGGCCTCTATTGGGAAAAATAATATCTTCAAATAAAAACTACACAGAAGCATTGTGTGAAACTTATTTCTGATATGTTCATTAAGCTAACAGAGTTAAACCATACTTTTGATTGCGCAGTTCTGAACACTCTTTCTGTAGAAAATGCAAGTGGACATTCGGAGCGCTAAGAGGGTAATAGTGGAAAAAGGAATATATTCAAATATAAACTACACAGTAGCATTCTGTGGAAATTCTTTCTGTTCTGTGCATTCAACTAACAGAGTTGAACCTTACTTTTGATTGAGCCGTTCTGAAACACTCTTTCTGTAGAAACTGCAATTGGACATGCTAAGCGCTAAGAGGCCTACATTGGGAAAAAGAATATCTTCAAATAAAAACTACACAGATGCATTCTGTGAAACTTATTTCTGATCTGTAAATTCAGTTAACAGAGATAAAACATATTTTTGATTGAGCAGTTATGAAACACTCTTTTTGTAGAAAATGCAAGTGGAGATTCGGATCGCTAAGAGGGTAATAGTGGAAAAAGGAATGTCTTCAAATATAAACTACACAGAATCATTCGGTGAAACTTCTTTCTGATCTGTGCATTCAGCTAACAGAGTTAAACCATACTTTTGATTGAGCAGATCTGAACACTCTTTCGGTAGAAAATGCAACTGGACATTTGGAGCGCTAAGAGCGTAGTAGTGGAAAAAGGAATATATTCAAATATAAACTACACAGAAGCATTCTGTGAAACTTCTTTCTGATCTGAGCATTCAGCTAACAGAGTTAAACCATACTTTTGATTGAGCAGTTTTGAAACACTCTGTCTGTAGAAAATGCAACTGGACATTCGTAGCGCTAAGTGGGTAATAGTGGAAAAAAGAATATGTTCAAATATAAACTACACAGAAGCATTGTATGAAACTTCTTTCTGTTCTGTGCATTCAACTAACAGAGTTGAACCTTACTTTTGATTGAGCCGTTCTGAAACACTCTTTCTGTAGAAACTGCAATTGGACATTCTGAGCGCTAAGAGGCCTATATTGGGAAAAAGAATGTCTACAAATAAAAACTACACAGAAGAATTGTGTGAAACTTCTTTCTGTTCTGTTTGTTCAACTAAAAGAGTTGAACCTTAGTTTTGATTGAGCCGTTCTGAAACACTCTTTCTGTAGAAAATGCAAGTGGAGATTCGGATCGCTAAGAGGGTAATAGTGGAAAAAGGAATGTCTCCAAATATAAACTACACAGAATCATTCTGTGAAAATTCTTTCTGATCTGTGCATTCAGCTAACAGAGTTAAACCATACTTTTGATTGAGCAGATCTGAACACTCTTTCTGTAGAAAATGCAACTGGACATTTGGAGCGCTAAGAGCGTACTAGTGGAAAAAGGAATATATTCAAATATAAACTACACAGAAGCATTCTGTGAAACTTCTTTCTGATCTGAGCATTCAGCTAACAGAGTTAAACCATACTTTTGATTGAGCAGTTTTGAAACACTCTGTCTGTAGAAAATGCAACTGGACATTCGTAGCGCTAAGTGGGTAATAGTGGAAAAAAGAATATGTTCAAATATAAACTACACAGAAGCATTGTATGAAACTTCTTTCTGTTCTTTGCATTCAACTAACAGAGTTGAACCTTACTTTTGATTGAGCCGTTCTGAAACACTCTTTCTGTAGAAACTGCAATTGGACATTCTGAGCGCTAAGAGGCCTATATTTGGAAAAAGAATGTCTACAAATAAAAACTACACAGAAGAATTGTGTGAAACTTCTTTCTGTTCTGTTTGTTCAACTAAAAGAGTTGAACCTTAGTTTTGATTGAGCCGTTCTGAAACACTCTTTCTGTAGAAAATGCAAGTGGAGATTCGGAGCGCTAAGAGGGTAATAGTGGAAAAAGGAATATATTCAAATATAAACTACACAGTAGCATTCTGTGAAACTTCTTTCTGTTCTGTGCATTCAACTAACAGAGTTTAACCTTACTTTTGATTGAGCCGTTCTGAAACACTCTTTCTGTAGAAACTGCAATTGGACATGCTTAGCGCTAAGAGGCCTACATTGGGAAAAAGAATATCTTCAAATAAAAACTACACAGATGCATTCTGTGAAACTTATTTCTGATCTGTAAATTCAGTTAACAGAGATAAAACATATTTTTGATTGAGCAGTTATGAAACACTCTTTTTGTAGAAAATGCAATTGGAGATTCGGATCGCTAAGAGGGTAATAGTGGAAAAAGGAATGTCTTCAAATATAAACTACACAGAATCATTCGGTGAAACTACTTTCTGATCTGTGCATTCAGCTAACAGAGTTAAACCATACTTTTGATTGAGCAGATCTGAACACACTTTCGGTAGAAAATGCAACTGGACATTTGGAGCGCTAAGAGCGTAGTAGTGGAAAAAGGAATATATTCAAATATAAACTACACAGAAGCATTCTGTGAAACTTCTTTCTGATCTGAGCATTCAGCTAACAGAGTTAAACCATACTTTTGATTGAGCAGTTTTGAAACACTCTGTCTGTAGAAAATGCAACTGGACATTCGTAGCGCTAAGTGGGTAATAGTGGAAAAAAGAATATGTTCAAATATAAACTACACAGAAGCATTGTATGAAACTTCTTTCTGTTTTGTGCATTCAACTAACAGAGTTGAACCTTACCTTTGATTGAGCCGTTCTGAAACACTCTTTCTGTAGAAACTGCAATTGGACATTCTGAGCGCTAAGAGGCCTATATTGGGAAAAAGAATGTCTACAAATAAAAACTACAGAGAAGAATTGTGTGAAACTACTTTCTGTTCTGTTTGTTCAACTAAAAGAGTTGAACCTTAGTTTTGATTGAGCCGTTCTGAAACACTCTTTATGTAGAAAATGCAAGTGGAGATTCGGAGCGCTAAGAGGGTAATATTGGAAAAAGGAATGTCTCCAAATATAAACTACACAGAATCATTCGGTGAAACTTCTTTCTGATCTGTGCATTCAGCTAACAGAGTTAAACCATACTTTGATTGAGCAGATCTGAACACTCTTTCTGTAGAAAATGCAACTGGACATTTGGAGCGCTAAGAGAGTAGTAGTGGAAAAAGGAATATATTCAAATATAAACTACACAGAAGCATTCTGTGAAACTTCTTTCTGATCTGAGCATTCAGCTAACAGAGTTAAACCATACTTTTGATTGAGCAGTTTTGAAACACTCTGTCTGTAGAAAATGCACCTGGACATTCGTAGCGCTAAGTGGGTGATAGTGGAAAAAAGAATATGTTCAAATATAAACTACACAGAAGCATTGTATGAAACTTCTTTCTGTTCTGTGCATTCAACTAACAGAGTTGAAACTTACTTTTGATTGAGCCGTTCTGAAACACTCTTTCTGTAGAAACTGCAATTGGACATGCTAAGCGCTAAGAGGCCTACATTGGGAAAAAGAATATCTTCAAATAAAAACTACACCGATGCATTCTGTGAAATTTATTTCTGATCTGTAAATTCAGTTAACAGAGATAAAACATATTTTTGATTGAGCAGTTATGAAACACTCTTTTTGTAGAAAATGCAAGTGGAGATTCGGAGCGCTAAGAGGGTAATAGTGGAAAAAGGAATGTCTTCAAATATAAACTACACAGAATCATTCGGTGAAACTTCTTTCTGATCTGTGCATTCAGCTAACAGAGTTAAACCATACTTTTGATTGAGAAGATCTGAACACTCTTTCTGTAGAAAATGCAACTGGACATTTGGAGCGCTAAGAGCGTAGTAGTGGAAAAAGGAATATATTCAAATATAAACTACACAGAAGCATTCTGTGAAACTTCTTTCTGATCTGAGCATTCAGCTAACAGAGTTAAACCATACTTTTGATTGAGCAGTTTTGAAACACTCTGTCTGTAGAAAATGCAACTGGACATTCGTAGCGCTAAGTGGGTAATAGTGGAAAAAAGAATATGTTCAAATATAAACTACACAGAAGCATTGTATGAAACTTCTTTCTGTTCTGTGCATTCAACTAACAGAGTTGAACCTTACTTTTGATTGAGCCGTTCTGAAACACTCTTTCTGTAGAAACTGCAATTGGACATTCTGAGCGCTAAGAGGCCTATATTGGGAAAAAGAATGTCTACAAATAAAAACTACACAGAAGAATTGTGTGAAACTTCTTTCTGTTCTGTTTGTTCAACTAAAAGAGTTGAACCTTAGTTTTGATTGAGCCGTTCTGAAACACTCTTTCTGTAGAAAATGCAAGTGGAGATTCGGAGCGCTAAGAGGGTAATAGTGGAAAAAGGAATGTCTCCAAATATAAACTACACAGAATCATTCTGTGAAACTTCTTTCTGATCTGTGCATTCAGCTAACAGAGTTAAACCATACTTTTGATTGAGCAGATCTGAACACTCTTTCTGTAGAAAATGCAACTGGACATTTGGAGCGCTAAGAGAGTAGTAGTGGAAAAAGGAATATATTCAAATATAAACTACACAGAAGCATTCTGTGAAACTTCTTTCTGATCTGAGCATTCAGTTAACAGAGTTAAACCATACTTTTGATTGAGCAGTTTTGAAACACTCTGTCTGTAGAAAATGCAACTGGACATTCGTAGCGCTAAGTGGGTAATAGTGGAAAAAAGAATATGTTCAAATATAAACTACACAGAAGCATTGTATGAAACTTCTTTCTGTTCTGTGCATTCAACTAACAGAGTTGAACCTTACTTTTGATTGAGCCTTTCTGAAACACTCTTTCTGTAGAAACTGCAATTGGACATTCTGAGCGCTAAGAGGCCTCTATTGGGAAAAATAATATCTTCAAATAAAAACTACAGAGAAGCATTGTGTGAAACTTATTTCTGATATGTTCATTAAGCTAACAGAGTTAAACCATACTTTTGATTGCGCAGTTCTGAACACTCTTTCTGTAGAAAATGCAAGTGGACATTCGGAGCGCTAAGAGGGTAATAGTGGAAAAAGGAATATATTCAAATATAAACTACACAGTAGCATTCTGTGAAAATTCTTTCTGTTCTGTGCATTCAACTAACAGAGTTGAACCTTACTTTTGATTGAGCCGTTCTGAAACACTCTTTCTGTAGAAACTGCAATTGGACATGCTAAGCGCTAAGAGGCCTACATTGGGAAAAAGAATATCTTCAAATAAAAACTACACAGATGCATTCTGTGAAACTTATTTCTGATCTGTAAATTCAGTTAACAGAGATAAAACATATTTTTGATTGAGCAGTTATGAAACACTCTTTTTGTAGAAAATGCAAGTGGAGATTCGGAGCGCTAAGTGGGTAAGAGTGGAAAAAGGAATGTCTTCAAATATAAACTACACAGAATCATTCGGTGAAACTTCTTTCTGATCTGTGCATTCAGCTAACAGAGTTAAACCATACTTTTGATTGAGCAGATCTGAACACTCTTTCGGTAGAAAATGCAACTGGACATTTGGAGCGCTAAGAGCGTAGTAGTGGAAAATGTAATATATTCACATATAAACTATACAGAAGCATTCTGTGAAACTTCTTTCTGATCTGAGCATTCAGCTAACAGAGTTAAACCATACTTTTGATTGAGCAGTTTTGAAACACTCTGTCTGTAGAAAATGCAACTGGACATTCGTAGCGCTAAGTGGGTAATAGTGGAAAAAATAATATGTTCAAATATAAACTACACAGAAGCATTGTATGAAACTTCTTTCTGTTCTGTGCATTCAACTAACAGAGTTGAACCTTACTTTTGATTGAGCCGTTCTGAAACACTCTTTCTGTAGAAACTGCAATTGGACATTCTGAGCGCTAAGAGGCCTATTTTGGGAAAAAGAATGTCTACAAATAAAAACTACACAGAAGAATTGTGTGAAACTTCTTTCTGTTCTGTTTGTTCAACTAAAAGAGTTGAACCTTAGTTTTGATTGAGCCGTTCTGAAACACTCTTTCTGTAGAAAATGCAAGTGGAGATTCGGAGCGCTAAGAGAGTAATAGTGGAAAAAGGAATGTCTCCAAATAAAACTACACAAAATCATTCTGTGAAACTTCTTTCTGATCTGTGCATTCAGCTAACAGAGTTAAACCATACTTTTGATTGAGCAGATCTGAACACTCTTTCTGTAGAAAATGCAACTGGACATTTGGAGCGCTAAGAGAGTAGTAGTGGAAAAAGGAATATATTCAAATATAAACTACACAGAAGCATTCTGTGAAACTTCTTTCTGATCTGAGCATTCAGTTAACAGAGTTAAACCATACTTTTGATTGAGCAGTTTTGAAACACTCTGTCTGTAGAAAATGCAACTGGACATTCGTAGCGCTAATTGGGTAATAGTGGAAAAAAGAATATGTTCAAATATAAACTACACAGAAGCATTGTATGAAACTTCTTTCTGTTCTGTGCATTCAACTAACAGAGTTGAACCTTACTTTTGATTGAGCCTTTCTGAAACACTCTTTCTGTAGAAACTGCAATTGGACATTCTGAGCGCTAAGAGGCCTCTATTGGGAAAAATAATATCTTCAAATAAAAACTACACAGAAGCGTTGTGTGAAACTTATTTCTGATATGTTCATTAAGCTAACAGAGTTAAACCATACTTTTGATTGCGCAGTTCTGAACACTCTTTCTGTAGAAAATGCAAGTGGACATTCGGAGCGCTAAGAGGGTAATAATGGAAAAAGGAATATATTCAAATATAAACTACACAGTAGCATTCTGTGGAAATTCTTTCTGTTCTGTGCATTCAACTAACAGAGTTGAATCTTACTTTTGATTGAGCCGTTCTGAAACACTCTTTCTGTAGAAACTGCAATTGGACATGCTAAGCGCTAAGAGGCCTACATTGGGAAAAAGAATATCTTCAAATAAAAACTACACAGATGCATTCTGTGAAACTTATTTCTGATCTGTAAATTCAGTTAACAGAGATAAAACATATTTTTGATTGAGCAGTTATGAAACACTCTTTTTGTAGAAAATGCAAGTGGAGATTCGGATCGCTAAGAGGGTAATAGTGGAAAAAGGAATGTCTTCAAATATAAACTACACAGAATCATTCGGTGAAACTTCTTTCTGATCTGTGCATTCAGCTAACAGAGTTAAACCATACTTTTGATTGAGCAGATCTGAACACTCTTTCGGTAGAAAATGCAACTGGACATTTGGAGCGCTAAGAGCGTAGTAGTGGAAAAAGGAATATATTCAAATATAAACTACACAGAAGCATTCTGTGAAACTTCTTTCTGATCTGAGCATTCAGCTAACAGAGTTAAACCATACTTTTGATTGAGCAGTTTTGAAACACTCTGTCTGTAGAAAATGCAACTGGACATTCGCAGCGCTAAGTGGGTAATAGTGTAAAAAATAATATGTTCAAATATAAACTACACAGAAGCATTGTATGAAACTTCTTTCTGTTCTGTACATTCAACTAACAGAGTTGAACCTTACTTTTGATTGAGCCGTTCTGAAACACTCTTTCTGTAGAAACTGCAATTGGACATTCTGAGCGCTAAGAGGCCTATATTGGGAAAAAGAATGTCTACAAATAAAAACTACACAGAAGAATTGTGTGAAATTTCTTTCTGTTCTGTTTGTTCAACTAAAAGAGTTGAACCTTAGTTTTGATTGAGCCGTTCTGAAACACACTTTATGTAGAAAATTCAAGTGGAGATTCGGAGCGCTAAGAGGGTAATAGTGGAAAAAGGAATGTCTCCAAATATAAACTACACAGAATCATTCTGTGACACTTCTTTCTGATCTGTGCATTCAGCTAACAGAGTTAAACCATACTTTTGATTGAGCATATCTGAACACTCTTTCTGTAGAAAATGCAACTGGACATTTGGAGCGCTAAGAGAGTAGTAGTGGAAAAAGGAATATATTCAAATATAAACTACACAGAAGCATTCTGTGAAACTTCTTTCTGATCTGAGCATTCAGCTAACAGAGTTAAACCATACTTTTGATTGAGCAGTTTTGAAACACTCTCTCTGTAGAAAATGCAACTGGACATTCGTAGCCCTAAGTGGGTAATAGTGGAAAAAAGAATATGTTCAAATATAAACTACACAGAAGCATTGTATGAAACTACTTTCTGTTCTGTGCATTCAACTAACAGAGTTGAACCTTACTTTTGATTGAGCCTTTCTGAAACACTCTTTCTGTAGAAACTGCAATTGGACATTCTGAGCGCTAAGAGGCCTCTATTGGGAAAAATAATATCTTCAAATAAAAACTACACAGAAGCATTGTGTGAAACTTATTTCTGATATGTTCATTAAGCTAACAGAGTTAAACCATACTTTTGACTGCGCAGTTCTGAACACTCTTTCTGTAGAAAATGCAAGTGGACATTCGGAGCGCTAAGAGGGTAATAGTGGAAAAAGGAATATATTCAAATATAAACTACAGAGTAGCATTCTGTGGAAATTCTTTCTGTTCTGTGCATTCAACTAACAGAGTTGAACCTTACTTTTGATTGAGCCGTTCTGAAACACTCTTTCTGTAGAAACTGCAATTGGACATGCTAAGCGCTAAGAGGCCTACATTGGGAAAAAGAATATCTTCAAATAAAAACTACACAGATGCATTTTGTGAAACTTATTTCTGATCTGTAAATTCAGTTAACAGAGATAAAACATATTTTTGATTGAGCAGTTATGAAACACTCTTTTTGTAGAAAATGCAAGTGGAGATTCGGATCGCTAAGAGGGTAATAGTGGAAAAAGGAATGTCTTCAAATATAAACTACACAGAATCATTCGGTGAAACTTCTTTCTGATCTGTGCATTCAGCTAACAGAGTTAAACCATACTTTTGATTGAGCAGATCTGAACACTCTTTCGGTAGAAAATGCAACTGGACATTTGGAGCGCTAAGAGCGTAGTAGTGGAAAAAGGAATATATTCAAATATAAACTACACAGAAGCATTCTGTGAAACTTCTTTCTGATCTGAGCATTCAGCTAACAGAGTTAAACCATACTTTTGATTGAGCAGTTTTGAAACACTCTGTCTGTAGAAAATGCAACTGGACATTCGTAGCGCTAAGTGGGTAATAGTGTAAAAAATAATATGTTCAAATATAAACTACACAGAAGCATTGTATGAAACTTCTTTCTGTTCTGTACATTCAACTAACAGAGTTGAACCTTACTTTTGATTGAGCCGTTCTGAAACACTCTTTCTGTAGAAACTGCAATTGGACATTCTGAGCGCTAAGAGGCCTATATTGGGAAAAAGAATGTCTACAAATAAAAACTACACAGAAGAATTGTGTGAAACTTCTTTCTGTTCTGTTTGTTCAACTAAAAGAGTTGAACCTTAGTTTTGATTGAGCCGTTCTGAAACACTCTTTATGTAGAAAATGCAAGTGGAGGTTCGGAGCGCTAAGAGGGTAATTGTGGAAAAAGGAATGTCTCCAAATATAAACTACACAGAATCATTCGGTGAAACTTCTTTCTGATCTGTGCATTCAGCTAACAGAGTTAAACCATACTTTTGATTGAGCATATCTGAACACTCTTTCTGTAGAAAATGCAACTGGACATTTGGAGCGCTAAGAGAGTTGTAGTGGAAAAAGGAATATATTCAAATATAAACTACACAGAAGCATTCTGTGAAAATTCTTTCTGATCTGAGCATTCAGCTAACAGAGTTAAACCATACTTTTGATTGAGCAGTTTTGAAACACTCTGTCTGTAGAAAATGCAACTGGACATTCGTAGCACTAAGTGGGTAATAGTGGAAAAAAGAATATGTTCAAATATAAACTACACAGAAGCATTGTATGAAACTTCTTTCTGTTCTGTGCATTCAACTAACAGAGTTGAAACTTACTTTTGATTGAGCCGTTCTGAAACACTCTTTCTGTAGAAACTGCAATTGGACATGCTAAGCGCTAAGAGGCCTACATTGGGAAAAAGAATATCTTCAAATAAAAACTACACAGATGCATTCTGTGAAACTTATTTCTGATCTGTAAATTCAGTTAACAGAGATAAAACATATTTTTGATTGAGCAGTTATGAAACACTCTTTTTGTAGAAAATGCAAGTGGAGATTCGGAGCGCTAAGAGGGTAATAGTGGAAAAAGGAATGTCTTCAAATATAAACTACACAGAATCATTCGGTGAAACTTCTTTCTGATCTGTGCATTCAGCTAACAGAGTTAAACCATACTTTTGATTGAGCAGATCTGAACACTCTTTCTGTAGAAAATGCAACTGGACATTTGGAGCGCTAAGAGCGTAGTAGTGGAAAAAGGAATATATTCAAATATAAACTATACAGAAGCATTCTGTGAAACTTCTTTCTGATCTGAGCATTCAGCTAACAGAGTTAAACCATACTTTTGATTGAGCAGTTTTGAAACACTCTGTCTGTAGAAAATGCAACTGGACATTCGTAGCGCTAAGTGGGTAATAGTGGACAAAAGAATATGTTCAAATATAAACTACACAGAAGCATTGTATGAAACTTCTTTCTGTTCTGTGCATTCAACTAACAGAGTTGAACCTTACTTTTGATTGAGCCGTTCTGAAACACTCTTTCTGTAGAAACTGCAATTGGACATTCTGAGCGCTAAGAGGCCTATATTGGGAAAAAGAATGTCTACAAATAAAAACTACACAGAAGAATTGTGTGAAACTTCTTTCTGTTCTGTTTGTTCAACTAAAAGATTTGAACCTTAGTTTTGATTGAGCCGTTCTGAAACACTCTTTCTGTAGAAAATGCAAGTGGAGATTCGGAGCGCTAAGAGGGTAATAGTGGAAAAAGAATGTCTTCAAATATAAACTACACAGAATCATTCGGTGAAACTTCTTTCTGATCTGTGCATTCAGCTAACAGAGTTAAACCATACTTTTGATTGAGCAGATCTGAACACTCTTTCGGTAGAAAATGCAACTGGACATTTGGAGCGCTAAGAGCGTAGTAGTGGAAAAAGGAATATATTCAAATATAAACTATACAGAAGCATTCTGTGAAACTTCTTTCTGATCTGAGCATTCAGCTAACAGAGTTAAACCATACTTTTGATTGAGCAGTTTTGAAACACTCTGTCTGTAGAAAATGCAACTGGACATTCGTAGCGCTAAGTGGGTAATAGTGGAAAAAAGAATATGTTCAAATATAAACTACTCAGAAGCATTGTATGAAACCTCTTTCTGTTCTGTGCATTCAACTAACAGAGTTGAACCTTACTTTTGATTGAGCCGTTCTGAAACACTCTTTCTGTAGAAACTGCAATTGGACATTCTGAGCGCTAAGAGGCCTATATTGGGAAAAAGAATGTCTACAAATAAAAACTACACAGAAGAATTGTGTGAAACTCCTTTCTGTTCTGTTTGTTCAACTAAAAGAGTTGAACCTTAGTTTTGATTGAGCCGTTCTGAAACACTCTTTCTGTAGAAAATGCAAGTGGACTTTCGGAGCGCTAAGAGGGTAATAGTGGAAAAAGGAATGTCTCCAAATATAAACTACACAGAATCATTCTGTGAAACTTCTTTCTGATCTGTGCATTCAGCTAACAGAGTTAAACCATACTTTTGATTGAGCAGATCTGAACACTCTTTCTGTAGAAAATTCAACTGGACATTTGGAGCGCTAAGAGAGTAGTAGTGGAAAAAGGAATATATTCAAATATAAACTACACAGAAGCATTCTGTGAAACTTCTTTCTGATCTGAGCATTCAGCTAACAGAGTTAAACCATACTTTTGATTGAGCAGTTTTGAAACACTCTGTCTGTAGAAAATGCAACTGGACATTCGTAGCGCTAAGTGGGTAATAGTGGAAAAAAGAATATGTTCAAATATAAACTACACAGAAGCATTGTATGAAACTTCTTTCTGTTCTGTGCATTCAACTAACAGAGTTGAACCTTACTTTTGATTGAGCCTTTCTGAAACACTCTTTCTGTAGAAACTGCAATTGGACATTCTGAGCGCTAAGAGGCCTCTATTGGGAAAAATAATATCTTCAAATAAAAACTACACAGAAGCATTGTGTGAAACTTATTTCTGATATGTTCATTAAGCTAACAGAGTTAAACCATACTTTTGATTGCGCAGTTCTGAACACTCTTTCTGTAGAAAATGCAAGTGGACATTCGGAGCGCTACGAGGGTAATAGTGGAAAAAGGAATATATTCAAATATAAACTACACAGTAGCATTCTGTGAAAATTCTTTCTGTTCTGTGCATTCAACTAACAGAGTTGAACCTTACTTTTGATTGAGCCGTTCTGAAACACTCTTTCTGTAGAAACTGCAATTGGACATGCTAAGCGCTAAGAGGCCTACATTGGGAAAAAGAATATCTTCAAATAAAAACTACACAGATGCATTCTGTGAAACTTATTTCTGATCTGTAAATTCAGTTAACAGAGATAAAACATATTTTTGATTGAGCAGTTATGAAACACTCTTTTTGTAGAAAATGCAAGTGGAGATTCGGAGCGCTAAGAGGGTAATATTGGAAAAAGGAATGTCTTCAAATATAAACTACACAGAATCATTCGGTGAAACTTCTTTCTGATCTGTGCATTCAGCTAACAGAGTTAAACCATACTTTTGATTGAGCAGATCTGAACACTCTTTCTGTAGAAAATGCAACTGGACATTTGGAGCGCTAAGAGCGTAGTAGTGGAAAAAGGAATATATTCAAATATAAACTACACAGAAGCATTCTGTGAAACTTCTTTCTGATCTGAGCATTCAGCTAACAGAGTTAAACCATACTTTTGATTGAGCAGTTTTGAAACACTCTGTCTGTAGAAAATGCAACTGGACATTCGTAGCGCTAAGTGGGTAATAGTGGAAAAAAGAATATGTTC
This sequence comes from Symphalangus syndactylus, assembly GCF_028878055.3. Taxonomy (NCBI): domain Eukaryota; kingdom Metazoa; phylum Chordata; class Mammalia; order Primates; family Hylobatidae; genus Symphalangus; species Symphalangus syndactylus. The sequence continues at coordinate 885,588 of NC_072444.2, read as the reverse complement.
AAATAGAAACTACACAGAAGCATTGTATGAAACTACTTTCTGTTCTGTGCATTCAACTAACAGAGTTGAACCTTACTTTTGACTGAGCCGTTCTGAAACACTCTTTCTGTAGAAACTGCAATTGGACATTCTGAGCGCTAGGAGGCCTATATTGGGAAAAAGAATGTCTACAAATAAAAACTACACAGAAGAATTGTGTGAAACTTCTTTCTGTTCGTTTTGTTCAACTAAAAGATTTGAAACTTAGTTTTGATTGAGCCGTTCTGAAACACTCTTTCTGTAGAAAATGCAAGTGGAGATTCGGAGCGCTAAGAGGGTAATAGTGGAAAAAGGAATGTCTCCAAATATAAACTACACAGAATCATTCTGTGAAACTTCTTTCTGATCTGTGCATTCAGCTAACAGAGATAAAACATTCTTTTGATTGAGCAGATCTGAACACTCTTTCTGTAGAAAATGCAACTGGACATTTGGAGCGCTAAGAGAGTAGTAGTGGAAAAAGGAATATATTCAAATATAAACTACACAGAAGCATTCTGTGAAACTTCTTTCTGATCTGAGCATTCAGTTAACAGAGTTAAACCATACTTTTGATTGAGCAGTTTTGAAACACTCTGTCTGTAGAAAATGCAACTGGACATTCGTAGCGCTAAGTGGGTAATAGTGGAAAAAAGAATATGTTCAAATATAAACTACACAGAAGCATTGTATGAAACTTCTTTCTGTTCTGTGCATTCAACTAACAGAGTTGAACCTTACTTTTGATTGAGCCTTTCTGAAACACTCTTTCTGTAGAAACTGCAATTGGACATTCTGAGCGCTAAGGGCCTCTATTGGGAAAAATAATATCTTCAAATAAAAACTACACAGAAGCATTGTGTGAAACTTATTTCTGATATGTTCATTAAGCTAACAGAGTTAAACCATACTTTTGATTGCGCAGTTCTGAACACTCTTTCTGTAGAAAATGCAAGTGGACATTCGGAGCGCTAAGAGGGTAATAGTGGAAAAAGGAATATATTCAAATATAAACTACACAGTAGCATTCTGTGAAAATTCTTTCTGTTCTGTGCATTCAACTAACAGATTTGAACCTTACTTTTGATTGAGCCGTTCTGAAACACTCTTTCTGTAGAAACTGCAATTGGACATGCTAAGCGCTAAGAGGCCTACATTGGGAAAAAGAATATCTTCAAATAAAAACTACACAGATGCATTCTGTGAAACTTATTTCTGATCTGTAAATTCAGTTAACAGAGATAAAACATATTTTTGATTGAGCAGTTATGAAACACTCTTTTTGTAGAAAATGCAAGTGGAGATTCGGAGCGCTAAGAGGGTAATAGTGGAAAAAGGAATGTCTTCAAATATAAACTACACAGAATCATTCGGTGAAACTTCTTTCTGATCTGTGCATTCAGCTAACAGAGTTAAACCATACTTTTGATTGAGCAGATCTGAACACTCTTTCGGTAGAAAATGCAACTGGACATTTGGAGCGCTAAGAGCGTAGTAGTGGAAAAAGGAATATATTCAAATATAAACTACACAGAAGCATTCTGTGAAACTTCTTTCTGATCTGAGCATTCAGCTAACAGAGTTAAACCATACTTTTGATTGAGCAGTTTTGAAACACTCTGTCTGTAGAAAATGCAACTGGACATTCGTAGCGCTAAGTGGGTAATAGTGGAAAAAAGAATATGTTCAAATATAAACTACACAGAAGCATTGTATGAAACTTCTTTCTGTTCTGTGCATTCAACTAACAGAGTTGAAACTTACTTTTGATTGAGCCGTTCTGAAACACTCTTTCTGTAGAAACTGCAATTGGACATTCTGAGCGCTAAGAGGCCTATATTGGGAAAAAGAATGTCTACAAATAAAAACAACACAGAAGAATTGTGTGAAACTTCTTTCTGTTCTGTTTGTTCAACTAAAAGATTTGAACCTTAGTTTTGATTGAGCCGTTCTGAAACACTCTTTCTGTAGAAAATGCAAGTGGAGATTCGGAGCGCTAAGAGGGTAATAGTGGAAAAAGAATGTCTTCAAATATAAACTACACAGAATCATTCGGTGAAACTTCTTTCTGATCTGTGCATTCAGCTAACAGAGTTAAACCATACTTTTGATTGAGCAGATCTGAACACTCTTTCGGTAGAAAATGCAACTGGACATTTGGAGCGCTAAGAGCGTAGTAGTGGAAAAAGGAATATATTCAAATATAAACTATACAGAAGCATTCTGTGAAACTTCTTTCTGATCTGAGCATTCAGCTAACAGAGTTAAACCATACTTTTGATTGAGCAGTTTTGAAACACTCTGTCTGTAGAAAATGCAACTGGACATTCGTAGCGCTAAGTGGGTAATAGTGGAAAAAAGAATATGTTCAAATATAAACTACTCAGAAGCATTGTATGAAACCTCTTTCTGTTCTGTGCATTCAACTAACAGAGTTGAACCTTACTTTTGATTGAGCCGTTCTGAAACACTCTTTCTGTAGAAACTGCAATTGGACATTCTGAGCGCTAAGAGGCCTATATTGGGAAAAAGAATGTCTACAAATAAAAACTACACAGAAGAATTGTGTGAAACTCCTTTCTGTTCTGTTTGTTCAACTAAAAGAGTTGAACCTTAGTTTTGATTGAGCCGTTCTGAAACACTCTTTCTGTAGAAAATGCAAGTGGACTTTCGGAGCGCTAAGAGGGTAATAGTGGAAAAAGGAATGTCTCCAAATATAAACTACACAGAATCATTCTGTGAAACTTCTTTCTGATCTGTGCATTCAGCTAACAGAGTTAAACCATACTTTTGATTGAGCAGATCTGAACACTCTTTCTGTAGAAAATTCAACTGGACATTTGGAGCGCTAAGAGAGTAGTAGTGGAAAAAGGAATATATTCAAATATAAACTACACAGAAGCATTCTGTGAAACTTCTTTCTGATCTGAGCATTCAGCTAACAGAGTTAAACCATACTTTTGATTGAGCAGTTTTGAAACACTCTGTCTGTAGAAAATGCAACTGGACATTCGTAGCGCTAAGTGGGTAATAGTGGAAAAAAGAATATGTTCAAATATAAACTACACAGAAGCATTGTATGAAACTTCTTTCTGTTCTGTGCATTCAACTAACAGAGTTGAACCTTACTTTTGATTGAGCCTTTCTGAAACACTCTTTCTGTAGAAACTGCAATTGGACATTCTGAGCGCTAAGAGGCCTCTATTGGGAAAAATAATATCTTCAAATAAAAACTACACAGAAGCATTGTGTGAAACTTATATCTGATATGTTCATTAAGCTAACAGAGTTAAACCATACTTTTGATTGCGCAGTTCTGAACACTCTTTCTGTAGAAAATGCAAGTGGACATTCGGAGCGCTACGAGGGTAATAGTGGAAAAAGGAATATATTCAAATATAAACTACACAGTAGCATTCTGTGAAAATTCTTTCTGTTCTGTGCATTCAACTAACAGAGTTGAACCTTACTTTTGATTGAGCCGTTCTGAAACACTCTTTCTGTAGAAACTGCAATTGGACATGCTAAGCGCTAAGAGGCCTACATTGGGAAAAAGAATATCTTCAAATAAAAACTACACAGATGCATTCTGTGAAACTTATTTCTGATCTGTAAATTCAGTTAACAGAGATAAAACATATTTTTGATTGAGCAGTTATGAAACACTCTTTTTGTAGAAAATGCAAGTGGAGATTCGGAGCGCTAAGAGGGTAATATTGGAAAAAGGAATGTCTTCAAATATAAACTACACAGAATCATTCGGTGAAACTTCTTTCTGATCTGTGCATTCAGCTAACAGAGTTAAAACATACTTTTGATTGAGCAGATCTGAACACTCTTTCTGTAGAAAATGCAACTGGACATTTGGAGCGCTAAGAGCGTAGTAGTGGAAAAAGGAATATATTCAAATATAAACTACACAGAAGCATTCTGTGAAACTTCTTTCTGATCTGAGCATTCAGCTAACAGAGTTAAACCATACTTTTGATTGAGCAGTTTTGAAACACTCTGTCTGTAGAAAATGCAACTGGACATTCGTAGCGCTAAGTGGGTAATAGTGGAAAAAAGAATATGTTCAAATAGAAACTACACAGAAGCATTGTATGAAACTACTTTCTGTTCTGTGCATTCAACTAACAGAGTTGAACCTTACTTTTGACTGAGCCGTTCTGAAACACTCTTTCTGTAGAAACTGCAATTGGACATTCTGAGCGCTAGGAGGCCTATATTGGGAAAAAGAATGTCTACAAATAAAAACTACACAGAAGAATTGTGTGAAACTTCTTTCTGTTCGTTTTGTTCAACTAAAAGATTTGAAACTTAGTTTTGATTGAGCCGTTCTGAAACACTCTTTCTGTAGAAAATGCAAGTGGAGATTCGGAGCGCTAAGAGGGTAATAGTGGAAAAAGGAATGTCTCCAAATATAAACTACACAGAATCATTCTGTGAAACTTCTTTCTGATCTGTGCATTCAGCTAACAGAGATAAAACATTCTTTTGATTGAGCAGATCTGAACACTCTTTCTGTAGAAAATGCAACTGGACATTTGGAGCGCTAAGAGAGTAGTAGTGGAAAAAGGAATATATTCAAATATAAACTACACAGAAGCATTCTGTGAAACTTCTTTCTGATCTGAGCATTCAGTTAACAGAGTTAAACCATACTTTTGATTGAGCAGTTTTGAAACACTCTGTCTGTAGAAAATGCAACTGGACATTCGTAGCGCTAAGTGGGTAATAGTGGAAAAAAGAATATGTTCAAATATAAACTACACAGAAGCATTGTATGAAACTTCTTTCTGTTCTGTGCATTCAACTAACAGAGTTGAACCTTACTTTTGATTGAGCCTTTCTGAAACACTCTTTCTGTAGAAACTGCAATTGGACATTCTGAGCGCTAAGGGCCTCTATTGGGAAAAATAATATCTTCAAATAAAAACTACACAGAAGCATTGTGTGAAACTTATTTCTGATATGTTCATTAAGCTAACAGAGTTAAACCATACTTTTGATTGCGCAGTTCTGAACACTCTTTCTGTAGAAAATGCAAGTGGACATTCGGAGCGCTAAGAGGGTAATAGTGGAAAAAGGAATATATTCAAATATAAACTACACAGTAGCATTCTGTGAAAATTCTTTCTGTTCTGTGCATTCAACTAACAGATTTGAACCTTACTTTTGATTGAGCCGTTCTGAAACACTCTTTCTGTAGAAACTGCAATTGGACATGCTAAGCGCTAAGAGGCCTACATTGGGAAAAAGAATATCTTCAAATAAAAACTACACAGATGCATTCTGTGAAACTTATTTCTGATCTGTAAATTCAGTTAACAGAGATAAAACATATTTTTGATTGAGCAGTTATGAAACACTCTTTTTGTAGAAAATGCAAGTGGAGATTCGGAGCGCTAAGAGGGTAATAGTGGAAAAAGGAATGTCTTCAAATATAAACTACACAGAATCATTCGGTGAAACTTCTTTCTGATCTGTGCATTCAGCTAACAGAGTTAAACCATACTTTTGATTGAGCAGATCTGAACACTCTTTCGGTAGAAAATGCAACTGGACATTTGGAGCGCTAAGAGCGTAGTAGTGGAAAAAGGAATATATTCAAATATAAACTACACAGAAGCATTCTGTGAAACTTCTTTCTGATCTGAGCATTCAGCTAACAGAGTTAAACCATACTTTTGATTGAGCAGTTTTGAAACACTCTGTCTGTAGAAAATGCAACTGGACATTCGTAGCGCTAAGTGGGTAATAGTGGAAAAAAGAATATGTTCAAATATAAACTACACAGAAGCATTGTATGAAACTTCTTTCTGTTCTGTGCATTCAACTAACAGAGTTGAAACTTACTTTTGATTGAGCCGTTCTGAAACACTCTTTCTGTAGAAACTGCAATTGGACATTCTGAGCGCTAAGAGGCCTATATTGGGAAAAAGAATGTCTACAAATAAAAACTACACAGAAGAATTGTGTGAAACTTCTTTCTGTTCTGTTTGTTCAACTAAAAGAGTTGAACCTTAGTTTTGATTGAGCCGTTCTGAAACACTCTTTATGTAGAAAATGCAAGTGGAGATTCGGAGTGCTAAGAGGGTAATAGTGGAAAAAGGAATGTCTCCAAATATAAACTACACAGAATCATTCGGTGAAACTTCTTTCTGATCTGTGCATTCAGCTAACAGAGTTAAATCATACTTTTGATTGAGCAGATCTGAACACTCTTTCTGTAGAAAATGCAACTGGACATTTGGAGCGCTAAGAGAGTAGTAGTGGAAAAAGGAATATATTCAAATATAAACTACACAGAAGCATTCTGTGAAACTTCTTTCTGATCTGAGCATTCAGCTAACAGAGTTAAACCATACTTTTGATTCAGCAGTTTTGAAACACTCTGTCTGTAGAAAATGCAACTGGACATTCGTAGCGCTAAGTGGGTAATAGTGGAAAAAAGAATATGTTCAAATATAAACTACACAGAAGAATTGTATGAAACTTCTTTCTGTTCTGTGCATTCAACTAACATAGTTGAAACTTACTTTTGATTGAGCCATTCTGAAACACTCTTTCTGTAGAAACTGCAATTGGACATGCTAAGCTCTAAGAGGCCTACATTGGGAAAAAGAATATCTTCAAATAAAAACTACACAGATGCATTCTGTGAAACTTATTTCTGATCTGTAAATTCAGTTAACAGAGATAAAACATATTTTTGATTGAGCAGTTATGAAACACTCTTTTTGTAGAAAATGCAAGTGGAGATTCGGAGCGCTAAGAGGGTAATAGTGGAAAAAGGAATGTCTTCAAATATAAACTACACAGAATCATTCGGTGAAACTTCTTTCTGATCTGTGCATTCAGCTAACAGAGTTAAACCATACTTTTGATTGAGCAGATCTGAACACTCTTTCTGTAGAAAATGCAACTGGACATTTGGAGCGCTAAGAGCGTAGTAGTGGAAAAAGGAATATATTCAAATATAAACTACACAGAAGCATTCTGTGAAACTTCTTTCTGATCTGAGCATTCAGCTAACAGAGTTAAACCATAATTTTGATTGAGCAGTTTTGAAACACTCTGTCTGTAGAAAATGCAACTGGACATTCGTAGCGCTAAGTGGGTAATAGTGGAAAAAAGAATATGTTCAAATATAAACTACACAGAAGCATTGTATGAAACTTCTTTCTGTTCTGTGCATTCAACTAACAGAGTTGAACCTTACTTTTGATTGAGCCGTTCTGAAACACTCTTTCTGTAGAAACTGCAATTGGACATTCTGAGCGCTAAGAGGCCTATATTAGGAAAAAGAATGTCTACAAATAAAAACTACACAGAAGAATTGTGTGAAACTTCTTTCTGTTCGGTTTGTTCAACTAAAAGAGTTGAACCTTAGTTTTGATTGAGCCGTTCTGAAACACCCTTTATGTAGAAAATGCAAGTGGAGATTCGGAGCGCTAAGAGGGTAATAGTGGAAAATGGAATGTCTCCAAATATAAACTACACAGAATCATTCTGTGAAACTTCTTTCTGATCTGTGCATTCAGCTAACAGAGTTAAACCATACTTTTGATTGAGCAGATCTGAACACTCTTTCTGTAGAAAATGCAACTGGACATTTGGAGCGCTAAGAGAGTAGTAGTGGAAAAAGGAATATATTCAAACATAAACTACACAGAAGCATTCTGTGAAACTTCTTTCTGATCTGAGCATTCAGCTAACAGAGTTAAACCATACTTTTGATTGAGCAGTTTTGAAACACTCTGTCTGTAGAAAATGCAACTGGACATTCGTAGCGCTAAGTGGGTAATAGTGGAAAAAAGAATATGTTCAAATATAAACTACACAGAAGCATTGTATGAAACTTCTTTCTGTTCTGTGCATTCAACTAACAGAGTTGAACCTTACTTTTGATTTAGCCTTTCTGAAACACTCTTTCTGTAGAAACTGCAATTGGACATTCTGAGCGCTAAGAGGCCTCTATTGGGAAAAATAATATCTTCAAATAAAAACTACACAGAAGCATTGTGTGAAACTTATTTCTGATATGTTCATTAAGCTAACAGAGTTAAACCATACTTTTGATTGCGCAGTTCTGAACACTCTTTCTGTAGAAAATGCAAGTGGATATTCGGAGCGCTAAGAGGGTAATAGTGGAAAAAGTAATATATTCAAATATAAACTACACAGTAGCATTCTGTGAAAATTCTTTCTGTTCTGTGCATTCAACTAACAGAGTTGAACCTTACTTTTGATTGAGCCGTTCTGAAACACTCTTTCTGTAGAAACTGCAATTGGACATGCTAAGCGCTAAGAGGCCTACATTGGGAAAAAGAATATCTTCAAATAAAAACTACACAGAAGCATTCTGTGAAACTTATTTCTGATCTGTAAATTCAGTTAACAGAGATAAAACATATTTTTGATTGAGCCGTTCTGAAACACTCTTTTTGTAGAAAATGCAAGTGGAGATTCGGAGCGCTAAGAGGCTAATAGTGGAAAAAGGAATGTCTTCAAATATAAACTACACAGAATCATTCGGTGAAACTTCTTTCTGATCTGTGCATTCAGCTAACAGAGTTAAACCATACTTTTGATTGAGCAGATCTGAACACTCTTTCTGTAGAAAATGCAACTGCACATTTGGAGCGCTAAGAGCGTAGTAGTGGAAAAAGGAATATATTCAAATATAAACTACACAGAAGCATTCTGTGAAACTTCTTTCTGATCTGAGCATTCAGCTAACAGAGTTAAACCATACTTTTGATTGAGCAGTTTTGAAACACTCTGTCTGTAGAAAATGCAACTGGACATTCGTAGCGCTAAGTGGGTAATAGTGGAAAAAAGAATATGTTCAAATATAAACTACACAGAAGCATTGTATGAAACTTCTCTCTGTTCTGTGCATTCAACTAACAGAGTTGAACCTTACTTTTGATTGAGCCGTTCTGAAACACTCTTTCTGTAGAAACTGCAATTGGACATTCTGAGCGCTAAGAGGCCTATATTGGGAAAAAGAATGTCTACAAATAAAAACTACACAGAAGAATTGTGTGAAACTTCTTTCTGTTCTGTTTGTTCAACTAAAAGAGTTGAACCTTAGTTTTGATTGAGCCGTTCTGAAACACTCTTTCTGTAGAAAATGCAAGTGGAGATTCGGAGCGCTAAGAGGGTAATAGTGGAAAAAGGAATGTCTCCAAATATAAACTACACAGAATCATTCTGTGAAACTTCTTTCTGATCTGTGCATTCAGCTAACAGAGTTAAACCATGCTTTTGATTGAGCAGATCTGAACACTCTTTCTGTAGAAAATGCAACTGGACATTTGGAGCGCTAAGAGAGTAGTAGTGGAGAAAGGAATATATTCAAATATAAACTACACAGAAGCATTCTGTGAAACTTCTTTCTGATCTGAGCATTCAGCTAACAGAGTTAAACCATACTTTTGATTGAGCAGTTTTGAAACACTCTGTCTGTAGAAAATGCAACTGGACATTCGTAGCGCTAAGTGGGTAATAGTGGAAAAAAGAATATGTTCAAATATAAACTACACAGAAGCATTGTATGAAACTTCTTTCTGTTCTGTGCATTCAACTAACAGAGTTGAACCTTACTTTTGATTGAGCCGTTCTGAAACACTCTTTCTGTAGAAACTGCAATTGGACATGCTAAGCGCTAAGAGGCCTACATTGGGAAAAAGAATATCTTCAAATAAAAACTACACAGATGCATTCTGTGAAACTTATTTCTGATCTGTAAATTCAGTTAACAGAGATAAAACATATTTTTGATTGAGCAGTTATGAAACACTCTTTTTGTAGAAAATGCAAGTGGAGATTCGGAGCGCTAAGAGGGTAATAGTGGAAAAAGGAATGTCTTCAAATATAAACTACACAGAATCATTCTGTGAAACTTCTTTCTGATCTGTGCATTCAGCTAACAGAGTTGAACCTTACTTTTGATTGAGCCTTTCTGAAACACTCTTTCTGTAGAAACTGCAATTGGACATTCTGAGCGCTAAGAGGCTTCTATTGGGAAAAATAATATCTTCAAATAAAAACTACACAGAAGCATTGTGTGAAACTTATTTGTGATATGTTCATTAAGCTAACAGAGTTAAACCATACTTTTGATTGCGCAGTTCTGAACACTCTTTCTGTAGAAAATGCAAGTGGACATTCGGAGCGCTAAGAGGGTAATAGTGGAAAAAGGAATATATTCAAATATAAACTACACAGTAGCATTCTGTGAAAATTCTTTCTGTTCTGTGCATTCAACTAACAGAGTTGAACCTTACTTTTGATTGAGCCGTTCTGAAACACTCTTTCTGTAGAAACTGCAATTGGACATGCTAAGCGCTAAGAGGCCTACATTGGGAAAAAGAATATCTTCAAATAAAAACTACACAGATGCATTCTGTGAAACTTATTTCTGATCTGTAAATTCAGTTAACAGAGATAAAACATATTTTTGATTGAGCAGTTATGAAACACTCTTTTTGTAGAAAATGCAAGTGGAGATTCGGATCGCTAAGAGGGTAATAGTGGAAAAAGGAATGTCTTCAAATATAAACTACACAGAATCATTCTGTGAAACTTCTTTCTGATCTGTGCATTCAGCTAACAGAGTTAAACCATACTTTTGATTGAGCAGATCTGAACACTCTTTCGGTAGAAAATGCAACTGGACATTTGGAGCGCTAAGAGCGTAGTAGTGGAAAAAGGAATATATTCAAATATAAACTACACAGAAGCATTCTGTGAAACTTCTTTCTGATCTGAGCATTCAGCTAACAGAGTTAAACCATACTTTTGATTGAGCAGTTTTGAAACACTCTGTCTGTAGAAAATGCAACTGGACATTCGTAGCGCTAATTGGGTAATAGCGGAAAAAAGAATATGTTCAAATATAAACTACACAGAAGCATTGTATGAAACTACTTTCTGTTCTGTGCATTCAACTAACAGAGTTGAACCTTACTTTTGATTGAGCCTTTCTGAAACACTCTTTCTGTAGAAACTGCAATTGGACATTCTGAGCGCTAAGAGGCCTCTATTGGGAAAAATAATATCTTCAAATAAAAACTACACAGAAGCATTGTGTGAAACTTATTTATGATATGTTCATTAAGCTAACAGAGTTAAACCATACTTTTGATTGCGCAGTTCTGAACACTCTTTCTGTAGAAAATGCAAGTGGACATTCGGAGCGCTAAGAGGGTAATAGTGGAAAAAGGAATATATTCAAATATAAACTACACAGTAGCATTCTGTGAAAATTCTTTCTGTTCTGTGCATTCAACTAACAGAGTTGAACCTTACTTTTGATTGAGCCGTTCTGAAACACTCTTTCTGTAGAAACTGCAATTGGATATGCTAAGCGCTAAGAGGCCTACATTGGGAAAAAGAATATCTTCAAATAAAAACTACACAGATGCATTCTGTGAAACTTATTTCTGATCTGTAAATTCAGTTAACAGAGATAAAACATATTTTTGATTGAGCCGTTCTGAAACACTCTTTTTGTAGAAAATGCAAGTGGAGATTCGGAGCGCTAAGTGGGTAATAGTGGAAAAAAGAATATGTTCAAATATAAACTACACAGAAGCATTGTATGAAACTTCTTTCTGTTCTGTGCATTCAACTAAGAGAGTTGAACCTTACTTTTGATTGAGCCGTTCTGAAACACTCTTTCTGTAGAAACTGCAATTGGACATTCTGAGCACTAAGAGGCCTATATTGGGAAAAAGAATGTCTACAAATAAAAACTACACAGAAGAATTGTGTGAAACTTCTTTCTGTTCTGTTTGTTCAACTAAAAGAGTTGAACCTTAGTTTTGATTGAGCCGTTCTGAAACAATCTTTCTGTAGAAAATGCAAGTGGAGTTTCGGAGCGCTAAGAGGGTAATAGTGGAAAAAGGAATGTCTCCAAATATAAACTACACAGAATCATTCTGTGAAACTTCTTTCTGATCTGTGCATTCAGCTAACAGAGTTAAACCATGCTTTTGATTGAGCAGATCTGAACACTCTTTCTGTAGAAAATGCAACTGGACATTTGGAGCGCTAAGAGAGTAGTAGTGGAGAAAGGAATATATTCAAATATAAACTACACAGAAGCATTCTGTGAAACTTCTTTCTGATCTGAGCATTCAGCTAACAGAGTTAAACCATACTTTTGATTGAGCAGTTTTGAAACACTCTGTCTGTAGAAAATGCAACTGGACATTCGTAGCGCTAAGTGGGTAATAGTGGAAAAAAGAATATGTTCAAATATAAACTACACAGAAGCATTGTATGAAACTTCTTTCTGTTCTGTGCATTCAACTAACAGAGTTGAACCTTACTTTTGATTGAGCCGTTCTGAAACACTCTTTCTGTAGAAACTGCAATTGGACATGCTAAGCGCTAAGAGACCTACATTGGGAAAAAGAATATCTTCAAATAAAAACTACACAGATGCATTCTGTGAAACTTATTTCTGATCTGTAAATTCAGTTAACAGAGATAAAACATATTTTTGATTGAGCAGTTATGAAACACTCTTTTTGTAGAAAATGCAAGTGGAGATTCGGAGCGCTAAGAGGGTAATAGTGGAAAAGGGATTGTCTTCAAATATAAACTACACAGAATCATTCTGTGAAACTTCTTTCTGATCTGTGCATTCAGCTAACAGAGTTGAACCTTACTTTTGATTGAGCCTTTCTGAAACACTCTTTCTGTAGAAACTGTAATTGGACATTCTGAGCGCTAAGAGGCCTCTATTGGGAAAAATATCTTCAAATAAAAACTACACAGAAGCATTGTGTGAAACTTATTTCTGATATGTTCATTAAGCTAACAGAGTTAAACCATACTTTTGATTGCGCAGTTCTGAACACTCTTTCTGTAGAAAATGCAAGTGGACATTCAGAGCGCTAAGAGGGTAATAGTGGAAAAAGGAATATATTCAAATATAAACTACACAGTAGCATTCTGTGAAAATTCTTTCTGTTCTGTGCATTCAACTAACAGAGTTGAACCTTACTTTTGATTGAGCCGTTCTGAAACACTCTTTCTGTAGAAACTGCAATTGGACATGCTAAGCGCTAAGAGGCCTACATTGGGAAAAAGAATATCTTCAAATAAAAACTACACAGATGCATTCTGTGAAACTTATTTCTGATCTGTAAATTCAGTTAACAGAGATAAAACATATTTTTGATTGAGCAGTTATGAAACACTCTTTTTGTAGAAAATGCAAGTGGAGATTCGGATCGCTAAGAGGGTAATAGTGGAAAAAGGAATGTCTTCAAATATAAACTACACAGAATCATTCGGTGAAACTTCTTTCTGATCTGTGCATTCAGCTAACAGAGTTAAACCATACTTTTGATTGAGCAGATCTGAACACTCTTTCGGTAGAAAATGCAACTGGACATTTGGAGCGCTAAGAGCGTAGTAGTGGAAAAAGGAATATATTCAAATATAAACTACACAGAAGCATTCTGTGAAACTTCTTTCTGATCTGAGCATTCAGCTAACAGAGTTAAACCATACTTTTGATTGAGCAGTTTTGAAACACTCTGTCTGTAGAAAATGCAACTGGACATTCGTAGCGCTAAGTGGGTAATAGTGGAAAAAAGAATATGTTCAAATATAAACTACACAGAAGCATTGTATGAAACTTCTTTCTGTTCTGTGCATTCAACTAACAGAGTTGAACCTTACTTTTGATTGAGCCTTTCTGAAACACTCTTTCTGTAGAAACTGCAATTGGACATTCTGAGCGCTAAGAGGCCTCTATTGGGAAAAATAATATCTTCAAATAAAAACTACACAGAAGCATTGTGTGAAACTTATTTATGATATGTTCATTAAGCTAACAGAGTTAAACCATACTTTTGATTGCGCAGTTCTGAACACTCTTTCTGTAGAAAATGCAAGTGGACATTCGGAGCGCTAAGAGGGTAATAGTGGAAAAAGGAATATATTCAAATATAAACTACACAGTAGCATTCTGTGAAAATTCTTTCTGTTCTGTGCATTCAACTAACAGAGTTGAACCTTACTTTTGATTGAGCCGTTCTGAAACACTCTTTCTGTAGAAACTGCAATTGGACATGCTAAGCGCTAAGAGGCCTACATTGGGAAAAATAATATCTTCAAATAAAAACTACACAGATGCATTCTGTGAAACTTATTTCTGATCTGTAAATTCAGTTAACAGAGATAAAACATATTTTTGATTGAGCCGTTCTGAAACACTCTTTTTGTAGAAAATGCAAGTGGAGATTCGGAGCGCTAAGTGGGTAATAGTGGAAAAAAGAATATGTTCAAATATAAACTACACAGAAGCATTGTATGAAACTTCTTTCTGTTCTGTGCATTCAACTAACAGAGTTGAACCTTACTTTTGATTGAGCCGTTCTGAAACACTCTTTCTGTAGAAACTGCAATTGGACATTCTGAGCACTAAGAGGCCTATATTGGGAAAAAGAATGTCTACAAATAAAAACTACACAGAAGAATTGTGTGAAACTTCTTTCTGTTCTGTTTGTTCAACTAAAAGAGTTGAACCTTAGTTTTGATTGAGCCGTTCTGAAACAATCTTTCTGTAGAAAATGCAAGTGGAGATTCGGAGCGCTAAGAGGGTAATAGTGGAAAAAGGAATGTCTCCAAATATAAACTACACAGAATCATTCTGTGAAACTTCTTTCTGATCTGTGCATTCAGCTAACAGAGTTAAACCATGCTTTTGATTGAGCAGATCTGAACACTCTTTCTGTAGAAAATGCAACTGGACATTTGGAGCGCTAAGAGAGTAGTAGTGGAGAAAGGAATATATTCAAATATAAACTACACAGAAGCATTCTGTGAAACTTCTTTCTGATCTGAGCATTCAGCTAACAGAGTTAAACCATACTTTTGATTGAGCAGTTTTGAAACACTCTGTCTGTAGAAAATGCAACTGGACATTCGTAGCGCTAAGTGGGTAATAGTGGAAAAAAGAATATGTTCAAATATAAACTACACAGAAGCATTGTATGAAACTTCTTTCTGTTCTGTGCATTCAACTAACAGAGTTGAACCTTACTTTTGATTGAGCCGTTCTGAAACACTCTTTCTGTAGAAACTGCAATTGGACATGCTAAGCGCTAAGAGGCCTACATTGGGATAAAGAATATCTTCAAATAAAAACTACACAGATGCATTCTGTGAAACTTATTTCTGATCTGTAAATTCAGTTAACAGAGATAAAACATATTTTTGATTGAGCAGTTATGAAACACTCTTTTTGTAGAAAATGCAAGTGGAGATTCGGATCGCTAAGTGGGTAATAGTGGAAAAAGGAATGTCTTCAAATATAAACTACACAGAATCATTCTGTGAAACTTCTTTCTGATCTGTGCATTCAGCTAACAGAGTTGAACCTTACTTTTGATTGAGCCTTTCTGAAACACTCTTTCTGTAGAAATTGCAATTGGACATTCTGAGCGCTAAGAGGCCTCTATTGGGAAAAATAATATCTTCAAATAAAAACTACACAGAAGCATTGTGTGAAACTTATTTCTGATATGTTCATTAAGCTAACAGAGTTAAACCATACTTTTGATTGCGCAGTTCTGAACACTCTTTCTGTAGAAAATGCAAGTGGACATTCAGAGCGCTAAGAGGGTAATAGTGGAAAAAGCAATATATTCAAATATAAACTACACAGTAGCATTCTGTGAAAATTCTTTCTGTTCTGTGCATTCAACTAACAGAGTTGAACCTTACTTTTGATTGAGCCGTTCTGAAACACTCTTTCTGTAGAAACTGCAATTGGACATGCTAAGCGCTAAGAGGCCTACATTGGGAAAAAGAATATCTTCAAATAAAAACTACACAGATGCATTCTGTGAAACTTATTTCTGATCTGTAAATTCAGTTAACAGAGATAAAATATATTTTTGATTGAGCAGTTATGAAACACTCTTTTTGTAGAAAATGCAAGTGGAGATTCGGATCGCTAAGTGGGTAATAGTGGAAAAAGGAATGTCTTCAAATATAAACTACACAGAATCATTCGGTGAAACTTCTTTCTGATCTGTGCATTCAGCTAACAGAGTTAAACCATACTTTTGATTGAGCAGATCTGAACACTCTTTCGGTAGAAAATGCAACTGGACATTTGGAGCGCTAAGAGCGTAGTAGTGGAAAAAGGAATATATTCAAATATAAACTACACAGAAGCATTCTGTGAAACTTCTTTCTGATCTGAGCATTCAGCTAACAGAGTTAAACCATACTTTTGATTGAGCAGTTTTGAAACACTCTGTCTGTAGAAAATGCAACTGGACATTCGTAGCGCTAAGTGGGTAATAGTGGAAAAAAAATATGTTCAAATATAAACTACACAGAAGCATTGTATGAAACTTCTTTCTGTTCTGTGCATTCAACTAACAGAGTTGAACCTTACTTTTGATTGAGCCGTTCTGAAACACTCTTTCTGTAGAAACTGCAATTGGACATTCTGAGCGCTAAGAGGCCTCTATTGGGAAAAATAATATCTTCTAATAAAAACTACACAGAAGCATTGTGTGAAACTTATTTCTGATATGTTCATTAAGCTAACAGAGTTAAACCATACTTTTGATTGCGCAGTTCTGAACACTCTTTCTGTAGAAAATGCAAGTGGACATTCGGAGCGCTAAGAGGGTAATAGTGGAAAAAGGAATATATTCAATTATAAACTACACAGTAGCATTCTGTGAAAATTCTTTCTGTTCTGTGCATTCAACTAACAGAGTTGAACCTTACTTTTGATTGAGCCGTTCTGAAACACTCTTTCTGTAGAAACTGCAATTGGACATGCTAAGCGCTAAGAGGCCTTCTTTGGGAAAAAGAATATCTTCAAATAAAAACTACACAGATGCATTCTGTGAAACTTATTTCTGATCTGTAAATTCAGTTAACAGAGATAAAACATATTTTTGATTGAGCAGTTATGAAACACTCTTTTTGTAGAAAATGCAAGTAGAGATTCGGAGGGTTAAGAGGGTAATAGTGGAAAAAGGAATGTCTTCAAATATAAACTACACAGAATCATTCGGTGAAACTACTTTCTGATCTGTGCATTCAGCTAACAGAGTTAAACCATACTTTTGATTGAGCAGATCTGAACACTCTTTCTGTAGAAAATGCAACTGGACATTTGGAGCGCTAAGAGCGTAGTAGTGGAAAAAGGAATATATTCAAATATAAACTACACAGAAGCATTCTGTGAAACTTCTTTCTGATCTGAGCATTCAGCTAACAGAGTTAAACCATACTTTTGATTGAGCAGTTTTGAAACACTCTGTCTGTAGAAAATGCAACTGGACATTCGTAGCGCTAAGTGGGTAATAGTGGAAAAAAGAATATGTTAAAATATAAACTACACAGAAGCATTGTATGAAACTTCTTTCTGTTCTGTGCATTCAACTAACAGAGTTGAACCTTACTTTTTATTGAGCCGTTCTGAAACACTCTTTCTGTAGAAACTGCAATTGGACATTCTGAGCGCTAAGAGGCCTATATTGGGAAAAAGAATGTGTACAAATAAAAACTACACAGAAGAATTGTGTGAAACTTCTTTCTGTTCGGTTTGTTCAACTAAAAGAGTTGAACCTTAGTTTTGATTGAGCCGTTCTGAAACACTCTTTATGTAGAAAATGCAAGTGGAGATTCGGAGCGCTAAGAGGGTAATAGTGGAAAAAGGAATGTCTCCAAATATAAACTACACAGAATCATTCTGTGAAACTTCCTTCTGATCTGTGCATTCAGCTAACAGAGTTAAACCATACTTTTGATTGAGCAGATCTGAACACTCTTTCTGTAGAAAATGCAACTGGACATTTGGAGCGCTAAGAGAGTAGTAGTGGAAAAAGGAATACATTCAAATATAAACTACACAGAAGCATTCTGTGAAACTTCTTTCTGATCTGAGCATTCAGCTAACAGAGTTAAACCATACTTTTGATTGAGCAGTTTTGAAACACTCTGTCTGTAGAAAATGCAACTGTACATTCGTAGCGCTAAGTGGGTAATAGTGGAAAAAAGAATATGTTCAAATATAAACTACACAGAAGCATTGTATGAAACTTCTTTCTGTTCTGTGCATTCAACTAACAGAGTTGAACCTTACTTTTGATTGAGCCTTTCTGAAACACTCTTTCTGTAGAAACTGCAATTGGACATTCTGAGCGCTAAGAGGCCTCTATTGGGAAAAATAATATCTTCAAATAAAAACTACACAGAAGCATTGTGTGAAACTTATTTCTGATATGTTCATTAAGCTAACAGAGTTAAACCATACTTTTGATTGCGCAGTTCTGAACACTCTTTCTGTAGAAAATGCAAGTGGACATTCGGAGCGCTAAGAGGGTAATAGTGGAAAAAGGAATATATTCAAATATAAACTACACAGTAGCATTCTGTGAAAATTCTTTCTGTTCTGTGCATTCAACTAACAGAGTTGAACCTTACTTTTGATTGAGCCGTTCTGAAACACTCTTTCTGTAGAAACTGCAATTGGACATGCTAAGCGCTAAGAGGCCTACATTGGGAAAAAGAATATCTTCAAATAAAAACTACACAGATGCATTCTGTGAAACTTATTTCTG
Source organism: Symphalangus syndactylus (assembly GCF_028878055.3). Lineage (NCBI taxonomy): Eukaryota > Metazoa > Chordata > Mammalia > Primates > Hylobatidae > Symphalangus > Symphalangus syndactylus. The sequence continues at coordinate 866,944 of NC_072444.2, read as the reverse complement.
ATCTGTAAATTCAGTTAACAGAGATAAAACATATTTTTGATTGTGCCGTTCTGAAACACTCTTTTTGTAGAAAATGCAAGTGGAGATTCGGAGCGCTAAGAGGGTAATTGTGGAAAAAGGAATGTCTTCAAATATAAACTACACAGAATCATTCGGTGAAACTTCTTTCTGATCTGTGCATTCAGCTAACAGAGTTAAACCATACTTTTGATTGAGCAGATCTGAACACTCTTTCTGTAGAAAATGCAACTGGACATTTGGAGCGCTAAGAGCGTAGTAGTGGAAAAAGGAATATATTCAAATATAAACTACACAGAAGCATTCTGTGAAACTTCTTTCTGATCTGAGCATTCAGCTAACAGAGTTAAACCATACTTTTGATTGAGCAGTTTTGAAACACTCTGTCTGTAGAAAATGCAAGTGGACATTCGTAGCGCTAAGTGGGTAATAGTGGAAAAAAGAATATGTTCAAATAGAAACTACACAGAAGCATTGTATGAAACTTCTTTCTATTCTGTGCATTCAACTAACAGAGTTGAACCTTACTTTTGATTGAGCCGTTCTGAAACACTCTTTCTGTAGAAACTGCAATTGGACATTCTGAGCGCTAAGAGGCCTATATTGGGAAAAAGAATGTCTACAAATAAAAACTACACAGAAGAATTGTGTGAAACTTCTTTCTGTTCTGTTTGTTCAACTAAAAGAGTTGAACCTTAGTTTTGATTGAGCCGTTCTGAAACACTCTTTCTGTAGAAAATGCAAGTGGAGATTCGGAGCGCTAAGAGGGTAATAGTGGAAAAAGGAATGTCTCCAAATATAAACTACACAGAATCATTCTGTGAAACTTCTTTCTGATCTGTGCATTCAGCTAACAGAGTTAAACCATGCTTTTGATTGAGCAGATCTGAACACTCTTTCTGTAGAAAATGCAACTGGACATTTGGAGCGCTAAGAGAGTAGTAGTGGAGAAAGGAATATATTCAAATATAAACTACACAGAAGCATTCTGTGAAACTTCTTTCTGATCTGAGCATTCAGCTAACAGAGTTAAACCATACTTTTGATTGAGCAGTTTTGAAACACTCTGTCTGTAGAAAATGCAACTGGACATTCGTAGCGCTAAGTGGGTAATAGTGGAAAAAAGAATATGTTCAAATATAAACTACACAGAAGCATTGTATGAAACTTCTTTCTGTTCTGTGCATTCAACTAACAGAGTTGAACCTTACTTTTGATTGAGCCGTTCTGAAACACTCTTTCTGTAGAAACTGCAATTGGACATTCTGAGCGCTAAGAGGCCTCTATTGGGAAAAAAAATATCTTCAAATAAAAACTACACAGAAGCATTGTGTGAAACTTATTTCTGATATGTTCATTAAGCTAACAGAGTTAAACCATACTTTTGATTGCGCAGTTCTGAACACTCTTTCTGTAGAAAATGCAAGTGGACATTCGGAGCGCTAAGAGGGTAATAGTGGAAAAAGGAATATATTCAACTATAAACTACACAGTAGCATTCTGTGAAAATTCTTTCTGTTCTGTGCATTCAACTAACAGATTTGAACCTTACTTTTGATTGAGCCGTTCTGAAACACTCTTTCTGTAGAAACTGCAATTGGACATGCTAAGCGCTAAGAGGCCTACATTGGGAAAAAGAATATCTTCAAATAAAAACTACACAGATGCATTCTGTGAAACTTATTTCTGATCTGTAAATTCAGTTAACAGAGATAAAACATATTTTTGATTGAGCAGTTATGAAACACTCTTTTTGTAGAAAATGCAAGTGGAGATTCGGAGCGCTAAGAGGGTAATATTGGAAAAAGGAATGTCTTCAATTATAAACTACACAGAATCATTCGGTGAAACTTCTTTCTGATCTGTGCATTCAGCTAACAGAGTTAAACCATACTTTTGATTGAGCAGATCTGAACACTCTTTCTGTAGAAAATGCAACTGGACATTTGGAGCGCTAAGAGCGTAGTAGTGGAAAAAGGAATATATTCAAATATAAACTACACAGAAGCATTCTGTGAAACTTCTTTCTGATCTGAGCATTCAGCTAACAGAGTTAAACCATACTTTTGATTGAGCAGTTTTGAAACACTCTGTCTGTAGAAAATGCAACTGGACATTCGTAACGCTAAGTGGGTAATAGTGGAAAAAAGAATATGTTCAAATATAAACTACACAGAAGCATTGTATGAAACTTCTTTCTGTTCTGTGCATTCAACTAACAGAGTTGAACCTTACTTTTGATTGAGCCGTTCTGAAACACTCTTTCTGTAGAAACTGCAATTGGACATTCTGAGCGCTAAGAGGCCTATATTGGGAAAAAGAATGTCTACAAATAAAAACTACACAGAAGCATTGTGTGAAACTTCTTTCTGTTCTGTTTGTTCAACTAAAAGAGTTGAGCCTTAGTTTTGATTGAGCCGTTCTGAAACACACTTTCTGTAGAAAATGCAAGTGGAGATTCGGAGCGCTAAGAGGGTAATAGTGGAAAAAGGAATGTCTCCAAATATAAACTACACAGAATCATTCTGTGAAACTTCTTTCTGATCTGTGCATTCAGCTAACAGAGTTAAACCATGCTTTTGATTGAGCAGATCTGAACACTCTTTCTGTAGAAAATGCAACTGGACATTTGGAGCGCTAAGAGAGTAGTAGTGGAGAAAGGAATATATTCAAATATAAACTACACAGAAGCATTCTGTGAAACTTCTTTCTGATCTGAGCATTCAGCTAACAGAGTTAAACCATACTTTTGATTGAGCAGTTTTGAAACACTCTGTCTGTAGAAAATGCAACTGGACATTCGTAGCGCTAAGTGGGTAATAGTGGAAAAAAGAATATGTTCAAATATAAACTACACAGAAGCATTGTATGAAACTTCTTTCTGTTCTGTGCATTCAACTAACAGAGTTGAACCTTACTTTTGATTGAGCCGTTCTGAAACACTCTTTCTGTAGAAACTGCAATTGGACATTCTGAGCGCTAAGAGGCCTCTATTGGGAAAAATAATATCTTCAAATAAAAACTACACAGAAGCATTGTGTGAAACTTATTTCTGATATGTTCATTAAGCTAACAGAGTTAAACCATACTTTTGATTGCGCAGTTCTGAACACTCTTTCTGTAGAAAATGCAAGTGGACATTCGGAGCGCTAAGAGGGTAATAGTGGAAAAAGGAATATATTCAAATATAAACTACACAGTAGCATTCTGTGAAAATTCTTTCTGTTCTGTGCATTCAACTAACAGATTTGAACCTTACTTTTGATTGAGCCGTTCTGAAACACTCTTTCTGTAGAAACTGCAATTGGACATGCTAAGCGCTAAGAGGCCTACATTGGGAAAAATAATATCTTCAAATAAAAACTACACAGATGCATTCTGTGAAACTTATTTCTGATCTGTAAATTCAGTTAACAGAGATAAAACATATTTTTGATTGAGCAGTTATGAAACACTCTTTTTGTAGAAAATGCAAGTGGAGATTCGGAGCGCTAAGAGGGTAATATTGGAAAAAGGAATGTCTTCAAATATAAACTAAACAGAATCATTCGGTGAAACTTCTTTCTGATCTGTGCATTCAGCTAACAGACTTAAACCATACTTTTGATTGAGCAGATCTGAACACTCTTTCTGTAGAAAATGCAACTGGACATTTGGAGCGCTAAGAGCGTAGTAGTGGAAAAAGGAATATATTCAAATATAAACTACACAGAAGCATTCTGTGAAACTTCTTTCTGATCTGAGCATTCAGCTAACAGAGTTAAACCATACTTTTGATTGAGCAGTTTTGAAACACTCTGTCTGTAGAAAATGCAACTGGACATTCGTAGCGCTAAGTGGGTAATAGTGGAAAAAAGAATATGTTCAAATAGAAACTACACAGAAGCATTGTATGAAACTTCTTTCTGTTCTGTGCATTCAACTAACAGAGTTGAACCTTACTTTTGACTGAGCCGTTCTGAAACACTCTTTCTGTAGAAACTGCAATTGGACATTCTGAGCGCTAGCAGGCCTATATTGGGAAAAAGAATGTCTACAAACAAAAACTACACAGAAGAATTGTGTGAAACTTCTTTCTGTTCTGTTTGTTCAACTAAAAGAGTTGAAACTTTGTTTTGATTGAGCCGTTCTGAAACACTCTTTCTGTAGAAAATGCAAGTGGAGATTCGGAGCGCTAAGAGGGTAATAGTGGAAAAAGGAATGTCTCCAAATATAAACAACACAGAATCATTCTGTGAAACTTCTTTCTGATCTGTGCATTCAGCAAACAGAATTAAACCATACTTTTGATTGAGTAGATCTGAACACTCTTTCTGTAGAAAATGCAACTGGACATTTGGAGCGCTAAGAGAGTAGTAGTGGAAAAAGGAATATATTCAAATATAAACTACACAGAAGCATTCTGTGAAACTTCTTTCTGATCTGAGCATTCAGCTAACAGAGTTAAACCATACTTTTGATTGAGCAGTTTTGAAACACTCTGTCTGTAGAAAATGCAACTGGACATTCGTAGCGCTAAGTGGGTAATAGTGGAAAAAAGAATATGTTCAAATATAAACTACACAGATGCATTGTGTGAAACTTCTTTCTGTTCTGTGCATTCAACTAACAGAGTTGAACCTTACTTTTGATTGAGCCGTTCTGAAACACTCTTTCTGTAGAAACTGCATTTGGACATTCTGAGCGCTAAGAGGCCTATATTGGGAAAAAGAATGTCTACAAATAAAAACTACACAGAAGAATTGTGTGAAACTTCTTTCTGTTCTGTTTGTTCAACTAAAAGAGTTGAACCTTAGTTTTGATTGAGCCGTTCTGAAACACTCTTTCTGTAGAAAATGCCAGTGGAGATTCGGAGCGCTAAGAGGGTAATAGTGGAAAAAGGAATGTCTCCAAATATAAACTACACAGAATCATTCTGTGAAACTTCTTTCTGATCTGTGCATTCAGCTAACAGAGTTAAACCATACTTTTGATTGAGCAGATCTGAACACTCTTTCTGTAGAAAATGCAACTGGACATTTGGAGCGCTAAGAGAGTAGTAGTGGAAAAAGGAATATATTCAAATATAAACTACACAGAAGCATTCTGTGAAACTTCTTTCTGATCTGAGCATTCAGCTAACAGAGTTAAACCATACTTTTGATTGAGCAGTTTTGAAACACTCTGTCTGTAGAAAATGCAACTGGACATTCGTAGCGCTAAGTGGGTAATAGTGGAAAAAAGAATATGTTCAAATATAAACTACACAGAAGCATTGTATGAAACTACTTTCTGTTCTGTGCATTCAACTAACAGAGTTGAACCTTACTTTTGATTGAGCCGTTCTGAAACACTCTTTCTGTAGAAACTGCAATTGGACATTCTGAGCGCTAAGAGGCCTCTATTGGGAAAAAAAATATCTTCAAATAAAAACTACACAGAAGCATTGTGGGAAACTTATTTCTGATATGTTCATTAAGCTAACAGAGTTAAACCATACTTTTGATTGCGCAGTTCTGAACACTCTTTCTGTAGAAAATGCAAGTGGACATTCGGAGCGCTAAGAGGGTAATAGTGGAAAAAGGAATATATTCAAATATAAACTACACAGAATCATTCGGTGAAACTTCTTTCTGATCTGTGCATTCAGCTAACAGAGTTAAAGCATACTTTCGATTGAGCAGATCTGAACACTCTTTCTGTAGAAAATGCAACTGGACATTTGGAGCGCTAAGAGCGTAGTAGTGGAAAAAGGAGTATATTCAAATATAAACTACACAGAAGCATTCTGTGAAACTTCTTTCTGATCTGAGCATTCAGCTAACAGGGTTAAACCATACTTTTGATTGAGCAGTTTTGAAACACTCTGTCTGTAGAAAATGCAACTGGACATTCGTAGCGCTATGTGGGTAATAGTGGAAAAAAGAATATGTTCAAATATAAACTACACAGAAGCATTGTATGAAACTTCTTTCTGTTCTGTGCATTCAACTAACAGAGTTGAACCTTACTTTTGATTGAGCCGTTCTGAAACACTCTTTCTGTAGAAACTGCAATTGGACATTCTGAGCGCTAAGAGGCCTATATTGGGAAAAAGAATGTCTACAAATAAAAACTACACAGAAGAATTGTGTGAAACTTCTTTCTGTTCTGTTTGTTCAACTAAAATAGTTGAACCTTAGTTTTGATTGAGCCGTTCTGAAACACTCTTTCTGTAGAAAATGCAAGTGGAGTTTCGGAGCGCTAAGAGGGTAATAGTGGAAAAAGGAATGTCTCCAAATATAAACTACACAGAATCATTCTGTGAAACTTCTTTCTGATCTGTGCATTCAGCTAACAGAGTTAAACCATACTTTTGATTGAGCAGATCTGAACACTCTTTCTGTAGAAAATGCAACTGGACATTTGGAGCGCTAAGAGAGTAGTAGTGGAAAAAGGAATATATTCAAATATAAACTACACAGAAGCATTCTGTGAAACTTCTTTCTGATCTGAGCACTCAGCTAACAGAGTTAAACCATACTTTTGATTGAGCAGTTTTGAAACACTCTGTCTGTAGAAAATGCAACTGGACATTCGTAGCGCTAAGTGGGTAATAGTGGAAAAAAGAATATGTTCAAATATAAACTACACAGAAGCATTGTATGAAACATCTTTCTGTTCTGTGCATTCAACTAACAGAGTTGAACCTTACTTTTGATTGAGCCTTTCTGAAACACTCTTTCTGTAGAAACTGCAATTGGACATTCTGAGCGCTAAGAGGCCTATATTGGGAAAAATAATATCTTCAAATAAAAAATACACAGAAGCATTGTGTGAAACTTATTTCTGATATGTTCATTAAGCTAACAGAGTTAAACCATACTTTTCAATGCGCAGTTCTGAACACTCTTTCTGTAGAAAATGCAAGTGTACATTCGGAGCGCTAAGAGGGTAATTGTGGAAAAGGGAATATATTCAAATATAAACTACACAGTAGCATTCTGTGAAAATACTTTCTGTTCTGTGCATTCAACTAACAGAGTTGAACCTTACTTTTGATTGAGCCGTTCTGAAACTTTCTTTCTGTAGAAACTGCAATTGGACATGCTAAGCGCTAAGAGGCCTACATTGGGAAAAAGAATATCTTCAAATAAAAACTACACAGATGCATTCTGTGAAACTTATTTCTGATCTGTAAATTCAGTTTACAGAAATAAAACATATTTTTGATTGAGCAGTTATGAAACACTCTTTTTGTAGAAAATGCAAGTGGAGATTCGGAGCGCTAAGAGGGTAATAGTGGAAAAAGGAATGTCTTCAAATATAAACTACACAGAATCATTCGGTGAAACTTCTTTCTGATCTGTGCATTCAGCTAACAGAGTTAAACCATACATTTGATTGAGCAGATCTGAACACTCTTTCTGTAGAAAATGCAACTGGACATTTGGAGCGCTAAGAGCGTAGTAGTGGAAAAAGGAATATATTCAAATATAAACTACACAGAAGCATTCTGTGAAACTTCTTTCTGATCTGAGCATTCAGCTAACAGAGTTAAACAATACTTTTGATTGAGCAGTTTTGAAAAACTCTGTCTGTAGAAAATGCAACTGGACATTCGTAGCGCTAAGTGGGTAATAGTGGAAAAAAGAATATGTTCAAATAGAAACTACACAGAAGCATTGTATGAAACTTCTTCCTGTTCTGTGCATTCAACTAACAGAGTTGAACCTTACTTTTGATTGAGCCGTTCTGAAACACTCTTTCTGTAGAAACTGCAATTGGACATTCTGAGCGCTAAGAGGCATACATTGGGAAAAAGAATGTCTACAAATAAAAACTACACAGAAGAATTGTGTGAAACTTCTTTCTGTTCTGTTTGTTCAACTAAAAGAGTTGAACCTTAGTTTTGATTGAGCCGTTCTGAAACACTCTTTCTGTAGAAAATGCAAGTGGAGATTCGGAGCGCTAAGAGGGTAATAGTGGAAAAAGGAATGTCTCCAAATATAAACTACACAGAATCATTCTGTGAAACTTCTTTCTGATCTGTGCATTCAGCTAACAGAGTTAAACCATACTTTTGATTGAGCAGATCTGAACACTCTTTCTGTAGAAAATGCAACTGGACATTTGGAGCGCTAAGAGAGTAGTAGTGGAAAAAGGAATATATTCAAATATAAACTACACAGAAGCATTCTGTGAAACTTCTTTCTGATCTGAGCATTCAGCTAACAGAGTTAAACCATACTTTTGATTGAGCAGTTTTGAAACACTCTGTCTGTAGAAAATGCAACTGGACATTCGTAGAGCTAAGTGGGTAATAGTGGAAAAAAGAATATGTTCAAATATAAACTACACAGAAGCATTGTATGAAACTACTTTCTGTTCTGTGCATTCAACTAACAGAGTTGAACCTTACTTTTGATTGAGCCTTTCTGAAACACTCTTTCTGTAGAAACTGCAAATGGACATTCTGAGCGCTAAGAGGCCTATATTGGGAAAAATAATATCTTCAAATAAAAACTACACAGAAGCATTGTGTGAAACTTATTTCTGATATGTTCATTAAGCTAACAGAGTTAAACCATACTTTTGATTGCGCAGTTCTGACCACTCTTTCTGTAGAAAATGCAAGTGGACATTCGGAGCGCTAAGAGGGTAATAGTGGAAAAGGGAATATATTCAAATATAAACTACACAGTAGCATTCTGTGAAAATTCTTTCTGTTCTGTGCATTCAACTAACAGAGTTGAACCTTACTTTTGATTGAGCCTTTCTGAAACACTCTGTCTGTAGAAACTGCAATGGGACATGCTAAGCGCTAAGAGGCCTACATTGGGAAAAAGAATATCTTCAAATAAAAACTACACAGATGCATTCTGTGAAACTTATTTCTAATCTGTAAATTCAGTTAACAGAGATAAAACATATTTTTGATTGAGCAGTTATGAAACACTCTTTTTGTAGAAAATGCAAGTGGAGATTCGGAGCGCTAAGATGGTAATAGTGGAAAAAGGAATGTCTTCAAATATGAACTACACAGAATCATTTGGTGAAACCTCTTTCTGATCTGTGCATTCAGCTAACAGAGTTAAACCATACTTTTGATTGAGCAGATCTGAACACTCTTTCTGTAGAAAATGCAACTGGACATTTTGAGCGCTAAGAGCGTAGTAGTGGAAAAAGGAATATATTCAAATATAAACTACACAGAAGCATTCTGTGAAACTTCTTTCTGATCTGAGCATTCAGCTAACAGAGTTAAACCATACTTTTGATTGAGCAGTTTTGAAACCCTCTGTCTGTAGAAAATGCAACTGGACATTCGTAGCGCTAAGTGGGTAATAGTGGAAAAAAGAATATGTTCAAATAGAAACTACACAGAAGCATTGTATGAAACTTCTTTCTGTTCTGTGCATTCAACTAACAGAGTTGAACCTTACTTTTTATTGAGCCGTTCTGAAACACTGTTTCTGTAGAAACTGCAATTGGACATTCTGAGCGCTAAGAGGCCTATATTGGGAAAAAGAATGTCTACAAATAATAACTACACAGAAGAATTGTGTGAAACTTCTTTCTGTTCTGTTTGTTCAACTAAAAGAGTTGAACCTTAGTTTTGATTGAGCCGTTCTGAAACACTCTTTCTGTAGAAAATGCAAGTGGAGATTCGGCGCGCTAAGAGGGTAATAGTGGAAAAAGGAATGTCCCAAATATAAACTACACAGAATCTTTCTGTGAAACTTCTTTCTGATCTGTGCATTCAGCTAACAGAGTTAAAACATACTTTTGATTGAGCAGATCTGAACACTCTTTCTGTAGAAAATGCAACTGGACATTTGGAGCGCTAAGAGAGTAGTAGTGGAAAAAGGAATATATTCAAATATAAACTACACAGAAGCATTCTGTGAAACTTCTTTCTGATCTGAGCATTCAGCTAACAGAGTTAAACCATACTTTCGATTGAGCAGTTTTGAAACACTCTGTCTGTGGAAAATGCAACTGGACATTCGTAGCGCTAAGTGGGTAATAGTGGAAAAAAGAATATGTTCAAATATAAACTACACAGAAGCATTGTATGAAACTTCTTTCTGTTCTGTGCATTCAACTAACAGATTTGAACCTTACTTTTGATTGAGCCTTTCTGAAACACTCTTTCTGTAGAAACTGCAATTGGACATTCTGAGCGCTAAGAGGCCTCTATTGGGAAAAATAATATCTTCAAATAAAAACTACACAGAAGCATTGTGTGAAACTTATTTCTGATATGTTCATTAAGCTAACAGAGTTAAACCATACTTTTGATTGCGCAGTTCTGAACACTCTTTCTGTAGAAAATGCAAGTGGACATTCGGAGCGCTAAGAGGGTAATAGTGGAAAAAGGAATATATTCAAATATAAACTACACAGTAGCATTCTGTGAAAATTCTTTCTGTTCTGTGCATTCAACTAACAGAGTTGAACCTTACTTTTGATTGAGCCGTTCTGAAACACTCTTTCTGTAGAAACTGCAATTGGACATGATAAGCGCTAAGAGGCCTACATTGAAAAAAAGAATATCTTCAAATAAAAACTACACAGATGCATTCTGTGAAACTTATTTCTGATCTGTAAATTCAGTTAACACAGATAAAACATATTTTTGATTGAGCAGTTATGAAACACTCTATTTGTAGAAAATGCAAGTAGAGATTCGGAGCACTAAGAGGGTAATAGTGGAAAAAGGAATGTCTTCAAATATAAACTACACAGAATCATTCGGTGAAACTTCTTTCTGATCTGTGCATTCAGCTAACAGAGTTAAACCATACTTTTGATTGAGCAGATCTGAACACTCTTTCTGTAGAAAATGCAACTGGACATTTGGAGCGCTAAGAGCGTAGTAGTGGAAAAAGGAGTATATTCAAATATAAACTACACAGAAGCATTCTGTGAAACTTCTTTCTGATCTGAGCATTCAGCTAACAGAGTTAAACCATACTTTTGATTGAGCAGTTTTGAAACACTCTGTCTGTAGAAAATGCAATTGGACATTCGTAGCGCTATGTGGGTAATAGTGGAAAAAAGAATATGTTCAAATATAAACTACACAGAAGCATTGTATGAAACTTCTTTCTGTTCTGTGCATTCAACTAACAGAGTTGAACCTTACTTTTGATTGAGCCGTTCTGAAACACTCTTTCTGTAGAAACTGCAATTGGACATTCTGAGCGCTAAGAGGCCTATATTGGGAAAAAGAATGTCTACAAATAAAAACTACACAGAAGAATTGTGTGAAACTTCTTTCTGTTCTGTTTGTTCAACTAAAAGAGTTGAACCTTAGTTTTGATTGAGCCGTTCTGAAACACTCTTTCTGTAGAAAATGCAAGTGGAGTTTCGGAGCGCTAAGAGGGTAATAGTGAAAAAAGGAATGTCTCCAAATATAAACTACACAGAATCATTCTGTGAAACTTCTTTCTTATCTGTGCATTCAGCTAACAGAATTAAACCATACTTTTGATTGAGCAGATCTGAACACTCTTTCTGTAGAAAATGCAACTGGACATTTGGAGCGCTAAGAGAGTAGTAGTGGAAAAAGGAATATATTCAAATATAAACTACACAGAAGCATTCTGTGAAACTTATTTCTGATCTGAGCACTCAGCTAACAGAGTTAAACCATACTTTTGATTGAGCAGTTTTGAAACACTCTGTCTGTAGAAAATGCAACTGGACATTCGTAGCGCTAAGTGGGTAATAGTGGAAAAAAGAATATGTTCAAATATAAACTACACAGAAGCATTGTATGAAACTCCTTTCTGTTCTGTGCATTCAACTAACAGAGTTGAACCTTACTTTTGATTGAGCCTTTCTGAAACACTCTTTCTGTAGAAACTGCAATTGGACATTCTGAGCGCTAAGAGGCCTATATTGGGAAAAATAATATCTTCAAATAAAAAATACACAGAAGCATTGTGTGAAACTTATTTCTGATATGTTCATTAAGCTAACAGAGTTAAACCATACTTTTCAATGCGCAGTTCTGAACACTCTTTCTGTAGAAAATGCAAGTGGACATTCGGAGCGCTAAGAGGGTAATAGTGGAAAAGGGAATATATTCAAATATAAACTACACAGTAGCATTATGTGAAAATTCTTTCTGTTCTGTGCATTCAACTAACAGAGTTGAACCTTACTTTTGATTGAGCCGTTCTGAAACTTTCTTTCTGTAGAAACTGCAATTGGACATGCTAAGCGCTAAGAGGCCTACATTGGGAAAAAGAATATCTTCAAATAAAAACTACACAGATGCATTCTGTGAAACTTATTTCTGATCTGTAAATTCAGTTTACAGAGATAAAACATATTTTTGATTGAGCAGTTATGAAACACTCTTTTTGTAGAAAATGCAAGTGGAGATTCGGAGCGCTAAGATGGTAATAGTGGAAAAAGGAATGTCTTCAAATATAAACTACACAGAATCATTTGGTGAAACCTCTTTCTGATCTGTGCATTCAGGTAACAGAGTTAAACCATACTTTTGATTGAGCAGATCTGAACACTCTTTCTGTAGAAAATGCAACTGGACATTTGGAGCGCTAAGAGCGTAGTAGTGGAAAAAGGAATATATTCAAATATAAACTACACAGAAGCATTCTGTGAAACTTCTTTCTGATCTGAGCATTCAGCTAACAGAGTTAAACCATACTTTTGATTGAGCAGTTTTGAAACACTCTGTCTGTAGAAAATGCAACTGGACATTCGTAGCGCTAAGTGGGTAATAGTGGAAAAAAGAATATGTTCAAATAGAAACTACACGGAAGCATTGTATGAAACTTCTTTCTGTTCTGTGAATTCAACTAACAGAGTTGAACCTTACTTTTGATTGAGCCGTTCTGAAACACTGTTTCTGTAGAAACTGCAATTGGACATTCTGATCGCTAACAGGCCTACATTGGGAAAAAGAATGTCTACAAATAAAAACTACACAGAAGAATTTTGTGAATCTTCTTTCTGTTCTGTTTGTTCAACTAAAAGAGTTGAACCTTAATTTTGATTGAGCCGTTCTGAAACACTCTTTCTGTAGAAAATGCAAGTGGAGTTTCGGAGCGCTAAGAGGGTAATAGTGGAAAAAGGAATGTCTCCAAATATAAACTACACAGAATCATTCTGTGAAACTTCTTTCTGATCTGTGCATTCAGCTAACAGAGTTAAACCATACTTTTGATTGAGCAGATCTGAACACTCTTTCTGTAGAAAATGCAACTGGACATTTGGAGCGCTAAGAGAGTAGTAGTGGAAAAAGGAATATATTCAAATATAAACTACACAGAAGCATTCTGTGAAACTTCTTTCTGATCTGAGCATTCAGCTAAAACAGAGTTAAACCATACTTTTGATTGAGCAGTTTTGAAACACTCTGTCTGTAGAAAATGCAACTGGACATTCGCAGCGCTAAGTGGGTAATAGTGGAAAAAAGAATATGTTCAAATATAAACTACACAGAAGCATTGTATGAAACTTCTTTCTGTTCTGTGCATTCAACTAACAGAGTTGAACCTTACTTTTGATTGAGCCTTTCTGAAACACTCTTTCTGTAGAAACTGCAATTGGACATTCTGAGCGCTAAGAGGCCTATATTGGGAAAAATAATATCTTCAAATAAAAAATACACAGAAGCATTGTGTGAAACTTATTTCTGATATGTTCATTAAGCTAACAGAGTTAAACCATACTTTTCAATGCGCAGTTCTGAACACTCTTTCTGTAGAAAATGCAAGTGGACATTCGGAGCGCTAAGAGGGTAATAGTGGAAAAGGGAATATATTCAAATATAAACTACACAGTAGCATTCTGTGAAAATTCTTTCTGTTCTGTGCATTCAACTAACAGAGTTGAACCTTACTTTTGATTGAGCCTTTCTGAAACACTCTTTCTGTAGAAACTGCAATGGGACATGCTAAGCGCTAAGAGGCCTACATTGGGAAAAAGAATATCTTCAAATAAAAACTACACAGATGCATTCTGTGAAACTTATTTCTGATCTGTAAATTCAGTTAACAGAGATAAAACATATTTTTGATTGAGCAGTTATGAAACACTCTTTTTGTAGAAAATGCAAGTGGAGATTCGGAGCGCTAAGAGGGTAATAGTGGAAAAAGGAATGTCTTCAAATATAAACTACACAGAATCATTCGGTGAAACTTCTTTCTGATCTGTGCATTCAGCTAACAGAGTTAAACCATACTTTTGATTGAGCAGATCTGAACACTCTTTCTGTAGAAAATGCAACTGGACATTTGGAGCGCTAAGATGGTAATAGTGGAAAAAGGAATATATTCAAATATAAACTACACAGTAGCATTCTGTGAAACTTCTTTCTGATCTGAGCATTCAGCTAACAGAGTTAAACCATACTTTTGATTGAGCAGTTTTGAAACACTCTGTCTGTAGAAAATGCAACTGGACATTCGTAGCGCTAAGTGGGTAATAGTGGAAAAAAGAATATGTTCAAATAGAAACTACACAGAAGCATTGTATGAAACTTCTTTCTGTTCTGTGAATTCAACTAACAGAGTTGAACCTTACTTTTGATTGAGCCGTTCTGAAACACTGTTTCTGTAGAAACTGCAATTGGACATTCTGAGCGCTAACAGGCCTACATTGGGAAAAAGAATGTCTACAAATAAAAACTACACAGAAGAATTGTGTGAAACTTCTTTCTGTTCTGTTTGTTCAACTAAAAGAGTTGAACCTTACTTTTGATTGAGCCGTTCTGAAACACTCTTTCTGTAGAAAATGCAAGTGGAGTTTCGGAGCGCTAAGAGGGTAATAGTGGAAAAAGGAATGTCTCCAAATATAAACTACACAGAATCATTCTGTGAAACTTCTTTCTGATCTGTGCATTCAGCTAACAGAGTTAAACCATACTTTTGATTGAGCAGATCTGAACACTCTTTCTGTAGAAAATGCAACTGGACATTTGGAGCGTTAAGAGAGTAGTAGTGGAAAAAGGAATATATTCAAATATAAACTACACAGAAGCATTCTGTGAAACTTCTTTCTGATCTGAGCATTCAGCTAAAACAGAGTTAAACCATACTTTTGATTGAGCAGTTTTGAAACACTCTGTCTGTAGAAAATGCAACTGGACATTCGCAGCGCTAAGTGGGTAATAGTGGAAAAAAGAATATGTTCAAATATAAACTACACAGAAGCATTGTATGAAACTTCTTTCTGTTCTGTGCATTCAACTAACAGAGTTGAACCTTACTTTTGATTGAGCCTTTCTGAAACACTCTTTCTGTAGAAACTGCAATTGGACATTCTGAGCGCTAAGAGGCCTCTATTGGGAAAAATAATATCTTCAAATAAAAACTACACAGAAGCATTGTTTGAAACTTATTTCTGATATGTTCATTAAGCTAACAGAGTTAAACCATACTTTTGATTGCGCAGTTCTGAACACTCTTTCCGTAGAAAATGCAAGTGGACATTCGGAGCGCTAAGAGGGTAATAGTGGAAAAAGGAATATATTCAAATATAAACTACACAGTAGCATTCTGTGAAAATTCTTTCTGTTCTGTGCATTCAACTAACAGAGTTGAACCTTACTTTTGATTGAGCCGTTCTGAAACACTCTTTCTGTAGAAACTGCAATTGGACATGCTAAGCGCTAAGAGGCCTACATTGGGAAAAAGAATATCTTCAAATAAAAACTACACAGATGCATTCTGTGAAACTTATTTCTGTTCTGTAAATTCAGTTAACAGAGATAAAACATATTTTTGATTGAGCAGTTATGAAACACTCTTTTTGTAGAAAATGCAAGTGGAGATTCGGAGCGCTAAGAGGGTAATAGTGGAAAAAGGAATGTCTTCAAGTATAAACTACACAGAATCATTCTGTGAAACTTTTTTCTGATCTGTGCATTCAGCTAACAGGGTTAAACCATACTTTTGATTGAGCAGATCTGAACACTCTTTCTGTAGAAAATGCAACTGGACATTTGGAGCGCTAAGAGAGTAGTAGTGGAAAAATGAATATATTCAAATATAAACTACACAGAAGCATTCTGTGAAACTTCTTTCTGATCTGAGCATTCAGCTAACAGAGTTAAACCATACCTTTGATTGAGCAGTTTTGAAACACTCTGTCTGTAGAAAATGCAACTGGACATTCGTAGCGCTAAGTGGGTAATAGTGGAAAAAAGAATATGTTCAAATATAAACTACACAGAATCATTGTATGAAACTTCTTTCTGTTCTGTGCATTCAACTAACAGAGTTGAACCTTACTTTTGATTGAGCCTTTCTGAAACACTCTTTCTGTAGAAACTGCAATTGGACATTCTGAGCGCTAAGAGGCCTATATTGGGAAAAATAATATCTTCAAATAAAAACTACACAGAAGCATTGTGTGAAACTTATTTCTGATATGTTCATTAAGCTAACAGAGTTAAACCATACTTTTGATTGCGCAGTTCTGAACACTCTTTCTGTAGAAAATGCAAGTGGACATTCGGAGCGCTAAGAGGGTAATAGTGGAAAAAGGAATATATTCAAATATAAACTACACAGTAGCATTCTGTGAAAATTCTTTCTGTTCTGTGCATTCAACTAACAGAGTTGAACCTTACTTTTGATTGAGCCGTTCTGAAACACTCTTTCTGTAGAAACTGCAATTGGACATGCTAAGCGCTACGAGGCCTACATTGGGGAAAAGAATATCTTCAAATAAAAACAACACAGATGCATTCTGTGAAACTTATTTCTGATCTGTAAATTCAGTTAACAGAGATAAAACATATTTTTGATTGAGCAGTTATGAAACACTCTTTTTGTAGAAAATGCAAGTGGAGATTCGGAGCGCTAAGAGGGTAATAGTGGAAAAAGGAATGTCTTCAAATATAAACTACACAGAATCATTCGGTGAAACTTCTTTCTGATCTGTGCATTCAGCTAACAGAGTTAAACCATACTTTTGATTGAGCAGATCTGAACACTCTTTCTGTAGAAAATGCAACTGGACATTTGGAGCGCTAAGAGCGTAGTAGTGGAAAAAGGAATATATTCAAATATAAACTACACAGAAGCATTCTGTGAAACTTCTTTCTGATCTGAGCATTCAGCTAACAGAGTTAAAGCATACTTTTGATTGAGCAGTTTTGAAACACTCTGTCTGTAGAAAATGCAACTGGACATTCGTAGCGCTAAGTGGGTAATAGTGGAAAAAAGAATATGTTCAAATAGAAACTACACAGAAGCATTGTATGAAACTTCTTTCTGTTCTGTGCATTCAACTAACAGAGTTGAACCTTACTTTTGATTGAGCCGTTCTGAAACACTCTTTCTGTAGAAACTGCAATTGGACATTCTGAGCGCTAAGAGGCCTATATTGGGAAAAATAATATCTTCAAATAAAAAATACACAGAAGCATTGTGTGAAACTTATTTCTGATATGTTCATTAAGCTAACAGAGTTAAACCATACTTTTCAATGCGCAGTTCTGAACACTCTTTCTGTAGAAAATGCAAGTGGACATTCGGAGCGCTAAGAGGGTAATAGTGGAAAAGGGAATATATTCAAATATAAACTACACAGTAGCATTCTGTGAAAATTCTTTCTGTTCTGTGCATTCAACTAACAGAGTTGAACCTTACTTTTGATTGAGCCTTTCTGAAACACTCTTTCTGTAGAAACTGCAATGGGACATGCTAAGCGCTAAGAGGCCTACATTGGGAAAAAGAATATCTTCAAATAAAAACTACACAGATGCATTCTGTGAAACTTATTTCTGATCTGTAAATTCAGTTAACAGAGATAAAACATATTTTTGATTGAGCAGTTATGAAACACTCTTTTTGTAGAAAATGCAAGTGGAGATTCGGAGCGCTAAGAGGGTAATAGTGGAAAAAGGAATGTCTTCAAATATAAACTACACAGAATCATTCGGTGAAACTTCTTTCTGATCTGTGCATTCAGCTAACAGAGTTAAACCATACTTTTGATTGAGCAGATCTGAACACTCTTTCTGTAGAAAATGCAACTGGACATTTGGAGCGCTAAGATGGTAATAGTGGAAAAAGGAATATATTCAAATATAAACTACACAGTAGCATTCTGTGAAACTTCTTTCTGATCTGAGCATTCAGCTAACAGAGTTAAACCATACTTTTGATTGAGCAGTTTTGAAACACTCTGTCTGTAGAAAATGCAACTGGACATTCGTAGCGCTAAGTGGGTAATAGTGGAAAAAATAATATGTTCAAATAGAAACTACACAGAAGCATTGTATGAAACTTCTTTCTGTTCTGTGAATTCAACTAACAGAGTTGAACCTTACTTTTGATTGAGCCGTTCTGAAACACTGTTTCTGTAGAAACTGCAATTGGACATTCTGAGCGCTAACAGGCCTACATTGGGAAAAAGAATGTCTACAAATAAAAACTACACAGAAGAATTGTGTGAAACTTCTTTCTGTTCTGTTTGTTCAACTAAAAGAGTTGAACCTTACTTTTGATTGAGCCGTTCTGAAACACTCTTTCTGTAGAAAATGCAAGTGGAGTTTCGGAGCGCTAAGAGGGTAATAGTGGAAAAAGGAATGTCTCCAAATATAAACTACACAGAATCATTCTGTGAAACTTCTTTCTGATCTGTGCATTCAGCTAACAGAGTTAAACCATACTTTTGATTGAGCAGATCTGAACACTCTTTCTGTAGAAAATGCAACTGGACATTTGGAGCGCTAAGAGAGTAGTAGTGGAAAAAGGAATATATTCAAATATAAACTACACAGAAGCATTCTGTGAAACTTCTTTCTGATCTGAGCATTCAGCTAAAACAGAGTTAAACCATACTTTTGATTGAGCAGTTTTGAAACACTCTGTCTGTAGAAAATGCAACTGGACATTCGCAGCGCTAAGTGGGTAATAGTGGAAAAAAGAATATGTTCAAATATAAACTACACAGAAGCATTGTATGAAACTTCTTTCTGTTCTGTGCATTCAACTAACAGAGTTGAACCTTACTTTTGATTGAGCCTTTCTGAAACACTCTTTCTGTAGAAACTGCAATTGGACATTCTGAGCGCTAAGAGGCCTCTATTGGGAAAAATAATATCTTCAAATAAAAACTACACAGAAGCATTGTTTGAAACTTATTTCTGATATGTTCATTAAACTAACAGAGTTAAACCATACTTTTGATTGCGCAGTTCTGAACACTCTTTCTGTAGAAAATGCAAGTGGACATTCGGAGCGCTAAGAGGGTAATAGTGGAAAAAGGAATATATTCAAATATAAACTACACAGTAGCATTCTGTGAAAATTCTTTCTGTTCTGTGCATTCAACTAACAGAGTTGAACCTTACTTTTGATTGAGCCGTTCTGAAACACTCTTTCTGTAGAAACTGCAATTGGACATGCTAAGCGCTAAGAGGCCTACATTGGGAAAAAGAATATCTTCAAATAAAAACTACACAGATGCATTCTGTGAAACTTATTTCTGTTCTGTAAATTCAGTTAACAGAGATAAAACATATTTTTGATTGAGCAGTTATGAAACACTCTTTTTGTAGAAAATGCAAGTGGAGATTCGGAGCGCTAAGAGGGTAATAGTGGAAAAAGGAATGTCTTCAAGTATAAACTACACAGAATCATTCTGTGAAACTTCTTTCTGATCTGTGCATTCAGCTAACAGGGTTAAACCATACTTTTGATTGAGCAGATCTGAACACTCTTTCTGTAGAAAATGCAACTGGACATTTGGAGCGCTAAGAGAGTAGTAGTGGAAAAATGAATATATTCAAATATAAACTACACAGAAGCATTCTGTGAAACTTCTTTCTGATCTGAGCATTCAGCTAACAGAGTTAAACCATACCTTTGATTGAGCAGTTTTGAAACACTCTGTCTGTAGAAAATGCAACTGGACATTCGTAGCGCTAAGTGGGTAATAGTGGAAAAAAGAATATGTTCAAATATAAACTACACAGAATCATTGTATGAAACTTCTTTCTGTTCTGTGCATTCAACTAACAGAGTTGAACCTTACTTTTGATTGAGCCTTTCTGAAACACTCTTTCTGTAGAAACTGCAATTGGACATTCTGAGCGCTAAGAGGCCTATATTGGGAAAAATAATATCTTCAAATAAAAACTACACAGAAGCATTGTGTGAAACTTATTTCTGATATGTTCATTAAGCTAACAGAGTTAAACCATACTTTTGATTGCGCAGTTCTGAACACTCTTTCTGTAGAAAATGCAAGTGGACATTCGGAGCGCTAAGAGGGTAATAGTGGAAAAAGGAATATATTCAAATATAAACTACACAGTAGCATTCTGTGAAAATTCTTTCTGTTCTGTGCATTCAACTAACAGAGTTGAACCTTACTTTTGATTGAGCCGTTCTGAAACACTCTTTCTGTAGAAACTGCAATTGGACATGCTAAGCGCTACGAGGCCTACATTGGGGAAAAGAATATCTTCAAATAAAAACAACACAGATGCATTCTGTGAAACTTATTTCTGATCTGTAAATTCAGTTAACAGAGATAAAACATATTTTTGATTGAGCAGTTATGAAACACTCTTTTTGTAGAAAATGCAAGTGGAGATTCGGAGCGCTAAGAGGGTAATAGTGGAAAAAGGAATGTCTTCAAATATAAACTACACAGAATCATTCGGTGAAACTTCTTTCTGATCTGTGCATTCAGCTAACAGAGTTAAACCATACTTTTGATTGAGCAGATCTGAACACTCTTTCTGTAGAAAATGCAACTGGACATTTGGAGCGCTAAGAGCGTAGTAGTGGAAAAAGGAATATATTCAAATATAAACTACACAGAAGCATTCTGTGAAACTTCTTTCTGATCTGAGCATTCAGCTAACAGAGTTAAAGCATACTTTTGATTGAGCAGTTTTGAAACACTCTGTCTGTAGAAAATGCAACTGGACATTCGTAGCGCTAAGTGGGTAATAGTGGAAAAAAGAATATGTTCAAATAGAAACTACACAGAAGCATTGTATGAAACTTCTTTCTGTTCTGTGCATTCAACTAACAGAGTTGAACCTTACTTTTGATTGAGCCGTTCTGAAACACTCTTTCTGTAGAAACTGCAATTGGACATTCTGAGCGCTAAGAGGCCTACATTGGGAAAAAGAATGTCTACAAATAAAAACTACACAGAAGAATTGTGTGAAACTTTTTTCTGTTCTGTTTGTTCAACTAAAAGAGTTGAACCTTAGTTTTGATTGAGCCGTTCTGAAACACTCTTTCTGTAGAAAATGCAAGTGGAGATTCGGAGCGCTAAGAGGGTAATAGTGGAAAAAGGAATGTCTCCAAATATAAACTACACAGAATCATTCTGTGAATCTTCTTTCTGATCTGTGCATTCAGCTAACAGAGTTAAACCATACTTTTGATTGAGCAGATCTGAACACTCTTTCTGTAGAAAATGCAACTGGACATTTGGAGCGCTAAGAGAGTAGTAGTGGAAAAAGGAATATATTCAAATATAAACTACACAGAAGCATTCTGTGAAACTTCTTTCTGATCTGAGCATTCAGCTAACAGAGTTAAACCATACTTTTGATTGAGCAGTTTTGAAACACTCTGTCTGTAGAAAATGCAACTGGACATTCGTAGCGCTAAGTGGGTAATAGTGGAAAAAAGAATATGTTCAAATAGAAACTACACGGAAGCATTGTATGAAACTACTTTCTGTTCTGTGAATTCAACTAACAGAGTTGAACCTTACTTTTGATTGAGCCGTTCTGAAACACTGTTTCTGTAGAAACTGCAATTGGACATTCTGAGCGCTAACAGGCCTACATTGGGAAAAAGAATGTCTACAAATAAAAACTACACAGAAGAATTGTGTGAAACTTCTTTCTGTTCTGTTTGTTCAACTAAAAGATTTGAACCTTAGTTTTGATTGAGCCGTTCTGAAACACTCTTCCTGTAGAAAATGCAAGTGGAGATTCGGAGCGCTAAGAGGGTAATAGTGGAAAAAGGAATGTCTCCAAATATAAACTACACAGAATCATTCTGTGAAACTTCTTTCTGATCTGTGCATTCAGCTAACAGAGTTACACCATACTTTTGATTGAGCAGATCTGAACACTCTTTCTGTAGAAAATGCAACTGGACATTTGGAGCGCTAAGAGAGTAGTAGTGGAAAAAGGAATATATTCAAATATAAACTACACAGAAGCATTCTGTGAAACTTCTTTCTGATCTGAGCATTCAGCTAAAACATAGTTAAACCATACTTTTGATTGAGCAGTTTTGAAACACTCTGTCTGTAGAAAATGCAACTGGACATTCGCAGCGCTAAGTGGGTAATAGTGGAAAAAAGAATATGTTCAAATATAAACTACACAGAAGCATTGTATGAAACTTCTTTCTGTTCTGTGCATTCAACTAACAGAGTTGAACCTTACTTTTGATTGAGCCTTTCTGAAACACTCTTTCTGTAGAAACTGCAATTGGACATTCTGAGCGCTAAGAGGCCTCTATTGGGAAAAATAATATCTTCAAATAAAAACTACACAGAAGCATTGTTTGAAACTTATTTCTGATATGTTCATTAAGCTAACAGAGTTAAACCATACTTTTGATTGCGCAGTTCTGAACACTCTTTCTGTAGAAAATGCAAGTGGACATTCGGAGCGCTAAGATGGTAATAGTGGAAAAAGGAATATATTCAAATATAAACTACACAGTAGCATTCTGTGAAAATTCTTTCTGTTCTGTGCATTCAACTAACAGAGTTGAACCTTACTTTTGATTGAGCCGTTCTGAAACACTCTTTCTGTAGAAACTGCAATTGGACATGCTAAGCGCTAAGAGGCCTACATTGGGAAAAAGAATATCTTCAAATAAAAACTACACAGATGCATTCTGTGAAACTTATTTCTGTTCTGTAAATTCAGTTAACAGAGATAAAACATATTTTTGATTGAGCAGTTATGAAACACTCTTTTTGTAGAAAATGCAAGTGGAGATTCGGAGCGCTAAGAGGGTAATAGTGGAAAAAGGAATGTCTTCAAGTATAAACTACACAGAATCATTCTGTGAAACTTCTTTCTGATCTGTGCATTCAGCTAACAGAGTTAAACCATACTTTTGATTGAGCAGATCTGAACACTCTTTCTGTAGAAAATGCAACTGGACATTTGGAGCGCTAAGAGAGTAGTAGTGGAAAAAGGAATATATTCAAATATAAACTACACAGAAGCATTCTGTGAAACTTCTTTCTGATCTGAGCACTCAGCTAACAGAGTTAAACCATACTTTTGATTGAGCAGTTTTGAAACACTCTGTCTGTAGAAAATGCAACTGTACATTCGTAGCGCTAAGTGGGTAATAATGGAAAAAAGAATATGTTCAAATATAAACTACACAGAAGCATTGTATGAAACTTCTTTCTGTTCTGTGCATTCAACTAACAGAGTTGAACCTTACTTTTGATTGAGCCTTTCTGAAACACTCTTTCTGTAGAAACTGCAATTGGACATTCTGAGCGCTAAGAGGCCTATATTGGGAAAAATAATATCTTCAAATAAAAAATACACAGAAGCATTGTGTGAAACTTATTTCTGATATGTTCATTAAGCTAACAGAGTTAAACCATACTTTTCAATGCGCAGTTCTGAACACTCTTTCTGTAGAAAATGCAAGTGGACATTCGGAGCGCTAAGAGGGTAATAGTGGAAAAGGGAATATATTCAAATATAAACTACACAGTAGCATTCTGTGAAAATTCTTTCTGTTCTGTGCATTCAACTAACAGAGTTGAACCTTACTTTTGATTGAGCCTTTCTGAAACACACTTTCTGTAGAAACTGCAATGGGACATGCTAAGCGCTAAGAGGCCTACATTGGGAAAAAGAATATCTTCAAATAATAACTACACAGATGCATTCTGTGAAACTTATTTCTGATCTGTAAATTCAGTTAACAGAGATAAAACATATTTTTGATTGAGCAGTTATGAAACACTCTTTTTGTAGAAAATGCAAGTGGAGATTCGGAGCGCTAAGATGGTAATAGTGGAAAAAGGAATGTCTTCAAATATAAACTACACAGAATCATTTGGTGAAACCTCTTTCTGATCTGTGCATTCAGCTAACAGAGTTAAACCATACTTTTGATTGAGCAGATCTGAACACTCTTTCTGTAGAAAATGCAACTGGACATTTGGAGCGCTAAGAGCGTAGTAGTGGAAAAAGGAATATATTCAAATATAAACTACACAGAAGCATTCTGTGAAACTTCTTTCTGATCTGAGCATTCAGCTAACAGAGTTAAACCATACTTTTGATTGAGCAGTTTTGAAACACTCTGTCTGTAGAAAATGCAACTGGACATTCGTAGCGCTAAGTGGGTAATAGTGGAAAAAAGAATATGTTCAAATAGAAACTACACGGAAACATTGTATGAAACTTCTTTCTGTTCTGTGAATTCAACTAACAGAGTTGAACCTTACTTTTGATTGAGCCGTTCTGAAACACTGTTTCTGTAGAAACTGCAATTGGACATTCTGAGCGCTAACAGGCCTACATTGGGAAAAAGAATGTCTACAAATAAAAACTACACAGAAGAATTGTGTGAAACTTCTTTCTGTTCTGTTTGTTCAACTAAAAGAGTTGAACCTTAGTTTTGATTGAGCCGTTCTGAAACACTCTTTCTGTAGAAAATGCAAGTGGAGTTTCGGAGCGCTAAGAGGGTAATAGTGGAAAAAGGAATGTCTCCAAATATAAACTACACAGAATCATTCTGTGAAACTTCTTTCTGATCTGTGCATTCAGCTAACAGAGTTAAACCATACTTTTGATTGAGCAGATCTGAACACTCTTTCTGTAGAAAATGCAACTGGACATTTGGAGCGCTAAGAGAGTAGTAGTGGAAAAAGGAATATATTCAAATATAAACTACACAGAAGCATTCTGTGAAACTTCTTTCTGATCTGAGCATTCAGCTAAAACAGAGTTAAACCATACTTTTGATTGAGCAGTTTTGAAACACTCTGTCTGTAGAAAATGCATCTGGACATTCGCAGCGCTAAGTGGGTAATAGTGGAAAAAAGAATATGTTCAAATATAAACTACACAGAAGCATTGTATGAAACTTCTTTCTGTTCTGTGCATTCAACTAACAGAGTTGAACCTTACTTTTGATTGAGCCTTTCTGAAACACTCTTTCTGTAGAAACTGCAATTGGACATTCTGAGCGCTAAGAGGCCTCTATTGGGAAAAATAATATCTTCAAATAAAAACTACACAGAAGCATTGTTTGAAACTTATTTCTGATATGTTCATTAAGCTAACAGAGTTAAACCATACTTTTGATTGCGCAGTTCTGAACACTCTTTCTGTAGAAAATGCAAGTGGACATTCGGAGCGCTAAGATGGTAATAGTGGAAAAAGGAATATATTCAAATATAAACTACACAGTAGCATTCTGTGAAAATTCTTTCTGTTCTGTGCATTCAACTAACAGAGTTGAACCTTACTTTTGATTGAGCCGTTCTGAAACACTCTTTCTGTAGAAACTGCAATTGGACATGCTAAGCGCTAAGAGGCCTACATTGGGAAAAAGAATATCTTCAAATAAAAACTACACAGATGCATTCTGTGAAACTTATTTCTGTTCTGTAAATTCACTTAACAGAGATAAAACATATTTTTGATTGAGCAGTTATGAAACACTCTTTTTGTAGAAAATGCAAGTGGAGATTCGGAGCGCTAAGAGGGTAATAGTGGAAAAAGGAATGTCTTCAAGTATAAACTACACAGAATCATTCTGTGAAACTTCTTTCTGATCTGTGCATTCAGCTAACAGAGTTAAACCATACTTTTGATTGAGCAGATCTGAACACTCTTTCTGTAGAAAATGCAACTGGACATTTGGAGCGCTAAGAGAGTAGTAGTGGAAAAAGGAATATATTCAAATATAAACTACACAGAAGCATTCTGTGAAACTTCTTTCTGATCTGAGCACTCAGCTAACAGAGTTAAACCATACTTTTGATTGAGCAGTTTTGAAACACTCTGTCTGTAGAAAATGCAACTGTACATTCGTAGCGCTAAGTGGGTAATAATGGAAAAAAGAATATGTTCAAATATAAACTACACAGAAGCATTGTATGAAACTTCTTTCTGTTCTGTGCATTCAACTAACAGAGTTGAACCTTACTTTTGATTGAGCCTTTCTGAAACACTCTTTCTGTAGAAACTGCAATTGGACATTCTGAGCGCTAAGAGGCCTATATTGGGAAAAATAATATCTTCAAATAAAAAATACACAGAAGCATTGTGTGAAACTTATTTCTGATATGTTCATTAAGCTAACAGAGTTAAACCATACTTTTCAATGCGCAGTTCTGAACACTCTTTCTGTAGAAAATGCAAGTGGACATTCGGAGCGCTAAGAGGGTAATAGTGGAAAAGGGAATATATTCAAATATAAACTACACAGTAGCATTCTGTGAAAATTCTTTCTGTTCTGTGCATTCAACTAACAGAGTTGAACCTTACTTTTGATTGAGCCTTTCTGAAACACTCTTTCTGTAGAAACTGCAATGGGACATGCTAAGCGCTAAGAGGCCTACATTGGGAAAAAGAATATCTTCAAATAATAACTACACAGATGCATTCTGTGAAACTTATTTCTGATCTGTAAATTCAGTTAACAGAGATAAAACATATTTTTGATTGAGCAGTTATGAAACACTCTTTTTGTAGAAAATGCAAGTGGAGATTCGGAGCGCTAAGATGGTAATAGTGGAAAAAGGAATGTCTTCAAATATAAACTACACAGAATCATTTGGTGAAACCTCTTTCTGATCTGTGCATTCAGCTAACAGAGTTAAACCATACTTTTGATTGAGCAGATCTGAACACTCTTTCTGTAGAAAATGCAACTGGACATTTGGAGCGCTAAGAGCGTAGTAGTGGAAAAAGGAATATATTCAAATATAAACTACACAGAAGCATTCTGTGAAACTTCTTTCTGATCTGAGCATTCAGCTAACAGAGTTAAACCATACTTTTGATTGAGCAGTTTTGAAACACTCTGTCTGTAGAAAATGCAACTGGACATTCGTAGCGCTAAGTGGGTAATAGTGGAAAAAAGAATATGTTCAAATAGAAACTACACGGAAACATTGTATGAAACTTCTTTCTGTTCTGTGAATTCAACTAACAGAGTTGAACCTTACTTTTGATTGAGCCGTTCTGAAACACTGTTTCTGTAGAAACTGCAATTGGACATTCTGAGCGCTAACAGGCCTACATTGGGAAAAAGAATGTCTACAAATAAAAACTACACAGAAGAATTGTGTGAAACTTCTTTCTGTTCTGTTTGTTCAACTAAAAGAGTTGAACCTTAGTTTTGATTGAGCCGTTCTGAAACACTCTTTCTGTAGAAAATGCAAGTGGAGTTTCGGAGCGCTAAGAGGGTAATAGTGGAAAAAGGAATGTCTCCAAATATAAACTACACAGAATCATTCTGTGAAACTTCTTTCTGATCTGTGCATTCAGCTAACAGAGTTAAACCATACTTTTGATTGAGCAGATCTGAACACTCTTTCTGTAGAAAATGCAACTGGACATTTGGAGCGCTAAGAGAGTAGTAGTGGAAAAAGGAATATATTCAAATATAAACTACACAGAAGCATTCTGTGAAACTTCTTTCTGATCTGAGCATTCAGCTAAAACAGAGTTAAACCATACTTTTGATTGAGCAGTTTTGAAACACTCTGTCTGTAGAAAATGCAACTGGACATTCGCAGCGCTAAGTGGGTAATAGTGGAAAAAAGAATATGTTCAAATATAAACTACACAGAAGCATTGTATGAAACTTCTTTCTGTTCTGTGCATTCAACTAACAGAGTTGAACCTTACTTTTGATTGAGCCTTTCTGAAACACTCTTTCTGTAGAAACTGCAATTTGACATTCTGAGCGCTAAGAGGCCTCTATTGGGAAAAATAATATCTTCAAATAAAAACTACACAGAAGCATTGTTTGAAACTTATTTCTGATATGTTCATTAAGCTAACAGAGTTAAACCATACTTTTGATTGCGCAGTTCTGAACACTCTTTCTGTAGAAAATGCAAGTGGACATTCGGAGCGCTAAGATGGTAATAGTGGAAAAAGGAATATATTCAAATATAAACTACACAGTAGCATTCTGTGAAAATTCTTTCTGTTCTGTGCATTCAACTAACAGAGTTGAACCTTACTTTTGATTGAGCCGTTCTGAAACACTCTTTCTGTAGAAACTGCAATTGGACATGCTAAGCGCTAAGAGGCCTACATTGGGAAAAAGAATATCTTCAAATAAAAACTACACAGATGCATTCTGTGAAACTTATTTCTGATCTGTATATTCAGTTAACAGAGATAAAACATATTTTTGATTGAGCAGTTATGAAACACTCTTTTTGTAGAAAATGCAAGTGGAGATTCGGAGCGCTAAGAGGGTAATAGTGGAAAAAGGAATGTCTTCAAGTATAAACTACACAGAATCATTCTGTGAAACTTCTTTCTGATCTGTGCATTCAGCTAACAGGGTTAAACCATACTTTTGATTGAGCAGATCTGAACACTCTTTCTGTAGAAAATGCAACTGGACATTTGGAGCGCTAAGAGAGTAGTAGTGGAAAAAGGAATATATTCAAATATAAACTACACAGAAGCATTCTGTGAAACTTCTTTCTGATCTGAGCATTCAGCTAACAGAGTTAAACCATACCTTTGATTGAGCAGTTTTGAAACACTCTGTCTGTAGAAAATGCAACTGGACATTCGTAGCGCTAAGTGGGTAATAGTGGAAAAAAGAATATGTTCAAATATAAACTACACAGAATCATTGTATGAAACTTCTTTCTGTTCTGTGCATTCAACTAACAGAGTTGAACCTTACTTTTGATTGAGCCTTTCTGAAACACTCTTTCTGTAGAAACTGCAATTGGACATTCTGAGCGCTAGGAGGCCTATATTGGGAAAAAGAATGTCTGCAAATAAAAACTACACAGAAGAATTGTGTGAAACTTCTTTCTGTTCTGTTTGTTCAACTAAAAGAGTTGAACCTTAGTTTTGATTGAGCCGTTCTGAAACACTCTTTCTGTAGGAAATGCAAGTGGACATTCGGAGCGCTAAGATGGTAATAGTGGAAAAAGGAATATATTCAAATATAAACTACACAGTAGCATTCTGTGAAAATTCTTTCTGTTCTGTGCATTCAACTAACAGAGTTGAACCTTAGTTTTGATTGAGCCGTTCAGAAACACTCTTTCTGTAGAAATTGCAATTGGACATGCTAAGCGCTAAGAGGAATACATTGGGGAAAAGAATATCTTCAAATAAAAACTACACAGATGCATTCTGTGAAACTTATTTCTGATCTGTAAATTCAGTTAACAGAGATAAAACATATTTTTGATTGAGCAGTTATGAAACACTCTTTCTGTAGAAAATGCAAGTGGAGATTCGGAGCGCTAAGAGGGTAATAGTGGAAAAAGGAATGTCTTCTAATATAAACTACACAGAATCATTCGGTGAAACTTCTTTCTGATCTGTGCATTCAGCTAACAGAGTTAAACCATACTTTTGATTGAGCAGATCTGAACACTCTTTCTGTAGAAAATGCAACTGGACATTTGGAGCGCTAAGAGCGTAGTAGTGGAAAAAGGAATATATTCAAATATAAACTACACAGAAGCATTCTGTGAAACTTCTTTCTGATCTGAGCATTCAGCTAACAGAGTTAAACCATACTTTTGATTGAGCAGTTTTGAAACACTCTGTCTGTAGAAAATGCAACTGGACATTCGTAGCGCTAAGTGGGTAATAGTGGAAAAAAGAATATGTTCAAATATAAACTACACAGAAGCATTGTATGAAACTTCTTTCTGTTCTGTGCATTCAACTAACAGAGTTGAAACTTACTTTTGATTGAGCCGTTCTGAAACCCTCTTTCTGTAGAAACTGCAATTTGACATTCTGAGCGCTAAGAGGCCTATATTGGGAAAAAGAATGTCTACAAATAAAAACTACACAGAAGAATTGTGTGAAACTTCTTTCTGTTCTGTTTGTTCAACTAAAAGAGTTGAACCTTAGTTTTGATTGAGCCGTTCTGAAACACTCTTTCTGTAGAAAATGCAAGTGGATATTCGGAGCGCTAAGAGGGTAATAGTGGAAAAAGGAATGTCTCCAAATATAAACTACACAGAATCATTCTGTGAAACTTCTTTCTGACCTGTGCATTCAGCTAACGGAGTTAAAACATACTTTTGATTGAGCAGATCTGAACACTCTTTCTGTAGAAAATGCAACTGGACATTTGGAGCGCTAAGAGAGTAGTAGTGGAAAAAGGAATATATTCAAATATAAACTACACAGAAGCATTCTGTGAAACTTCTTTCTGATCTGAGCATTCAGCTAACAGAGTTAAACCATACTTTTGATTGAGCAGTTTTGAAACACTCTGTCTGTAGAAAATGCAACTGGACATTCGTAGCGCTAAGTGGGTAATAGTGGAAAAAAGAATATGTTCAAATATAAACTACACAGAAGCATTGTATGAAACTTCTTTCTGTTCTGTGCATTCAACTAACAGAGTTGAACCTTACTTTTGATTGAGCCTTTCTGAAACACTCTTTTTGTAGAAACTGCAATTGGACATTCTGAGTGCTAAGAGGCCTCTATTGGGAAATATAATATCTTCAAATAAAAACTACACAGAAGAATTGTGTGAAACTTATTTCTGATATGTTCATTAAGCTAACAGAGTTAAACCATACTTTTGATTGCGCAGTTCTGAACACTCTTTCTGTAGAAAATGCAAGTGGACATTCGGAGCGCTAAGAGGGTAATAGTGGAAAAAGGAATATATTCAAATATAAACTACACAGTAGCATTCTGTGAAAATTCTTTCTGTTCTGTGCATTCAACTAACAGAGTTGAACCTTACTTTTGATTGAGCCGTACTGAAACACTCTTTCTGTAGAAACTGCAATTGGACATGCTAAGCGCTAAGAGGCCTACATTGGGAAAAAGAATATCTTCAAATAAAAACTACACAGATGCATTCTGTGAAACTTATTTCTGATCTGTAAATTCAGTTAACAGAGATAAAACATATTTTTGATTGAGCAGTTATGAAACACTCTTTTTGTAGAAAATGCAAGTGGAGATTCGGAGCGCTAAGAGGGTAATAGTGGAAAAAGGAATGTCTTCAAATATAAACTACACAGAATCATTCGGTGAAACTTCTTTCTGATCTGTGCATTCAGCTAACAGAGTTAAACCATACTTTGATTGAGCAGATCTGAACACTCTTTCTGTAGAAAATGCAACTGGACATTTGGAGCACTAAGAGAGTAGTAGTGGAAAAAGGAATATATTCAAATATAAACTACACAGAAGCATTCTGTGAAACTTCTTTCTGATCTGAGCATTCAGCTAACAGAGTTAAACCATACTTTTGATTGAGCAGTTTTGAAACACTCTGTCTGTAGAAAATGCAACTGGACATTCGTAGCGCTAAGTGGGTAATAGTGGAAGAAAGAATATATTCAAATATAAACTACACAGAAGCATTGTATGAAACTTCTTTCTGTTCTGTGCATTCAACTAACAGAGTTGAACCTTACTTTTGATTGAGCCTTTCTGAAACACTCTTTCTGTAGAAACTGCAATTGTACATTCTAAGCGCTAAGAGGCCTCTATAGGGAAAAATAATATCTTCAAATAAAAACTACACAGAAGCATTGTGTGAAACTTATTTCTGATATGTTCATTAAGCTAACAGAGTTAAACCATACTTTTGATTGCGCAGTTCTGAACACTCTTTCTGTAGAAAATGCAAGTGGACATTCGGAGCGCTAAGAGGGTAATAGTGGAAAAAGGAATATATTCAAATATAAACTACACAGTAGTATTCTGTGAAAATTCTTTCTGTTCTGTGCATTCAACTAACAGAGTTGAACCTTACTTTTGATTGAGCCGTTCTGAAACACTCTTTCTGTAGAAACTGCAATTGGACATGCTAAGCGCTAAGAGGCCTACATTGGGAAAAAGAATATCTTCAAATAAAAACTACACAGATGCATTCTGTGAAACTTATTTCTGATCTGTAAATTCAGTTAACAGAGATAAAACATATTTTTGATTGAGCAGTTATGAAACACTCTTTTTGTAGAAAATGCAAGTTGAGATACGGAGCGCTAAGAAGGTAATAGTGGAAAAAGGAATGTCTTCAAATATAAACTACACAGAATCATTCGGTGAAACTTCATTCTGATCTGTGCATTCAGCTAACAGAGTTAAACCATATTTTTGATTGAGCAGATCTGAACACTCTTTCTGTAGAAAATGCAACTGGACATTTGGAGCGCTAAGAGCGTAGTAGTGGAAAAAGCAATATATTCAATTATAAACTACACAGAAGCATTCTGTGAAACTTCTTTCTGATCTGAGCATTCAGCTAACAGATTTAAACCATACTTTTGATTGAGCAGTTTTGAAACACTCTGTGTGTAGAAAATGCAACTGGACATTCGTAGCGCTAAGTGGGTAATAGTGGAAAAAAGAATATGTTCAAATATAAACTACAAAGAAGCATTGTATGAAACTTCTTTCTGTTCTGTGCATTCAACTAACAGAGTTCAACCTTACTTATGATTGAGCCTTTCTGAAACACTCTTTCTGTAGAAACTGCAATTGGACATTCTGAGCGCTAAGAGGCCGACATTGGGAAAAAGAATGTCTACAAATAAAAACTACACAGAAGAATTGTGTGAAACTTTTTCTGTTCTGTTTGTTCAACTAAAAGAGTTGAACCGTAGTTTTGATTGAGCCGTTATGAAACACTCTTTCTGTAGAAAATGCAAGTGGAGATTCGGAGCGCTAAGAGGGTAATAGTGGAAAAAGGAATGTCTCCAAATATAAACTACACAGAATCATTCTGTGAAACTTCTTTCTGATCTGTGCATTCAGCTAACAGAGTTAAACCATACTTTGATTGAGCAGATCTGAACACTCTTTCTGTAGAAAATGCAACTGGACATTTGGAGCACTAAGAGAGTAGTAGTGGAAAAAGGAATATATTCAAATATAAACTACACAGAAGCATTCTGTGAAACTTCTTTCTGATCTGAGCATTCAGCTAACAGAGTTAAACCATACTTTTGATTGAGCAGTTTTGAAACACTCTGTCTGTAGAAAATGCAACTGGACATTCGTAGCGCTAAGTGGGTAATAGTGGAAGAAAGAATATATTCAAATATAAACTACACAGAAGCATTGTATGAAACTTCTTTCTGTTCTGTGCATTCAACTAACAGAGTTGAACCTTACTTTTGATTGAGCCTTTCTGAAACACTCTTTCTGTAGAAACTGCAATTGTACATTCTGAGCGCTAAGAGGCCTCTATAGGGAAAAATAATATCTTCAAATAAAAACTACACAGAAGCATTGTGTGAAACTTATTTCTGATATGTTCATTAAGCTAACAGAGTTAAACCATACTTTTGATTGCGCAGTTCTGAACACTCTTTCTGTAGAAAATGCAAGTGGACATTCGGAGCGCTAAGAGGGTAATAGTGGAAAAAGAATATATTCAAATATAAACTACACAGTAGCATTCTGTGAAAATTCTTTCTGTTCTGTGCATTCAACTAACAGAGTTGAACCTTACTTTTGATTGAGCCGTTCTGAAACACTCTTTCTGTAGAAACTGCAATTGGACATGCTAAGCGCTAAGAGGCCTACATTGGGAAAAAGAATATCTTCAAATAAAAACTACACAGATGCATTCTGTGAAACTTATTTCTGATCTGTAAATTCAGTTAACAGAGATAAAACATATTTTTGATTGAGCAGTTATGAAACACTCTTTTTGTAGAAAATGCAAGTTGAGATACGGAGCGCTAAGAAGGTAATAGTGGAAAAAGGAATGTCTTCAAATATAAACTACACAGAATCATTCGGTGAAACTTCATTCTGATCTGTGCATTCAGCTAACAGAGTTAAACCATATTTTTGATTGAGCAGATCTGAACACTCTTTCTGTAGAAAATGCAACTGGACATTTGGAGCGCTAAGAGCGTAGTAGTGGAAAAAGGAATATATTCAAATATAAACTACACAGAAGCATTCTGTGAAACTTCTTTCTGATCTGAGCATTCAGCTAACAGAATTAAACCATACTTTTGATTGAGCAGTTTTGAAACACTCTGTGTGTAGAAAATGCAACTGGACATTCGTAGCGCTAAGTGGGTAATAGTGGAAAAAAGAATATGTTCAAATATAAACTACAAAGAAGCATTGTATGAAACTTCTTTCTGTTCTGTGCATTCAACTAACAGAGTTCAACCTTACTTATGATTGAGCCTTTCTGAAACACTCTTTCTGTAGAAACTGCAATTGGACATTCTGAGCGCTAAGAGGCCGACATTGGGAAAAAGAATGTCTACAAATAAAAACTACACAGAAGAATTGTGTGAAACTTCTTTCTGTTCTGTTTGTTCAACTAAAAGAGTTGAACCGTAGTTTTGATTGAGCCGTTATGAAACACTCTTTCTGTAGAAAATGCAAGTGGAGATTCGGAGCGCTAAGAGGGTAATAGTGGAAAAAGGAATGTCTCCAAATATAAACTACACAGAATCATTCTGTGAAACTTCTTTCTGATCTGTGCATTCAGCTAACAGAGTTAAACCATACTTTGATTGAGCAGATCTGAACACTCTTTCTGTAGAAAATGCAACTGGACATTTGGAGCACTAAGAGAGTAGTAGTGGAAAAAGGAATATATTCAAATATAAACTACACAGAAGCATTCTGTGAAACTTCTTTCTGATCTGAGCATTCAGCTAACAGAGTTAAACCATACTTTTGATTGAGCAGTTTTGAAACACTCTGTCTGTAGAAAATGCAACTGGACATTCGTAGCGCTAAGTGGGTAATAGTGGAAGAAAGAATATATTCAAATATAAACTACACAGAAGCATTGTATGAAACTTCTTTCTGTTCTGTGCATTCAACTAACAGAGTTGAACCTTACTTTTGATTGAGCCTTTCTGAAACACTCTTTCTGTAGAAACTGCAATTGTACATTCTGAGCGCTAAGAGGCCTCTATAGGGAAAAATAATATCTTCAAATAAAAACTACACAGAAGCATTGTGTGAAACTTATTTCTGATATGTTCATTAAGCTAACAGAGTTAAACCATACTTTTGATTGCGCAGTTCTGAACACTCTTTCTGTAGAAAATGCAAGTGGACATTCGGAGCGCTAAGAGGGTAATAGTGGAAAAAGGAATATATTCAAATATAAACTACACAGTAGCATTCTGTGAAAATTCTTTCTGTTCTGTGCATTCAACTAACAGAGTTGAACCTTACTTTTGATTGAGCCGTTCTGAAACACTCTTTCTGTAGAAACTGCAATTGGACATGCTAAGCGCTAAGAGGCCTACATTGGGAAAAAGAATATCTTCAAATAAAAACTACACAGATGCATTCTGTGAAACTTATTTCTGATCAGTAAATTCAGTTAACAGAGATAAAACATATTTTTGATTGAGCAGTTATGAAACACTCTTTTTGTAGAAAATGCAAGTTGAGATACGGAGCGCTAAGAAGGTAATAGTGGAAAAAGTAATGTCTTCAAATATAAACTACACAGAATCATTCGGTGAAACTTCATTCTGATCTGTGCATTCAGCTAACAGAGTTAAACCATATTTTTGATTGAGCAGATCTGAACACTCTTTCTGTAGAAAATGCAACTGGACATTTGGAGCGCTAAGAGCGTAGTAGTGGAAAAAGGAATATATTCAAATATAAACTACACAGAAGCATTCTGTGAAACTTCTTTCTGATCTGAGCATTCAGCTAACAGAATTAAACCATACTTTTGATTGAGCAGTTTTGAAACACTCTGTGTGTAGAAAATGCAACTGGACATTCGTAGCGCTAAGTGGGTAATAGTGGAAAAAAGAATATGTTCAAATATAAACTACAAAGAAGCATTGTATGAAACTTCTTTCTGTTCTGTGCATTCAACTAACAGAGTTCAACCTTACTTATGATTGAGCCTTTCTGAAACACTCTTTCTGTAGAAACTGCAATTGGACATTCTGAGCGCTAAGAGGCCGACATTGGGAAAAAGAATGTCTACAAATAAAAACTACACAGAAGAATTGTGTGAAACTTCTTTCTGTTCTGTTTGTTCAACTAAAAGAGTTGAACCGTAGTTTTGATTGAGCCGTTATGAAACACTCTTTCTGTAGAAAATGCAAGTGGAGATTCGGAGCGCTAAGAGGGTAATAGTGGAAAAAGGAATGTCTCCAAATATAAACTACACAGAATCATTCTGTGAAACTTCTTTCTGATCTCTGCATTCAGCTAACAGAGTTAAACCATACTTTGATTGAGCAGATCTGAACACTCTTTCTGTAGAAAATGCAACTGGACATTTGGAGCACTAAGAGAGTAGTAGTGGAAAAAGGAATATATTCAAATATAAACTACACAGAAGCATTCTGTGAAACTTCTTTCTGATCTGAGCATTCAGCTAACAGAGTTAAACCATACTTTTGATTGAGCAGTTTTGAAACACTCTGTCTGTAGAAAATGCAACTGGACATTCGTAGCGCTAAGTGGGTAATAGTGGAAGAAAGAATATATTCAAATATAAACTACACAGAAGCATTGTATGAAACTTCTTTCTGTTCTGTGCATTCAACTAACAGAGTTGAACCTTACTTTTGATTGAGCCTTTCTGAAACACTCTTTCTGTAGAAACTGCAATTGTACATTCTGAGCGCTAAGAGGCCTCTATAGGGAAAAATAATATCTTCAAATAAAAACTACACAGAAGCATTGTGTGAAACTTATTTCTGATATGTTCATTAAGCTAACAGAGTTAAACCATACTTTTGATTGCGCAGTTCTGAACACTCTTTCTGTAGAAAATGCAAGTGGACATTCGGAGCGCTAAGAGGGTAATAGTGGAAAAAGGAATATATTCAAATATAAACTACACAGTAGCATTCTGTGAAAATTCTTTCTGTTCTGTGCATTCAACTAACAGAGTTGAACCTTACTTTTGATTGAGCCGTACTGAAACACTCTTTCTGTAGAAACTGCAATTGGACATGCTAAGCGCTAAGAGGCCTACATTGGGAAAAAGAATATCTTCAAATAAAAACTACACAGATGCATTCTGTGAAACTTATTTCTGATCTGTAAATTCAGTTAACAGAGATAAAACATATTTTTGATTGAGCAGTTATGAAACACTCTTTTTGTAGAAAATGCAAGTGGAGATTCGGAGCGCTAAGAGGGTAATAGTGGAAAAAGGAATGTCTTCAAATATAAACTACACAGAATCATTCGGTGAAACTTCTTTCTGATCTGTGCATTCAGCTAACAGAGTTAAACCATACTTTGATTGAGCAGATCTGAACACTCTTTCTGTAGAAAATGCAACTGGACATTTGGAGCACTAAGAGAGTAGTAGTGGAAAAAGGAATATATTCAAATATAAACTACACAGAAGCATTCTGTGAAACTTCTTTCTGATCTGAGCATTCAGCTAACAGAGTTAAACCATACTTTTGATTGAGCAGTTTTGAAACACTCTGTCTGTAGAAAATGCAACTGGACATTCGTAGCGCTAAGTGGGTAATAGTGGAAGAAAGAATATATTCAAATATAAACTACACAGAAGCATTGTATGAAACTTCTTTCTGTTCTGTGAATTCAACTAACAGAGTTGAACCTTACTTTTGATTGAGCCTTTCTGAAACACTCTTTCTGTAGAAACTGCAATTGTACATTCTAAGCGCTAAGAGGCCTCTATAGGGAAAAATAATATCTTCAAATAAAAACTACACAGAAGCATTGTGTGAAACTTATTTCTGATATGTTCATTAAGCTAACAGAGTTAAACCATACTTTTGATTGCGCAGTTCTGAACACTCTTTCTGTAGAAAATGCAAGTGGACATTCGGAGCGCTAAGAGGGTAATAGTGGAAAAAGGAATATATTCAAATATAAACTACACAGTAGTATTCTGTGAAAATTCTTTCTGTTCTGTGCATTCAACTAACAGAGTTGAACCTTACTTTTGATTGAGCCGTTCTGAAACACTCTTTCTGTAGAAACTGCAATTGGACATGCTAAGCGCTAAGAGGCCTACATTGGGAAAAAGAATATCTTCAAATAAAAACTACACAGATGCATTCTGTGAAACTTATTTCTGATCTGTAAATTCAGTTAACAGAGATAAAACATATTTTTGATTGAGCAGTTATGAAACACTCTTTTTGTAGAAAATGCAAGTTGAGATACGGAGCGCTAAGAAGGTAATAGTGGAAAAAGGAATGTCTTCAAATATAAACTACACAGAATCATTCGGTGAAACTTCATTCTGATCTGTGCATTCAGCTAACAGATTTAAACCATATTTTTGATTGAGCAGATCTGAACACTCTTTCTGTAGAAAATGCAACTGGACATTTGGAGCGCTAAGAGCGTAGTAGTGGAAAAAGCAATATATTCAATTATAAACTACACAGAAGCATTCTGTGAAACTTCTTTCTGATCTGAGCATTCAGCTAACAGATTTAAACCATACTTTTGATTGAGCAGTTTTGAAACACTCTGTGTGTAGAAAATGCAACTGGACATTCGTAGCGCTAAGTGGGTAATAGTGGAAAAAAGAATATGTTCAAATATAAACTACAAAGAAGCATTGTATGAAACTTCTTTCTGTTCTGTGCATTCAACTAACAGAGTTCAACCTTACTTATGATTGAGCCTTTCTGAAACACTCTTTCTGTAGAAACTGCAATTGGACATTCTGAGCGCTAAGAGGCCGACATTGGGAAAAAGAATGTCTACAAATAAAAACTACACAGAAGAATTGTGTGAAACTTTTTCTGTTCTGTTTGTTCAACTAAAAGAGTTGAACCGTAGTTTTGATTGAGCCGTTATGAAACACTCTTTCTGTAGAAAATGCAAGTGGAGATTCGGAGCGCTAAGAGGGTAATAGTGGAAAAAGGAATGTCTCCAAATATAAACTACACAGAATCATTCTGTGAAACTTCTTTCTGATCTGTGCATTCAGCTAACAGAGTTAAACCATACTTTGATTGAGCAGATCTGAACACTCTTTCTGTAGAAAATGCAACTGGACATTTGGAGCACTAAGAGAGTAGTAGTGGAAAAAGGAATATATTCAAATATAAACTACACAGAAGCATTCTGTGAAACTTCTTTCTGATCTGAGCATTCAGCTAACAGAGTTAAACCATACTTTTGATTGAGCAGTTTTGAAACACTCTGTCTGTAGAAAATGCAACTGGACATTCGTAGCGCTAAGTGGGTAATAGTGGAAGAAAGAATATATTCAAATATAAACTACACAGAAGCATTGTATGAAACTTCTTTCTGTTCTGTGCATTCAACTAACAGAGTTGAACCTTACTTTTGATTGAGCCTTTCTGAAACACTCTTTCTGTAGAAACTGCAATTGTACATTCTGAGCGCTAAGAGGCCTCTATAGGGAAAAATAATATCTTCAAATAAAAACTACACAGAAGCATTGTGTGAAACTTATTTCTGATATGTTCATTAAGCTAACAGAGTTAAACCATACTTTTGATTGCGCAGTTCTGAACACTCTTTCTGTAGAAAATGCAAGTGGACATTCGGAGCGCTAAGAGGGTAATAGTGGAAAAAGAATATATTCAAATATAAACTACACAGTAGCATTCTGTGAAAATTCTTTCTGTTCTGTGCATTCAACTAACAGAGTTGAACCTTACTTTTGATTGAGCCGTTCTGAAACACTCTTTCTGTAGAAACTGCAATTGGACATGCTAAGCGCTAAGAGGCCTACATTGGGAAAAAGAATATCTTCAAATAAAAACTACACAGATGCATTCTGTGAAACTTATTTCTGATCTGTAAATTCAGTTAACAGAGATAAAACATATTTTTGATTGAGCAGTTATGAAACACTCTTTTTGTAGAAAATGCAAGTTGAGATACGGAGCGCTAAGAAGGTAATAGTGGAAAAAGGAATGTCTTCAAATATAAACTACACAGAATCATTCGGTGAAACTTCATTCTGATCTGTGCATTCAGCTAACAGAGTTAAACCATATTTTTGATTGAGCAGATCTGAACACTCTTTCTGTAGAAAATGCAACTGGACATTTGGAGCGCTAAGAGCGTAGTAGTGGAAAAAGGAATATATTCAAATATAAACTACACAGAAGCATTCTGTGAAACTTCTTTCTGATCTGAGCATTCAGCTAACAGAATTAAACCATACTTTTGATTGAGCAGTTTTGAAACACTCTGTGTGTAGAAAATGCAACTGGACATTCGTAGCGCTAAGTGGGTAATAGTGGAAAAAAGAATATGTTCAAATATAAACTACAAAGAAGCATTGTATGAAACTTCTTTCTGTTCTGTGCATTCAACTAACAGAGTTCAACCTTACTTATGATTGAGCCTTTCTGAAACACTCTTTCTGTAGAAACTGCAATTGGACATTCTGAGCGCTAAGAGGCCGACATTGGGAAAAAGAATGTCTACAAATAAAAACTACACAGAAGAATTGTGTGAAACTTCTTTCTGTTCTGTTTGTTCAACTAAAAGAGTTGAACCGTAGTTTTGATTGAGCCGTTATGAAACACTCTTTCTGTAGAAAATGCAAGTGGAGATTCGGAGCGCTAAGAGGGTAATAGTGGAAAAAGGAATGTCTCCAAATATAAACTACACAGAATCATTCTGTGAAACTTCTTTCTGATCTGTGCATTCAGCTAACAGAGTTAAACCATACTTTGATTGAGCAGATCTGAACACTCTTTCTGTAGAAAATGCAACTGGACATTTGGAGCACTAAGAGAGTAGTAGTGGAAAAAGGAATATATTCAAATATAAACTACACAGAAGCATTCTGTGAAACTTCTTTCTGATCTGAGCATTCAGCTAACAGAGTTAAACCATACTTTTGATTGAGCAGTTTTGAAACACTCTGTCTGTAGAAAATGCAACTGGACATTCGTAGCGCTAAGTGGGTAATAGTGGAAGAAAGAATATATTCAAAT
This sequence comes from Symphalangus syndactylus, assembly GCF_028878055.3. Lineage (NCBI taxonomy): Eukaryota > Metazoa > Chordata > Mammalia > Primates > Hylobatidae > Symphalangus > Symphalangus syndactylus. Next base: position 825,844 of record NC_072444.2, on the reverse strand, counting down.
ATAAACTACACAGAAGCATTGTATGAAACTTCTTTCTGTTCTGTGCATTCAACTAACAGAGTTGAACCTTACTTTTGATTGAGCCTTTCTGAAACACTCTTTCTGTAGAAACTGCAATTGTACATTCTGAGCGCTAAGAGGCCTCTATAGGGAAAAATAATATCTTCAAATAAAAACTACACAGAAGCATTGTGTGAAACTTATTTCTGATATGTTCATTAAGCTAACAGAGTTAAACCATACTTTTGATTGCGCAGTTCTGAACACTCTTTCTGTAGAAAATGCAAGTGGACATTCGGAGCGCTAAGAGGGTAATAGTGGAAAAAGGAATATATTCAAATATAAACTACACAGTAGCATTCTGTGAAAATTCTTTCTGTTCTGTGCATTCAACTAACAGAGTTGAACCTTACTTTTGATTGAGCCGTTCTGAAACACTCTTTCTGTAGAAACTGCAATTGGACATGCTAAGCGCTAAGAGGCCTACATTGGGAAAAAGAATATCTTCAAATAAAAACTACACAGATGCATTCTGTGAAACTTATTTCTGATCAGTAAATTCAGTTAACAGAGATAAAACATATTTTTGATTGAGCAGTTATGAAACACTCTTTTTGTAGAAAATGCAAGTTGAGATACGGAGCGCTAAGAAGGTAATAGTGGAAAAAGGAATGTCTTCAAATATAAACTACACAGAATCATTCGGTGAAACTTCATTCTGATCTGTGCATTCAGCTAACAGAGTTAAACCATATTTTTGATTGAGCAGATCTGAACACTCTTTCTGTAGAAAATGCAACTGGACATTTGGAGCGCTAAGAGCGTAGTAGTGGAAAAAGGAATATATTCAAATATAAACTACACAGAAGCATTCTGTGAAACTTCTTTCTGATCTGAGCATTCAGCTAACAGAATTAAACCATACTTTTGATTGAGCAGTTTTGAAACACTCTGTGTGTAGAAAATGCAACTGGACATTCGTAGCGCTAAGTGGGTAATAGTGGAAAAAAGAATATGTTCAAATATAAACTACAAAGAAGCATTGTATGAAACTTCTTTCTGTTCTGTGCATTCAACTAACAGAGTTCAACCTTACTTATGATTGAGCCTTTCTGAAACACTCTTTCTGTAGAAACTGCAATTGGACATTCTGAGCGCTAAGAGGCCGACATTGGGAAAAAGAATGTCTACAAATAAAAACTACACAGAAGAATTGTGTGAAACTTCTTTCTGTTCTGTTTGTTCAACTAAAAGAGTTGAACCGTAGTTTTGATTGAGCCGTTATGAAACACTCTTTCTGTAGAAAATGCAAGTGGAGATTCGGAGCGCTAAGAGGGTAATAGTGGAAAAAGGAATGTCTCCAAATATAAACTACACAGAATCATTCTGTGAAACTTCTTTCTGATCTGTGCATTCAGCTAACAGAGTTAAACCATACTTTGATTGAGCAGATCTGAACACTCTTTCTGTAGAAAATGCAACTGGACATTTGGAGCACTAAGAGAGTAGTAGTGGAAAAAGGAATATATTCAAATATAAACTACACAGAAGCATTCTGTGAAACTTCTTTCTGATCTGAGCATTCAGCTAACAGAGTTAAACCATACTTTTGATTGAGCAGTTTTGAAACACTCTGTCTGTAGAAAATGCAACTGGACATTCGTAGCGCTAAGTGGGTAATAGTGGAAGAAAGAATATATTCAAATATAAACTACACAGAAGCATTGTATGAAACTTCTTTCTGTTCTGTGCATTCAACTAACAGAGTTGAACCTTACTTTTGATTGAGCCTTTCTGAAACACTCTTTCTGTAGAAACTGCAATTGTACATTCTGAGCGCTAAGAGGCCTCTATAGGGAAAAATAATATCTTCAAATAAAAACTACACAGAAGCATTGTGTGAAACTTATTTCTGATATGTTCATTAAGCTAACAGAGTTAAACCATACTTTTGATTGCGCAGTTCTGAACACTCTTTCTGTAGAAAATGCAAGTGGACATTCGGAGCGCTAAGAGGGTAATAGTGGAAAAAGGAATATATTCAAATATAAACTACACAGTAGCATTCTGTGAAAATTCTTTCTGTTCTGTGCATTCAACTAACAGAGTTGAACCTTACTTTTGATTGAGCCGTACTGAAACACTCTTTCTGTAGAAACTGCAATTGGACATGCTAAGCGCTAAGAGGCCTACATTGGGAAAAAGAATATCTTCAAATAAAAACTACACAGATGCATTCTGTGAAACTTATTTCTGATCTGTAAATTCAGTTAACAGAGATAAAACATATTTTTGATTGAGCAGTTATGAAACACTCTTTTTGTAGAAAATGCAAGTGGAGATTCGGAGCGCTAAGAGGGTAATAGTGGAAAAAGGAATGTCTTCAAATATAAACTACACAGAATCATTCGGTGAAACTTCTTTCTGATCTGTGCATTCAGCTAACAGAGTTAAACCATACTTTGATTGAGCAGATCTGAACACTCTTTCTGTAGAAAATGCAACTGGACATTTGGAGCACTAAGAGAGTAGTAGTGGAAAAAGGAATATATTCAAATATAAACTACACAGAAGCATTCTGTGAAACTTCTTTCTGATCTGAGCATTCAGCTAACAGAGTTAAACCATACTTTTGATTGAGCAGTTTTGAAACACTCTGTCTGTAGAAAATGCAACTGGACATTCGTAGCGCTAAGTGGGTAATAGTGGAAGAAAGAATATATTCAAATATAAACTACACAGAAGCATTGTATGAAACTTCTTTCTGTTCTGTGCATTCAACTAACAGAGTTGAACCTTACTTTTGATTGAGCCTTTCTGAAACACTCTTTCTGTAGAAACTGCAATTGTACATTCTAAGCGCTAAGAGGCCTCTATAGGGAAAAATAATATCTTCAAATAAAAACTACACAGAAGCATTGTGTGAAACTTATTTCTGATATGTTCATTAAGCTAACAGAGTTAAACCATACTTTTGATTGCGCAGTTCTGAACACTCTTTCTGTAGAAAATGCAAGTGGACATTCGGAGCGCTAAGAGGGTAATAGTGGAAAAAGGAATATATTCAAATATAAACTACACAGTAGTATTCTGTGAAAATTCTTTCTGTTCTGTGCATTCAACTAACAGAGTTGAACCTTACTTTTGATTGAGCCGTTCTGAAACACTCTTTCTGTAGAAACTGCAATTGGACATGCTAAGCGCTAAGAGGCCTACATTGGGAAAAAGAATATCTTCAAATAAAAACTACACAGATGCATTCTGTGAAACTTATTTCTGATCTGTAAATTCAGTTAACAGAGATAAAACATATTTTTGATTGAGCAGTTATGAAACACTCTTTTTGTAGAAAATGCAAGTTGAGATACGGAGCGCTAAGAAGGTAATAGTGGAAAAAGGAATGTCTTCAAATATAAACTACACAGAATCATTCGGTGAAACTTCATTCTGATCTGTGCATTCAGCTAACAGAGTTAAACCATATTTTTGATTGAGCAGATCTGAACACTCTTTCTGTAGAAAATGCAACTGGACATTTGGAGCGCTAAGAGCGTAGTAGTGGAAAAAGCAATATATTCAATTATAAACTACACAGAAGCATTCTGTGAAACTTCTTTCTGATCTGAGCATTCAGCTAACAGATTTAAACCATACTTTTGATTGAGCAGTTTTGAAACACTCTGTGTGTAGAAAATGCAACTGGACATTCGTAGCGCTAAGTGGGTAATAGTGGAAAAAAGAATATGTTCAAATATAAACTACAAAGAAGCATTGTATGAAACTTCTTTCTGTTCTGTGCATTCAACTAACAGAGTTCAACCTTACTTATGATTGAGCCTTTCTGAAACACTCTTTCTGTAGAAACTGCAATTGGACATTCTGAGCGCTAAGAGGCCGACATTGGGAAAAAGAATGTCTACAAATAAAAACTACACAGAAGAATTGTGTGAAACTTTTTCTGTTCTGTTTGTTCAACTAAAAGAGTTGAACCGTAGTTTTGATTGAGCCGTTATGAAACACTCTTTCTGTAGAAAATGCAAGTGGAGATTCGGAGCGCTAAGAGGGTAATAGTGGAAAAAGGAATGTCTCCAAATATAAACTACACAGAATCATTCTGTGAAACTTCTTTCTGATCTGTGCATTCAGCTAACAGAGTTAAACCATACTTTGATTGAGCAGATCTGAACACTCTTTCTGTAGAAAATGCAACTGGACATTTGGAGCACTAAGAGAGTAGTAGTGGAAAAAGGAATATATTCAAATATAAACTACACAGAAGCATTCTGTGAAACTTCTTTCTGATCTGAGCATTCAGCTAACAGAGTTAAACCATACTTTTGATTGAGCAGTTTTGAAACACTCTGTCTGTAGAAAATGCAACTGGACATTCGTAGCGCTAAGTGGGTAATAGTGGAAGAAAGAATATATTCAAATATAAACTACACAGAAGCATTGTATGAAACTTCTTTCTGTTCTGTGCATTCAACTAACAGAGTTGAACCTTACTTTTGATTGAGCCTTTCTGAAACACTCTTTCTGTAGAAACTGCAATTGTACATTCTGAGCGCTAAGAGGCCTCTATAGGGAAAAATAATATCTTCAAATAAAAACTACACAGAAGCATTGTGTGAAACTTATTTCTGATATGTTCATTAAGCTAACAGAGTTAAACCATACTTTTGATTGCGCAGTTCTGAACACTCTTTCTGTAGAAAATGCAAGTGGACATTCGGAGCGCTAAGAGGGTAATAGTGGAAAAAGAATATATTCAAATATAAACTACACAGTAGCATTCTGTGAAAATTCTTTCTGTTCTGTGCATTCAACTAACAGAGTTGAACCTTACTTTTGATTGAGCCGTTCTGAAACACTCTTTCTGTAGAAACTGCAATTGGACATGCTAAGCGCTAAGAGGCCTACATTGGGAAAAAGAATATCTTCAAATAAAAACTACACAGATGCATTCTGTGAAACTTATTTCTGATCTGTAAATTCAGTTAACAGAGATAAAACATATTTTTGATTGAGCAGTTATGAAACACTCTTTTTGTAGAAAATGCAAGTTGAGATACGGAGCGCTAAGAAGGTAATAGTGGAAAAAGGAATGTCTTCAAATATAAACTACACAGAATCATTCGGTGAAACTTCATTCTGATCTGTGCATTCAGCTAACAGAGTTAAACCATATTTTTGATTGAGCAGATCTGAACACTCTTTCTGTAGAAAATGCAACTGGACATTTGGAGCGCTAAGAGCGTAGTAGTGGAAAAAGGAATATATTCAAATATAAACTACACAGAAGCATTCTGTGAAACTTCTTTCTGATCTGAGCATTCAGCTAACAGAATTAAACCATACTTTTGATTGAGCAGTTTTGAAACACTCTGTGTGTAGAAAATGCAACTGGACATTCGTAGCGCTAAGTGGGTAATAGTGGAAAAAAGAATATGTTCAAATATAAACTACAAAGAAGCATTGTATGAAACTTCTTTCTGTTCTGTGCATTCAACTAACAGAGTTCAACCTTACTTATGATTGAGCCTTTCTGAAACACTCTTTCTGTAGAAACTGCAATTGGACATTCTGAGCGCTAAGAGGCCGACATTGGGAAAAAGAATGTCTACGAATAAAAACTACACAGAAGAATTGTGTGAAACTTCTTTCTGTTCTGTTTGTTCAACTAAAAGAGTTGAACCGTAGTTTTGATTGAGCCGTTATGAAACACTCTTTCTGTAGAAAATGCAAGTGGAGATTCGGAGCGCTAAGAGGGTAATAGTGGAAAAAGGAATGTCTCCAAATATAAACTACACAGAATCATTCTGTGAAACTTCTTTCTGATCTGTGCATTCAGCTAACAGAGTTAAACCATACTTTGATTGAGCAGATCTGAACACTCTTTCTGTAGAAAATGCAACTGGACATTTGGAGCACTAAGAGAGTAGTAGTGGAAAAAGGAATATATTCAAATATAAACTACACAGAAGCATTCTGTGAAACTTCTTTCTGATCTGAGCATTCAGCTAACAGAGTTAAACCATACTTTTGATTGAGCAGTTTTGAAACACTCTGTCTGTAGAAAATGCAACTGGACATTCGTAGCGCTAAGTGGGTAATAGTGGAAGAAAGAATATATTCAAATATAAACTACACAGAAGCATTGTATGAAACTTCTTTCTGTTCTGTGCATTCAACTAACAGAGTTGAACCTTACTTTTGATTGAGCCTTTCTGAAACACTCTTTCTGTAGAAACTGCAATTGTACATTCTGAGCGCTAAGAGGCCTCTATAGGGAAAAATAATATCTTCAAATAAAAACTACACAGAAGCATTGTGTGAAACTTATTTCTGATATGTTCATTAAGCTAACAGAGTTAAACCATACTTTTGATTGCGCAGTTCTGAACACTCTTTCTGTAGAAAATGCAAGTGGACATTCGGAGCGCTAAGAGGGTAATAGTGGAAAAAGAATATATTCAAATATAAACTACACAGTAGCATTCTGTGAAAATTCTTTCTGTTCTGTGCATTCAACTAACAGAGTTGAACCTTACTTTTGATTGAGCCGTTCTGAAACACTCTTTCTGTAGAAACTGCAATTGGACATGCTAAGCGCTAAGAGGCCTACATTGGGAAAAAGAATATCTTCAAATAAAAACTACACAGATGCATTCTGTGAAACTTATTTCTGATCTGTAAATTCAGTTAACAGAGATAAAACATATTTTTGATTGAGCAGTTATGAAACACTCTTTTTGTAGAAAATGCAAGTTGAGATACGGAGCGCTAAGAAGGTAATAGTGGAAAAAGGAATGTCTTCAAATATAAACTACACAGAATCATTCGGTGAAACTTCATTCTGATCTGTGCATTCAGCTAACAGAGTTAAACCATATTTTTGATTGAGCAGATCTGAACACTCTTTCTGTAGAAAATGCAACTGGACATTTGGAGCGCTAAGAGCGTAGTAGTGGAAAAAGGAATATATTCAAATATAAACTACACAGAAGCATTCTGTGAAACTTCTTTCTGATCTGAGCATTCAGCTAACAGAATTAAACCATACTTTTGATTGAGCAGTTTTGAAACACTCTGTGTGTAGAAAATGCAACTGGACATTCGTAGCGCTAAGTGGGTAATAGTGGAAAAAAGAATATGTTCAAATATAAACTACAAAGAAGCATTGTATGAAACTTCTTTCTGTTCTGTGCATTCAACTAACAGAGTTCAACCTTACTTATGATTGAGCCTTTCTGAAACACTCTTTCTGTAGAAACTGCAATTGGACATTCTGAGCGCTAAGAGGCCGACATTGGGAAAAAGAATGTCTACAAATAAAAACTACACAGAAGAATTGTGTGAAACTTCTTTCTGTTCTGTTTGTTCAACTAAAAGAGTTGAACCGTAGTTTTGATTGAGCCGTTATGAAACACTCTTTCTGTAGAAAATGCAAGTGGAGATTCGGAGCGCTAAGAGGGTAATAGTGGAAAAAGGAATGTCTCCAAATATAAACTACACAGAATCATTCTGTGAAACTTCTTTCTGATCTGTGCATTCAGCTAACAGAGTTAACCATACTTTGATTGAGCAGATCTGAACACTCTTTCTGTAGAAAATGCAACTGGACATTTGGAGCACTAAGAGAGTAGTAGTGGAAAAAGGAATATATTCAAATATAAACTACACAGAAGCATTCTGTGAAACTTCTTTCTGATCTGAGCATTCAGCTAACAGAGTTAAACCATACTTTTGATTGAGCAGTTTTGAAACACTCTGTCTGTAGAAAATGCAACTGGACATTCGTAGCGCTAAGTGGGTAATAGTGGAAGAAAGAATATATTCAAATATAAACTACACAGAATCATTGTATGAAACTTCTTTCTGTTCTGTGCATTCAACTAACAGAGTTGAACCTTACTTTGATTGAGCCTTTCTGAAACACTCTTTCTGTAGAAACTGCAATTGTACATTCTGAGCGCTAAGAGGCCTCTATAGGGAAAAATAATATCTTCAAATAAAAACTACACAGAAGCATTGTGTGAAACTTATTTCTGATATGTTCATTAAGCTAACAGAGTTAAACCATACTTTTGATTGCGCAGTTCTGAACACTCTTTCTGTAGAAAATGCAAGTGGACATTCGGAGCGCTAAGAGGGTAATAGTGGAAAAAGGAATATATTCAAATATAAACTACACAGTAGCATTCTGTGAAAATTCTTTCTGTTCTGTGCATTCAACTAACAGAGTTGAACCTTACTTTTGATTGAGCCGTTCTGAAACACTCTTTCTGTAGAAACTGCAATTGGACATGCTAAGCGCTAAGAGGCCTACATTGGGAAAAAGAATATCTTCAAATAAAAACTACACAGATGCATTCTGTGAAACTTATTTCTGATCTGTAAATTCAGTTAACAGAGATAAAACATATTTTTGATTGAGCAGTTATGAAACACTCTTTTTGTAGAAAATGCAAGTTGAGATACGGAGCGCTAAGAAGGTAATAGTGGAAAAAGGAATGTCTTCAAATATAAACTACACAGAATCATTCGGTGAAACTTCATTCTGATCTGTGCATTCAGCTAACAGAGTTAAACCATATTTTTGATTGAGCAGATCTGAACACTCTTTCTGTAGAAAATGCAACTGGACATTTGGAGCGCTAAGAGCGTAGTAGTGGAAAAAGGAATATATTCAAATATAAACTACACAGAATCATTCTGTGAAACTTCTTTCTGATCTGAGCATTCAGCTAACAGAATTAAACCATACTTTTGATTGAGCAGTTTTGAAACACTCTGTGTGTAGAAAATGCAACTGGACATTCGTAGCGCTAAGTGGGTAATAGTGGAAAAAAGAATATGTTCAAATATAAACTACAAAGAAGCATTGTATGAAACTTCTTTCTGTTCTGTGCATTCAACTAACAGAGTTCAACCTTACTTATGATTGAGCCTTTCTGAAACACTCTTTCTGTAGAAACTGCAATTGGACATTCTGAGCGCTAAGAGGCCGACATTGGGAAAAAGAATGTCTACAAATAAAAACTACACAGAAGAATTGTGTGAAACTTCTTTCTGTTCTGTTTGTTCAACTAAAAGAGTTGAACCGTAGTTTTGATTGAGCCGTTATGAAACACTCTTTCTGTAGAAAATGCAAGTGGAGATTCGGAGCGCTAAGAGGGTAATAGTGGAAAAAGGAATGTCTCCAAATATAAACTACACAGAATCATTCTGTGAAACTTCTTTCTGATCTGTGCATTCAGCTAACAGAGTTAAACCATACTTTGATTGAGCAGATCTGAACACTCTTTCTGTAGAAAATGCAACTGGACATTTGGAGCACTAAGAGAGTAGTAGTGGAAAAAGGAATATATTCAAATATAAACTACACAGAAGCATTCTGTGAAACTTCTTTCTGATCTGAGCATTCAGCTAACAGAGTTAAACCATACTTTTGATTGAGCAGTTTTGAAACACTCTGTCTGTAGAAAATGCAACTGGACATTCGTAGCGCTAAGTGGGTAAGAGTGGAAGAAAGAATATATTCAAATATAAACTACACAGAAGCATTGTATGAAACTTCTTTCTGTTCTGTGCATTCAACTAACAGAGTTGAACCTTACTTTTGATTGAGCCTTTCTGAAACACTCTTTCTGTAGAAACTGCAATTGTACATTCTGAGCGCTAAGAGGCCTCTATAGGGAAAATAATATCTTCAAATAAAAACTACACAGAAGCATTGTGTGAAACTTATTTCTGATATGTTCATTAAGCTAACAGAGTTAAACCATACTTTTGATTGCGCAGTTCTGAACACTCTTTCTGTAGAAAATGCAAGTGGACATTCGGAGCGCTAAGAGGGTAATAGTGGAAAAAGGAATATATTCAAATATAAACTACACAGTAGCATTCTGTGAAAATTCTTTCTGTTCTGTGCATTCAACTAACAGAGTTGAACCTTACTTTTGATTGAGCCGTTCTGAAACACTCTTTCTGTAGAAACTGCAATTGGACATGCTAAGCGCTAAGAGGCCTACATTGGGAAAAAGAATATCTTCAAATAAAAACTACACAGATGCATTCTGTGAAACTTATTTCTGATCTGTAAATTCAGTTAACAGAGATAAAACATATTTTTGATTGAGCAGTTATGAAACACTCTTTTTGTAGAAAATGCAAGTTGAGATACGGAGCGCTAAGAAGGTAATAGTGGAAAAAGGAATGTCTTCAAATATAAACTACACAGAATCATTCGGTGAAACTTCATTCTGATCTGTGCATTCAGCTAACAGAGTTAAACCATATTTTTGATTGAGCAGATCTGAACACTCTTTCTGTAGAAAATGCAACTGGACATTTGGAGCGCTAAGAGCGTAGTAGTGGAAAAAGGAATATATTCAAATATAAACTACACAGAAGCATTCTGTGAAACTTCTTTCTGATCTGAGCATTCAGCTAACAGAATTAAACCATACTTTTGATTGAGCAGTTTTGAAACACTCTGTGTGTAGAAAATGCAACTGGACATTCGTAGCGCTAAGTGGGTAATAGTGGAAAAAAGAATATGTTCAAATATAAACTACAAAGAAGCATTGTATGAAACTTCTTTCTGTTCTGTGCATTCAACTAACAGAGTTCAACCTTACTTATGATTGAGCCTTTCTGAAACACTCTTTCTGTAGAAACTGCAATTGGACATTCTGAGCGCTAAGAGGCCGACATTGGGAAAAAGAATGTCTACAAATAAAAACTACACAGAAGAATTGTGTGAAACTTCTTTCTGTTCTGTTTGTTCAACTAAAAGAGTTGAACCGTAGTTTTGATTGAGCCGTTATGAAACACTCTTTCTGTAGAAAATGCAAGTGGAGATTCGGAGCGCTAAGAGGGTAATAGTGGAAAAAGGAATGTCTCCAAATATAAACTACACAGAATCATTCTGTGAAACTTCTTTCTGATCTGTGCATTCAGCTAACAGAGTTAAACCATACTTTGATTGAGCAGATCTGAACACTCTTTCTGTAGAAAATGCAACTGGACATTTGGAGCACTAAGAGAGTAGTAGTGGAAAAAGGAATATATTCAAATATAAACTACACAGAAGCATTCTGTGAAACTTCTTTCTGATCTGAGCATTCAGCTAACAGAGTTAAACCATACTTTTGATTGAGCAGTTTTGAAACACTCTGTCTGTAGAAAATGCAACTGGACATTCGTAGCGCTAAGTGGGTAATAGTGGAAAAAAGAATATGTTCAAATATAAACTACACAGAAGCATTGTATGAAACTTCTTTCTGTTCTGTGCATTCAACTAACAGAGTTGAACCTTACTTATGATTGAGCCTTTCTGAAACACTCTTTCTGTAGAAACTGCAATTGGACATTCTGAGCGCTAAGAGGCATCTATTGGGAAAAATAATATCTTCAAATAAAAACTACACAGAAGCATTGTGTGAAACTTATTTCTGATATGTTCATTAAGCTAACAGAGTTAAACCATACTTTTGATTGCGCAGTTCTGAACATTCTTTCTGTAGAAAATGCAAGTGGACATTCGGAGCGCTAAGAGGGTAATAGTGGAAAAAGGAATATATTCAAATATAAACTACACAGTAGCATTCTATGAAAATTCTTTCTGTTCTGTGCATTCAACTAACAGAGTTGAACCTTACTTTTGATTGAGCCGTTCTGAAACACTCTTTCTGTAGAAACTGCAATTGGACATGCTAAGCGCTAAGAGGCCTACATTGGGAAAAAGAATATCTTCAAATAAAAACTACACAGATGCATTCTTTGAAACTTATTTCTGATCTGTAAATTCAGTTAACAGAGATAAAACATATTTTTGATTGAGCAGTTATGAAACACTCTTTTTGTAGAAAATGCAAGTGGAGATTCGGAGCGCTAAGAGGGTAATAGTGGAAAAAGGAATGTCTTCAAATATAAACTACACAGAATCATTCGGTGAAACTTCTTTCTGATCTGTGCATTCAGCTAACAGAGTTAAACCATACTTTTGATTGAGCAGATCTGAACACTCTTTCGGTAGAAAATGCAACTGGACATTTGGAGCGCTAAGAGCGTAGTAGTGGAAAAAGGAATATATTCAAATATAAACTACACAGAAGCATTCTGTGAAACTTCTTTCTGATCTGAGCATTCAGCTAACAGAGTTAAACCATACTTTTGATTGAGCAGTTTTGAAACACTCTGTCTGTAGAAAATGCAACTGGACATTCGTAGCGCTAAGTGGGTAATAGTGGAAAAAAGAATATGTTCAAATATAAACTACACAGAAGCATTGTATGAAACTTCTTTCTGTTCTGTGCTTTCAACTAACAGAGTTGAACCTTACTTTTGATTGAGCCGTTCTGAAACACTCTTTCTGTGGAAACTGCAATTGGACATTCTGAGCGCTAGGAGGCCTATATTGGGAAAAAGAATGTCTACAAATAAAAACTACACAGAAGAATTGTGTGAAACTTCTTTCTGTTCTGTTTGTTCAACTAAAAGAGTTGAACCTTAGTTTTGATTGAGCCGTTCTGAAACACTCTTTTTGTAGAAAATGCAAGTGGAGATTCGGAGCGCTAAGAGGGTAATAGTGGAAAAAGGAATGTCTGCAAATATAAACTACACAGAATCATTCTGTGAAACTTCTTTCTGATCTGTGCATTCAGCTAACAGAGTTAAACCATACTTTTGATTGAGCAGATCTGAACACTCTTTCTGTAGAAAATGCAACTGGACATTTGGAGCGCTAAGAGTAGTAGTGGAAAAAGGAATATATTCAAATATAAACTACACAGAAGCATTCTGTGAAACTTCTTTCTGATCTGAGCATTCAGCTAACAGAGTTAAACCATACATTTGATTGAGCAGTTTTGAAACACTCTGTCTGTAGAAAATGCAACTGGACATTCGTAGCGCTAAGTGGGTAATAGTGGAAAAAAGAATATGTTCAAATATAAACTACACAGCAGCATTGTATGAAACTTCTTTCTGTTCTGTGCATTCAACTAACAGAGTTGAACCTTACTTTTGATTGAGCCTTTCTGAAACACTCTTTCTGTAGAAACTGCAATTGGACATTCTGAGCGCTAAGAGGCCTCTATTGGGAAAAATAATATCTTCAAATAATAACTACACAGAAGCATTTTGTGAAACTTATTCCTGATATGTTCATTAAGCTAACAGAGTTAAACCATACTTTTGATTGCGCTGATCTGTACATTCTTTCTGTAGAAAATGCAAGTGGACATTCGGAGCGCTAGGAGGCCTATATTCGGAAAAAGAATGTCTACAAATAAAATCTACACAGAACAATTGTGTGAAACTTCTTTCTGTTCTGTTTGTTCAACTAAAAGAGTTGAACCTTAGTTTTGATTGAGCCGTTCTGCAACACTCTTTCTGTAGAAAATGCAAGTGGACATTCGGAGCGCTAAGAGGGTAATAGTGGAAAAAGGAATATATTCAAATATAAACTACACAGTAGCATTCTGTGAAAATTCTTTCTGTTCTGTGCATTCAACTAACAGAGTTGAACCTTACTTTTGATTGAGCCGTTCTGAAACACTCTTTCTGTAGAAACTGCAATTGGACATGCTAAGCGCTAAGAGGCCTACATTGGGAAAAAGAATATCTTCAAATAAAAACTACACAGATGCATTCTGTGAAACTTATTTCTGATCTGTAAATTCAGTTAACAGAGATAAAACATATTTTTGATTGAGCAGTTATGAAACACTCTTTTTGTAGAAAATGCAAGTGGAGATTCGGAGCGCTAAGTGGGTAATAGTGGAAAAAGGAATGTCTTCAAATATAAACTACACAGAATCATTTGGTGAAACTTCTTTCTGATCTGTGCATTCAGCTAACAGAGTTAAACCATATTTTTGATTGAGCAGATCTGAACAATCTTTCTGTAGAAAATGCAACTGGACATTTGGAGCGCTAAGAGCGTAGTAGTGGAAAAAGGAATATATTCAAATATAAACTACACAGAAGCATTCTGTGAAACTTCTTTCTGATCTGAGCATTCAGCTAACAGAGTTAAACCATACTTTTGATTGAGCAGTTTTGAAACACTCTGTCTGTAGAAAATGCAACTGGACATTCGTAGCGCTAAGTGGGTAATAGTGGAAAAAAGAATATGTTCAAATATAAACTACAAAGAAGCATTGTATGAAACTTCTTTCGGTTCTGTGCATTCAACTAACAGAGTTGAACCTTACTTTTGATTGAGCCGTTCTGAAACACTCTTTCTGGAGAAACTGCAATTGGACATTCTGAGCGCAAGGAGGCCTATATTGGGAAAAAGAATGTCTACAAATAAAAACTACACAGAAGAATTGGGTGAAACTTCTTTCTGTTCTGTTTGTTCAACTAAACTAGTTGAACCTTAGTTTTGATTGAGCCGTTCTGAAACACTCTTTCTGTAGAAAATGCAAGTGGAGATTTGGAGCGCTAAGAGGGTAATAGTGGAAAAAGGAATGTCTCCAAATATAAACTACACAGAATCATTCTGTGAAACTTCTTTCTGATCTGTGCATTCAGCTAACAGAGTTAAACCATACTTTTGATTGAGCAGATCTGAACACTCTTTCTGTAGAAAATGCAACTGGACATTTGGAGCGCTAAGAGAGTAGTAGTGGAAAAAGGAATATATTCAAATATAAACTACACAGAAGCATTCTGTGAAACTTCTTTCTGATCTGAGCATTCAGCTAACAGAGTTAAACCATACTTTTGATTGAGCAGTTTTGAAACACTCTGTCTGTAGAAAATGCAACTGGACATTCGTAGCGCTAAGTGGGTAATAGTGGAAAAAAGAATATGTTCAAATATAAACTACACAGAAGCATTGTATGAAACTTCTTTCTGTTCTGTGCATTCAACTAACAGAGTTGAACCTTACTTTTGATTGAGCCTTTCTGAAACACTCTTTCTGTAGAAACTGCAATTGGACATTCTGAGCTCTAAGAGGCCTATATTGGGAAAAATAAAATCTTCAAATAAAAACTACACAGAAGCATTGTGTGAAACTTATTTCTGATATGTTCATTAAGCTAACAGAGTTAAATCATACTTTTGATTGCGCAGTTCTGAAGACTCTTTCTGTAGAAAATGCAAGTGGACATTCGGAGCGCTAAGAGGGTAATAGTGGAAAAAGAAATATATTCAAATATAAACTACACAGTAGCATTCTGTGAAAATTCTTTCTGTTCTGTGCATTCAACTAACAGAGTTGAACCTTACTTTTGATAGAGCCGTTCTGAAACACTCTTTCTGTAGAAACTACAATTGGACATGCTAAGCGCTAAGAGGCCTACATTGGGAAAAAGAATATCTTCAAATAAAAACTACACAGATGCATTCTGTGAAAATTATTTCTGATCTGTAAATTCAGTTAACAGAGATAAAACATATTTTTGATTGAGCAGTTATGAAACACTCTTTTTGTAGAAAATGCTAGTGGAGATTCGGAGCGCTAAGAGGGTAATAGTGGAAAAAGGAATGTCTTCAAATATAAACTACACAGATTCATTTTGTGAAACTTCTTTCTGATCTGTGCATTCAGCTAACAGAGTTAAACCATACTTTTGATTGAGCAGATCTGAACACTCTTTCTGTAGAAAATGCAACTGGACATTTGGAGCGCTAAGAGCGTAGTAGTGGAAAATGGAATATATTCAAATATAAACTACACAGAAGCATTCTGTGAAACTTCTTTCTGATCTGAGCATTCAGCTAACAGAGTTAAACCATACTTTTGATTGAGCAGTTTTGAAACACTCTGTCTGTAGAAAATGCAACTGGACATTCGTAGCGCTAAGTGGGTAATAGTGGAAAAAAGAATATGTTCAAATATAAACTACACAGAAGCATTGTATGAAACTTCTTTCTATTCTGTGCATTCAACTAACAGAGTTGAACCTTACTTTTGATTGAGCCGTTCTGAAACACTCTTTCTGTAGAAACTGCAATTGGACATTCTGAGCGCTAAGAGGCCTATATTGGGAAAAGGAATGTCTACAAATAAAAACTACACAGAAGAATTGTGTGAAACTTCTTTCTGTTCTGTTTGTTCAACTAAAAGAGTTGAACCTTAGTTTTGATTGAGCCGTTCTGAAACACTCTTTCTGTAGAAAATGCAAGTGGAGATTCGGAGCGCTAAAAGGGTAATAGTGGAAAAAGGAATATATTCAAATATAAACTACACAGTAGCATTCTGTGAAAATTCTTTCTGTTCTGTGCATTCAACTAACAGAGTTGAACCTTACTTTTGATTGAGCCGTTCTGAAACACTCTTTCTGTAGAAACTGCAATTGGACATGCTAAGCGCTAAGAGGCCTACATTGGGAAAAAGAATATCTTCAAATAAAAACTACACAGATGCATTCTGTGAAACTTATTTCTGATCTGTAAATTCAGTTAAGAGAGATAAAACATATTTTTGATTGAGCAGTTATGAAACACTCTTTTTGTAGAAAATGCAAGTGGAGATTCGGAGCGCTAAGAGGGTAATAGTGGAAAAAGGAATGTCTTCAAATATAAACTACACAGAATCATTCGGTGAAACTTCTTTCTGATCTGTGCATTCAGCTAACAGAGTTAAACCATACTTTTGATTGAGCAGATCTGAACACTCTTTCTGTAGAAAATGCAACTGGACATTTGGAGCGCTAAGAGCGTAGTAGTGGAAAAAGGAATATATTCAAATATAAACTACACAGAAGCATTCTGTGAAACTTCTTTCTGATCTGAGCCTTCAGCTAACAGAGTTAAACCATACTTTTGATTGAGCAGTTTTGAAACACTCTGTCTGTAGAAAATGCAACTGGACATTCGTAGCACTAAGTGGGTAATAGTGGAAAAAAGAATATGTTCAAATATAAACTACACAGAAGCATTGTATGAAACTTCTTTCTGTTCTGTGCATTCAACTAACAGAGTTGAACCTTACTTTTGATTGAGCCTTTCTGAAACACTCTTTCTGTAGAAACTGCAGTTGGACATTCTGAGCGCTAAGAGGACTCTATTGGGAAAAATAATATCTTCAAATAAAAACTACACAGAAACATTGTGTGAAACTTATTTCTGATATGTTCATTAAGCTAACAGAGTTAAACCATACTTTTGATTGCGCAGTTCTGAACACTCTTTCTGTAGAAAATGCAAGTGGACTTTCGGAGCGCTAAGAGGGTAATAGTGGAAAAAGGAATATATTCAAATATAAACTACACAGTAGCATTCTGTGAAAATTCTTTCTCTTCTGTGCATTCAACTAACAGAGTTGAACCTTACTTTTGATTGAGCCGTTCTGAAACACTCTTTCTGTAGTAACTGCAATTGGACATGCTAAGCGCTAAGAGGCCTACATTGGGAAAAAGAATATCTTCAAATAAAAACTACACAGATGCATTCTGTGAAACTTATTTCTGATCTGTAAATTCAGTTAACAGAGATAAAACGTATTTTTGATTGAGCAGTTATGAAACACTCTTTTTGTAGAAAATGCAAGTGGAGATTCGGAGCGCTAGGAGGGTAATAGTGGAAAAAGGAATGTCTTCAAATATAAACTACACAGAATCATTCGGTGAAACTTCTTTCTGATCTGTGCATTCAGCTAACAGATTTAAACCAAATTTTTGATTGAGCAGATCTGAACACTCTTTCTGTAGAAAATGCAACTGGACATTTGGAGCGCTAAGAGCGTAGTAGTGGAAAAAGGAATATATTCAAATATAAACTACACAGAAGCATTCTGTGAAACTTCTTTCTGATCTGAGCATTCAGCTAACAGAGATAAACCATACTTTTGATTGAGCAGTTTTGAAACACTCTGTCTGTAGAAAATGCAACTGGACATTCGTAGCGCTAAGTGGGTAATAGTGGAAAAAAGAATATGTTCAAATAGAAACTACACAGAAGCATTGTATGAAACTTCTTTCTGTTCTGTGCATTCAACTAACAGAGTTGAACCTTACTTTTGATTGTGCCGTTCTGAAACACTCTTTCTGTAGAAACTGCAATTGGACATTCTGAGCGCTAAGAGGCCTATATTGGGAAAAAGAATGTCTACAAATAAAAACTACACAGAAGAATTGTGTGAAACTTCTTTCTGTTCTGTTTGTTCAACTAAAAGATTTGAACCTTAGTTTTGATTGAGCCGTTCTGAAACACTCTTTCTGTAGAAAATGCAAGTGGAGATTCGGAGCGCTAAGAGGGTAATAGTGGAAAAAGGAATGTCTCCAAATATAAACTACACAGAATCATTCTGTGAAACTTCTTTCTGATCTGTGCATTCAGCTAACAGAGTTAAAGCATACTTTTGATTGAGCAGATCTGAACACTCTTTCTGTAGAAAATGCAACTGGACATTTGGAGCGCTAAGAGAGTAGTAGTGGAAAAAGGAATATATTCAAATATAAACTACACAGAAGCATTCTGTGAAACTTCTTTCTGATCTGAGCATTCAGCTAACAGAGTTAAACCATACTTTTGATTGAGCAGTTTTGAAACACTCTGTCTGTAGAAAATGCAACTGGACATTCGTAGCGCTAAGTGGGTAATAGTGGAAAAAAGAATATGTTCAAATATAAACTACACAGAAGCATTGTATGAAACTTCTTTCTGTTCTGTGCATTCAACTAACAGAGTTGAACCTTACTTACGATTGAGCCTTTCTGAAACACTCTTTCTGTAGAAACTGCAATTGGACATTCTGAGCGCTAAGAGGCCTCTATTGGGAAAAATAATATCTTCAAATAAAAACTACACAGAAGCATTGTGTGAAACTTATTTCTGATATGTTCATTAAGCTAACAGAGTTAAACCATACTTTTGATTGCGCAGTTCTGAACACTCTTTCTGTAGAAAATGCAAGTGGACATTCGGAGCGCTAAGAGGGTAATAGTGGAAAAAGGAATATATTCAAATACAAACTACACAGTAGCATTCTGTGAAAATTCTTTCTGTTCTGTGCATTCAACTAACAGAGTTGAACCTTACTTTTGATTGAGCCGTTATGAAACACTCTTTCTGTAGAAACTGCAATTGGACATGCTAAGCGCTAAGAGGCCTACATTGGGAAAAAGAATATCTTCAAATAAAAACTACACAGATGCATTCTGTGAAACTTATTTCTGATCTGTAAATTCAGTTAACAGAGATAAAACATATTTTTCATTGAGCAGTTATGAAACACTCTTTTTGTAGAAAATGCAAGTGGAGATTCGGAGCGCTAAGAGGGTAATAGTGGAAAAAGGAATGTCTTCAAATATAAACTACACAGAATCATTCGGTGAAACTTCTTTCTGATCTGTGCATTCAGCTAACAGAGTTAAACCATACTTTTGATTGAGCAGATCTGAACACTCTTTCTGCAGAAAATGCAACTGGACATTTGGAGCGCTAAGAGCGTAGTAGTGGAAAAAGGAATATATTCAAATATAAACTACACAGAAGCATTCTGTGAAACTTCTTTCTGATCTGAGCATTCAGCTAACAGAGTTAAACCATACTTTTGATTGAGCAGTTTTGAAACACTCTGTCTGTAGAAAATGCAACTGGACATTCGTAGCGCTAAGTGGGTAATAGTGGAAAAAAGAATATGTTCAAATATAAACTACACAGCAGCATTGTATGAAACTTCTTTCTGTTCTGTGCATTCAACTAACAGAGTTGAACCTTACTTTTGATTGAGCCGTTCTGAAACACTCTTTCTGTGGAAACTGCAATTGGACATTCTGAGCGCTAGGAGGCCTATATTGGGAAAAAGAATGTCTACAAATAAAAACTACACAGAAGAATTGTGTGAAACTTCTTTCTGTTCTGTTTGTTCAACTAAAAGAGTTGAACCTTAGTTTTGATTGAGCCGTTCTGAAACACTCTTTTTGTAGAAAATGCAAGTGGAGATTCGGAGCGCTAAGAGGGTAATAGTGGAAAAAGGAATGTCTGCAAATATAAACTACACAGAATCATTCTGTGAAACTTCTTTCTGATCTGTGCATTCAGCTAACAGAGTTAAACCATACTTTTGATTGAGCAGATCTGAACACTCTTTCTGTAGAAAATGCAACTGGACATTTGTAGCGCTAAGAGTAGTAGTGGAAAAAGGAATATATTCAAATATAAACTACACAGAAGCATTCTGTGAAACTTCTTTCTGATCTGAGCATTCAGCTAACAGAGTTAAACCATACATTTGATTGAGCAGTTTTGAAACACTCTGTCTGTAGAAAATGCAACTGGACATTCGTAGCGCTAAGTGGGTAATAGTGGAAAAAAGAATATGTTCAAATATAAACTACACAGCAGCATTGTATGAAACTTCTTTCTGTTCTGTGCATTCAACTAACAGAGTTGAACCTTACTTTTGATTGAGCCTTTCTGAAACACTCTTTCTGTAGAAACTGCAATTGGACATTCTGAGCGCTAAGAGGCCTCTATTGGGAAAAATAATATCTTCAAATAATAACTACACAGAAGCATTTTGTGAAACTTATTCCTGATATGTTCATTAAGCTAACAGAGTTAAACCATACTTTTGATTGCGCTGATCTGTACATTCTTTCTGTAGAAAATGCAAGTGGACATTCGGAGCGCTAGGAGGCCTATATTCGGAAAAAGAATGTCTACAAATAAAAACTACACAGAACAATTGTGTGAAACTTCTTTCTGTTCTGTTTGTTCAACTAAAAGAGTTGAACCTTAGTTTTGATTGAGCCGTTCTGCAACACTCTTTCTGTAGAAAATGCAAGTGGACATTCGGAGCGCTAAGAGGGTAATAGTGGAAAAAGGAATATATTCAAATATAAACTACACAGTAGCATTCTGTGAAAATTCTTTCTGTTCTGTGCATTCAACTAACAGAGTTGAACCTTACTTTTGATTGAGCCGTTCTGAAACACTCTTTCTGTAGAAACTGCAATTGGACATGCTAAGCGCTAAGAGGCCTACATTGGGAAAAAGAATATCTTCAAATAAAAACTACACAGATGCATTCTGTGAAACTTATTTCTGATCTGTAAATTCAGTTAACAGAGATAAAACATATTTTTGATTGAGCAGTTATGAAACACTCTTTTTGTAGAAAATGCAAGTGGAGATTCGGAGCGCTAAGTGGGTAATAGTGGAAAAAGGAATGTCTTCAAATATAAACTACACAGAATCATTCGGTGAAACTTCTTTCTGATCTGTGCATTCAGCTAACAGAGTTAAACCATATTTTTGATTGAGCAGATCTGATCAATCTTTCTGTAGAAAATGCAACTGGACATTTGGAGCGCTAAGAGCGTAGTAGTGGAAAAAGGAATATATTCAAATATAAACTACACAGAAGCATTCTGTGAAACTTCTTTCTGATCTGAGCATTCAGCTAACAGAGTTAAACCATACTTTTGATTGAGCAGTTTTGAAACACTCTGTCTGTAGAAAATGCAACTGGACATTCGTAGCGCTAAGTGGGTAATAGTGGAAAAAAGAATATGTTCAAATATAAACTACAAAGAAGCATTGTATGAAACTTCTTTCGGTTCTGTGCATTCAACTAACAGAGTTGAACCTTACTTTTGATTGAGCCGTTCTGAAACACTCTTTCTGGAGAAACTGCAATTGGACATTCTGAGCGCAAGGAGGCCTATATTGGGAAAAAGAATGTCTACAAATAAAAACTACACAGAAGAATTGTGTGAAACTTCTTTCTGTTCTGTTTGTTCAACTAAACTAGTTGAACCTTAGTTTTGATTGAGCCGTTCTGAAACACTCTTTCTGTAGAAAATGCAAGTGGAGATTTGGAGCGCTAAGAGGGTAATAGTGGAAAAAGGAATGTCTCCAAATATAAACTACACAGAATCATTCTGTGAAACTTCTTTCTGATCTGTGCATTCAGCTAACAGAGTTAAACCATACTTTTGATTGAGCAGATCTGAACACTCTTTCTGTAGAAAATGCAACTGGACATTTGGAGCGCTAAGAGAGTAGTAGTGGAAAAAGGAATATATTCAAATATAAACTACACAGAAGCATTCTGTGAAACTTCTTTCTGATCTGAGCATTCAGCTAACAGAGTTAAACCATACTTTTGATTGAGCAGTTTTGAAACACTCTGTCTGTAGAAAATGCAACTGGACATTCGTAGCGCTAAGTGGGTAATAGTGGAAAAAAGAATATGTTCAAATATAAACTACACAGAAGCATTGTATGAAACTCCTTTCTGTTCTGTGCATTCAACTAACAGAGTTGAACCTTACTTTTGATTGAGCCTTTCTGAAACACTCTTTCTGTAGAAACTGCAATTGGACATTCTGAGCTCTAAGAGGCCTATATTGGGAAAAATAAAATCTTCAAATAAAAACTACACAGAAGCATTGTGTGAAACTTATTTCTGATATGTTCATTAAGCTAACAGAGTTAAATCATACTTTTGATTGCGCAGTTCTGAAGACTCTTTCTGTAGAAAATGCAAGTGGACATTCGGAGCGCTAAGAGGGTAATAGTGGAAAAAGAAATATATTCAAATATAAACTACACAGTAGCATTCTGTGAAAATTCTTTCTGTTCTGTGCATTCAACTAACAGAGTTGAACCTTACTTTTGATTGAGCCGTTCTGAAACACTCTTTCTGTAGAAACTACAATTGGACATGCTAAGCGCTAAGAGGCCTACATTGGGAAAAAGAATATCTTCAAATAAAAACTACACAGATGCATTCTGTGAAAATTATTTCTGATCTGTAAATTCAGTTAACAGAGATAAAACATATTTTTGATTGAGCAGTTATGAAACACTCTTTTTGTAGAAAATGCTAGTGGAGATTCGGAGCGCTAAGAGGGTAATAGTGGAAAAAGGAATGTCTTCAAATATAAACTACACAGATTCATTTTGTGAAACTTCTTTCTGATCTGTGCATTCAGCTAACAGAGTTAAACCATACTTTTGATTGAGCAGATCTGAACACTCTTTCTGTAGAAAATGCAACTGGACATTTGGAGCGCTAAGAGCGTAGTAGTGGAAAATGGAATATATTCAAATATAAACTACACAGAAGCATTCTGTGAAACTTCTTTCTGATCTGAGCATTCAGCTAACAGAGTTAAACCATACTTTTGATTGAGCAGTTTTGAAACACTCTGTCTGTAGGAAATGCAACTGGACATTCGTAGCGCTAAGTGGGTAATAGTGGAAAAAAGAATATGTTCAAATATAAACTACACAGAAGCATTGTATGAAACTTCTTTCTGTTCTGTGCATTCAACTAACAGAGTTGAACCTTACTTTTGATTGAGCCGTTCTGAAACACTCTTTCTGTAGAAACTGCAATTGGACATTCTGAGCGCTAAGAGGCCTATATTGGGAAAAGGAATGTCTACAAATAAAAACTACACAGAAGAATTGTGTGAAACTTCTTTCTGTTCTGTTTGTTCAACTAAAAGAGTTGAACCTTAGTTTTGATTGAGCCGTTCTGAAACACTCTTTCTGTAGAAAATGCAAGTGGAGATTCGGAGCGCTAAAAGGGTAATAGTGGAAAAAGGAATATATTCAAATATAAACTACACAGTAGCATTCTGTGAAAATTCTTTCTGTTCTGTGCATTCAACTAACAGAGTTGAACCTTACTTTTGATTGAGCCGTTCTGAAACACTCTTTCTGTAGAAACTGCAATTGGACATGCAAAGCGCTAAGAGGCCTACATTGGGAAAAAGAATATCTTCAAATAAAAACTACACAGATGCATTCTGTGAAACTTATTTCTGATCTGTAAATTCAGTTAAGAGAGATAAAACATATTTTTGATTGAGCAGTTATGAAACACTCTTTTTGTAGAAAATGCAAGTAGAGATTCGGAGCGCTAAGAGGGTAATAGTGGAAAAAGGAATGTCTTCAAATATAAACTACACAGAATCATTCGGTGAAACTTCTTTCTGATCTGTGCATTCAGCTAACAGAGTTAAACCATACTTTTGATTGAGCAGATCTGAACACTCTTTCTGTAGAAAATGCAACTGGACATTTGGAGCGCTAAGAGCGTAGTAGTGGAAAAAGGAATATATTCAAATATAAACTACACAGAAGCATTCTGTGAAACTTCTTTCTGATCTGAGCCTTCAGCTAACTGAGTTAAACCATACTTTTGATTGAGCAGTTTTGAAACACTCTGTCTGTAGAAAATGCAACTGGACATTCGTAGCACTAAGTGGGTAATAGTGGAAAAAAGAATATGTTCAAATATAAACTACACAGAAGCATTGTATGAAACTTCTTTCTGTTCTGTGCATTCAACTAACAGAGTTGAACCTTACTTTTGATTGAGCCTTTCTGAAACACTCTTTCTGTAGAAACTGCAGTTGGACATTCTGAGCGCTAAGAGGACTCTATTGGGAAAAATAATATCTTCAAATAAAAACTACACAGAAACATTGTGTGAAACTTATTTCTGATATGTTCATTAAGCTAACAGAGTTAAACCATACTTTTGATTGCGCAGTTCTGAACACTCTTTCTGTAGAAAATGCAAGTGGACTTTCGGAGCGCTAAGAGGGTAATAGTGGAAAAAGGAATATATTCAAATATAAACTACACAGTAGCATTCTGTGAAAATTCTTTCTCTTCTGTGCATTCAACTAACAGAGTTGAACCTTACTTTTGATTGAGCCGTTCTGAAACACTCTTTCTGTAGAAACTGCAATTGGACATGCTAAGCGCTAAGAGGCCTACATTGGGAAAAAGAATATCTTCAAATAAAAACTACACAGATGCATTCTGTGAAACTTATTTCTGATCTGTAAATTCAGTTAACAGAGATAAAACGTATTTTTGATTGTGCAGTTATGAAACACTCTTTTTGTAGAAAATGCAAGTGGAGATTCGGAGCGCTAAGAGGGTAATAGTGGAAAAAGGAATGTCTTCAAATATAAACTACACAGAATCATTCGGTGAAACTTCTTTCTGATCTGTGCATTCAGCTAACAGAGTTAAACCATACTTTTGATTGAGCAGATCTGAACACTCTTTCTGCAGAAAATGCAACTGGACATTTGGAGCGCTAAGAGCGTAGTAGTGGAAAAAGGAATATATTCAAATATAAACTACACAGAAGCATTCTGTGAAACTTCTTTCTGATCTGAGCATTCAGCTAACAGAGTTAAACCATACTTTTGATTGAGCAGTTTTGAAACACTCTGTCTGTAGAAAATGCAACTGGACATTCGTAGCGCTAAGTGGGTAATAGTGGAAAAAAGAATATGTTCAAATATAAACTACACAGAAGCATTGTATGAAACTTCTTTCTGTTCTGTGCTTTCAACTAACAGAGTTGAACCTTACTTTTGATTGAGCCGTTCTGAAACACTCTTTCTGTGGAAACTGCAATTGGACATTCTGAGCGCTAGGAGGCCTATATTGGGAAA
Source organism: Symphalangus syndactylus (assembly GCF_028878055.3). NCBI lineage: Eukaryota > Metazoa > Chordata > Mammalia > Primates > Hylobatidae > Symphalangus > Symphalangus syndactylus. Next base: position 800,441 of record NC_072444.2, on the reverse strand, counting down.
AAGAATGTCTACAAATAAAAACTACACAGAAGAATTGTGTGAAACTTCTTTCTGTTCTGTTTGTTCAACTAAAAGAGTTGAACCTTAGTTTTGATTGAGCCGTTCTGAAACACTCTTTTTGTAGAAAATGCAAGTGGAGATTCGGAGCGCTAAGAGGGTAATAGTGGAAAAAGGAATATCTGCAAATATAAACTACACAGAATCATTCTGTGAAACTTCTTTCTGATCTGTGCATTCAGCTAACAGAGTTAAACCATACTTTTGATTGAGCAGATCTGAACACTCTTTCTGTAGAAAATGCAACTGGACATTTGGAGCGCTAAGAGTAGTAGTGGAAAAAGGAATATATTCAAATATAAACTACACAGAAGCATTCTGTGAAACTTCTTTCTGATCTGAGCATTCAGCTAACAGAGTTAAACCATACTTTTGATTGAGCAGTTTTGAAACACTCTGTCTGTAGAAAATGCAACTGGACATTCGTAGCGCTAAGTGGGTAATAGTGGAAAAAAGAATATGTTCAAATATAAACTACACAGCAGCATTGTATGAAACTTCTTTCTGTTCTGTGCATTCAACTAACAGAGTTGAACCTTACTTTTGATTGAGCCTTTCTGAAACACTCTTTCTGTAGAAACTGCAATTGGACATTCTGAGCGCTAAGAGGCCTCTATTGGGAAAAATAATATCTTCAAATAATAACTACACAGAAGCATTTTGTGAAACTTATTCCTGATATGTTCATTAAGCTAACAGAGTTAAACCATACTTTTGATTGCGCTGATCTGTACATTCTTTCTGTAGAAAATGCAAGTGGACATTCGGAGCGCTAGGAGGCCTATATTCGGAAAAAGAATGTCTACAAATAAAAACTACACAGAACAATTGTGTGAAACTTCTTTCTGTTCTGTTTGTTCAACTAAAAGAGTTGAACCTTAGTTTTGATTGAGCCGTTCTGCAACACTCTTTCTGTAGAAAATGCAAGTGGACATTCGGAGCGCTAAGAGGGTAATAGTGGAAAAAGGAATATATTCAAATATAAACTACACAGTAGCATTCTGTGAAAATTCTTTCTGTTCTGTGCATTCAACTAACAGAGTTGAACCTTACTTTTGATTGAGCCGTTCTGAAACACTCTTTCTGTAGAAACTGCAATTGGACATGCTAAGCGCTAAGAGGCCTACATTGGGAAAAAGAATATCTTCAAATAAAAACTACACAGATGCATTCTGTGAAACTTATTTCTGATCTGTAAATTCAGTTAACAGAGATAAAACATATTTTTGATTGAGCAGTTATGAAACACTCTTTTTGTAGAAAATGCAAGTGGAGATTCGGAGCGCTAAGTGGGTAATAGTGGAAAAAGGAATGTCTTCAAATATAAACTACACAGAATCATTTGGTGAAACTTCTTTCTGATCTGTGCATTCAGCTAACAGAGTTAAACCATATTTTTGATTGAGCAGATCTGAACAATCTTTCTGTAGAAAATGCAACTGGACATTTGGAGCGCTAAGAGCGTAGTAGTGGAAAAAGGAATATATTCAAATATAAACTACACAGAAGCATTCTGTGAAACTTCTTTCTGATCTGAGCATTCAGCTAACAGATTTAAACCATACTTTTGATTGAGCAGTTTTGAAACACTCTGTCTGTAGAAAATGCAACTGGACATTCGTAGCGCTAAGTGGGTAATAGTGGAAAAAAGAATATGTTCAAATATAAACTACAAAGAAGCATTGTATGAAACTTCTTTCGGTTCTGTGCATTCAACTAACAGAGTTGAACCTTACTTTTGATTGAGCCGTTCTGAAACACTCTTTCTGGAGAAACTGCAATTGGACATTCTGAGCGCAAGGAGGCCTATATTGGGAAAAAGAATGTCTACAAATAAAAACTACACAGAAGAATTGTGTGAAACTTCTTTCTGTTCTGTTTGTTCAACTAAACTAGTTGAACCTTAGTTTTGATTGAGCCGTTCTGAAACACTCTTTCTGTAGAAAATGCAAGTGGAGATTTGGAGCGCTAAGAGGGTAATAGTGGAAAAAGGAATGTCTCCAAATATAAACTACACAGAATCATTCTGTGAAACTTCTTTCTGATCTGTGCATTCAGCTAACAGAGTTAAACCATACTTTTGATTGAGCAGATCTGAACCCTCTTTCTGTAGAAAATGCAACTGGACATTTGGAGCGCTAAGAGAGTAGTAGTGGAAAAAGGAATATATTCAAATATAAACTACACAGAAGCATTCTGTGAAACTTCTTTCTGATCTGAGCATTCAGCTAACAGAGTTAAACCATACTTTTGATTGAGCAGTTTTGAAACACTCTGTCTGTAGAAAATGCAACTGGACATTCGTAGCGCTAAGTGGGTAATAGTGGAAAAAAGAATATGTTCAAATATAAACTACACAGAAGCATTGTATGAAACTTCTTTCTGTTCTGTGCATTCAACTAACAGAGTTGAACCTTACTTTTGATTGAGCCTTTCTGAAACACTCTTTCTGTAGAAACTGCAATTGGACATTCTGAGCTCTAAGAGGCCTATATTGGGAAAAATAAAATCTTCAAATAAAAACTACACAGAAGCATTGTGTGAAACTTATTTCTGATATGTTCATTAAGCTAACAGAGTTAAATCATACTTTTGATTGCGCAGTTCTGAAGACTCTTTCTGTAGAAAATGCAAGTGGACATTCGGAGCGCTAAGAGGGTAATAGTGGAAAAAGAAATATATTCAAATATAAACTACACAGTAGCATTCTGTGAAAATTCTTTCTGTTCTGTGCATTCAACTAACAGAGTTGAACCTTACTTTTGATAGAGCCGTTCTGAAACACTCTTTCTGTAGAAACTACAATTGGACATGCTAAGCGCTAAGAGGCCTACATTGGGAAAAAGAATATCTTCAAATAAAAACTACACAGATGCATTCTGTGAAAATTATTTCTGATCTGTAAATTCAGTTAACAGAGATAAAACATATTTTTGATTGAGCAGTTATGAAACACTCTTTTTGTAGAAAATGCTAGTGGAGATTCGGAGCGCTAAGAGGGTAATAGTGGAAAAAGGAATGTCTTCAAATATAAACTACACAGATTCATTTTGTGAAACTTCTTTCTGATCTGTGAATTCAGCTAACAGAGTTAAACCATACTTTTGATTGAGCAGATCTGAACACTCTTTCTGTAGAAAATGCAACTGGACATTTGGAGCGCTAAGAGCGTAGTAGTGGAAAATGGAATATATTCAAATATAAACTACACAGAAGCATTCTGTGAAACTTCTTTCTGATCTGAGCATTCAGCTAACAGAGTTAAACCATACTTTTGATTGAGCAGTTTTGAAACACTCTGTCTGTAGAAAATGCAACTGGACATTCGTAGCGCTAAGTGGGTAATAGTGGAAAAAAGAATATGTTCAAATATAAACTACACAGAAGCATTGTATGAAACTTCTTTCTGTTCTGTGCATTCAACTAACAGAGTTGAACCTTACTTTTGATTGAGCCGTTCTGAAACACTCTTTCTGTAGAAACTGCAATTGGACATTCTGAGCGCTAAGAGGCCTATATTGGGAAAAGGAATGTCTACAAATAAAAACTACACAGAAGAATTGTGTGAAACTTCTTTCTGTTCTGTTTGTTCAACTAAAAGAGTTGAACCTTAGTTTTGATTGAGCCGTTCTGAAACACTCTTTCTGTAGAAAATGCAAGTGGAGATTCGGAGCGCTAAAAGGGTAATAGTGGAAAAAGGAATATATTCAAATATAAACTACACAGTAGCATTCTGTGAAAATTCTTTCTGTTCTGTGCATTCAACTAACAGAGTTGAACCTTACTTTTGATTGAGCCGTTCTGAAACACTCTTTCTGTAGAAACTGCAATTGGACATGCTAAGCGCTAAGAGGCCTACATTGGGAAAAAGAATATCTTCAAATAAAAACTACACAGATGCATTCTGTGAAACTTATTTCTGATCTGTAAATTCAGTTAAGAGAGATAAAACATATTTTTGATTGAGCAGTTATGAAACACTCTTTTTGTAGAAAATGCAAGTGGAGATTCGGAGCGCTAAGAGGGTAATAGTGGAAAAAGGAATGTCTTCAAATATAAACTACACAGAATCATTCGGTGAAACTTCTTTCTGATCTGTGCATTCAGCTAACAGAGTTAAACCATACTTTTGATTGAGCAGATCTGAACACTCTTTCTGTAGAAAATGCAACTGGACATTTGGAGCGCTAAGAGCGTAGTAGTGGAAAAAGGAATATATTCAAATATAAACTACACAGAAGCATTCTGTGAAACTTCTTTCTGATCTGAGCCTTCAGCTAACAGAGTTAAACCATACTTTTGATTGAGCAGTTTTGAAACACTCTGTCTGTAGAAAATGCAACTGGACATTCGTAGCACTAAGTGGGTAATAGTGGAAAAAAGAATATGTTCAAATATAAACTACACAGAAGCATTGTATGAAACTTCTTTCTGTTCTGTGCATTCAACTAACAGAGTTGAACCTTACTTTTGATTGAGCCTTTCTGAAACACTCTTTCTGTAGAAACTGCAGTTGGACATTCTGAGCGCTAAGAGGACTCTATTGGGAAAAATAATATCTTCAAATAAAAACTACACAGAAACATTGTGTGAAACTTATTTCTGATATGTTCATTAAGCTAACAGAGTTAAACCATACTTTTGATTGCGCAGTTCTGAACACTCTTTCTGTAGAAAATGCAAGTGGACTTTCGGAGCGCTAAGAGGGTAATAGTGGAAAAAGGAATATATTCAAATATAAACTACACAGTAGCATTCTGTGAAAATTCTTTCTCTTCTGTGCATTCAACTAACAGAGTTGAACCTTACTTTTGATTGAGCCGTTCTGAAACACTCTTTCTGTAGAAACTGCAATTGGACATGCTAAGCGCTAAGAGGCCTACATTGGGAAAAAGAATATCTTCAAATAAAAACTACACAGATGCATTCTGTGAAACTTATTTCTGATCTGTAAATTCAGTTAACAGAGATTAAACGTATTTTTGATTGAGCAGTTATGAAACACTCTTTTTGTAGAAAATGCAAGTGGAGATTCGGAGCGCTAGGAGGGTAATAGTGGAAAAAGGAATGTCTTCAAATATAAACTACACAGAATCATTCGGTGAAACTTCTTTCTGATCTGTGCATTCAGCTAACAGATTTAAACCAAATTTTTGATTGAGCAGGTCTGAACACTCTTTCTGTAGAAAATGCAACTGGACATTTGGAGCGCTAAGAGCGTAGTAGTGGAAAAAGGAATATATTCAAATATAAACTACACAGAAGCATTCTGTGAAACTTCTTTCTGATCTGAGCATTCAGCTAACAGAGTTAAACCATACTTTTGATTGAGCAGTTTTGAAACACTCTGTCTGTAGAAAATGCAACTGGACATTCGTAGCGCTAAGTGGGTAATAGTGGAAAAAAGAATATGTTCAAATATAAACTACACAGAAGCATTGTATGAAACTTCTTTCTGTTCTGTGCATTCAACTAACAGAGTTGAACCTTACTTTTGATTGTGCCGTTCTGAAACACTCTTTCTGTAGAAACTGCAATTGGACATTCTGAGCGCTAAGAGGCCTATATTGGGAAAAAGAATGTCTACAAATAAAAACTACACAGAAGAATTGTGTGAAACTTCTTTCTGTTCTGTTTGTTCAACTAAAAGATTTGAACCTTAGTTTTGATTGAGCCGTTCTGAAACACTCTTTCTGTAGAAAATGCAAGTGGAGATTCGGAGCGCTAAGAGGGTAATAGTGGAAAAAGGAATGTCTCCAAATATAAACTACACAGAATCATTCTGTGAAACTTCTTTCTGATCTGTGCATTCAGCTAACAGAGTTAAAGCATACTTTTGATTGAGCAGATCTGAACACTCTTTCTGTAGAAAATGCAACTGGACATTTGGAGCGCTAAGAGAGTAGTAGTGGAAAAAGGAATATATTCAAATATAAACTACACAGAAGCATTCTGTGAAACTTCTTTCTGATCTGAGCATTCAGCTAACAGAGTTAAACCATACTTTTGATTGAGCAGTTTTGAAACACTCTGTCTGTAGAAAATGCAACTGGACATTCGTAGCGCTAAGTGGGTAATAGTGGAAAAAAGAATATGTTCAAATATAAACTACACAGAAGCATTGTATGAAACTTCTTTCTGTTCTGTGCATTCAACTAACAGAGTTGAACCTTACTTACGATTGAGCCTTTCTGAAACACTCTTTCTGTAGAAACTGCAATTGGACATTCTGAGCGCTAAGAGGCCTCTATTGGGAAAAATAATATCTTCAAATAAAAACTACACAGAGGCATTGTGTGAAACTTATTTCTGATATGTTCATTAAGCTAACAGAGTTAAACCATACTTTTGATTGCGCAGTTCTGAACACTCTTTCTGTAGAAAATGCAAGTGGACATTCGGAGCGCTAAGAGGGTTATAGTGGAAAAAGGAATATATTCAAATACAAACTACACAGTAGCATTCTGTGAAAATTCTTTCTGTTCTGTGCATTCAACTAACAGAGTTGAACCTTACTTTTGATTGAGCCGTTCTGAAACACTCTTTCTGTAGAAACTGCAATTGGACATGCTAAGCGCTAAGAGGCCTACATTGGGAAAAAGAATATCTTCAAATAAAAACTACACAGATGCATTCTGTGAAACTTATTTCTGATCTGTAAATTCAGTTAACAGAGATAAAACATATTTTTGATTGAGCAGTTATGAAACACTCTTTTTGAAGAAAATGCAAGTGGAGATTCGGAGCGCTAAGAGGGTAATAGTGGAAAAAGGAATGTCTTCAAATATAAACTACACAGAATCATTCGGTGAAACTTCTTTCTGATCTGTGCATTCAGCTAACAGAGTTAAACCATACTTTTGATTGAGCAGATCTGAACACTCTTTCTGCAGAAAATGCAACTGGACATTTGGAGCGCTAAGAGCGTAGTAGTGGAAAAAGGAATATATTCAAATATAAACTACACAGAAGCATTCTGTGAAACTTCTTTCTGATCTGAGCATTCAGCTAACAGAGTTAAACCATACTTTTGATTGAGCAGTTTTGAAACACTCTGTCTGTAGAAAATGCAACTGGACATTCGTAGCGCTAAGTGGGTAATAGTGGAAAAAAGAATATGTTCAAATATAAACTACAAAGAAGCATTGTATGAAACTTCTTTCGGTTCTGTGCATTCAACTAACAGAGTTGAACCTTACTTTTGATTGAGCCGTTCTGAAACACTCTTTCTGGAGAAACTGCAATTGGACATTCTGAGCGCAAGGAGGCCTATATTGGGAAAAAGAATGTCTACAAATAAAAACTACACAGAAGAATTGTGTGAAACTTCTTTCTGTTCTGTTTGTTCAACTAAACTAGTTGAACCTTAGTTTTGATTGAGCCGTTCTGAAACACTCTTTCTGTAGAAAATGCAAGTGGAGATTTGGAGCGCTAAGAGGGTAATAGTGGAAAAAGGAATGTCTCCAAATATAAACTACACAGAATCATTCTGTGAAACTTCTTTCTGATCTGTGCATTCAGCTAACAGAGTTAAACCATACTTTTGATTGAGCAGATCTGAACACTCTTTCTGTAGAAAATGCAACTGGACATTTGGAGCGCTAAGAGAGTAGTAGTGGAAAAAGGAATATATTCAAATATAAACTACACAGAAGCATTCTGTGAAACTTCTTTCTGATCTGAGCATTCAGCTAACAGAGTTAAACCATACTTTTGATTGAGCAGTTTTGAAACACTCTGTCTGTAGAAAATGCAACTGGACATTCGTAGCGCTAAGTGGGTAATAGTGGAAAAAAGAATATGTTCAAATATAAACTACACAGAAGCATTGTATGAAACTTCTTTCTGTTCTGTGCATTCAACTAACAGAGTTGAACCTTACTTTTGATTGAGCCTTTCTGAAACACTCTTTCTGTAGAAACTGCAATTGGACATTCTGAGCTCTAAGAGGCCTATATTGGGAAAAATAAAATCTTCAAATAAAAACTACACAGAAGCATTGTGTGAAACTTATTTCTGATATGTTCATTAAGCTAACAGAGTTAAATCATACTTTTGATTGCGCAGTTCTGAAGACTCTTTCTGTAGAAAATGCAAGTGGACATTCGGAGCGCTAAGAGGGTAATAGTGGAAAAAGAAATATATTCAAATATAAACTACACAGTAGCATTCTGTGAAAATTCTTTCTGTTCTGTGCATTCAACTAACAGAGTTGAACCTTACTTTTGATAGAGCCGTTCTGAAACACTCTTTCTGTAGAAACTACAATTGGACATGCTAAGCGCTAAGAGGCCTACATTGGGAAAAAGAATATCTTCAAATAAAAACTACACAGATGCATTCTGTGAAAATTATTTCTGATCTGTAAATTCAGTTAACAGAGATAAAACATATTTTTGATTGAGCAGTTATGAAACACTCTTTTTGTAGAAAATGCTAGTGGAGATTCGGAGCGCTAAGAGGGTAATAGTGGAAAAAGGAATGTCTTCAAATATAAACTACACAGATTCATTTTGTGAAACTTCTTTCTGATCTGTGCATTCAGCTAACAGAGTTAAACCATACTTTTGATTGAGCAGATCTGAACACTCTTTCTGTAGAAAATGCAACTGGACATTTGGAGCGCTAAGAGCGTAGTAGTGGAAAATGGAATATATTCAAATATAAACTACACAGAAGCATTCTGTGAAACTTCTTTCTGATCTGAGCATTCAGCTAACAGAGTTAAACCATACTTTTGATTGAGCAGTTTTGAAACACTCTGTCTGTAGAAAATGCAACTGGACATTCGTAGCGCTAAGTGGGTAATAGTGGAAAAAAGAATATGTTCAAATATAAACTACACAGAAGCATTGTATGAAACTTCTTTCTGTTCTGTGCATTCAACTAACAGAGTTGAACCTTACTTTTGATTGAGCCGTTCTGAAACACTCTTTCTGTAGAAACTGCAATTGGACATTCTGAGCGCTAAGAGGCCTATATTGGGAAAAGGAATGTCTACAAATAAAAACTACACAGAAGAATTGTGTGAAACTTCTTTCTGTTCTGTTTGTTCAACTAAAAGAGTTGAACCTTAGTTTTGATTGAGCCGTTCTGAAACACTCTTTCTGTAGAAAATGCAAGTGGAGATTCGGAGCGCTAAAAGGGTAATAGTGGAAAAAGGAATATATTCAAATATAAACTACACAGTAGCATTCTGTGAAAATTCTTTCTGTTCTGTGCATTCAACTAACAGAGTTGAACCTTACTTTTGATTGAGCCGTTCTGAAACACTCTTTCTGTAGAAACTGCAATTGGACATGCTAAGCGCTAAGAGGCCTACATTGGGAAAAAGAATATCTTCAAATAAAAACTACACAGATGCATTCTGTGAAACTTATTTCTGATCTGTAAATTCAGTTAAGAGAGATAAAACATATTTTTGATTGAGCAGTTATGAAACACTCTTTTTGTAGAAAATGCAAGTGGAGATTCGGAGCGCTAAGAGGGTAATAGTGGAAAAAGGAATGTCTTCAAATATAAACTACACAGAATCATTCGGTGAAACTTCTTTCTGATCTGTGCATTCAGCTAACAGAGTTAAACCATACTTTTGATTGAGCAGATCTGAACACTCTTTCTGTAGAAAATGCAACTGGACATTTGGAGCGCTAAGAGCGTAGTAGTGGAAAAAGGAATATATTCAAATATAAACTACACAGAAGCATTCTGTGAAACTTCTTTCTGATCTGAGCCTTCAGCTAACAGAGTTAAACCATACTTTTGATTGAGCAGTTTTGAAACACTCTGTCTGTAGAAAATGCAACTGGACATTCGTAGCACTAAGTGGGTAATAGTGGAAAAAAGAATATGTTCAAATATAAACTACACAGAAGCATTGTATGAAACTTCTTTCTGTTCTGTGCATTCAACTAACAGAGTTGAACCTTACTTTTGATTGAGCCTTTCTGAAACACTCTTTCTGTAGAAACTGCAGTTGGACATTCTGAGCGCTAAGAGGACTCTATTGGGAAAAATAATATCTTCAAATAAAAACTACACAGAAACATTGTGTGAAACTTATTTCTGATATGTTCATTAAGCTAACAGAGTTAAACCATACTTTTGATTGCGCAGTTCTGAACACTCTTTCTGTAGAAAATGCAAGTGGACTTTCGGAGCGCTAAGAGGGTAATAGTGGAAAAAGGAATATATTCAAATATAAACTACACAGTAGCATTCTGTGAAAATTCTTTCTCTTCTGTGCATTCAACTAACAGAGTTGAACCTTACTTTTGATTGAGCCGTTCTGAAACACTCTTTCTGTAGAAACTGCAATTGGACATGCTAAGCGCTAAGAGGCCTACATTGGGAAAAAGAATATCTTCAAATAAAAACTACACAGATGCATTCTGTGAAACTTATTTCTGATCTGTAAATTCAGTTAACAGAGATTAAACGTATTTTTGATTGAGCAGTTATGAAACACTCTTTTTGTAGAAAATGCAAGTGGAGATTCGGAGCGCTAGGAGGGTAATAGTGGAAAAAGGAATGTCTTCAAATATAAACTACACAGAATCATTCGGTGAAACTTCTTTCTGATCTGTGCATTCAGCTAACAGATTTAAACCAAATTTTTGATTGAGCAGGTCTGAACACTCTTTCTGTAGAAAATGCAACTGGACATTTGGAGCGCTAAGAGCGTAGTAGTGGAAAAAGGAATATATTCAAATATAAACTACACAGAAGCATTCTGTGAAACTTCTTTCTGATCTGAGCATTCAGCTAACAGAGTTAAACCATACTTTTGATTGAGCAGTTTTGAAACACTCTGTCTGTAGAAAATGCAACTGGACATTCGTAGCGCTAAGTGGGTAATAGTGGAAAAAAGAATATGTTCAAATATAAACTACACAGAAGCATTGTATGAAACTTCTTTCTGTTCTGTGCATTCAACTAACAGAGTTGAACCTTACTTTTGATTGTGCCGTTCTGAAACACTCTTTCTGTAGAAACTGCAATTGGACATTCTGAGCGCTAAGAGGCCTATATTGGGAAAAAGAATGTCTACAAATAAAAACTACACAGAAGAATTGTGTGAAACTTCTTTCTGTTCTGTTTGTTCAACTAAAAGATTTGAACCTTAGTTTTGATTGAGCCGTTCTGAAACACTCTTTCTGTAGAAAATGCAAGTGGAGATTCGGAGCGCTAAGAGGGTAATAGTGGAAAAAGGAATGTCTCCAAATATAAACTACACAGAATCATTCTGTGAAACTTCTTTCTGATCTGTGCATTCAGCTAACAGAGTTAAAGCATACTTTTGATTGAGCAGATCTGAACACTCTTTCTGTAGAAAATGCAACTGGACATTTGGAGCGCTAAGAGAGTAGTAGTGGAAAAAGGAATATATTCAAATATAAACTACACAGAAGCATTCTGTGAAACTTCTTTCTGATCTGAGCATTCAGCTAACAGAGTTAAACCATACTTTTGATTGAGCAGTTTTGAAACACTCTGTCTGTAGAAAATGCAACTGGACATTCGTAGCGCTAAGTGGGTAATAGTGGAAAAAAGAATATGTTCAAATATAAACTACACAGAAGCATTGTATGAAACTTCTTTCTGTTCTGTGCATTCAACTAACAGAGTTGAACCTTACTTACGATTGAGCCTTTCTGAAACACTCTTTCTGTAGAAACTGCAATTGGACATTCTGAGCGCTAAGAGGCCTCTATTGGGAAAAATAATATCTTCAAATAAAAACTACACAGAAGCATTGTGTGAAACTTATTTCTGATATGTTCATTAAGCTAACAGAGTTAAACCATACTTTTGATTGCGCAGTTCTGAACACTCTTTCTGTAGAAAATGCAAGTGGACATTCGGAGCGCTAAGAGGGTTATAGTGGAAAAAGGAATATATTCAAATACAAACTACACAGTAGAATTCTGTGAAAATTCTTTCTGTTCTGTGCATTCAACTAACAGAGTTGAACCTTACTTTTGATTGAGCCGTTCTGAAACACTCTTTCTGTAGAAACTGCAATTGGACATGCTAAGCGCTAAGAGGCCTACATTGGGAAAAAGAATATCTTCAAATAAAAACTACACAGATGCATTCTGTGAAACTTATTTCTGATCTGTAAATTCAGTTAACAGAGATAAAACATATTTTTGATTGAGCAGTTATGAAACACTCTTTTTGTAGAAAATGCAAGTGGAGATTCGGAGCGCTAAGAGGGTAATAGTGGAAAAAGGAATGTCTTCAAATATAAACTACACAGAATCATTCGGTGAAACTTCTTTCTGATCTGTGCATTCAGCTAACAGAGTTAAACCATACTTTTGATTGAGCAGATCTGAACACTCTTTCTGCAGAAAATGCAACTGGACATTTGGAGCGCTAAGAGCGTAGTAGTGGAAAAAGGAATATATTCAAATATAAACTACACAGAAGCATTCTGTGAAACTTCTTTCTGATCTGAGCATTCAGCTAACAGAGTTAAACCATACTTTTGATTGAGCAGTTTTGAAACACTCTGTCTGTAGAAAATGCAACTGGACATTCGTAGCGCTAAGTGGGTAATAGTGGAAAAAAGAATATGTTCAAATATAAACTACACAGAAGCATTGTATGAAACTTCTTTCTGTTCTGTGCTTTCAACTAACAGAGTTGAACCTTACTTTTGATTGAGCCGTTCTGAAACACTCTTTCTGTGGAAACTGCAATTGGACATTCTGAGCGCTAGGAGGCCTATATTGGGAAAAAGAATGTCTACAAATAAAAACTACACAGAAGAATTGTGTGAAACTTCTTTCTGTTCTGTTTGTTCAACTAAAAGAGTTGAACCTTAGTTTTGATTGAGCCGTTCTGAAACACTCTTTTTGTAGAAAATGCACGTGGAGATTCGGAGCGCTAAGAGGGTAATAGTGGAAAAAGGAATGTCTGCAAATATAAACTACACAGAATCATTCTGTGAAACTTCTTTCTGATCTGTGCATTCAGCTAACAGAGTTAAACCATACTTTTGATTGAGCAGATCTGAACACTCTTTCTGTAGAAAATGCAACTGGACATTTGGAGCGCTAAGAGTAGTTGTGGAAAAAGGAATATATTCAAATATAAACTACACAGAAGCATTCTGTGAAACTTCTTTCTGATCTGAGCATTCAGCTAACAGAGTTAAACCATACATTTGATTGAGCAGTTTTGAAACACTCTGTCTGTAGAAAATGCAACTGGACATTCGTAGCGCTAAGTGGGTAATAGTGGAAAAAAGAATATGTTCAAATATAAACTACACAGCAGCATTGTATGAAACTTCTTTCTGTTCTGTGCATTCAACTAACAGAGTTGAACCTTAATTTGATTGTGCCTTTCTGAAACACTCTTTCTGTAGAAACTGCAATTGGACATTCTGAGCGCTAAGAGGCCTCTATTGGGAAAAATAATATCTTCAAATAATAACTACACAGAAGCATTTTGTGAAACTTATTCCTGATATGTTCATTAAGCTAACAGAGTTAAACCATACTTTTGATTGCGCTGATCTGTACATTCTTTCTGTAGAAAATGCAAGTGGACATTCGGAGCGCTAGGAGGCCTATATTCGGAAAAAGAATGTCTACAAATAAAAACTACACAGAACAATTGTGTGAAACTTCTTTCTGTTCTGTTTGTTCAACTAAAAGAGTTGAACCTTAGTTTTGATTGAGCCGTTCTGCAACACTCTTTCTGTAGAAAATGCAAGTGGACATTCGGAGCGCTAAGAGGGTAATAGTGGAAAAAGGAATATATTCAAATATAAACTACACAGTAGCATTCTGTGAAAATTCTTTCTGTTCTGTGCATTCAACTAACAGAGTTGAACCTTACTTTTGATTGAGCCGTTCTGAAACACTCTTTCTGTAGAAACTGCAATTGGACATGCTAAGCGCTAAGAGGCCTACATTGGGAAAAAGAATATCTTCAAATAAAAACTACACAGATGCATTCTGTGAAACTTATTTCTGATCTGTAAATTCAGTTAACAGAGATAAAACATATTTTTGATTGAGCAGTTATGAAACACTCTTTTTGTAGAAAATGCAAGTGGAGATTCGGAGCGCTAAGTGGGTAATAGTGGAAAAAGGAATGTCTTCAAATATAAACTACACAGAATCATTTGGTGAAACTTCTTTCTGATCTGTGCATTCAGCTAACAGAGTTAAACCATATTTTTGATTGAGCAGATCTGAACAATCTTTCTGTAGAAAATGCAACTGGACATTTGGAGCGCTAAGAGCGTAGTAGTGGAAAAAGGAATATATTCAAATATAAACTACACAGAAGCATTCTGTGAAACTTCTTTCTGATCTGAGCATTCAGCTAACAGAGTTAAACCATACTTTTGATTGAGCAGTTTTGAAACACTCTGTCTGTAGAAAATGCAACTGGACATTCGTAGCGCTAAGTGGGTAATAGTGGAAAAAAGAATATGTTCAAATATAAACTACAAAGAAGCATTGTATGAAACTTCTTTCGGTTCTGTGCATTCAACTAACAGAGTTGAACCTTACTTTTGATTGAGCCGTTCTGAAACACTCTTTCTGGAGAAACTGCAATTGGACATTCTGAGCGCAAGGAGGCCTATATAGGGAAAAAGAATGTCTACAAATAAAAACTACACAGAAGAATTGTGTGAAACTTCTTTCTGTTCTGTTTGTTCAACTAAACTAGTTGAACCTTAGTTTTGATTGAGCCGTTCTGAAACACTCTTTCTGTAGAAAATGCAAGTGGAGATTTGGAGCGCTAAGAGGGTAATAGTGGAAAAAGGAATGTCTCCAAATATAAACTACACAGAATCATTCTGTGAAACTTCTTTCTGATCTGTGCATTCAGCTAACAGAGTTAAACCATACTTTTGATTGAGCAGATCTGAACACTCTTTCTGTAGAAAATGCAACTGGACATTTGGAGCGCTAAGAGAGTAGTAGTGGAAAAAGGAATATATTCAAATATAAACTACACAGAAGCATTCTGTGAAACTTCTTTCTGATCTGAGCATTCAGCTAACAGAGTTAAACCATACTTTTGATTGAGCAGTTTTGAAACACTCTGTCTGTAGAAAATGCAACTGGACATTCGTAGCGCTAAGTGGGTAATAGTGGAAAAAAGAATATGTTCAAATATAAACTACACAGAAGCATTGTATGAAACTTCTTTCTGTTCTGTGCATTCAACTAACAGAGTTGATCCTTACTTTTGATTGAGCCGTTCTGAAATACTGTTTCTGTAGAAACTGCAATTGGACATGCTAAGCGCTAAGAGGCCTACATTGGGAAAAAGAATATCTTCATATAAAAACTACACAGATGCATTCTGTGAAACTTATTTCTGATCTGTAAATTCAGTTAACAGAGATAAAACATATTTTTGATTGAGCAGTTATGAAACACTCTTTTTGTAGAAAATGCAAGTGGAGATTCGGAGCGCTAAGAGGGTAATAGTGGAAAAAGGAATGTCTTCAAATATAAACTACACAGAATCATTCGGTGAAACTTCTTTCTGATCTGTGCATTCAGCTAACAGAGTTAAACCATATTTTTGATTGAGCAGATCTGAACACTCTTTCTGTAGAAAATGCAACTGGACATTTGGAGCGCTAAGAGCGTAGTAGTGGAAAAAGGAATATATTCAAATATAAACTACACAGAAACATTCTGTGAAACTTCTTTCTGATCTGAGCATTCAGCTAACTTAGTTAATCCATACTTTTGATTGAGCAGTTTTGAAACACTCTGTCTGTAGAAAAAGCAACTGGACATTCGTAGCGCTAAGTGGGTAATAGTGGAAAAAAGAATATGTTCAAATATAAACTACACAGAAGCATTGTATGAAACTTCTATCTGTTCTGTGCATTCAACTAACAGAGTTGAACCTTACTTTTGATTGAGCCGTTCTGAAACACTCTTTCTGTAGAAACTGCAATTGGACATTCTGAGCGCTAGGAGGCCAATATTGGGAAAAAGAATGTCTACAAATAAAAAGTACCCAGAAGAATTGTGTGAAACTTCTTTCTGTTCTGTTTTTTCAACTAAAAGAGTTGAACCTTAGTTTTGATTGAGCCGTTCTGAAACACTCTTTCTGTAGAAAATGCAAGTGGAGATTCGGAGCGCTAAGAGGGTAATAGTGGAAAAAGGAATGTCTCCAAATATAAACTACACAGAATCATTCTGTGACACTTCTTTCTGATCTGTGCATTCAGCTAACAGAGTTAAACCATACTTTTGATTGAGCAGATCTGAACACTCTTTCTGTAGAAAATGCAACTGGACATTTCGAGCGCTAAGAGAGTAGTAGTGGAAAAAGGAATATATTCAAATATAAACTACACAGAAGCATTCTGTGAAACTTCTTTCTCATCTGAGCATTCAGCTAACAGAGTTAAACCATACTTTTGATTGAGCAGTTTTGAAACACTCTGTCTGTAGAAAATGCAACTGGACATTCGTAGCGCTAAGTTGGTAATAGTGGAAAAAAGAATATGTTCAAATATAAACTACACAGAAGCATTGTATGAAAATTCTTTCTGTTCTGTGCATTCAACTAACAGAGTTGAACCTTACATTTGATTGAGCCTTTCTGAAACACTCTTTCTGTAGAAACTGCAATTGGACATTCTGAGCGCTAAGAGGCCTCAATTGGGAAAAATAATATCTTCAAATAAAAAGTACACAGAAGCATTGTGTGAAACTTATTTCTGATATGTTCATGAAGCTAACAGAGTTAAACCATACTTTTGATTGCGCAGTTCTGAACACTCTTTCTGTAGAAAATGCAAGTGGACATTCGGAGCGCTAAGAGGGTAATAGTGGAAAAAGGAATATATTCAAATATAAACTATACAGTAGCATTCTGTGAAAATTCTTTCTGTTCTGTGCATTCAACTAACAGAGTTGAACCTTACTTTTGATTGAGCCGTTCTGAAACACTCTTTCTGTAGAAACTGCAATTGGACATGCTAAGCGCTAAGAGGCCTACATTGGGAAAAAGAATATCTTCAAATAAAAACTACACAGATGCATTCTGTGAAACTTATTTCTGATCTGTAAATTCAGTTAACAGAGATAAAACATATTTTTGATTGAGCAGTTATGAAACACTCTTTTTGTAGAAAATGCAAGTGGAGATTCGGAGCGCTAAGAGGGTAATAGTGGAAAAAGGAATGTCTTCAAATATAAACTACACAGAATCATTCGGTGAAACTTCTTTCTGATCTGTGCATTCAGCTAACAGAGTTAAACCATACTTTTGATTGAGCAGATCTGAACACTCTTTCTCTAGAAAATGCAACTGGACATTTGGAGCGCTAAGAGCGTAGTAGTGGAAAAAGGAATATATTCAAATATAAACTACACAGAAGCATTCTGTGAAACTTCTTTCTGATCTGAGCCTTCAGCTAACAGAGTTAAACCATACTTTTGATTGAGCAGTTTTGAAACACTCTGTCTGTAGAAAATGCAACTGGACATTCGTAGCACTAAGTGGGTAATAGTGGAAAAAAGAATATGTTCAAATATAAACTACACAGAAGCATTGTATGAAACTTCTTTCTGTTCTGTGCATTCAACTAACAGAGTTGAACCTTACTTTTGATTGAGCCTTTCTGAAACACTCTTTCTGTAGAAACTGCAGTTGGACATTCTGAGCGCTAAGAGGACTCTATTGGGAAAAATAATATCTTCAAAAAAAACTACACAGAAACATTGTGTGAAACTTATTTCTGATATGTTCATTAAGCTAACAGAGTTAAACCATACTTTTGATTGCGCAGTTCTGAACACTCTTTCTGTAGAAAATGCAAGTGGACATTCGGAGCGCTAAGAGGGTAATAGTGGAAAAAGGAATATATTCAAATATAAACTACACAGTAGCATTCTGTGAAAATTCTTTCTGTTCTGTGCATTCAACTAACAGAGTTGAACCTTACTTTTGATTGAGCCGTTCTGAAACACTCTTTCTGTAGAAACTGCAATTGGACATGCTAAGCGCTAAGAGGCCTACATTGGGAAAAAGAATATCTTCAAATAAAAACTACACAGATGCATTCTTTGAAACTTATTTCTGATCTGTAAATTCAGTTAACAGAGATAAAACATATTTTTGATTGAGCAGTTATGAAACACTCTTTTTGTAGAAAATGCAAGTGGAGATTCGGAGCGCTAAGAGGTTAATAGTGGAAAAAGGAATGTCTTCAAATATAAACTACACAGAATCATTCGGTGAAACATATTTCTGATCTGTGCATTCAGCTAACAGAGTTAAACCATTCTTTTGATTGAGCAGATCTGAACACTCTTTCTGTAGAAAATGCAACTGGACATTTGGAGCGCTAAGAGCGTAGTAGTGGAAAAAGGAATATATTCAAATATAAACTACACAGAAGCATTCTGTGAAACTTCTTTCTGATCTGAGCATTCAGCTAACAGAGTTAAACCATACTTTTGATTGAGCAGTTTTGAAACACTCTGTCTGTAGAAAATGCAACTGGACATTCGTAGCACTAAGTTGGTAATAGTGGAAAAAAGAATATGTTCAAATATAAACTACACAGTAGCATTGTATGAAACTACTTTCTGTTCTGTGCATTCAACTAACAGAATTGAACCTTACTTTTGATTGAGCCGTTCTGAAACACTCTTTCTGTAGAAACTGCAATTGGACATTCTGAGCGCAAGGAGGCCTATATTGGGAAAAAGAATGTCTACAAATAAAAACTACACAGAAGAATTGTGTGAAACTTCTTTCTGTTCTGTTTGTTCAAATAAACTAGTTGAACCTTACTTTTGATTGAGCCGTTCTGAAACACTCTTTCTGTAGAAAATGCAAGTGGAGATTTGGAGCGCTAAGAGGGTAATAGTGGAAAAAGGAATGTCTCCAAATATAAACTACACAGAATCATTCTGTGAAACTTCTTTCTGATCTGTGCATTCAGCTAACAGAGTTAAACCATACTTTTGATTGAGCAGATCTGAACACTCTTTCTGTAGAAAATGCAACTGGACATTTGGAGCGCTAAGAGAGTAGTAGTGGAAAAAGGAATATATTCAAATATAAACTACACAGAAGCATTCTGTGAAACTTCTTTCTGATCTGAGCATTCGGCTAACAGAGTTAAACCATACTTTTGATTGAGCAGTTTTGAAACACTCTGTCTGTAGAAAATGCAACTGGACATTCGTAGCGCTAAGTGGGTAATAGTGGAAAAAAGAATATGTTCAAATATAAACTACACAGAAGCATTGTATGAAACTTCTTTCTGTTCTGTGCATTCAACTAACAGAGTTGAACCTTACTTTTGATTGAGCCTTTCTGAAACACTCTTTCTGTAGAAACTGCAATTGGACATTCTGAGCTCTAAGAGGCCTATATTGGGAAAAATAAAATCTTCAAATAAAAACTACACAGAAGCATTGTGTGAAACTTATTTCTGATATGTTCATTAAGCTAACAGAGTTAAACCATACTTTTGATTGCGCAGTTCTGAACACTCTTTCTGTAGAAAATGCAAGTGGACATTCGGAGCGCTAAGAGGGTAATAGTGGAAAAAGAAATATATTCAAATATAAACTACACAGTAGCATTCTGTGAAAATTCTTTCTGTTCTGTTCATTCAACTAACAGAGTTGAACCTTACTTTTGATAGAGCCGTTCTGAAACACTCTTTCTGTAGAAACTACAATTGGACATGCTAAGCGCTAAGAGGCCTACATTGGGAAAAAGAATATCTTCAAATAAAAACTACACAGATGCATTCTGTGAAAATTATTTCTGATCTGTAAATTCAGTTAACAGAGATAAAACATATTTTTGATTGAGCAGTTATGAAACACTCTTTTTGTAGAAAATGCAAGTGGAGATTTGGAGCGCTAAGAGGGTAATAGTGGAAAAAGGAATGTCTTCAAATATAAACTACACAGAATCATTCGGTGAAACTTCTTTCTGATCTGTGCATTCAGCTAACAGAGTTAAACCATATTTTTGATTGAGCAGATCTGAACACTCTTTCTGTAGAAAATGCAACTGGACATTTGGAGCGCTAAGAGCGTAGTAGTGGAAAAAGTAATATATTCAAATATAAACTACACAGAAGCATTCTGTGAAACTTCTTTCTGATCTGAGCATTCAGCTAACAGAGTTAATCCATACTTTTGATTGAGCAGTTTTGAAACACTCTGTCTGTAGAAAATGCAACTGGACATTCGTAGCGCTAAGTGGGTAATAGTGGAAAAAAGAATATGTTCAAATATAAACTACACAGAAGCATTGTATGAAACTTCTATCTGTTCTGTGCATTCAACTAACAGAGTTGAACCTTACATTTGATTGAGCCTTTCTGAAACACTCTTTCTGTAGAAACTGCAATTGGACATTCTGAGCGCTAAGAGGCCTCAATTGGGAAAAATAATATCTTCAAATAAAAACTACACAGAAGCATTGTGTGAAACTTATTTCTGATATGTTCATTAAGCTTACAGAGTTAAACCATACTTTTGATTGCGCAGTTCTGAACACTCTTTCTGTAGAAAATGCAAGTGGACATTCGGAGCGCTAAGAGGGTAATAGTGGAAAAAGGAATATATTCAAATATAAACTACACAGTAGCATTCTGTGAAAATTCTTTCTGTTCTGTGCATTCAACTAACAGAGTTGAACCTTACTTTTGATTGAGCCGTTCTGAAACACTCTTTCTGTAGAAACTGCAATTGGACATGCTAAGCGCTAAGAGGCCTACATTGGGAAAAAGAATATCTTCAAATAAAAACTACACAGATGCATTCTGTGAAACTTATTTCTGATCTGTAAATTCAGTTAACAGAGATAAAACATATTTTTGATTGAGCAGTTATGAAACACTCTTTTTGTAGAAAATGCAAGTGGAGATTCGGAGCGCTAAGAGGGTAATAGTGGAAAAAGGAATGTCTTCAAATATAAACTACACAGAATCATTCGGTGAAACTTCTTTCTGATCTGTGCATTCAGCTAACAGAGTTAAACCATAATTTGATTGAGCAGATCTGAACACTCTTTCTGTAGAAAATGCAACTGGACATTTGGAGCGCTAAGAGCGTAGTAGTGGAAAAAGGAATATATTCAAATATAAACTACACAGAAGCATTCTGTGAAACTTCTTTCTGATCTGAGCCTTCAGCTAACAGAGTTAAACCATACTTTTGATTGAGCAGTTTTGAAACACTCTGTCTGTAGAAAATGCAACTGGACATTCTTAGCACTAAGTGGGTAATAGTGGAAAAAAGAATATGTTCAAATATAAACTACACAGAAGCATTGTATGAAACTTCTTTCTGTTCTGTGCATTCAACTAACAGAGTTGAACCTTACTTTTGATTGAGCCTTTCTGAAACACTCTTTCTGTAGAAACTGCAGTTGGACATTCTGAGCGCTAAGAGGACTCTATTGGGAAAAATAATATCTTCAAATAAAAACTACACAGAAACATTGTGTGAAACTTATTTCTGATATGTTCATTAAGCTAACAGAGTTAAACCATACTTTTGATTGCGCAGTTCTGAACACTCTTTCTGTAGAAAATGCAAGTGGACATTCGGAGCGCTAAGAGGGTAATAGTGGAAAAAGGAATATATTCAAATATAAACTACACAGTAGCATTCTGTGAAAATACTTTCTGTTCTGTGCATTCAACTAACAGAGTTGAACCTTACTTTTGATTGAGCCGTTCTGAAACACTCTTTCTGTAGAAACTGCAATTGGACATGCTAAGCGCTAAGAGGCCTACATTGGGAAAAAGAATATCTTCAAATAAAAACTACACAGATGCATTCTGTGAAACTTATTTCTGATCTGTATATTCAGTTATCAGAGATAAAACGTATTTTTGATTGAGCAGTTATGAAACACTCTTTTTGTAGAAAATGCAAGTGGAGATTCGGAGCGCTAAGTGGGTAATAGTGGAAAAAGGAATGTCTTCAAATATAAACTACACAGAATCATTCGGTGAA
Organism: Symphalangus syndactylus; assembly: GCF_028878055.3. Lineage (NCBI taxonomy): Eukaryota > Metazoa > Chordata > Mammalia > Primates > Hylobatidae > Symphalangus > Symphalangus syndactylus. The sequence goes on along the minus strand of NC_072444.2, from coordinate 778,383 downwards.
ACTTCTTTCTGATCTGTGCATTCAGCTAACAGAGTTAAACCAAATTTTTGATTGAGCAGATCTCAACACTCTTTCTGTAGAAAATGCAACTGGACATTTGCAGCGCTAAGAGAGTAGTAGTGGAAAAAGGAATATATTCAAATATAAACTACACAGAAGCATTCTGTGAAACTTCTTTCTGATCTGAGCATTCAGCTAACAGAGTTAAACCATACTTTTGATTGAGCAGTTTTGAAACACTCTGTCTGTAGAAAATGCAACTGGACATTCGTAGCGCTAAGTGGGTAATAGTGGAAAAAAGAATATGTTCAAATATAAACTACACAGAAGCATTGTATGAAACTTCTTTCTGTTCTGTGCATTCAACTAACAGAGTTGATCCTTACTTTTGATTGAGCCGTTCTGAAATACTGTTTCTGTAGAAACTGCAATTGGACATGCTAAGCGCTAAGAGGCCTACATTGGGAAAAAGAATATCTTCATATAAAAACTACACAGATGCATTCTGTGAAACTTATTTCTGATCTGTAAATTCAGTTAACAGAGATAAAACATATTTTTGATTGAGCTGTTATGAAACACTCTTTTTGTAGAAAATGCAAGTGGAGATTCGGAGCGCTAAGAGGGTAATAGTGGAAAAAGGAATGTCTTCAAATATAAACTACACAGAATCATTCGGTGAAACTTCTTTCTGATCTGTGCATTCAGCTAACAGAGTTAAACCATATTTTTGATTGAGCAGATCTGAACACTCTTTCTGTAGAAAATGCAACTGGACATTTGGAGCGCTAAGAGCGTAGTAGTGGAAAAAGGAATATATTCAAATATAAACTACACAGAAACATTCTGTGAAACTTCTTTCTGATCTGAGCATTCAGCTAACTTAGTTAATCCATACTTTTGATTGAGCAGTTTTGAAACACTCTGTCTGTAGAAAAAGCAACTGGACATTCGTAGCGCTAAGTGGGTAATAGTGGAAAAAAGAATATGTTCAAATATAAACTACACAGAAGCATTGTATGAAACTTCTATCTGTTCTGTGCATTCAACTAACAGAGTTGAACCTTACTTTTGATTGAGCCGTTCTGAAACACTCTTTCTGTAGAAACTGCAATTGGACATTCTGAGCGCTAGGAGGCCAATATTGGGAAAAAGAATGTCTACAAATAAAAAGTACCCAGAAGAATTGTGTGAAACTTCTTTCTGTTCTGTTTTTTCAACTAAAAGAGTTGAACCTTAGTTTTGATTGAGCCGTTCTGAAACACTCTTTCTGTAGAAAATGCAAGTGGAGATTCGGAGCGCTAAGAGGGTAATAGTGGAAAAAGGAATGTCTCCAAATATAAACTACACAGAATCATTCTGTGACACTTCTTTCTGATCTGTGCATTCAGCTAACAGAGTTAAACCATACTTTTGATTGAGCAGATCTGAACACTCTTTCTGTAGAAAATGCAACTGGACATTTCGAGCGCTAAGAGAGTAGTAGTGGAAAAAGGAATATATTCAAATATAAACTACACAGAAGCATTCTGTGAAACTTCTTTCTCATCTGAGCATTCAGCTAACAGAGTTAAACCATACTTTTGATTGAGCAGTTTTGAAACACTCTGTCTGTAGAAAATGCAACTGGACATTCGTAGCGCTAAGTTGGTAATAGTGGAAAAAAGAATATGTTCAAATATAAACTACACAGAAGCATTGTATGAAAATTCTTTCTGTTCTGTGCATTCAACTAACAGAGTTGAACCTTACATTTGATTGAGCCTTTCTGAAACACTCTTTCTGTAGAAACTGCAATTGGACATTCTGAGCGCTAAGAGGCCTCAATTGGGAAAAATAATATCTTCAAATAAAAAGTACACAGAAGCATTGTGTGAAACTTATTTCTGATATGTTCATGAAGCTAACAGAGTTAAACCATACTTTTGATTGCGCAGTTCTGAACACTCTTTCTGTAGAAAATGCAAGTGGACATTCGGAGCGCTAAGAGGGTAATAGTGGAAAAAGGAATATATTCAAATATAAACTATACAGTAGCATTCTGTGAAAATTCTTTCTGTTCTGTGCATTCAACTAACAGAGTTGAACCTTACTTTTGATTGAGCCGTTCTGAAACACTCTTTCTGTAGAAACTGCAATTGGACATGCTAAGCGCTAAGAGGCCTACATTGGGAAAAAGAATATCTTCAAATAAAAACTACACAGATGCATTCTGTGAAACTTATTTCTGATCTGTAAATTCAGTTAACAGAGATAAAACATATTTTTGATTGAGCAGTTATGAAACACTCTTTTTGTAGAAAATGCAAGTGGAGATTCGGAGCGCTAAGAGGGTAATAGTGGAAAAAGGAATGTCTTCAAATATAAACTACACAGAATCATTCGGTGAAACTTCTTTCTGATCTGTGCATTCAGCTAACAGAGTTAAACCATACTTTTGATTGAGCAGATCTGAACACTCTTTCTCTAGAAAATGCAACTGGACATTTGGAGCGCTAAGAGCGTAGTAGTGGAAAAAGGAATATATTCAAATATAAACTACACAGAAGCATTCTGTGAAACTTCTTTCTGATCTGAGCCTTCAGCTAACAGAGTTAAACCATACTTTTGATTGAGCAGTTTTGAAACACTCTGTCTGTAGAAAATGCAACTGGACATTCGTAGCACTAAGTGGGTAATAGTGGAAAAAAGAATATGTTCAAATATAAACTACACAGAAGCATTGTATGAAACTTCTTTCTGTTCTGTGCATTCAACTAACAGAGTTGAACCTTACTTTTGATTGAGCCTTTCTGAAACACTCTTTCTGTAGAAACTGCAGTTGGACATTCTGAGCGCTAAGAGGACTCTATTGGGAAAAATAATATCTTCAAAAAAAACTACACAGAAACATTGTGTGAAACTTATTTCTGATATGTTCATTAAGCTAACAGAGTTAAACCATACTTTTGATTGCGCAGTTCTGAACACTCTTTCTGTAGAAAATGCAAGTGGACATTCGGAGCGCTAAGAGGGTAATAGTGGAAAAAGGAATATATTCAAATATAAACTACACAGTAGCATTCTGTGAAAATTCTTTCTGTTCTGTGCATTCAACTAACAGAGTTGAACCTTACTTTTGATTGAGCCGTTCTGAAACACTCTTTCTGTAGAAACTGCAATTGGACATGCTAAGCGCTAAGAGGCCTACATTGGGAAAAAGAATATCTTCAAATAAAAACTACACAGATGCATTCTTTGAAACTTATTTCTGATCTGTAAATTCAGTTAACAGAGATAAAACATATTTTTGATTGAGCAGTTATGAAACACTCTTTTTGTAGAAAATGCAAGTGGAGATTCGGAGCGCTAAGAGGTTAATAGTGGAAAAAGGAATGTCTTCAAATATAAACTACACAGAATCATTCGGTGAAACATATTTCTGATCTGTGCATTCAGCTAACAGAGTTAAACCATTCTTTTGATTGAGCAGATCTGAACACTCTTTCTGTAGAAAATGCAACTGGACATTTGGAGCGCTAAGAGCGTAGTAGTGGAAAAAGGAATATATTCAAATATAAACTACACAGAAGCATTCTGTGAAACTTCTTTCTGATCTGAGCATTCAGCTAACAGAGTTAAACCATACTTTTGATTGAGCAGTTTTGAAACACTCTGTCTGTAGAAAATGCAACTGGACATTCGTAGCACTAAGTTGGTAATAGTGGAAAAAAGAATATGTTCAAATATAAACTACACAGTAGCATTGTATGAAACTACTTTCTGTTCTGTGCATTCAACTAACAGAATTGAACCTTACTTTTGATTGAGCCGTTCTGAAACACTCTTTCTGTAGAAACTGCAATTGGACATTCTGAGCGCAAGGAGGCCTATATTGGGAAAAAGAATGTCTACAAATAAAAACTACACAGAAGAATTGTGTGAAACTTCTTTCTGTTCTGTTTGTTCAAATAAACTAGTTGAACCTTACTTTTGATTGAGCCGTTCTGAAACACTCTTTCTGTAGAAAATGCAAGTGGAGATTTGGAGCGCTAAGAGGGTAATAGTGGAAAAAGGAATGTCTCCAAATATAAACTACACAGAATCATTCTGTGAAACTTCTTTCTGATCTGTGCATTCAGCTAACAGAGTTAAACCATACTTTTGATTGAGCAGATCTGAACACTCTTTCTGTAGAAAATGCAACTGGACATTTGGAGCGCTAAGAGAGTAGTAGTGGAAAAAGGAATATATTCAAATATAAACTACACAGAAGCATTCTGTGAAACTTCTTTCTGATCTGAGCATTCGGCTAACAGAGTTAAACCATACTTTTGATTGAGCAGTTTTGAAACACTCTGTCTGTAGAAAATGCAACTGGACATTCGTAGCGCTAAGTGGGTAATAGTGGAAAAAAGAATATGTTCAAATATAAACTACACAGAAGCATTGTATGAAACTTCTTTCTGTTCTGTGCATTCAACTAACAGAGTTGAACCTTACTTTTGATTGAGCCTTTCTGAAACACTCTTTCTGTAGAAACTGCAATTGGACATTCTGAGCTCTAAGAGGCCTATATTGGGAAAAATAAAATCTTCAAATAAAAACTACACAGAAGCATTGTGTGAAACTTATTTCTGATATGTTCATTAAGCTAACAGAGTTAAACCATACTTTTGATTGCGCAGTTCTGAACACTCTTTCTGTAGAAAATGCAAGTGGACATTCGGAGCGCTAAGAGGGTAATAGTGGAAAAAGAAATATATTCAAATATAAACTACACAGTAGCATTCTGTGAAAATTCTTTCTGTTCTGTTCATTCAACTAACAGAGTTGAACCTTACTTTTGATAGAGCCGTTCTGAAACACTCTTTCTGTAGAAACTACAATTGGACATGCTAAGCGCTAAGAGGCCTACATTGGGAAAAAGAATATCTTCAAATAAAAACTACACAGATGCATTCTGTGAAAATTATTTCTGATCTGTAAATTCAGTTAACAGAGATAAAACATATTTTTGATTGAGCAGTTATGAAACACTCTTTTTGTAGAAAATGCAAGTGGAGATTTGGAGCGCTAAGAGGGTAATAGTGGAAAAAGGAATGTCTTCAAATATAAACTACACAGAATCATTCGGTGAAACTTCTTTCTGATCTGTGCATTCAGCTAACAGAGTTAAACCATATTTTTGATTGAGCAGATCTGAACACTCTTTCTGTAGAAAATGCAACTGGACATTTGGAGCGCTAAGAGCGTAGTAGTGGAAAAAGTAATATATTCAAATATAAACTACACAGAAGCATTCTGTGAAACTTCTTTCTGATCTGAGCATTCAGCTAACAGAGTTAATCCATACTTTTGATTGAGCAGTTTTGAAACACTCTGTCTGTAGAAAATGCAACTGGACATTCGTAGCGCTAAGTGGGTAATAGTGGAAAAAAGAATATGTTCAAATATAAACTACACAGAAGCATTGTATGAAACTTCTATCTGTTCTGTGCATTCAACTAACAGAGTTGAACCTTACATTTGATTGAGCCTTTCTGAAACACTCTTTCTGTAGAAACTGCAATTGGACATTCTGAGCGCTAAGAGGCCTCAATTGGGAAAAATAATATCTTCAAATAAAAACTACACAGAAGCATTGTGTGAAACTTATTTCTGATATGTTCATTAAGCTTACAGAGTTAAACCATACTTTTGATTGCGCAGTTCTGAACACTCTTTCTGTAGAAAATGCAAGTGGACATTCGGAGCGCTAAGAGGGTAATAGTGGAAAAAGGAATATATTCAAATATAAACTACACAGTAGCATTCTGTGAAAATTCTTTCTGTTCTGTGCATTCAACTAACAGAGTTGAACCTTACTTTTGATTGAGCCGTTCTGAAACACTCTTTCTGTAGAAACTGCAATTGGACATGCTAAGCGCTAAGAGGCCTACATTGGGAAAAAGAATATCTTCAAATAAAAACTACACAGATGCATTCTGTGAAACTTATTTCTGATCTGTAAATTCAGTTAACAGAGATAAAACATATTTTTGATTGAGCAGTTATGAAACACTCTTTTTGTAGAAAATGCAAGTGGAGATTCGGAGCGCTAAGAGGGTAATAGTGGAAAAAGGAATGTCTTCAAATATAAACTACACAGAATCATTCGGTGAAACTTCTTTCTGATCTGTGCATTCAGCTAACAGAGTTAAACCATAATTTGATTGAGCAGATCTGAACACTCTTTCTGTAGAAAATGCAACTGGACATTTGGAGCGCTAAGAGCGTAGTAGTGGAAAAAGGAATATATTCAAATATAAACTACACAGAAGCATTCTGTGAAACTTCTTTCTGATCTGAGCCTTCAGCTAACAGAGTTAAACCATACTTTTGATTGAGCAGTTTTGAAACACTCTGTCTGTAGAAAATGCAACTGGACATTCTTAGCACTAAGTGGGTAATAGTGGAAAAAAGAATATGTTCAAATATAAACTACACAGAAGCATTGTATGAAACTTCTTTCTGTTCTGTGCATTCAACTAACAGAGTTGAACCTTACTTTTGATTGAGCCTTTCTGAAACACTCTTTCTGTAGAAACTGCAGTTGGACATTCTGAGCGCTAAGAGGACTCTATTGGGAAAAATAATATCTTCAAATAAAAACTACACAGAAACATTGTGTGAAACTTATTTCTGATATGTTCATTAAGCTAACAGAGTTAAACCATACTTTTGATTGCGCAGTTCTGAACACTCTTTCTGTAGAAAATGCAAGTGGACATTCGGAGCGCTAAGAGGGTAATAGTGGAAAAAGGAATATATTCAAATATAAACTACACAGTAGCATTCTGTGAAAATACTTTCTGTTCTGTGCATTCAACTAACAGAGTTGAACCTTACTTTTGATTGAGCCGTTCTGAAACACTCTTTCTGTAGAAACTGCAATTGGACATGCTAAGCGCTAAGAGGCCTACATTGGGAAAAAGAATATCTTCAAATAAAAACTACACAGATGCATTCTGTGAAACTTATTTCTGATCTGTATATTCAGTTATCAGAGATAAAACGTATTTTTGATTGAGCAGTTATGAAACACTCTTTTTGTAGAAAATGCAAGTGGAGATTCGGAGCGCTAAGTGGGTAATAGTGGAAAAAGGAATGTCTTCAAATATAAACTACACAGAATCATTCGGTGAAACTTCTTTCTGATCTGTGCATTCAGCTAACAGAGTTAAACCAAATTTTTGATTGAGCAGATCTCAACACTCTTTCTGTAGAAAATGCAACTGGACATTTGCAGCGCTAAGAGCGTAGTAGTGGAAAAAGGAATATATTCAAATATAAACTACACAGAAGCATTCTGTGAAACTTCTTTCTGATCTGAGCATTCAGCTAACAGAGTTAAACCATAATTTTGATTGAGCAGATTTGAAACACTCTGTCTGTAGAAAATGCAACTGGACATTCGTAGCGCTAAGTGGGTAATAGTGGAAAAAAGAATATGTTCAAATATAAACTACACAGAAGCATTGTATGAAACTTCTTTCTGTTCTGTGCATTCAACTAACAGAGTTGAACCTTACTTTTGATTGTGCCGTTCTGAAACACTCTTTCTGTAGAAACTGCAATTGGACATTCTGAGCGCTAAGAGGCCTATATTGGGAAAAAGAATGTCTACAAATAAAAACTACACAGAAGAATTGTGTGAAACTTCTTTCTGTTCTGTTTGTTCAACTAAAAGAGTTGAACCTTAGTTTTGATTGAGCCGTTCTGAAACACTCTTTCTGTAGAAAATGCAAGTGGAGATTCGGAGCGCTAAGAGGGTAATAGTGGAAAAAGGAATGTCTCCAAATATAAACTACACAGAATCATTCTGTGACACTTCTTTCTGATCTGTGCATTCAGCTAACAGAGTTAAACCATACTTTTGATTGAGCAGATCTGAACACTCTTTCTGTAGAAAATGCAACTGGACATTTGGAGCGCTAAGAGAGTAGTAGTGGAAAAAGGAATATATTCAAATATAAACTACACAGAAGCATTCTGTGAAACTTCTTTCTGATCTGAGCATTCAGCTAACAGAGTTAAACCATACTTTTGATTGAGCAGTTTTGAAACACTCTGTCTGTAGAAAATGCAACTGGACATTCGTAGCGCTAAGTGGGTAATAGTGGAAAAAAGAATATGTTCAAATATAAACTACACAGAAGCATTGTATGAAACTTCTTTCTGTTCTGTGCATTCAACTAACAGAGTTGAACCTTACTTATGATTGAGCCTTTCTGAAACACTCTTTCTGTAGAAACTGCAATTGGACATTCTGAGCGCTAAGAGGCCTCTATTGGGAAAAATAATATCTTCAAATAAAAACTACACAGAAGCATTGTGTGAAACTTATTTCTGATATGTTCATTAAGCTAACAGAGTTAAACCATACTTTTGATTGCGCAGTTCTGAACACTCTTTCTGTAGAAAATGCAAGTGGACATTCGGAGCGCTAAGAGGGTAATAGTGGAAAAAGGAATATATTCAAATATAAACTACACAGTAGCATTCTGTGAAAATTCTTTCTGTTGTGTGCATTCAACTAACAGAGTTGAACCTTACTTTTGATTGAGCCGTTCTTAAACACTCTTTCTGTAGAAACTGCAATTGGACATGCTAAGCGCTAAGAGGCCTACATTGGGAAAAAGAATATCTTCAAATAAAAACTACACAGATGCATTCTGTGAAACTTATTTCTCATCTGTAAATTCAGTTAACAGAGATAAAACATATTTTTGATTGAGCAGTTATGAAACACTCTTTTTGTAGAAAATGCAAGTGGAGATTCGGAGCGCTAAGAGGGTAATAGTGGAAAAAGGAATGTCTTCAAATATAAACTACACAGAATCATTCGGTGAAACTTCTTTCTGATCTGTGCATTCAGCTAACAGAGTTAAACCATACTTTTGATTGAGCAGATCTGAACACTCTTTCTGTAGAAAATGCAACTGGACATTTGGAGCGCTAAGAGCGTAGTAGTGGAAAAAGGAATATATTCAAATATACACTACACAGAAGCATTCTGTGAAACTTCTTTCTGATCTGAGCATTCAGCTAACAGAGTTAAACCATACTTTTGATTGAGCAGTTTTGAAACACTCTGTCTGTAGAAAATGCAACTGGACATTCGTAGCGCTAAGTGGGTAATAGTGGAAAAAAGAATATGTTCAAATATAAACTACACAGAAGCATTGTATGAAACTTCTTTCTGTTCTGTGCATTCAACTAACAGAGTTGAACCTTACTTTTGATTGAGCCGTTCTGAATCACTCTTTCTGTAGAAACTGCAATTGGACATTCTGAGCGCTAGGAGGCATATATTGGGAAAAAGAATGTCTACAAATAAAAACTACACAGAAGAATTGTGTGAAACTTCTTTCTGTTCTGTGCATTCAACTAACAGAGTTGAACCTTACTTTTGATTGAGCCTTTCTGAAACACTCTTTCTGTAGAAACTGCAATTGGTCATTCTGAGCGTTAAGAGGGTAATAGTGGAAAAAGGAATGTCTCCAAATATAAACTACACAGAATCATTCTGTGACACTTCTTTCTGATCTGTGCATTCAGCTAACAGAGTTAAACCATACTTTTGATTGAGCAGATCTGAACACTCTTTCTGTAGAAAATGCAACTGGACATTTGGAGCGCTAAGAGAGTAGTAGTGGAAAAAGGAATATATTCAAATATAAACTACACAGAAGCATTCTGTGAAACTTCTTTCTGATCTGAGCATTCAGCTAACAGAGTTAAACCATACTTTTGATTGAGCAGTTTTGAAACACTCTGTCTGTAGAAAATGTAAATGGACATTCGTAGCGCTAAGTGGGTAATAGTGGAAAAAAGAATATGTTCAAATATAAACTACACAGAAGCATTGTATGAAACTGCTTTCTGTTCTGTGCATTCAACTAACAGAGTTGAACCTTACATTTGATTGAGCCTTTCTGAAACACTCTTTCTGTAGAAACTGCAATTGGACATTCTGAGCGCTAAGAGGCCTCAATTGGGAAAAATAATATCTTCAAATAAAAACTACACAGAAGCATTGTGTGAAACTTATTTCTGATATGTTCATTAAGCATACAGAGTTAAACCATACTTTTGATTGCGCAGTTCTGAACACTCTTTCTGTAGAAAATGCAAGTGGACATTCGGAGCGCAAAGAGGGTAATAGTGGAAAAAGGAATATATTCAAATATAAACTACACAGTAGCATTCTGTGAAAATTCTTTCTGTTCTGTGCATTCAACTAACAGAGTTGAACCTTACTTTTGATTGAGCCGTTCTGAAACACTCTTTCTGTAGAAACTGCAATGGGACATGCTAAGCGCTAAGAGGCCTACATTGGGAAAAAGAATATCTTCAAATAAAAACTACACAGATGCATTCTGTGAAACTTATTTCTGATCTGTAAATTCAGTTAACAGAGATAAAACATATTTTTGATTGAGCAGTTATGAAACACTCTTTTTGTAGAAAATGCAAGTGGAGATTCGGAGCGCTAAGAGGGTAATAGTGGAAAAAGGAATGTCTTCAAATATAAACTACACAGAATCATTCGGTGAAACTTCTTTCTGATCTGTGCATTCAGCTAACAGAGTTAAACCATACTTTTGATTGAGCAGATCTGAACACTCTTTCTGTAGAAAATGCAACTGGACATTTGGAGCGCTAAGAGCGTAGTAGTGGAAAAAGGAATATATTCAAATATAAACTACACAGAAGCATTCTGTGAAACTTCTTTCTGATCTGAGCCTTCAGCTAACAGAGTTAAACCATACTTTTGATTGAGCAGTTTTGAAACACTCTGTCTGTAGAAAATGCAACTGGACATTCGTAGCACTAAGTGGGTAATAGTGGAAAAAAGAATATGTTCAAATATAAACTACACAGAAGCATTGTATGAAACTTCTTTCTGTTCTGTGCATTCAACTAACAGAGTTGAACCTTACTTTTGATTGAGCCTTTCTGAAACACTCTTTCTGTAGAAACTGCAGTTGGACATTCTGAGCGCTAAGAGGACTCTATTGGGAAAAATAATATCTTCAAATAAAAACTACACAGAAACATTGTGTGAAACTTATTTCTGATATGTTCATTAAGCTAACAGAGTTAAACCATACTTTTGATTGTGCAGTTCTGAACACTCTTTCTGTAGAAAATGCAAGTGGACATTCGGAGCGCTAAGAGGGTAATAGTGGAAAAAGGAATATATTCAAATATAAACTACACAGTAGCATTCTGTGAAAATACTTTCTGTTCTGTGCATTCAACTAACAGAGTTGAACCTTACTTTTGATTGAGCCGTTCTGAAACACTCTTTCTGTAGAAACTGCAATTGGACATGCTAAGCGCTAAGAGGCCTACATTGGGAAAAAGAATATCTTCAAATAAAAACTACACAGATGCATTCTGTGAAACTTATTTCTGATCAGTATATTCAGTTATCAGAGATAAAACGTATTTTTGATTGAGCAGTTATGAAACACTCTTTTTGTAGAAAATGCAAGTGGAGATTCGGAGCGCTAAGAGGGTAATAGTGGAAAAAGGAATGTCTTCAAATATAAACTACACAGAATCATTCGGTGAAACTTCTTTCTGATCTGTGCATTCAGCTAACAGAGTTAAACCAAATTTTTGATTGAGCAGATCTGAACACTCTTTCTGTAGAAAATGCAACTGGACATTTGCAGCGCTAAGAGCGTAGTAGTGGAAAAAGGAATATATTCAAATATAAACTACACAGAAGCATTCTGTGAAACTTCTTTCTGATCTGAGCATTCAGCTAACAGAGTTAAACCATAATTTTGATTGAGCAGATTTGAAACACTCTGTCTGTAGAAAATGCAACTGGACATTCGTAGCGCTAAGTGGGTAATAGTGGAAAAAAGAATATGTTCAAATATAAACTACACAGAAGCATTGTATGAAACTTCTTTCTGTTCTGTGCATTCAACTAACAGAGTTGAACCTTACTTTTGATTGTGCCGTTCTGAAACACTCTTTCTGTAGAAACTGCAATTGGACATTCTGAGCGCTAAGAGGCCTATATTGGGAAAAAGAATGTCTACAAATAAAAACTACACAGAAGAATTGTGTGAAACTTCTTTCTGTTCTGTTTGTTCAACTAAAAGAGTTGAACCTTAGTTTTGATTGAGCCGTTCTGAAACACTCTTTCTGTAGAAAATGCAAGTGGAGATTCGGAGCGCTAAGAGGGTAATAGTGGAAAAAGGAATGTCTCCAAATATAAACTACACAGAATCATTCTGTGACACTTCTTTCTGATCTGTGCATTCAGCTAACAGAGTTAAACCATACTTTTGATTGAGCAGATCTGAACACTCTTTCTGTAGAAAATGCAACTGGACATTTGGAGCGCTAAGAGAGTAGTAGTGGAAAAAGGAATATATTCAAATATAAACTACACAGAAGCATTCTGTGAAACTTCTTTCTGATCTGAGCATTCAGCTAACAGAGTTAAACCATACTTTTGATTGAGCAGTTTTGAAACACTCTGTCTGTAGAAAATGCAACTGGACATTCGTAGCGCTAAGTGGGTAATAGTGGAAAAAAGAATATGTTCAAATATAAACTACACAGAAGCATTGTATGAAACTACTTTCTGTTCTGTGCATTCAACTAACAGAGTTGAACCTTACTTATGATTGAGCCTTTCTGAAACACTCTTTCTGTAGAAACTGCAATTGGACATTCTGAGCGCTAAGAGGCCTCTATTGGGAAAAATAATATCTTCAAATAAAAACTACACAGAAGCATTGTGTGAAACTTATTTCTGATATGTTCATTAAGCTAACAGAGTTAAACCATACTTTTGATTGCGCAGTTCTGAACACTCTTTCTGTAGAAAATGCAAGTGGACATTCGGAGCGCTAAGAGGGTAATAGTGGAAAAAGGAATATATTCAAATATAAACTACACAGTAGCATTCTGTGAAAATTCTTTCTGTTGTGTGCATTCAACTAACAGAGTTGAACCTTACTTTTGATTGAGCCGTTCTTAAACACTCTTTCTGTAGAAACTGCAATTGGACATGCTAAGCGCTAAGAGGCCTACATTGGGAAAAAGAATATCTTCAAATAAAAACTACACAGATGCATTCTGTGAAACTTATTTCTGATCTGTAAATTCAGTTAACAGAGATAAAACATATTTTTGATTGAGCAGTTATGAAACACTCTTTTTGTAGAAAATGCAAGTGGAGATTCGGAGCGCTAAGAGGGTAATAGTGGAAAAAGGAATGTCTTCAAATATAAACTACACAGAATCATTCGGTGAAACTTCTTTCTGATCTGTGCATTCAGCTAACAGAGTTAAACCATACTTTTGATTGAGCAGATCTGAACACTCTTTCTGTAGAAAATGCAACTGGACATTTGGAGCGCTAAGAGCGTAGTAGTGGAAAAAGGAATATATTCAAATATACACTACACAGAAGCATTCTGTGAAACTTCTTTCTGATCTGAGCATTCAGCTAACAGAGTTAAACCATACTTTTGATTGAGCAGTTTTGAAACACTCTGTCTGTAGAAAATGCAACTGGACATTCGTAGCGCTAAGTGGGTAATAGTGGAAAAAAGAATATGTTCAAATATAAACTACACAGAAGCATTGTATGAAACTTCTTTCTGTTCTGTGCATTCAACTAACAGAGTTGAACCTTACTTTTGATTGAGCCGTTCTGAATCACTCTTTCTGTAGAAATTGCAATTGGACATTCTGAGCGCTAGGAGGCATATATTGGGAAAAAGAATGTCTACAAATAAAAACTACACAGAAGAATTGTGTGAAACTTCTTTCTGTTCTGTGCATTCAACTAACAGAGTTGAACCTTACTTTTGATTGAGCCTTTCTGAAACACTCTTTCTGTAGAAACTGCAATTGGTCATTCTGAGCGTTAAGAGGCCTCTATTGGGAAAAATAATATCTTCAAATAAAAACTACACAGAAGCATTGTGTGAAACTTATTTCTGATATGTTCATTAAGCTAACAGAGTTAAACCATACTTTTGATTGCGCAGTTCTGAACACTCTTTCTGTAGAAAATGCAAGTGGACATTCGGAGCGCTAAGAGGGTAATAGTGGAAAAAGAAATATATTCAAATATAAACTACACAGTAGCATTCTGTGAAAATTCTTTCTGTTCTGTGCATTCAACTAACAGAGTTGAACCTTACTTTTGATAGAGCCGTTCTGAAACACTCTTTCTGTAGAAAATACAATTGGACATGCTAAGCGCTAAGAGGCCTACATTGGGAAAAAGAATATCTTCAAATAAAAACTACACAGATGCATTCTGTGAAAATTATTTCTGATCTGTAAATTCAGTTAACAGAGATAAAACATATTTTTGATTGAGCAGTTATGAAACACTCTTTTTGTAGAAAATGCAAGTGGAGATTTGGAGCGCTAAGAGGGTAATAGTGGAAAAAGGAATGTCTTCAAATATAAACTACACAGAATCATTCGGTGAAACTTCTTTCTGATCTGTGCATTCAGCTAACAGAGTTAAACCATATTTTTGATTGAGCAGATCTGAACACTCTTTCTGTAGAAAATGCAACTGGACATTTGGAGCGCTAAGAGCGTAGTAGTGGAAAAAGTAATATATTCAAATATAAACTACACAGAAGCATTCTGTGAAACTTCTTTCTGATCTGAGCATTCAGCTAACAGAGTTAATCCATACTTTTGATTGAGCAGTTTTGAAACACTCTGTCTGTAGAAAATGCAACTGGACATTCGTAGCGCTAAGTGGGTAATAGTGGAAAAAAGAATATGTTCAAATATAAACTACACAGAAGCATTGTATGAAACTTCTATCTGTTCTGTGCATTCAACTAACAGAGTTGAACCTTACTTTTGATTGAGCCGTTCTGAAACACTCTTTCTGTAGAAACTGCAATTGGACATTCTGAGCGCTAGGAGGCCTATATTGGGAAAAAGAATGTCTACAAATAAAAACTACACAGAAGAATTGTGTGAAACTTCTTTCTGTTCTGTTTGTTCAACTAAAAGAGTTGAACCTTAGTTTTGATTGAGCCGTTCTGAAACACTCTTTCTGTAGAAAATGCAAGTGGAGATTCAGAGCGCTAAGAGGGTAATAGTGGAAAAAGGAATGTCTCCAAATATAAACTACACAGAATCATTCTGTGACACTTCTTTCTGATCTGTGCATTCAGCTAACAGAGTTAAACCATACTTTTGATTGAGCAGATCTGAACACTCTTTCTGTAGAAAATGCAACTGGACATTTGGAGCGCTAAGAGAGTAGTAGTGGAAAAAGGAATATATTCAAATATAAACTACACAGAAGCATTCTGTGAAACTTCTTTCTGATCTGAGCATTCAGCTAACAGAGTTAAACCATACTTTTGATTGAGCAGTTTTGAAACACTCTGTCTGTAGAAAATGTAAATGGACATTCGTAGCGCTAAGTGGGTAATAGTGGAAAAAAGAATATGTTCAAATATAAACTACACAGAAGCATTGTATGAAACTTCTTTCTGTTCTGTGCATTCAACTAACAGAGTTGAACCTTACATTTGATTGAGCCTTTCTGAAACACTCTTTCTGTAGAAACTGCAATTGGACATTCTGAGCGCTAAGAGGCCTCAATTGGGAAAAATAATATCTTCAAATAAAAACTACACAGAAGCATTGTGTGAAACTTATTTCTGATATGTTCATTAAGCTTACAGAGTTAAACCATACTTTTGATTGCGCAGTTCTGAACACTCTTTCTGTAGAAAATGCAAGTGGACATTCGGAGCGCAAAGAGGGTAATAGTGGAAAAAGGAATATATTCAAATATAAACTGCACAGTAGCATTCTGTGAAAATTCTTTCTGTTCTGTGCATTCAACTAACAGAGTTGAACCTTACTTTTGATTGAGCCGTTCTGAAACACTCTTTCTGTAGAAACTGCAATTGGACATGCTAAGCGCTAAGAGGCCTACATTGGGAAAAAGAATATCTTCAAATAAAAACTACACAGATGCATTCTGTGAAACTTATTTCTGATCTGTAAATTCAGTTAACAGAGATAAAACATATTTTTGATTGAGCAGTTATGAAACACTCTTTTTGTAGAAAATGCAAGTGGAGATTCGGAGCGCTAAGAGGGTAATAGTGGAAAAAGGAATGTCTTCAAATATAAACTACACAGAATCATTCGGTGAAACTTCTTTCTGATCTGTGCATTCAGCTAACAGAGTTAAACCAAATTTTTGATTGAGCAGATCTGAACACTCTTTCTGTAGAAAATGCAACTGGACATTTGGAGCGCTAAGAGCGTAGTAGTGGAAAAAGTAATATATTCAAATATAAACTACACAGAAGCATTCTGTGAAACTTCTTTCTGATCTGAGCATTCAGCTAACAGAGTTAAACCATAATTTTGATTGAGCAGATTTCAAACACTCTGTCTGTAGAAAATGCAACTGGACATTCGTAGCGCTAAGTGGGTAATAGTGGAAAAAAGAATATGTTCAAATATAAACTACACAGAAGCATTGTATGAAACTTCTTTCTGTTCTGTGCATTCAACTAACAGAGTTGAACCTTACTTTTGATTGTGCCGTTCTGAAACACTCTTTCTGTAGAAACTGCAATTGGACATTCTGAGCGCTAAGAGGCCTATATTGGGAAAAAGAATGTCTACAAATAAAAACTACACAGAAGAATTGTGTGAAACTTCTTTCTGTTCTGTTTGTTCAACTAAAAGAGTTGAACCTTAGCTTTGATTGAGCCGTTCTGAAACACTCTTTCTGTAGGAAATGCAAGTGGAGATTCGGAGCGCTAAGAGGGTAATAGTGGAAAAAGGAATGTCTCCAAATATAAACTACACAGAATCATTCTGTGACACTTCTTTCTGATCTGTGCATTCAGCTAACAGAGTTAAACCATACTTTTGATTGAGCAGATCTGAACACTCTTTCTGTAGAAAATGCAACTGGACATTTGGAGCGCTAAGAGCGTAGTAGTGGAAAAAGGAATATATTCAAATATACACTACACAGAAGCATTCTGTGAAACTTCTTTCTGATCTGAGCATTCAGCTAATAGAGTTAAACCATACTTTTGATTGAGCAGTTTTGAAACACTCTGTCTGTAGAAAATGCAACTGGACATTCGTAGCGCTAAGTGGGTAATAGTGGAAAAAAGAATATGTTCAAATATAAACTACACAGAAGCATTGTATGAAACTTCTTTCTGTTCTGTGCATTCAACTAACAGAGTTGAACCTTACTTTTGATTGAGCCGTTCTGAATCACTCTTTCTGTAGAAACTGCAATTGGACATTCTGAGCGCTAGGAGGCATATATTGGGAAAAAGAATGTCTACAAATAAAAACTACACAGAAGAATTGTGTGAAACTTCTTTCTGTTCTGTGCATTCAACTAACAGAGTTGAACCTTACTTTTGATTGAGCCTTTCTGAAACACTCTTTCTGTAGAAACTGCAATTGGACATTCTGAGCGTTAAGAGGCCTCTATTGGGAAAAATAATATCTTCAAATAAAAACTACACAGAAGCATTGTGTGAAACTTATTTCTGATATGTTCATTAAGCTAACAGAGTTAAACCATACTTTTGATTGCGCAGTTCTGAACACTCTTTCTGTAGAAAATGCAAGTAGACATTCGGAGCGCTAAGAGGGTAATAGTGGAAAAAGGAATATATTCAAATATAAACTACACAGTAGCATTCTGTGAAAATTCTTTCTGTTCTGTGCATTCAACTAACAGAGTTGAACCTTACTTTTGATTGAGCCGTTCTGAAACACTCTTTCTGTAGAAACTGCAATTGGACATGCTAAGCGCTAAGAGGCCTACATTGGGAAAAAGAATATCTTCAAATAAAAACTACACAGATGCATTCTGTGAAACTTATTTCTGATCTGTAAATTCAGTTAACAGAGATAAAACATATTTTTGATTGAGCAGTTATGAAACACTCTTTTTGTAGAAAATGCAAGTGGAGATTCGGAGCGCTAAGAGGGTAATAGTGGAAAAAGGAATGTCTCCAAATATAAACTACACAGAATCATTCGGTGAAACTTCTTTCTGATCTGTGCATTCAGCTAACAGAGTTAAACCATACTTTTGATTGAGCAGTTTTGAAACACTCTGTCTGTAGAAAATGCAACTGGACATTCGTAGCGCTAAGTGGGTAATAGTGGAAAAAAGAATATGTTCAAATATAAACTACACAGAAGCATTGTATGAAACTGCTTTCTGTACTGTGCATTCAACTAACAGAGTTGAACCTTACTTTTGATTGAGCCGTTCTGAAACACTCTTTCTGTAGAAACTGCAATTGGACATTCTGAGCGCTAGGAGGCCTATATTGGGAAAATGAATGTCTACAAATAAAAACTACACAGAAGAATTGTGTGAAACTTCTTTCTGTTCTGTTTGTTCAACTAAAAGAGTTGAACCTTAGTTTTGATTGAGCCGTTCTGAAACACTCTTTCTGTAGAAAATGCAAGTGGACATTCGGAGCGCTAAGAGAGTAATAGTGGAAAAAGGAATCTCTTCAAATATAAACTACACAGAATCATTCGGTGAAACTTCTTTCTGATCTGAGCATTCAGCTAACAGAGTTAAACCATACTTTTGATTGAGCAGTTTTGAAACACTCTGTCTGTATAAAATGCAACTGGACATTCGTAGCGATAAGTGGGTAATAGTGGAAAAAAGAATATGTTCAAATATAAACTACACAGAAGCATTGTATGAAACTTCTTTCTGTTCTGTGCATTCAACTAACAGAGTTGAACCTTACTTTTGATTGAGCCGTTCTGAAACACTCTTTCTGTAGAAAATGCAAGTGGAGATTCGGAGCGCTAAGAGGGTAATAGTGGAAAAAGGAATGTCTCTAAATATAAACTACACAGAATCATTCTGTGAAACTTCTTTCTGATCTGTGCATTCAGCTAACAGAGTTAAACCATACTTTTGATTGAGCGGTTCTGAACACTCTTTCTGTAGAAAATGCAACTGGACATTTGGGGCGCTAAGAGAGTAGTAGTGGAAAAAGGAATATATTCAAATATAAACTAGACAGAAGCACTCTGTGAAACTTCTTTCTGATCTGAGCATTCAGCTAACAGAGTTAAACCATACTTTTGATTGAGCAGTTTTGAAACACTCTGTCTGTAGAAAATGCAACTGGACATTCGTAGCGCTAAGTGGGTAATAGTGGAAAAAAGAATATGTTCAAATATAAACTACACAGAAGCATTGTATGAAACTTCTTTCTGTTCTGTGCATTCAACCAACAGAGTTGAACCTTACTTTTGATTGAGCCTTTCTGAAACACTCTTTCTGTAGAAACTGCAATTGGACATTCTGAGCGCTAAGAGGACTCTATTGGGAAAAATAATATCTTCAAATGAAAACTACACAGAAGCATTGTGTGAAACTTATTTCTGATATGTTCATTAAGCTAACAGAGTTAAACCATACTTTTGATTGCGCAGTTCTGAACACTCTTTCTGTAGAAAATGCAAGTGGACATTCGGAGCGCTAAGAGGGTAATAGTGGAAAAAGGAATATATTCAAATATAAACTACACAGTAGCATTCTGTGAAAATTCTTTCTGTTCTGTGCATTCAACTAACAGAGTTGAACCTTACTTTTGATTGAGCCTTTCTGCAACACTCTTTCTGTAGAAACTGCAATTGGACATTCTGAGCTCTAAGAGGCCTATATTGGGAAAAATAAAATCTTCAAATAAAAACTACACAGAAGCATTGTGTGAAACTTATTTCTGATATGTTCATTAAGCTAACAGAGTTAAACCATACTTTTGATTGCGCAGTTCTGAACACTCTTTCTGTAGAAAATGCAAGTGGACATTCGGAGCGCTAAGAGGGTAATAGTGGAAAAAGAAATATATTCAAATATAAACTACACAGTAGCATTCTGTGAAAATTCTTTCTGTTCTGTGCATTCAACTAACAGAGTTGAACCTTACTTTTCATAGAGCCGTTCTGAAACACTCTTTCTGTAGAAACTACAATTGGACATGCTAAGCGCTAAGAGGCCTACATTGGGAAAAAGAATATCTTCAAATAAAAACTACACAGATGCATTCTGTGAAAATTATTTCTGATCTGTAAATTCAGTTAACAGAGATAAAACATATTTTTGATTGAGCAGTTATGAAACACTCTTTTTGTAGAAAATGCAAGTGGAGATTTGGAGCGCTAAGAGGGTAATAGTGGAAAAAGGAATGTCTTCAAATATAAACTACACAGAATCATTCGGTGAAACTTCTTTCTGATCTGTGCATTCAGCTAACAGAGTTAAAACATATTTTTGATTGAGCAGATCTGAACACTCTTTCTGTAGAAAATGCAACTGGACATTTGGAGCGCTAAGAGCATAGTAGTGGAAAAAGTAATATATTCAAATATAAACTACACAGAAGCATTCTGTGAAACTTCTTTCTGATCTGAGCATTCAGCTAACAGAGTTAATCCATACTTTTGATTGAGCAGTTTTGAAACACTCTGTCTGTAGAAAATGCAACTGGACATTCGTTGCGCTAAGTGGGTAATAGTGGAAAAAAGAATATGTTCAAATATAAACTACACAGAAGCATTGTATGAAACTTCTATCTGTTCTGTGCATTCAACTAACAGAGTTGAACCTTACTTTTGATTGAGCCGTTCTGAAACACTCTTTCTGTAGAAACTGCAATTGGACATTCTGAGCGCTAGGAGGCCTATATTGGGAAAAAGAATGTCTACAAATAAAAACTACACAGAAGAATTGTGTGAAACTTCTTTCTGTTCTGTTTGTTCAACTAAAAGAGTTGAACCTTAGTTTTGATTGAGCCGTTCTGAAACACTCTTTCTGTAGAAAATGCAAGTGGAGATTCGGAGCGCTAAGAGGGTAATAGTGGAAAAAGGAATGTCTCCAAATATAAACTAGACAGAATCATTCTGTGACACTTCTTTCTGATCTGTGCATTCAGCTAACAGAGTTAAACCATACTTTTGATTGAGCAGATCTGAACACTCTTTCTGTAGAAAATGCAACTGGACATTTGGAGCGCTAAGAGAGTAGTAGTGGAAAAAGGAATATATTCAAATATAAACTACACAGAAGCATTCTGTGAAACTTCTTTCTGATCTGAGCATTCAGCTAACAGAGTTAAACCATACTTTTGATTGAGCAGTTTTGAAACACTCTGTCTGTAGAAAATGCAACTGGACATTCGTAGCGCTAAGTGGGTAATAGTGGAAAAAAGAATATGTTCAAATATAAACTACACAGAAGCATTGTATGAAACTTCTTTCTGTTCTGTGCATTCAACTAACAGAGTTGAACCTTACTTATGATTGAGCCTTTCTGAAACACTCTTTCTGTAGAAACTGCAATTGGACATTCTGAGCGCTAAGACGCCTCTATTGGGAAAAATAATATCTTCAAATAAAAACTACAAAGAAGCATTGTGTGAAACTTATTTCTGATATGTTCATTAAGCTAACAGAGTTAAACCATACTTTTGATTGCACAGTTCTGAACACTCTTTCTGTAGAAAATGCAAGTGGACATTCGGAGCGCTAAGAGGGTAATAGTGGAAAAAGGAATATATTCAAATATAAACTACACAGTAGCATTCTGTGAAAATTCTTTCTGTTGTGTGCATTCAACTAACAGAGTTGAACCTTACTTTTGATTGAGCCGTTCTGAAACACTCTTTCTGTAGAAACTGCAATTGGACATGCTAAGCGCTAAGAGGCCTACATTGGGAAAAAGAATATCTTCAAATAAAAACTACACAGATGCATTCTGTGAAACTTATTTCTGATCTGTAAATTCAGTTAACAGAGAAAAAACATATTTTTGATTGAGCAGTTATGAAACACTCTTTTTGTAGAAAATGCAAGTGGAGATTCGGAGCGCTAAGAGGGTAATAGTGGAAAAAGGAATGTCTTCAAATATAAACTACACAGAATCATTCGGTGAAACTTCTTTCTGATCTGTGCATTCAGCTAACAGAGTTAAACCATACTTTTGATTGAGCAGATCTGAACACTCTTTCTGTAGAAAATGCAACTGGACATTTGGAGCGCTAAGAGCGTAGTAGTGGAAAAAGGAATATATTCAAATATACACTACACAGAAGCATTCTGTGAAACTTCTTTCTGATCTGAGCATTCAGCTAACAGAGTTAAACCATACTTTTGATTGAGCAGTTTTGAAACACTCTGTCTGTATAAAATGCAACTGGACATTCGTAGCGATAAGTGGGTAATAGTGGAAAAAAGAATATGTTCAAATATAAACTACACAGAAGCATTTTATGAAACTTCTTTCTGTTCTGTGCATTCAACTAACAGAGTTGAACCTTACTTTTGATTGAGCCGTTCTGAAACACTCTTTCTGTAGAAAATGCAAGTGGAGATTCGGAGCGCTAAGAGGGTAATAGTGGAAAAAGGAATGTCTCTAAATATAAACTACACAGAATCATTCTGTGAAACTTCTTTCTGATCTGTGCATTCAGCTAACAGAGTTAAACCATACTTTTGATTGAGCAGTTCTGAACACTCTTTCTGTAGAAAATGCAACTGGACATTTGGAGCGCTAAGAGAGTAGTAGTGGAAAAAGGAATATATTCAAATATAAACTAGACAGAAGCATTCTGTGAAACTTCTTTCTGATCTGAGCATTCAGCTAACAGAGTTAAACCATACTTTTGATTGAGCAGTTTTGAAACACTCTGTCTGTAGAAAATGCAACTGGACATTCGTAGCGCTAAGTGGGTAATGGTGGAAAAAAGAATATGTTCAAATATAAACTACACAGAAGCATTGTATGAAACTTCTTTCTGTTCTGTGCATTCAACCAACAGAGTTGAACCTTACTTTTGATTGAGCCTTTCTGAAACACTCTTTCTGTAGAAACTGCAATTGGACATTCAGAGCGCTAAGAGGCCTCTATTGGGAAAAATAATATCTTCAAATGAAAACTACACAGAAGCATTGTGTGAAACTTATTTCTGATATGTTCATTAAGCTAACAGAGTTAAACCATACTTTTGATTGCGCAGTTCTGAACACTCTTTCTGTAGAAAATGCAAGTGGACATTCGGAGCGCTAAGAGGGTAATAGTGGAAAAAGGAATATATTCAAATATAAACTACACAGTAGCATTCTGTGAAAATTCTTTCTGTTCTGTGCATTCAACTAACAGAGTTGAACCTTACTTTTGATTGAGCCGTTCTGAAACACTCTTTCTGTAGAAACTGCAATTGGACATGCTAAGCGCTAAGAGGCCTACATTGGGAAAAAGAATATCTTCAAATAAAAACTACACAGATGCATTCTGTGAAACTTATTTCTGATCTGTAAATTCAGTTAACAGAGATAAAACATATTTTTGATTGAGCAGTTATGAAACACTCTTTTTGTAGAAAATGCAAGTGGAGATTCGGAGCGCTAAGAGGGTAATAGTGGAAAAAGGAATGTCTTCAAATATAAACTACACAGAATCATTCGGTGAAACATCTTTCTGATCTGTGCATTCAGCTAACAGAGTTAAACCATACTTTTGATTGAGCAGATCTGAACACTCTTTCTGTAGAAAATGCAACTGGACATTTGGAGCGCTAAGAGCGTAGTAGTGGAAAAAGGAATATATTCAAATATAAACTACACAGAAGCATTCTGTGAAACTTCTTTCTGAACTGAGCATTCAGCTAACAGAGTTAAACCATACTTTTGATTGAGCAGTTTTGAAACACTCTGTCTGTAGAAAATGCAACTGGACATTCGTAGCACTAAGTGGGTAATAGTGGAAAAAAGAATATGTTCAAATATAAACTACACAGAAGCATTGTATGAAACTTCTTTCTGTTGTCTGCATTCAACTAACAGAGTTGAACCTTACTTTTGATTGAGCCGTTCTGAATCACTCTTTCTGTAGAAACTGCAATTGGACATTCTGAGCGCTAGGAGGCCTATATTGGGAAAAAGAATGTCTACAAATAAAAACTACACAGAAGAATTGTGTGAAACTTCTTTCAGTTCTGTTTGTTCAACTAAACTAGTTGAACCTTAGTTTTGATTGAGCCGTTCTGAAACACTGTTTCTGTAGAAAATGCAAGTGGAGATTTGGAGCGCTAAGAGGGTAATAGTGGAAAAAGGAATGTCTCCAAATATAAACTACACAGAATCATTCTGTGAAACTTCTTTCTGATCTGTGCATTCAGCTAACAGAGTTAAACCATACTTTTGATTGAGCAGATCTGAACACTCTTTCTGTAGAAAATGCAACTGGACATTTGGAGCGCTAAGAGAGTAGTAGTGGAAAAAGGAATATATTCAAATATAAACTACACAGAAGCATTCTGTGAAACTTCTTTCTGATCTGAGCATTCAGCTAACAGAGTTAAACCATACTTTTGATTGAGCAGATTTGAAACACTCTGTCTGTAGAAAATGCAACTGGACATTCGTAGCGCTAAGTGGGTAATAGTGGAAAAAAGAATATGTTCAAATATAAACTACACAGAAGCATTGTATGAAACTTCTTTCTGTTCTGTGCATTCAACTAACAGAGTTGAACCTTACTTTTGATTGAGCCTTTCTGAAACACTCTTTCTGTAGAAACTGCAATTGGACATTCTGAGCGCTAAGAGGCCAATATTGGGAAAAATAAAATCTTCAAATAAAAACTACACAGAAGCATTGTGTGAAACTTATTTCTGATATGTTCATTAAGCTAACAGAGTTAAACCATACTTTTGATTGCGCAGTTCTGAACACTCTTTCTGTAGAAAATGCAAGTGGACATTCGGAGCGCTAAGAGGGTAATAGTGGAAAAAGAAATATATTCAAATATAAACTACACAGTAGCATTCTGTGAAAATACTTTCTGTTCTGTGCATTCAACTAACAGAGTTGAACCTTACTTTTGATTGAGCCGTTCTGAAACACTCTTTCTGTAGAAACTACAATTGGACATGCTAAGCGCTAAGAGGCCTACATTGGGAAAAAGAATATCTTCAAATAAAAACTACACAGATGCATTCTGTGAAAATTATTTCTGATCTGTAAATTCAGTTAACAGAGATAAAACATATTTTTGATTGAGCAGTTATGAAACACTCTTTTTGTAGAAAATGCAAGTGGAGATTCGGAGCGCTAAGAGGGTAATAGTGGAAAAAGGAATGTCTTCAAATATAAACTACACAGAATCATTCGGTGAAACTTCTTTCTGATCTGTGCATTCAGCTAACAGAGTTAAACCATACTTTTGATTGAGCAGATCTGAACACTCTTTCTGTAGAAAATGCAACTGGACATTTGGAGCGCTAAGAGCGTAGTAGTGGAAAAAGGAATATATTCAAATATAAACTACACAGAAGCATTCTGTGAAACTTCTTTCTGATCTGAGCATTCAGCTAACAGAGTTAAACCATACTTTTGATTGAGCAGTTTTGAAACACTCTGTCTGTAGAAAATGCAACTGGACATTCGGAGCGCTAAGTGGGTAATAGTGGAAAAAAGAATATGTTCAAATATAAACTACACAGAAGCATTGTATGAAACTTCTTTCTGTTCTGTGCATTCAACTAACAGAGTTGAACCTTACTTTTGATTGAGCCGTTCTGAAACACTCTTTCTGTAGAAACTGCAATTGGACATTCTGAGCGCTAAGAGGCCTATATTGGGAAAAAGAATGTCTACAAATAAAAACTACACAGAAGAATTGTGTGAAACTTCTTTCTGTTCTGTTTGTTTAACTAAAAGAGTTGAACGTTAGTTTTGATTGAGCCGTTGTGAAACACTCTTTCTGTAGAAAATGCAAGTGGAGATTCGGAGTGCTAAGAGGGTAATAGTGGAAAAAGGAATGTCTCCAAATATAAACTACACAGAATCATTCGGTGAAACTTCTTTCTGATCTGTGCATTCAGCTAACAGAGTTAAACCATACTTTTGATTGAGCAGTTTTGAAACACTCTGTCTGTAGAAAATGCAACTGGACATTCGTAGCGCTAAGTGGGTAATAGTGGAAAAAAGAATATGTTCAAATATAAACTACACAGAAGCATTGTATGAAACTTCTTCCTGTTCTGTGCATTCAACTAACAGAGTTGAACCTTACTTTTGATTGAGCCGTTCTGAAACACTCTTTCTGTAGAAACTGCAATTGGACATTCTGAGCGCTAGGAGGCCTATATTGGGAAAATGAATGTCTACAAATAAAAACTACACAGAAGAATTTTGTGAAACTTCTTTCTGTTCTGTTTGTTCAACTAAAAGAGTTGAACCTTAGTTTTGATTGAGCCATTCTGAAACACTCTTTCTGTAGAAAATGCAAGTGGAGATTCGGAGCGCTAAGAGGGTAATAGTGGAAAAAGGAATGTCTCCAAATATAAACTACACAGAATCATTCGGTGAAACTTCTTTCTGATCTGTGCATTCAGCTAACAGATTTAAACCATACTTTTGATTGAGCAGTTTTGAAACACTCTGTCTGTAGAAAATGCAACTGGACATTCGTAGCGCTAAGTGGGTAATAGTGGAAAAAAGAATATGTTCAAATATAAACTACACAGAAGCATTGTATGAAACTTCTTTCTGTTCTGTGCATTCAACTAACAGAGTTGAACCTTACTTTTGATTGAGCCGTTCTGAAACACTCTTTCTGTAGAAACTGCAATTGGACATGCTAAGCGCTAAGAGGCCTACATTGGGAAAAAGAATATCTTCAAATAAAAACTACACAG
This sequence comes from Symphalangus syndactylus, assembly GCF_028878055.3. Taxonomy (NCBI): domain Eukaryota; kingdom Metazoa; phylum Chordata; class Mammalia; order Primates; family Hylobatidae; genus Symphalangus; species Symphalangus syndactylus. Next base: position 751,597 of record NC_072444.2, on the reverse strand, counting down.
ATGCATTCTGTGAAACTTATTTCTGATCTGTAAATTCAGTTAACAGAGATAAAACATATTTTTGATTGAGCAGTTATGAAACACTCTTTTTGTAGAAAATGCAAGTGGAGATTCGGAGCGCTAAGAGGGTAATAGTGGAAAAAGGAATGTCTCCAAATATAAACTACACAGAATCATTCGGTGAAACTTCTTTCTGATCTGTGCATTCAGCTAACAGAGTTAAACCATACTTTTCATTGAGCATATCTGAACACTCTTTCTGTAGAAAATGCAACTGGACATTTGGAGCGCTAAGAGCGTAGTAGTGGAAAAAGGAATATATTCAAATATAAACTACACAGAAGCATTCTGTGAAACTTCTTTCTGATCTGAGCCTTCAGCTAACAGAGTTAAACCATACTTTTGATTGAGCAGTTTGGAAACACTCTGTCTGTAGAAAATGCAACTGGACATTCGTAGCGCTATGTGGGTAATAGTGGAAAAAAGAATATGTTCAAATATAAACTACACAGAAGTATTGTATGAAACTACTTTCTGTTCTGTGCATTCAACTAACAGAGTTGAACCTTACTTTTGATTGAGCCTTTCTGAAACACTCTTTCTGTAGAAACTGCAGTTGGACATTCTGAGCGCTAAGAGGCCTCTATTGGGAAAAATAATATCTTCAAATAAAAACTACACAGAAACATTGTGTGAAACTTATTTCTGATATGTTCATTAAGCTAACAGAGTTAAACCATACTTTTGATTGCGCAGTTCTGAACACTCTTTCTGTAGAAAATGCAAGTGGACATTCCGAGCACTAAGAGGTTAATAGTGGAAAAAGGAATATATTCAAATATAAACTACACAGTAGCATTCTGTGAAAATAATTTCTGTTCTGTGCTTTCAACTAACAGAGTTGAACCTTACTTTTGATTGAGCCGTTCTGAAACACTCTTTCTGTAGAAACTGCAATTGGACATGCTAAGCGCTAAGAGGCCTACATTGGGAAAAAGAATATCTTCAAATAAAAACTACACAGATGCATTCTGTGAAACTTATTTCTGATCTGTAAATTCAGTTAGCAGAGATAAAACATATTTTTGATTGAGCAGTTATGAAACACTCTTTTTGTAGAAAATGCAAGTGGAGATTCGGAGCGCTAAGAGGGTAATAGTGGAAAAAGGAATGTCTTCAAATATAAACTACACAGAATCATTCGGTGAAACATCTTTCTGATCTGTGCATTCAGCTAACAGAGTTAAACCATACTTTTGATTGAGCAGATCTGAACACTCTTTCTGTAGAAAATGCAACTGGACATTTGGAGCGCTAAGAGCGTAGCAGTGGAAAAAGGAATATATTCAAATATAAACTACACAGAAGCATTCTGTGAAACTTCTTTCTGATCTGAGCATTCAGCTAACAGAGTTAAACCATACTTTTGATTGAGCAGTTTTGAAATACTCTGTCTGTAGAAAATGCAACTGGACATTCGTAGCACTAAGTGGGTAATAGTGGAAAAAAGAATATGTTCAAATATAAACTACACAGAAGAATTGTATGAAACTTCTTTCTGTTCTGTGCATTCAACTAACAGAGTTGAACCTTACTTTTGATTGAGCCGTTCTGAATCACTCTTTCTGTAGAAACTGCAATTGGACATTCTGAGCGCTAGGAGGCCTATATTGGGAAAAAGAATGTCTACAAATAAAAACTACACAGAAGAATTGTGTGAAACTTCTTTCAGTTCTGTTTGTTCAACTAAACTAGTTGAAACTTAGTTTTGATTGAGCCGTTCTGAAACACTGTTTCTGTAGAAAATGCAAGTGGAGATTTGGAGCGCTAAGAGGGTAATAGTGGAAAAACGAATGTCTCCAAATATAAACTACACAGAATCATTCTGTGAAACTTCTTTCTGATCTGTGCATTCAGCTAACAGAGTTAAACCATACTTTTGATTGAGCAGATCTGAACACTCTTTCTGTAGAAAATGCAACTGGACATTTGGAGCGCTAAGAGAGTAGTAGTGGAAAAAGGAATATATTCAAATATAAACTACACAGAAGCATTCTGTGAAACTTCTTTCTGATCTGAGCATTCAGCTAACAGAGTTAAACCATACTTTTGATTGAGCAGTTTTGAAACACTCTGTCTGTAGAAAATGCAACTGGACATTCGTAGCGCTAAGTGGGTAATAGTGGAAAAAAGAATATGTTCAAATATAAACTACACAGAAGCATTGTATGAAACTTCTTTCTGTTCTGTGCATTCAACTAACAGAGTTGAACCTTACTTTTGATTGAGCCTTTCTGAAACACTCTTTCTATAGAAACTGCAATTGGACATTCTTAGCGCTAAGAGGCCTATATTGGGAAAAATAATATCTTCAAATAAAAACTACACAGAAGCATTGTGTGAAACTTATTTCTGATATGTTCATTAAGCTAACAGAGTTAAACCATACTTTTGATTGCGCAGTTCTGAACACTCTTTCTGTAGAAAATGCAAGTGGACATTCGGAGCGCTAAGAGGGTAATAGTGGAAAAAGGAATATATTCAAATATAAACTACACAGTAGCATTCTGTGAAAATTCTTTCTGTTCTGTGCATTCAACTAACAGAGTTGAACCTTACTTTTGATTGAGCCGTTCTGAAACACTCTTTCTGTAGAAACTGCAATTGGACATGCTAAGCGCTAAGAGGCCTACATTGGGAAAAAGAATATCTTCAAATAAAGACTACACAGATGCATTCTGTGAAACTTATTTCTGATCTGTAAATTCAGTTAACAGAGATAAAACATATTTTTGATTGAGCAGTTATGAAACACTCTTTTTGTAGAAAATGCAAGTGGAGATTCGGAGCGCTAAGAGGGTAATAGTGGAAAAAGGAATGTCTCCAAATATAAACTACACAGAATCATTCGGTGAAACTTCTTTCTGATCTGTGCATTCAGCTAACAGATTTAAACCATACTTTTGATTGAGCAGTTTTGAAACACTCTGTCTGTAGAAAATGCAACTGGACATTCGTAGCGCAAAGTGGGTAATAGTGGAAAAAAGAATATGTTCAAATATAAACTACACAGAAGCATTGTATGAAACTTCTTTCTGTTCTGTGCATTCAACTAACAGAGTTGAACCTTACTTTTGATTGAGCCGTTCTGAAACACTCTTTCTGTAGAAACTGCAATTGGACATTCTGAGCGCTAGGAGGCCTATATTGGGAAAATGAATGTCTACAAATAAAAACTACACAGAAGAATTTTGTGAAACTTCCTTCTGTTCTGTTTGTTCAACTAAAAGAGTTGAACCTTAGTTTTGATTGAGCCGTTCTGAAACACTCTTTCTGTAGAAAATGCAAGTGGAGATTCGGAGCGCTAAGAGGGTAATAGTGGAAAAAGGAATGTCTTCAAATATAAACTACACAGAATCATTCGGTGAAACTTCATTCTTATCTGTGCATTCAGCTAACAGAGTTAAACCATACTTTTGATTGAGCAGTTTTGAAACACTCTGTCTGTAGAAAATGCAACTGGACATTCGTAGCGCTAAGTGGGTAATAGTGGAAAAAAGAATATGTTCAAATATAAACTACACAGAAGCATTGTATGAAACTTCTTTCTGTTCTGTGCATTCAACTAACAGACTTGAACCTTACTTTTGATTGAGCCGTTCTGAAACACTCTTTCTGTAGAAAATGCAAGTGGAGATTCGGAGCGCTAAGAGGGTAATAGTGGAAAAAGGAATGTCTCCAAATATAAACTACACAGAATCATTCTGTGAAACTTCTTTCTGATCTGTGCATTCAGCTAACAGAGTTAAACCATACTTTTGATTGAGCAGTTCTGAACACTCTTTCTGTAGAAAATGCAACTGGACATTTGGAGCGCTAAGAGAGTAGTAGTGGAAAAAGGAATATATTCAAATATAAACTAGACAGAAGCATTCTGTGAAACTTCTTTCTGATCTGAGCATTCAGCTAACAGAGTTAAACCATACTTTTGATTGAGCAGTTTTGAAACACTCTGTCTGTAGAAAATGCAACTGGACATTCGTAGCGCTAAGTGGGTAATAGTGGAAAAAAGAATATGTTCAAATATAAACTACACAGTAGCATTGTATGAAAATTCTTTCTGTTCTGTGCATTCAACCAACAGAGTTGAACCTTACTTTTGATTGAGCCTTTCTGAAACACTCTTTCTGTAGAAACTGCAATTGGACATTCTGAGCGCTAAGAGGCCTCTATTGGGAAAAATAATATCTTCAAATAAAAACTACACAGAAGCATTGTGTGAAACTTATTTCTGATATGTTCATTAAGCTAACAGAGTTAAACCATACTTTTGATTGCGCAGTTCTGAACACTCTTTCTGTAGAAAATGCAAGTGGACATTCGGAGCGCTAAGAGAGTAATAGTGGAAAAAGGAATATATTCAAATATAAACTACACAGTAGCATTCTGTGAAAATTCTTTCTGTTCTGTGCATTCAACTAACAGAGTTGAACCTTACTTTTTATTGAGCCGCTCTGAAACACTCTTTCTGTAGAAACTGCAATTGGACATGCTAAGCGCTAAGAGGCCTACATTGGGAAAAAGAATATCTTCAAATAAAAACTACACAGATGCATTCTGTGAAACTTATTTCTGATCTGTAAATTCAGTTAACAGAGATAAAACATATTTTTGATTGAGCAGTTATGAAACACTCTTTTTGTAGAAAATGCAAGTGGAGATTCGGAGCGCTAAGAGGGTAATAGTGGAAAAAGGAATGTCTTCAAATATAAACTACACAGAATCATTCGGTGAAACATCTTTCTGATCTGTGCATTCAGCTAACAGAGTTAAACCATACTTTTGATTGAGCAGATCTGAACACTCTTTCTGTAGAAAATGCAACTGGACATTTGGAGCGCTAAGAGCGTAGCAGTGGAAAAAGGAATATATTCAAATATAAACTACACAGAAGCATTCTGTGAAACTTCTTTCTGATCTGAGCATTCAGCTAACAGAATTAAACCATACTTTTGATTGAGCAGTTTTGAAATACTCTGTCTGTAGAAAATGCAACTGGACATTCGTAGCACTAAGTGGGTAATAGTGGAAAAAAGAATATGTTCAAATATAAACTACACAGAAGAATTGTATGAAACTTCTTTCTGTTCTGTGCATTCAACTAACAGAGTTGAACCTTACTTTTGATTGAGCCGTTCTGAATCACTCTTTCTGTAGAAACTGCAATTGGACATTCTGAGCGCTAGGAGGCCTATATTGGGAAAAAGAATGTCTACAAATAAAAACTACACAGAAGAATTGTGTGAAACTTCTTTCAGTTCTGTTTGTTCAACTAAACTAGTTGAACCTTAGTTTTGATTGAGCCGTTCTGAAACACTGTTTCTGTAGAAAATGCAAGTGGAGATTTGGAGCGCTAAGAGGGTAATAGTGGAAAAACGAATGTCTCCAAATATAAACTACACAGAATCATTCTGTGAAACTTCTTTCTGATCTGTGCATTCAGCTAACAGTGTTAAACCATACTTTTGATTGAGCAGATCTGAACACTCTTTCTGTAGAAAATGCAACTGGACATTTTGAGCGCTAAGAGAGTAGTAGTGGAAAAAGGAATATATTCAAATATAAACTACACAGAAGCATTCTGTGAAACTTCTTTCTGATCTGAGCATTCAGCTAACAGAGTTAAACCATACTTTTGATTGAGCAGTTTTGAAACACTCTGTCTGTAGAAAATGCAACTGGACATTCGTAGCGCTAAGTGGGTAATAGTGGAAAAAAGAATATGTTCAAATATAAACTACACAGAAGCATTGTATGAAACTTCTTTCTGTTCTGTGCATTCAACTAACAGAGTTGAACCTTACTTTTGATTGAGCCTTTCTGAAACACTCTTTCTGTAGAAACTGCAATTGGACATTCTTAGCGCTAAGAGGCCTATATTGGGAAAAATAATATCTTCAAATAAAAACTACACAGAAGCATTGTGTGAAACTTATTTCTGATATGTTCATTAAGCTAACAGAGTTAAACCATACTTTTGATTGCGCAGTTCTGAACACTCTTTCTGTAGAAAATGCAAGTGGACATTCGGAGCGCTAAGAGGGTAATAGTGGAAAAAGGAATATATTCAAATATAAACTACACAGTAGCATTCTGTGAAAATTCTTTCTGTTCTGTGCATTCAACTAACAGGGTTGAACCTTACTTTTGATTGAGCCGTTCTGAAACACTCTTTCTGTAGAAACTGCAATTGGACATGCTAAGCGCTAAGAGGCCTACATTGGGAAAAAGAATATCTTCAAATAAAGACTACACAGATGCATTCTGTGAAACTTATTTCTGATCTGTAAATTCAGTTAACAGAGATAAAACATATTTTTGATTGAGCAGTTATGAAATACTCTTTTTGTAGAAAATGCAAGTGGAGATTCGGAGCGCTAAGAGGGTAATAGTGGAAAAAGGAATGTCTCCAAATATAAACTACACAGAATCATTCGGTGAAACTTCTTTCTGCTCTGTGCATTCAGCTAACAGATTTAAACCATACTTTTGATTGAGCAGTTTTGAAACACTCTGTCTGTAGAAAATGCAACTGGACATTCGTAGCGCTAAGTGGGTAATAGTGGAAAAAAGAATATGTTCAAATATAAACTACACAGAAGCATTGTATGAAACTTCTTTCTGTTCTGTGCATTCAACTAACAGAGTTGAACCTTACTTTTGATTGAGCCGTTCTGAAACACTCTTTCTGTAGAAACTGCAATTGGACATTCTGAGCGCTAGGAGGCCAATATTGGGAAAATGAATGTCTACAAATAAAAACTACACAGAAGAATTTTGTGAAACTTCCTTCTGTTCTGTTTGTTCAACTAAAAGAGTTCAACCTTAGTTTTGATTGAGCCGTTCTGAAACACTCTTTCTGTAGAAAATGCAAGTGGAGATTCGGAGCGCTAAGAGGGTAATAGTGGAAAAAGGAATGTCTTCAAATATAAACTACACAGAATCATTCGGTGAAACTTCATTCTTATCTGTGCATTCAGCTAACAGAGTTAAACCATACTTTTGATTGAGCAGTTTTGAAACACTCTGTCTGTAGAAAATGCAACTGGACATTCGTAGCGCTAAGTGGGTAATAGTGGAAAAAAGAATATGTTCAAATATAAACTACACAGAAGCATTGTATGAAACTTCTTTCTGTTCTGTGCATTCAACTAACAGACTTGAACCTTACTTTTGATTGAGCCGTTCTGAAACACTCTTTCTGTAGAAAATGCAAGTGGAGATTCGGAGCGCTAAGAGGGTAATAGTGGAAAAAGGAATGTCTCCAAATATAAACTACACAGAATCATTCTGTGAAACTTCTTTCTGATCTGTGCATTCAGCTAACAGAGTTAAACCATACTTTTGATTGAGCAGTTCTGAACACTCTTTCTGTAGAAAATGCAACTGGACATTTGGAGCGCTAAGAGAGTAGTAGTGGAAAAAGGAATATATTCAAATATAAACTAGACAGAAGCATTCTGTGAAACTTCTTTCTGATCTGAGCATTCAGCTAACAGAGTTAAACCATACTTTTGATTGAGCAGTTTTGAAACACTCTGTCTGTAGAAAATGCAACTGGACATTCGTAGCGCTAAGTGGGTCATAGTGGAAAAAAGAATATGTTCAAATATAAACTACACAGTAGCATTGTATGAAAATTCTTTCTGTTCTGTGCATTCAACCAACAGAGTTGAACCTTACTTTTGATTGAGCCTTTCTGAAACACTCTTTCTGTAGAAACTGCAATTGGACATTCTGAGCGCTAAGAGGCCTCTATTGGGAAAAATAATATCTTCAAATAAAAACTACACAGAAGCATTGTGTGAAACTTATCTCTGATATGTTCATTAAGCTAACAGAGTTAAACCATACTTTTGATTGCGCAGTTCTGAACACTCTTTCTGTAGAAAATGCAAGTGGACATTCGGAGCGCTAAGAGAGTAATAGTGGAAAAAGGAATATATTCAAATATAAACTACACAGTAGCATTCTGTGAAAATTCTTTCTGTTCTGTGCATTCAACTAACAGAGTTGAACCTTACTTTTGATTGAGCCGCTCTGAAACACTCTTTCTGTAGAAACTGCAATTGGACATGCTAAGCGCTAAGAGGCCTACATTGGGAAAAAGAATATCTTCAAATAAAAACTACACAGATGCATTCTGTGAAACTTATTTCTGATCTGTAAATTCAGTTAACAGAGATAAAACATATTTTTGATTGAGCAGTTATGAAACACTCTTTTTGTAGAAAATGCAAGTGGAGATTCGGAGCGCTAATAGGGTAATAGTGGAAAAAGGAATGTCTTCAAATATAAACTACACAGAATCATTCGGTGAAACTTCTTTCTGATCTGTGCATTCAGCTAACAGATTTAAACCATATTTTTGATTGAGCAGATCTGAACACTCTTTCTGTAGAAAATGCAACTGGACATTTCGAGCGCTAAGAGCGTAGTAGTGGAAAAAGGAATATATTCAAATATAAACTACACAGAAGCATTCTGTGAAACTTCTTTCTGATCTGAGCATTCAGCTAACAGATTTAAACCATACTTTTGATTGAGCAGTTTTGAAACACTCTGTCTGTAGAAAATGCAACTGGACATTCGTAGCGCTAAGTTGGTAATAGTGGAAAAAAGAATATGTTCAAATATAAACTACACAGAAGCATTGTATGAAACTTCTATCTGTTCTGTGCATTCAACTAACAGAGTTGAACCTTACTTTTGATTGAGCCGTTCTGAAACACTCTTTCTGTAGAAACTGCAATTGGACATTCTGAGCGCTAGGAGGCCTATATTGGGAAAAAGAATGTCTACAAATAAAAACTACACAGAAGAATTGTGTGAAACTACTTTCTGTTCTGTTTGTTCAACTAAAAGATTTGAACCTTAGTTTTGATTGAGCCGTCCTGAAACACACTTTCTGTAGAAAATGCAAGTGGAGATTCTGAGCGCTAAGAGGGTAATAGTGCAAAAAGGAATGTCTCCAAATATAAACTACACAGAATCATTCTGTGACACTTCTTTCTGATCTGTGCATTCAGCTAACAGGGTTAAACCATACTTTTGTTTGAGCAGATCTGAACACTCTTTCTGTAGAAAATGCAACTGGACATTTGGAGCGCTAAGAGCGTAGTAGTGGAAAAAGGAATATATACAAATATAAACTACACAGAAGCATTCTGTGAAACTTCTTTCTGATCTGAGCATTCAGCTAACAGAGTTAAACCATACTTTTGATTGAGCAGTTTTGAAACACTCTGTCTGTAGAAAATGCAATTGGACATTCGTAGCGCTAAGTGGGTAATAGTGGAAAAAAGAATATGTTCAAATATAAACTACACAGAAGCATTGTATGAAACTTCTTTCTGTTCTGTGCATTCAACTAACAGAGTTGAACCTTACTTTTGATTGAGCCGTTCTGAAACACTCTTTCTGTAGAAACTGCAATTGGACATTCTGAGCGCTAAGAGGCCTATATTGGGAAAAAAATGTCTACAATAAAAACTACACAGAAGAATTGTGTGAAACTTCTTTCTGTTCTGTTTGTTCAACTGAAAGAGTAGAACCTCAGTTTTGATTGAGCCGTTCTGAAACACTCTTTCTGTAGAAAATGCAAGTGGAGATTCGGAGCGCTAAGAGGGTAATAGTGGAAAAAGGAATGTCTTCAAATATAAACTACACAGAATCATTCGGTGAAACTTCTTTCTGATCTGTGCATTCAGCTAACAGAGTTAAACCATACTTTTGATTGAGCAGATCTGAACACTCTTTCTGTAGAAAATGCAACTGGACATTTGGAGCGCTAAGAGAGTAGTAGTGGAAAAAGGAATATATTCAAATATAAACTACACAGAAGCATTCTGTGAAACTTCTTTCTGATCTGAGCATTCAGCTAACAGAGTTAAACCATACTTTTGATTGAGCAGATTTGAAACACTCTGTCTGTAGAAAATGCAACTGGACATTCGTAGCGCTAAGTGGGTAATAGTGGAAAAAAGAATATGTTCAAATATAAACTACACAGAAGCATTGTATGAAACTTCTTTCTGTTCTGTGCATTCAACTAACAGAGTTGAACCTTACTTTTGATTGAGCCTTTCTGAAACACTCTTTCTGTAGAAACTGCAATTGGACATTCTGAGCGCTAAGAGGCCTATATTGTGAAAAAGAATGTCTACAAATAAAAACTACACAGAAGAATTGTGTGAAACTTCTTTCTGTTCTGTTTGTTCAACTGAAAGAGTTGAACCTCAGTTTTGATTGAGCCGTTCTGAAACACTCTTTCTGTAGAAAATGCAAGTGGAGATTCGGAGCGCTAAGAGGGTAATAGTGGAAAAAGGAATGTCTCCAAATATAAACTACACAGTATCATTCTGTGAAACTTCTTTCTGATCTGTGCATTCAGCTAACAGAGTTAAACCATACTTTTGATTGAGCAGATCTGAACACTCTTTCTGTAGAAAATGCAACTGGACATTTGGAGGGCTAAGAGAGTAGTAGTGGAAAAAGGAATATATTCAAATATAAACTACACAGAAGCATTCTGTGAAACTTCTTTCTGATCTGAGCATTCAGCTAACAGAGTTAAACCATACTTTTGATTGAGCAGATTTGAAACACTCTGTCTGTAGAAAATGCAACTGGACATTCGTAGCGCTAAGTGGGTAATAGTGGAAAAAAGAATATGTTCAAATATAAACTACACAGAAGCATTGTATGAAACTTCTTTCTGTTCTGTGCATTCAACTAACAGAGTTGAACCTTACTTATGATTGAGCCTTTCTGAAACACTCTTTCTGTAGAAACTGCAATTGGACATTCTGAGCGCTAAGATGCCTCTATTGGGAAAAATAATATCTTCAAATAAAAACTACACAGAAGCATTGTGTGAAACTTATTTCTGATATGTTCATTAAGCTAACAGAATTAAACCATACTTTTGATTGCGCAGTTCTGAACACTCTTTCTGTAGAAAATGCAAGTGGACATTCGGAGCGCTAAGAGGGTAATAGTGGAAAAAGGAATATATTCAAATATAAACTACACAGTAGCATTCTGTGAAAATTCTTTCTGTTCTGTGCATTCAACTAACAGAGTTGAACCTTACTTTTGATTGAGCCGTTCTGAAACACTCTTTCTGTAGAAACTGCAATTGGACATGCTAAGGGCTAAGAGGCCTACATTGGGAAAAAGAATATCTTCAAATAAAAACTACACAGATGCATTCTGTGAAACTTATTTCTAATCTGTAAATTCAGTTAACAGAGATAAAACATATCTTTGATTGAGCAGTTATGAAACACTCTTTTTGTAGAAAATGCAAGTGGAGATTCGGAGCGCTATGAGGGTAATAGTGGAAAAAGGAATGTCTTCAAATATAAACTACACAGAATCATTCGGTGAAACTTCTTTCTGATCTGTGCATTCAGCTAACAGAGTTAAACCATACTTTTGATTGAGCAGATCTGAACACTCTTTCTGTAGAAAATGCAACTGGACATTTGGAGCGCTAAGAGCGTAGTAGTGGAAAAAGGAATATATTCAAATATAAACTACACAGAAGCATTCTGTGAAACTTCTTTCTGATCTGAGCATTCAGCTAACAGAGTTAAACCATACTTTTGATTGAGCAGTTTTGAAACACTCTGTCTGTAGAAAATGCAACTGGACATTCGTAGCGCTAAGTGGGTAATAGTGGAAAAAAGAATATGTTCAAATATAAACTACACAGAAGCATTGTATGAAACTTCTTTCTGTTCTGTGCATTCAACTAACAGAGTTGAACCTTACTTTTGATTGAGCCGTTCTGAAACACTCTTTCTGTAGAAACTGCAATTGGACATTCTGAGCGCTAAGAGGCCTATATTGGGAAAAAGAATGTCTACAAATAAAAACTACACAGAAGAATTGTGTGAAACTTCTTTCTGTTCTGTTTGTTCAACTAAAAGAGTTGAACCTTAGTTTTGATTGAGCCGTTCTGAAACACTCTTTCTGTAGAAAATGCAAGTGGAGATTCGGAGCGCTAAGAGGGTAATAGTGGAAAAAGGAATGTCTCCAAATATAAACTACACAGAATCATTCTGTGAAACTTTTTTCTGATCTGTGCATTCAGCTAACAGACTTAAACCATACTTTTGATTGAGCAGATCTGAACACTCTTTCTGTAGAAAATGCAACTGGACATTTGGAGCGCTAAGAGAGTAGTAGTGGAAAAAGGAATATATTCAAATATAAACTACACAGAAGCATTCTGTGAAACTTCTTTCTGATCTGAGCATTCAGCTAACAGAGTTAAACCATACTTTTGATTGAGCAGATTTGAAACACTCTGTCTGTAGAAAATGCAACTGGACATTCGTAGCGCTAAGTGGGTAATAGTGGAAAAAAGAATATGTTCAAATATAAACTACACAGAAGCATTGTATGAAACTTCTTTCTGTTCTGTGCATTCAACTAACAGAGTTGAACCTTACTTTTGATTGAGCCTTTCTGAAACACTCTTTCTGTAGAAACTGCAATTGGACATTCTGAGCGCTAAGAGGCCTATATTGTGAAAAAGAATGTCTACAAATAAAAACTACACAGAAGAATTGTGTGAAACTTCTTTCTGTTCTGTTTGTTCAACTGAAAGAGTTGAACCTCAGTTTTGATTGAGCCGTTCTGAAACACTCTTTCTGTAGAAAATGCAAGTGGAGATTCGGAGCGCTAAGAGGGTAATAGTGGAAAAAGGAATGTCTCCAAATATAAACTACACAGAATCATTCTGTGAAACTTCTTTCTGATCTGTGCATTCAGCTAACAGAGTTAAACCATACTTTTGATTGAGCAGATCTGAACACTCTTTCTGTAGAAAATGCAACTGGACATTTGGAGGGCTAAGAGAGTAGTAGTGGAAAAAGGAATATATTCAAATATAAACTACACAGAAGCATTCTGTGAAACTTCTTTCTGATCTGAGCATTCAGCTAACAGAGTTAAACCATACTTTTGATTGAGCAGATTTGAAACACTCTGTCTGTAGAAAATGCAACTGGACATTCGTAGCGCTAAGTGGGTAATAGTGGAAAAAAGAATATGTTCAAATATAAACTACACAGAAGCATTGTATGAAACTTCTTTCTGTTCTGTGCATTCAACTAACAGAGTTGAACCTTACTTATGATTGAGCCTTTCTGAAACACTCTTTCTGTAGAAACTGCAATTGGACATTCTGAGCGCTAAGATGCCTCTATTGGGAAAAATAATATCTTCAAATAAAAACTACACAGAAGCATTGTGTGAAACTTATTTCTGATATGTTCATTAAGCTAACAGAATTAAACCATACTTTTGATTGCGCAGTTCTGAACACTCTTTCTGTAGAAAATGCAAGTGGACATTCGGAGCGCTAAGAGGGTAATAGTGGAAAAAGGAATATATTCAAATATAAACTACACAGTAGCATTCTGTGAAAATTCTTTCTGTTCTGTGCATTCAACTAACAGAGTTGAACCTTACTTTTGATTGAGCCGTTCTGAAACACTCTTTCTGTAGAAACTGCAATTGGACATGCTAAGGGCTAAGAGGCCTACATTGGGAAAAAGAATATCTTCAAATAAAAACTACACAGATGCATTCTGTGAAACTTATTTCTAATCTGTAAATTCAGTTAACAGAGATAAAACATATCTTTGATTGAGCAGTTATGAAACACTCTTTTTGTAGAAAATGCAAGTGGAGATTCGGAGCGCTATGAGGGTAATAGTGGAAAAAGGAATGTCTTCAAATATAAACTACACAGAATCATTCGGTGAAACTTCTTTCTGATCTGTGCATTCAGCTAACAGAGTTAAACCATACTTTTGATTGAGCAGATCTGAACACTCTTTCTGTAGAAAATGCAACTGGACATTTGGAGCGCTAAGAGCGTAGTAGTGGAAAAAGGAATATATTGAAATATAAACTACACAGAAGCATTCTGTGAAACTTCTTTCTGATCTGAGCATTCAGCTAACAGAGTTAAACCATACTTTTGATTGAGCAGTTTTGAAACACTCTGTCTGTAGAAAATGCAACTGGACATTCGTAGCGCTAAGTGGGTAATAGTGGAAAAAAAAATATGTTCAAATATAAAATACACAGAAGCATTGTATGAAACTTCTTTCTGTTCTGTGCATTCAACTAACAGAGTTGAACCTTACTTTTGATTGAGCCGTTCTGAAACACTCTTTCTGTAGAAACTGCAATTGGACATTCTGAGCGCTAAGAGGCCTATATTGGGAAAAAGAATGTCTACAAATAAAAACTACACAGAAGAATTGTGTGAAACTTCTTTCTGTTCTGTTTGTTCAACTAAAAGAGTTGAACCTTAGTTTTGATTGAGCCGTTCTGAAACACTCTTTCTGTAGAAAATGCAAGTGGAGATTCGGAGCGCTAAGAGGGTAATAGTGGAAAAAGGAATGTCTCCAAATATAAACTACACAGAATCATTCTGTGAAACTTTTTTCTGATCTGTGCATTCAGCTAACAGACTTAAACCATACTTTTGATTGAGCAGATCTGAACACTCTTTCTGTAGAAAATGCAACTGGACATTTGGAGCGCTAAGAGAGTAGTAGTGGAAAAAGGAATATATTCAAATATAAACTACACAGAAGCATTCTGTGAAACTTCTTTCTGATCTGAGCATTCAGCTAACAGAGTTAAACCATACTTTTGATTGAGCAGTTTTGAAACACTCTGTCTGTAGAAAATGCAACTGCACATTCGTAGCGCTAAGTGGGTAATAGTGGAAAAAAGAATATGTTCAAATATAAACTACACAGAAGCATTGTATGAAACTTCTTTCTGTTCTGTGCATTCAACTAACAGAGTTGAACCTTACTTTTGATTGAGCCGTTCTGAAACACTCTTTCTGTAGAAACTGCAATTGGACATTCTGAGCGCTAGGAGGCCTATATTGGGAAAAGGAATGTCTACAAATAAAAACTACACAGAAGAATTGTGTGAAACTTCTTTCTGTTCTGTTTGTTCAACTAAAAGTATTGAACCTTAGTTTTGATTGAGCCGTTCTGAAACACTCTTTCTGTAGAAAATGCAAGTGGAGATTCGGAGCGCTAAGAGGGTAATAGTGGAAAAAGGAATGTCTCCAAATATAAACTACACAGAATCATTCTGTGAAACTTCTTTCTGATCTGTGCATTCAGCTAACAGAGTTAAACCATACTTTTGATTGAGCAGATTTGAACACTCTTTCTGTAGAAAATGCAACTGGACATTTGGAGCGCTAAGAGAGTAGTAGTGGAAAAAGGAATATATTCAAATATAAACTACACAGAAGCATTCTGTGAAACTTCTTTCTGATCTGAGCATTCAGCTAACAGAGTTAAACCATACTTTTGATTGAGCAGTTTTGAAACACTCTGTCTGTAGAAAATGCAACTGGACATTCGTAGCGCTAAGTGGGTAATAGTGGAAAAAAGAATATGTTCAAATATAAACTACACAGAAGCATTGTATGAAACTTCTTTCTGTTCTGTGCATTCAACTAACAGTGTTGAACCTTACTTTTGATTGAGCATTTCTGAAACACTCTTTCTGTAGAAACTGCAATTGGACATTCTGAGCGCTAAGAGGCCTCTATTGGGAAAAATAATATCTTCAAATAAAAACTACACAGAAGCATTGTGTGAAACTTATTTCTGATATGTTCATTAAGCTAACAGAGTTAAACCATACTTTTGATTGCGCAGTTCTGAACACTCTTTCTGTAGAAAATGCAAGTGGACATTCGGAGCGCTAAGAGGGTAATAGTGGAAAAAGGAATATATTCAAATATAAACTACACAGTAGCATTCTGTGAAAATTCTTTCTGTTCTGTGCATTCAACTAACAGAGTTGAACCTTACTATTGATTGAGCCGTTCTGAAACACTCTTTCTGTAGAAACTGCTATTGGACATGCTAAGCGCTAAGAGGCCTACATTGGGAAAAAGAATATCTTCAAATAAAAACTACACAGATGCATTCTGTGAAACTTATTTCTGATCTGTAAATTCAGTTAACAGAGATAAAACATATTTTTGATTGAGCAGTTATGAAACACTCTTTTTGTAGAAAATGCAAGTGGAGATTCGGAGCGCTAAGAGGGTAATAGTGGAAAAAGGAATGTCTTCAAATATAAACTACACAGAATCATTCGGTGAAACTTCTTTCTGATCTGTGCATTCAGCTAACAGAGTTAAACCATACTTTTGATTGAGCAGATCAGAACACTCTTTCTGTAGAAAATGCAACTGGACATTTGGAGCGCTAAGAGCGTAGTAGTGGAAAAAGGAATATATTCAAATATAAACTACACAGAAGCATTCTGTGAAACTTCTTTCTGATCTGAGCATTCAGCTAACAGAGTTAAACCATACTTTTGATTGAGCAGTTTTGAAACACTCTGTCTGTAGAAAATGCAACTGGACATTCGTAGCGCTAAGTGGGTAATAGTGGAAAAAAGAATATGTTCAAATATAAACTACACAGAAGCATTGTATGAAACTTCTTTCTGTTCTGTGCATTCAACTAACAGAGTTGAACCTTACTTTTGATTGAGCCGTTCTGAAGCACTCTTTCTGTAGAAACTGCAATTGGACATTCTGAGCGCTAAGAGGCCTATATTGGGAAAAAGAATGTCTACAAATAAAAACTACACAGAAGAATTGTGTGAAACTTCTTTCTGTTCTGTTTGTTCAACTGAAAGAGTAGAACCTCAGTTTTGATTGAGCCGTTCTGAAACACTCTTTCTGTAGAAAATGCAAGTGGAGATTCGGAGCGCTAAGAGGGTAATAGTGGAAAAAGGAATGTCTCCAAATATAAACTACACAGAATCATTCTGTGAAACTTCTTTCTGATCTGTGCATTCAGCTAACAGAGTTAAACCATACATTTGATTGAGCAGATCTGAACACTCTTTCTGTAGAAAATGCAACTGGACATTTGGAGCGCTAAGAGAGTAGTAGTGGAAAAAGGAATATATTCAAATATAAACTACACAGAAGCATTCTGTGAAACTTCTTTCTGATCTGAGCATTCAGCTAACAGAGTTAAACCATACTTTTGATTGAGCAGATTTGAAACACTCTGTCTGTAGAAAATGCAACTGGACATTCGTAGCGCTAAGTGGGTAATAGTGGAAAAAACAATATGTTCAAATATAAACTACACAAAAGCATTGTATGAAACTTCTTTCTGTTCTGTGCATTCAACTAACAGAGTTGAAACTTACTTATGATTGAGCCTTTCTGAAACACTCTTTCTGTAGAAACTGCAATTGGACATTCTGAGCGCTAAGATGCCTCTATTGGGAAAAATAATATCTTCAAATAAAAACTACACAGAAGCATTGTGTGAAACTTATTTCTGATATGTTCATTAAGCTAACAGAATTAAACCATACTTTTGATTGCGCAGTTCTGAACACTCTTTCTGTAGAAAATGCAAGTGGACATTCGGAGCGCTAAGAGGGTAATAGTGGAAAAAGGAATATATTCAAATATAAACTACACAGTAGCATTCTGTGAAAATTCTTTCTGTTCTGTGCATTCAACTAACAGAGTTGAACCTTACTTTTGATTGAGCCGTTCTGAAACACTCTTTCTGTAGAAACTGCAATTGGACATGCTAAGGGCTAAGAAGCCTACATTGGGAAAAATAATATCTTCAAATAAAAACTACACAGATGCATTCTGTGAAACTTATTTCTAATCTGTAAATTCAGTTAACAGAGATAAAACATATTTTTGATTGAGCAGTTATGAAACACTCTTTTTGTAGAAAATGCAAGTGGAGATTCGGAGCGCTATGAGGGTAATAGTGGAAAAAGGAATGTCTTCAAATATAAACTACACAGAATCATTCGGTGAAACTTCTTTCTGATCTGTGCATTCAGCTAACAGAGTTAAACCATACTTTTGATTGAGCAGATCTGAACACTCTTTCTGTAGAAAATGCAACTGGACATTTGGAGCGCTAAGAGCGTAGTAGTGGAAAAAGGAATATATTCAAATATAAACTACACAGAAGCATTCTGTGAAACTTCTTTCTGATCTGAGCATTCAGCTAACAGAGTTAAACCATACTTTTGATTGAGCAGTTTTGAAACACTCTGTCTGTAGAAAATGCAACTGGACATTCGTAGCGCTAAGTGGGTAATAGTGGAAAAAAGAATATGTTCAAATATAAACTACACAGAAGCATTGTATGAAACTTCCTTCTGTTCTGTGCATTCAACTAACAGAGTTGAACCTTACTTTTGATTGAGCCGTTCTGAAACACTCTTTCTGTAGAAACTGCAATTGGACATTCTGAGCGCTAAGAGGCCTATATTGGGAAAAAGAATGTCTACAAATAAAAACTACACAGAAGAATTGTGTGAAACTTCTTTCTGTTCTGTTTGTTCAACTAAAAGAGTTGAACCTTAGTTTTGATTGAGCCGTTCTGAAACACTCTTTCTGTAGAAAATGCAAGTGGAGATTCGGAGCGCTAAGAGGGTAATAGTGGAAAAAGGAATGTCTCCAAATATAAACTACACAGAATCATTCTGTGAAACTTTTTTCTGATCTGTGCATTCAGCTAACAGAGTTAAACCATACTTTTGATTGAGCAGATCTGAACACTCTTTCTGTAGAAAATGCAACTGGACATTTGGAGCGCTAAGAGAGTACTAGTGGAAAAAGGAATATATTCAAATATAAACTACACAGAAGCATTCTGTGAAACTTCTTTCTGATCTGAGCATTCAGCTAACAGAGTTAAACCATACTTTTGATTGAGCAGATTTGAAACACTCTGTCTGTAGAAAATGCAACTGGACATTCGTAGCGCTAAGTGGGTAATAGTGGAAAAAAGAATATGTTCAAATATAAACTACACAGAAGCATTGTATGAAACTTCTTTCTGTTCTGTGCATTCAACTAACAGAGTTGAACCTTACTTTTGATTGAGCCTTTCTGAAACACTCTTTCTGTAGAAACTGCAATTGGACATTCTGAGCGGTAAGAGGCCTCTATTGGGAAAAATAATATCTTCAAATAAAAACTACACAGAAGCATTGTGTGAAACTTATTTCTGATATGTTCATTAAGCTAACAGAGTTAAACCATACTTTTGATTGCGCAGTTCTGAACACTCTTTCTGTAGAAAATGCAAGTGGACATTCGGAGCGCTAAGAGGGTGATAGTGGAAAAAGGAATATATTCAAATATAAACTACACAGTAGCATTCTGTGAAAATTCTTTCTGTTCTGTGCATTCAACTAACAGAGTTGAACCTTACTTTTGATTGAGCCGTTCTGAAACACTCTTTCTGTAGAAACTGCTATTGGACATGCTAAGCGCTAAGAGGCCTACATTGGGAAAAAGAATATCTTCAAATAAAAACTACACAGATGCATTCTGTGAAACTTATTTCTGATCTGTAAATTCAGTTAACAGAGATAAAACATATTTTTGATTGAGCAGTTATGAAAAACTCTTTTTGTAGAAAATGCAAGTGGAGATTCGGAGCGCTAAGTGGGTAATAGTGGAAAAAGGAATGTCTTCAAATATAAACTACACAGAATCATTCGGTGAAACTTCTTTCTGATCTGTGCATTCAGCTAACAGAGTTAAACCATACTTTTGATTGAGGAGATCTGAACACTCTTTCTGTAGAAAATGCAACTGGACATTTGGAGCGCTAAGAGCGTAGTAGTGGAAAAAGGAATATATTCAAATATAAACTACACAGAAGCATTCTGTGAAACTTCTTTCTGATCTGAGCATTCAGCTAACAGAGTTAAACCATACTTTTGATTGAGCAGTTTTGAAACACTCTGTCTGTAGAAAATGCAACTGGACATTCGTAGCGCTAAGTGGGTAATAGTGGAAAAAAGAATATGTTCAAATATAAACTACACAGAAGCATTGTATGAAACTTCTTTCTGTTCTGTGCATTCAACTAACAGAGTTGAACCTTACTTTTGATTGAGCCGTTCTGAAACACTCTTTCTGTAGAAACTGCAATTGGACATTCTGAGCGCTAAGAGGCCTATATTGGAAAAAGAATGTCTACAAATAAAAACTACACAGAAGAATTGTGTGAAACTTCTTTCTGTTCTGTTTGTTCAACTAAAAGATTTGAACCTTAGTTTTGATTGAGCCGTTCTGAAACACTCTTTCTGTAGAAAATGCAAGTGGAGATTCGGAGCGCTAAGAGGGTAATAGTGGAAAAAGGAATGTCTCCAAATATAAACTACACAGAATAATTCTGTGAAACTTATTTCTGATCTGTGCATTCAGCTAACAGAGTTAAACCATACTTTTGATTAAGCAGATCTGAACACTCTTTCTGTAGAAAATGCAACTGGACATTTGGAGCGCTAAGAGCGTAGTAGTGGAAAAAGGAATATATTCAAATATAAACTACACAGAAGCATTCTGTGAAACTTCTTTCTGATCTGAGCATTCAGCTAACAGAGTTAAACCATACTTTTGATTGAGCAGTTTTGAAACACTCTGTCTGTAGAAAATGCAACTGGACATTCGTAGCGCTAAGTGGGTAATAGTGGAAAAAAGAATATGTTCAAATATAAACTACACAGAAGCATTATATGAAACTTCTTTCTGTTCTGTGCATTCAACTAACAGAGTTGAACCTTACTTTTGATTGAGCCGTTCTGAAACACTCTTTCTGTAGAAACTGCAATTGGACATTCTGAGCGCTAAGAGGCCTATATTGGGAAAAAGAATGTCTACAAATAAAAACTACACAGAAGAATTCTGTGAAACTTCTTTCTGTTCTGTTTGTTCAACTGAAAGAGTAGAACCTCAGTTTTGATTGAGCCGTTCTGAAACACTCTTTCTGTAGAAAATGCAAGTGGAGATTCGGAGCGCTAAGAGGGTAATAGTGGAAAAAGGAATGTCTCCAAATATAAATTACACAGAATCATTCTGTGAAACTTCTTTCTGATCTGTGCATTCAGCTAACGGATTTAAACCATACTTTTGATTGAGCAGATCTGAACACTCTTTCTGTAGAAAATGCAACTGGACATTTGGAGCGCTAAGAGAGTAGTAGTGGAAAAAGGAATATATTCAAATATAAACTACACAGAAGCATTCTGTGAAACTTCTTTCTGATCTGAGCATTCAGCTAACAGAGTTAAACCATACTTTTGATTGAGCAGATTTGAAACACTCTGTCTGTAGAAAATGCAACTGGACATTCGTAGCGCTAAGTGGGCAATAGTGGAAAAAAGAATATGTTCAAATATAAACTACACAGAAGCATTGTATGAAACTTCTTTCTGTTCTGTGCATTCAACTAACAGAGTTGAACCTTACTTTTGATTGAGCCTTTCTGAAACACTCTTTCTGTAGAAACTGCAATTGGACATTCTGAGCGCTAAGAGGCCTCTATTGGGAAAAATAATATCTTCAAATAAAAACTACACAGAAGCATTGTGTGAAACTTATTTCTGATATGTTCATTAAGCTAACAGTGTTAAACCATACTTTTGATTGCGCAGTTCTGAACACTCTTTCTGTAGAAAATGCAAGTGGACATTCGGAGCGCTACGAGGGTAATAGTGGAAAAAGGAATATATTCAAATATAAACTACACAGTAGCATTCTGTGAAAATTCTTTCTGTTCTGTGCATTCAAATAACAGAGTTGAACCTTACTGTTGATTGAGCCGTTCTGAAACACTCTTTCTGTAGAAACTGCAATTGGACATGCTAAGCGCTAAGAGGCCTACATTGGGAAAAAGAATATCTTCAAATAAAAACCACACAGATGCATTCTGTGAAACTTATTTCTGATCTGTAAATTCAGTTAACAGAAATAAAACATATTTTTGATTGAGCAGTTATGAAACACTCTTTTTGTAGAAAATGCAAGTGGAGATTCGGAGCGCTAAGAGGGTAATAGTGGAAAAAGGAATGTCTTCAAATATAAACTACACAGAATCATTCGGTGAAACTTCTTTCTGATCTGTGCATTCAGCTAACAGAGTTAAACCATACTTTTGATTGAGCAGATCAGAACACTCTTTCTGTAGAAAATGCAACTGGACATTTGGAGCGCTAAGAGCGTAGTAGTGGAAAAAGGAATATATTCAAATATAAACTACACAGAAGCATTCTGTGAAACTTCTTTCTGATCTGAGCATTCAGCTAACAGAGTTAAACCATACTTTTGATTGAGCAGTTTTGAAACACTCTGTCTGTAGAAAATGCAACTGGACATTCGTAGCGCTAAGTGGGTAATAGTGGAAAAAAGAATATGTTCAAATATAAACTACACAGAAGCATTGTATGAAACTTCTTTCTGTTCTGTGCATTCAACTAACAGAGTTGAACCTTACTTTCGATTGAGCCGTTCTGAAACACTCTTTCTGTAGAAACTGCAATTGGACATTCTGAGCGCTAAGAGGCCTATATTGGGAAAAAGAATGTCTACAAATAAAAACTACACAGAAGAATTGTGTGAAACTTCTTTCTGTTCTGTTTGTTCAACTGAAAGAGTAGAACCTCAGTTTTGATTGAGCCGTTCTGAAACACTCTTTCTGTAGAAAATGCAAGTGGAGATTCGGAGCGCTAAGAGGGTAATAGTGGAAAAAGGAATGTCTCCAAATATAAACTACACAGAATCATTCTGTGAAACTTCTTTCTGATCTGTGCATTCAGCTAACAGAGTTAAACCATACCTTTGATTGAGCAGATCTGAACACTCTTTCTGTAGAAAATGCAACTGGACATTTGGAGCGCTAAGAGAGTAGTAGTGGAAAAAGGAATATATTCAAGTATAAACTACACAGAAGCATTCTGTGAAACTTCTTTCTGATCTGAGCATTCAGCTAACAGAGTTAAACCATACTTTTGATTGAGCAGATTTGAAACACTCTGTCTGTAGAAAATGCAACTGGACATTCGTAGCGCTAAGTGGGTAATAGTGGAAAAAAGAATATGTTCAAATATAAACTACACAGAAGCATTGTATGAAACTTCTTTCTGTTCTGTGCATTCAACTAACAGAGTTGAAACTTACTTATGATTGAGCCTTTCTGAAACACTCTTTCTGTAGAAACTGCAATTGGACATTCTGAGCGCTAAGATGCCTCTATTGGGAAAAATAATATCTTCAAATAAAAACTACACAGAAGCATTGTGTGAAACTTATTTCTGATGTGTTCATTAAGCTAACAGAATTAAACCATACTTTTGATTGCGCAGTTCTGAACACTCTTTCTGTAGAAAATGCAAGTGGACATTCGGAGCGCTAAGAGGGTAATAGTGGAAAAAGAAATATATTCAAATATAAACTACACAGTAGCATTCTGTGAAAATTCTTTCTGTTCTGTGCATTCAACTAACAGAGTTGAACCTTACTTTTGATTGAGCCGTTCTGAAACACTCTTTCTGTAGAAACTGCTATTGGACATGCTAAGCGCTAAGAGGCCTACATTGGGAAAAAGAATATCTTCAAATAAAAACTACACAGATGCATTCTGTGAAACTTATTTCTGATCTGTAAATTCAGTTAACAGAGATAAAACATATTTTTGATTGAGCAGTTATGAAACACTCTTTTTGTAGAAAATGCAAGTGGAGATTCGGAGCGCTAAGTGGGTAATAGTGGAAAAAGGAATGTCTTCAAATATAAACTACACAGAATCATTCGGTGAAACTTCTTTCTGATCTGTGCATTCAGCTAACAGAGTTAAAACATACTTTTGATTGAGGAGATCTGAACACTCTTTCTGTAGAAAATGCAACTGGACATTTGGAGCGCTAAGAGCGTAGTAGTGGAAAAAGGAATATATTCAAATATAAACTACACAGAAGCATTCTGTGAAACTTCTTTCTGATCTGAGCATTCAGCTAACAGAGTTAAACCATACTTTTGATTGAGCAGTTTTGAAACACTCTGTCTGTAGAAAATGCAACTGGACATTCGTAGCGCTAAGTGGGTAATAGTGGAAAAAAGAATATGTTCAAATATAAACTACACAGAAGCATTGTATGAAACTTCTTTCTGTTCTGTGCATTCAACTAACAGAGTTGAACCTTACTTTTGATTGAGCCTTTCTGAAACACTCTTTCTGTAGAAACTGCAATTGGACATTCTGAGCGCTAAGAGGCCTCTATTGGGAAAAATAATATCTTCAAATAAAAACTACACAGAAGCATTTTGTGAAACTTATTTCTGATATGTTCATTAAGCTAACAGAGTTAAACCATACTTTTGATTGCGCAGTTCTGAACACTCTTTCTGTAGAAAATGCAAGTGGACATTCGGAGCGCTAAGAGGGTAATAGTGGAAAAAGGAATATATTCAAATATAAACTACACAGTAGCATTCTGTGAAAATTCTTTCTGTTCTGTGCATTCAACTAACAGAGTTGAACCTTACTTTTGATTGAGCCGTTCTGAAACACTCTTTCTGTAGAAACTGCTATTGGACATGCTAAGCGCTAAGAGGCCTACATTGGGAAAAAGAATATCTTCAAATAAAAACTACACAGATGCATTCTGTGAAACTTATTTCTGATCTGTAAATTCAGTTAACAGAGATAAAACATATTTTTGATTGAGCAGTTATGAAACACTCTTTTTGTAGAAAATGCAAGTGGAGATTCGGAGCGCTAAGTGGGTAATAGTGGAAAAAGGAATGTCTTCAAATATAAACTACACAGAATCATTCGGTGAAACTTCTTTCTGATCTGTGCATTCAGCTAACAGAGTTAAACCATACTTTTGATTGAGGAGATCTGAACACTCTTTCTGTAGAAAATGCAACTGGACATTTGGAGCGCTAAGAGCGTAGTAGTGGAAAAAGGAATATATTCAAATATAAACTACACAGAAGCATTCTGTGAAATTTCTTTCTGATCTGAGCATTCAGCTAACAGAGTTAAACCATACTTTTGATTGAGCAGTTTTGAAACACTCTGTCTGTAGAAAATGCAACTGGACATTCGTAGCGCTAAGTGGGTAATAGTGGAAAAAAGAATATGTTCAAATATAAACTACACAGAAGCATTGTATGAAACTTCTTTCTGTTCTGTGCATTCAACTAACAGAGTTGAACCTTACTTTTGATTGAGCCGTTCTGAAACACAATTTCTGTAGAAACTGCGATTGGACATTCTGAGCGCTAAGAGGCCTATATTGGGAAAAAGAATGTCTACAAATAAAAACTACACAGAAGAATTGTGTGAAACTTCTTTCTGTTCTGTTTGTTCAACTAAAAGATTTGAACCTTAGTTTTGATTGAGCCGTTCTGAAACACTCTTTCTGTAGAAAATGCAAGTGGAGATTCGGAGCGCTAAGAGGGTAATAGTGGAAAAAGGAATGTCTCCAAATATAAACTACACAGAATCATTCTGTGAAACTTCTTTCTGATCTGTGCATTCAGCTAACAGAGTTAAACCATACTTTTGATTGAGCAGATCTGAACACTCTTTCTGTAGAAAATGCAACTGGACATTTGGAGCGCTAAGAGAGTAGTAGTGGAAAAAGGAATATATTCAAATATAAACTACATAGAAGCATTCTGTGAAACTTCTTTCTGATCTGAGCATTCAGATAACAGAGTTAAACCATACTTTTGATTGAGCAGATTTGAAACACTCTGTCTGTAGAAAATGCAACTGGACATTCGTAGCGCTAAGTGGGTAATAGTGGAAAAAAGAATATGTTCAAATATAAACTACACAGAAGCATTGTATGAAACTTCTTTCTGTTCTGTGCATTCAACTAACAGAGTTGAACCTTACTTATGATTGAGGCTTTCTGAAACACTCTTTCTGTAGAAACTGCAATTGGACATTCTGAGCGCTAAGATGCCTCTATTGGGAAAAATAATATCTTCAAATAAAAACTACACAGAAGCATTGTGTGAAACTTATTACTGATATGTTCATTAAGCTAACAGAATTAAACCATACTTTTGATTGCGCAGTTCTGAACACTCTTTCTGTAGAAAATGCAAGTGGACATTCGGAGCGCTAAGAGGGTAATAGTGGAAAAAGGAATATATTCAAATATAAACTACACAGTAGCATTCTGTGAAAATTCTTTCTGTTCTGTGCATTCAACTAACAGAGTTGAACCTTACTTTTGATTGAGCCGTTCTGAAACACTCTTTCTGTAGAAACTGCAATTGGACATGCTAAGGGCTAAGAGGCCTACATTGGGAAAAAGAATATCTTCAAATAAAAACTACACAGATGCATTCTGTGAAACTTATTTCTAATCTGTAAATTCAGTTAACAGAGATAAAACATATTTTTGATTGAGCAGTTATGAAACACTCTTTTTGTAGGAAATGCAAGTGGAGATTCGGAGCGCTAAGAGGGTAATAGTGGAAAAAGGAATGTCTTCAAATATAAACTACACAGAATCAATCGGTGAAACTTCTTTCTGATCTGTGCATTCAGCTAACAGAGTTAAAACATACTTTTGATTGAGCAGATCTGAACACTCTTTCTGTAGAAAATGCAACTGGACATTTGGAGCGCTAAGAGTGTAGTAGTGGAAAAAGGAATATATTCAAATATAAACTACACAGAAGCATTCTGTGAAACTTCTTTCTGATCTGAACATTCATCTAACAGAGTTAAACCATACTTTTGATTGAGCAGTTTTGAAACACTCTGTCTGTAGAAAATGCAACTGGACATTCGTAGCGCTAAGTGGGTAATAGTGGAAAAAAGAATATGTTCAAATATAAACTACACAGAAGCATTGTATGAAACTTCTTTCTGTTCTGTGTATTCAACTAACAGACTTGAACCTTACTTTTGATTGAGCCGTTCTGAAACACTCTTTCTGTAGAAACTGCAATTGGACATTCTGAGCGCTAAGATCCCTATATTGGGAAAAAGAATGTCTACAAATAAAAACTACACAGAAGAATTGTGTGAAACTTCTTTCTGTTCTGTTTGTTCAACTAAAAGAGTTGAACCTTAGTTTTGATTGAGCCGTTCTGAAACACTCTTTCTGTAGAAAATGCAAGTGGAGATTCGGAGCGCTAAGAGGGTAATAGTGGAAAAAGGAATGTCTCCAAATATAAACTACACAGAATCATTCTGTGAAACTTCTTTCTGATCTGTGCATTCAGCTAACAGAGTTAAACCATACTTTTGATTGAGCAGATCTGAACACTCTTTCTGTAGAAAATGCAACTGGACATTTGGAGCTCTAAGAGAGTAGTAGTGGAAAAAGGAATATATTCAAATATAAACTACACAGAAGCATTCTGTGAAACTTCTTTCTGATCTGAGCATTCAGCTAACAGAGTTAAACCATACTTTTGATTGAGCAGTTTTGAAACACTCTGTCTGTAGAAAATGCAACTGGACATTCGTAGCGCTAAGTGGGTAATAGTGGAAAAAAGAATATGTTCAAATATAAACTACACAGAAGCATTGTATGAAACTTCTTTCTGTTCTGTGCATTCAACTAACAGAGTTGAACCTTACTTTTGATTGAGCCTTTCTGAAACACTCTTTCTGTAGAAACTGCAATTGGACATTCTGAGCGCTAAGAGGCCTCTATTGGGAAAAATAATATCTTCAAATAAAAACTACACAGAAGCATTGTGTGAAACTTATTTCTGATATGTTCATTAAGCTAACAGAGTTAAACCATACATTTGATTGCGCAGTTCTGAACACTCTTTCTGTAGAAAATGCAAGTGGACATTCGGAGCGCTAAGAGGGTAATAGTGGAAAAAGGAATATATTCAAATATAAACTACACAGTAGCATTCTGTGAAAATTCTTTCTCTTCTGTGCATTCAACTAACAGAGTTGAACCTTACTTTTGATTGAGCCGTTCTGAAACACTCTTTCTGTAGAAACTGCTATTGGACATGCTAAGCGCTAAGAGGCCTACATTGGGAAAAAGAATATCTTCAAATAAAAACTACACAGATGCATTCTGTGAAACTTATTTCTGATCTGTAAATTCAGTTAACAGAGATAAAACATATTTTTGATTGAGCAGTTATGAAACACTCTTTTTGTAGAAAATGCAAGTGGAGATTCGGAGCGCTAAGAGGGTAATAGTGGAAAAAGGGATGTCTTCAAATATAAACTACACAGAATCATTCGGTGAAACTTCTTTCTGATCTGTGCATTCAGCTAACAGAGTTAAACCATACTTTTGATTGAGCAGATCTGAACACTCTTTCTGTAGAAAATGCAACTGGACATTTGGAGCGCTAAGAGCGTAGTAGTGGAAAAAGGAATATATTCAAATATAAACTACACAGAAGCATTCTGTGAAACTTCTTTCTGATCTGAGCATTCAGCTAACAGAGTTAAACCATACTTTTGATTGAGCAGTTTTGAAACACTCTGTCTGTAGAAAATGCAACTGGACATTCGTAGCGCTAAGTGGGTAATAGTGGAAAAAAGAATATGTACAAATATAAACTACACAGAAGCATTGTATGAAACTTCTTTCTGTTCTGTGCATTCAACTAACAGAGTTGAACCTTACTTTTGATTGAGCCGTTCTGAAACACTCTTTCTGTAGAAACTGCAATTGGACATTCTGAGCGCTAAGAGGCCTATATTGGGAAAAAGAATGTCTACAAATAAAAACTACACAGAAGAATTGTGTGAAACTTCTTTCTGTTCTGTTTGTTCAACTAAAAGATTTGAACCTTAATTTTGATTGAGCCGTTCTGAAACACTCTTTCTGTAGAAAATGCAAGTGGAGATTCGGAGCGCTAAGAGGGTAATAGTGGAAAAAGGAATGTCTCCAAATATAAACTACACAGAATCATTCTGTGAAACTTCTTTCTGCTCTGTGCATTCAGCTAACAGAGTTAAACCATACTTTTGATTAAGCAGATCTGAACACTCTTTCTGTAGAAAATGCAACTGGACATTTGGAGCGCTAAGAGAGTAGTAGTGGAAAAAGGAATATATTCAAATATAAACTACACAGAAGCATTCTGTGAAACTTCTTTCTGATCTGAGCATTCAGCTAACAGAGTTAAACCATACTTTTGATTGAGCAGTTTTGAAACACTCTGTCTGTAGAAAATGCAACTGGACATTCGTAGCGCTAAGTGGGTAATAGTGGAAAAAAGAATATGTTCAAATATAAACTACACAGAAGCATTGTATGAAACTTCTTTCTGTTCTGTGCATTCAACTAACAGAGTTGAACCTTACTTTTGATTGAGCCGTTCTGAAACACTCTTTCTGTAGAAACTGCAATTGGACATTCTGAGCGCTAAGAGGCCTCTATTGGGAAAAATAATATCTTCAAATAAAAACTACACAGAAGCATTGTGTGAAACTTATTTCTGATATGTTCATTAAGCTAACAGAGTTAAACCATACTTTTGATTGCGCAGTTCTGAACACTCTTTCTGTAGAAAATGCAAGTGGACATTCGGAGCGCTAAGAGGGTAATAGTGGAAAAAGGAATATATTCAAATATAAACTACACAGTAGCATTCTGTGAAAATTCTTTCT
This sequence comes from Symphalangus syndactylus, assembly GCF_028878055.3. Taxonomy (NCBI): domain Eukaryota; kingdom Metazoa; phylum Chordata; class Mammalia; order Primates; family Hylobatidae; genus Symphalangus; species Symphalangus syndactylus. The sequence goes on along the minus strand of NC_072444.2, from coordinate 722,042 downwards.
GTTCTGTGCATTCAACTAACAGAGTTGAACCTTACTTTTGATTGAGCCGTTCTGAAACACTCTTTCTGTAGAAACTGCAATTGGACATGCTAAGCGCTAAGAGGCCTACATTGGGAAAAAGAATATCTTCAAATAAAAACTACACAGATGCATTCTGTGAAACTTATTTCTGATCTGTAAATTCAGTTAACAGAGATAAAACATATTTTTGATTGAGCAGTTATGAAACACTCTTTTTGTAGAAAATGCAAGTGGAGATTCGGAGCACTAAGAGGGTAATAGTGGAAAAAGGAATGTCTCCAAATATAAACTACACAGTATCATACTGTGAAAACTTCTTTCTGATCTGTGCATTCAGCTAACAGAGTTAAACCATACTTTTGATTGAGCAGATCTGAAAACTCCTTCTGTAGAAAATGCAACTGGACATTTGGAGCGCTAAGAGAGTAGTAGTGGAAAAAGGAATATATTAAAATATAAACTACACAGAAGCATTCTGTGAAACTTCTTTCTGATCTGAGCATTCAGCTAACAGAGTTAAACCATACTTTTGATTGAGCAGTTTTGAAACACTCTGTCTGTAGAAAATGCAACTGGACATTCGTAGCGCTAAGTGGGTAATAGTGGAAAAAAGAATATGTTCAAATATAAACTACACAGAAGCATTGTCTGAAACTTCTTTCTGTTCTGTGCATTCAACTAACAGAGTTGAACCTTACTTTTGATTGAGCCTTTCTGAAACACTCTTTCTGTTGAAACTGCAATTGGACATTCTGAGCGCTAAGAGGCCTCTATTGGGAAAAATAATATCTTCAAATAAAAACTACACAGAAGCATTGTGTGAAACTTATTTCTGATATGTTCATTAAGCTAACAGAGTTAAACCATACTTTTGATAGCACAGTTCTGAACACTCTTTCTGTAGAAAATGCAAGTGGACATTCGGAGCACTAAGAGGGTAATAGTGGAAAAAGGAATATATTCAAATATAAACTACACAGTAGCATTCTGTGAAAATTCTTTCTGTTCTGTGCATTCAACTAACAGAGTTGAACCTTACTGTTGATTGAGCCGTTCTGAAACACTCTTTCTGTAGAAACTGCAATTGGACATGCTAAGCGCTAAGAGGCCTACATTGGGAAAAAGAATATCTTCAAATAAAAACTACACAGATGCATTCTGTGAAACTGATTTCTGATCTGTAAATTCAGTTAACAGAGATAAAACATATTTTTGATTGAGCAGTTATGAAACACTCTTTTTGTAGAAAATGCAAGTGGAGATTCGGAGCGCTAAGAGGGTAATAGTGGAAAAAGGAATGTCTTCAAATATAAACTACACAGAATCATTCGGTGAAACTTCTTTCTGATCTGTGCATTCAGCTAACAGAGTTAAACCATACTTTTGATTGAGCACATCTGAACACTCTTTCTGTAGAAAATGCAACTGGACATTTTGAGCGCTAAGAGCGTAGTAGTGGAAAAAGGAATATATTCAAATATAAACTACACAGAAGCATTCTGTGAAACTTCTTTCTGATCTGAGCATTCAGCTAACAGAGTTAAACCATACTTTTGATTGAGCAGTTTTGAAACACTCTGTCTGTAGAAAATGCAACTGGACATTCGTAGCGCTAAGTGGGTAATAGTGGAAAAAAGAATATGTTCAAATATAAACTACACAGAAGCATTGTATGAAACTTCTTTCTGTTCTGTGCATTCAACTAACAGAGTTGAACCTTACTTTTGATTGAGCCGTTCTGAAACACTCTTTCTATAGAAACTGCAATTGGACATTCTGAGCGCTAAGAGGCCTATATTGGGAAAAAGAATGTCTACAAATAAAAACTACACAGAAGAATTGTGTGAAACTTCTTTCTGTTCTGTTTGTTCAACTGAAAGAGTTGAACCTCAGTTTTGATTGAGCCGTTCTGAAACACTCTTTCTGTAGAAAATGCAAGTGGAGATTCGGAGCGCTAAGAGGGTAATAGTGGAAAAAGGAATGTCTCCAAATATAAACTACACAGAATCATTCTGTGAAACTTCTTTCTGATCTGTGCATTCAGCTAACAGAGTTAAACCATACTTTTGATTGAGCAGATCTGAACACTCTTTCTGTAGAAAATGCAACTGGACATTTGGAGCGCTAAGAGAGTAGTAGTGGAAAAAGGAATATATTCAAATATAAACTATACAGAAGCATTCTGTGAAACTTCTTTCTGATCTGAGCATTCAGCTAACAGAGTTAAACCATACTTTTGATTGAGCAGTTTTGAAACACTCTGTCTGTAGAAAATGCAACTGGACATTCGTAGCGCTAAGTGGGTAATAGTGGAAAAAAGAATATGTTCAAATATAAACTACACAGAAGCATTGTATGAAACTTCTTTCTGTTCTGTGCATTCAACTAACAGAGTTGAACCTTACTTATGATTGAGCCTTTCTGAAACACTCTTTCTGTAGAAACTGCAATTGGACATTCTGAGCGCTAAGAGGCCTCTATTGGGAAAAATAATATCTTCAAATAAAAACTACACAGAAGCATTGTGTGAAACTTATTTCTGATATGTTCATTAAGCTAACAGAATTAAACCATACTTTTGATTGCGCAGTTCTGAACACTCTTTCTGTAGAAAATGCAAGTGGACATTCGGAGCGCTAAGAGGGTAATAGTGGAAAAAGGAATATATTCAAATATAAACTACACAGTAGCATTCTGTGAAAATTCTTTCTGTTCTGTGCATTCAACTAACAGAGTTGAACCTTACTTTTGATTGAGCCGTTCTGAAACACTCTTTCTGTAGAAACTGCTATTGGACATGCTAAGCGCTAAGAGGCCTACATTGGGAAAAAGAATATCTTCAAATAAAAACTACACAGATGCATTCTGTGAAACTTATTTCTGATCTGTAAATTCAGTTAACAGAGATAAAACATATTTTTGATTGAGCAGTTATGAAACACTCTTTTTGTAGAAAATGCAAGTGGAGATTCGGAGCGCTAAGAGGGTAATAGTGGAAAATGGAATGTCTTCAAATATAAACTACACAGAATCATTCGGTGAAACTTCTTTCTGATCTGTGCATTCAGCTTACAGTGTTAAACCATACTTTTGATTGAGCAGATCTGAACACTCTTTCTGTAGAAAATGCAACTGGACATTTGGAGCGCTAAGAGCGTAGTAGTGGAAAAAGGAATATATTCAAATATAAACTACACAGAAGCATTCTGTGAAACTTCTTTCTGATCTGAGCATTCAGCTAACCGAGTTAAACCATACTTTTGATTGAGCAGTTTTGAAACACTCTGTCTGTAGAAAATGCAACTGGACATTCGTAGCGCTAAGTGGGTAATAGTGGAAAAAAGAATATGTTCAAATATAAACTACATAGAAGCATTGTATGAAACTTCTTTCTGTTCTGTGCATTCAACTAACAGAGTTGAACCTTACTTTTGATTGAGCCGTTCTGAAACACTCTTTCTGTAGAAACTGCAATTGGACATTCTGAGCGCTAAGAGGCCTATATTGGGAAAAAGTATGTCTACAAATAAAAACTACACAGAAGAATTGTGTGAAACTTCTTTCTGTTCTGTGTGTTCAACTAAAAGAGTTGAACCTTAGTTTTGATTGAGCCGTTCTGAAACACTATTTCTGTAGAAAATGCAAGTGGAGATTCGGAGCGCTAAGAGTGTAATAGTGGAAAAAGGAATGTCTAGAAATATAAACTACACAGAATCATTCTGTGAAACTTCTTTCTGATCTGTGCATTCAGCTAACAGAGTTAAACCATACTTTTGATTGAGCAGATCTGAACACTCTTTCTGTAGAAAATGCAACTGGACATTTGGAGCGCTAAGAGAGTAGTAGTGGAAAAAGGAATATATTCAAATATAAACTACACAGAAGCATTCTGTGAAACTTCTTTCTGATCTGAGCATTCAGCTAACAGAGTTAAACCATACTTTTGATTGAGCAGTTTTGAAACACTCTGTCTGTAGAAAATGCAACTGGACATTCGTAGCGCTACGTGGGTAATAGTGGAAAAAAGAATATGTTCAAATATAAACTACACAGAAGCATTGTATGAAACTTCTTTCTGTTCTGTGCATTCAACTAACAGAGTTGAACTTTACTTTTGATTGAGCCGTTCTGAAACACTCTTTCTGTAGAAACTGCAATTGGACATTCTGAGCGCTAAGAGGCCTCTATTGGGAAAAATAATATCTTCAAATAAAAACTACACAGAAGCATTGTGTGAAACTTATTTCTGATATGTTCATTAAGCTAACAGACTTAAACCATACTTTTGATTGCGCAGTTCTGAACACTCTTTCTGTAGAAAATGCAAGTGGACATTCGGAGCGCTAAGAGGGTAATAGTGGAAAAAGGAATATATTCAAATATAAACTACACAGTAGCATTCTGTGAAAATTATTTCTGTTCTGTGCATTCAACTAACAGAGTTGAACCTTACTTTTGATTGAGCCGTTCTGAAACACTCTTTCTGTAGAAACTGCAATTGGACATGCTAAGCGCTAAGAGGCCTACATTGGGAAAAAGAATATCTTCAAATAAAAACTACACAGATGCATTCTGTGAAACTTATTTCTGATCTGTAAATTCAGTTAACAGAGATAAAACATATTTTTGATTGAGCAGTTATGAAACACTCTTTTGGTAGAAAATGCAAGTAGAGATTCGGAGCGCTAAGAGGGTAATAGTGGAAAAAGGAATGTCTTCAAATATAAACTACACAGAATCAATCGGTGAAACTTCTTTCTGATCTGTGCATTCAGCTAACAGAGTTAAACCATACCTTTGATTGAGCAGATCTGAACACTCTTTCTGTAGAAAATGCAACTGGACATTTGGAGCGCTAAGAGAGTAGTAGTGGAAAAAGGAATATATTCAAATATAAACTACACAGAAGCATTCTGTGAAACTTCTTTCTGATCTGAGCATTCAGCTAACAGAGTTAAACCATACTTTTGATTGAGCAGTTTTGAAACACTCTGTCTGTAGAAAATGCAACTGGACATTCGTAGCGCTAAGTGGGTAATAGTGGAAAAAAGAATATGTTCAAATATAAACTACACAGAAGCATTGTATGAAACTTCTTTCTGTTCTGTGCATTCAACTAACAGAGTTGAACCTTACTTTTGATTGAGCCGTTCTGAAACACTCTTTCTGTAGAAACTGCAATTGGACATTCTGAGCGCTAAGAGGCCTCTATTGGGAAAAATAATATCTTCAAATAAAAACTACACAGAAGCATTGTGTGAAACTTATTTCTGATATGTTCATTAAGCTAACAGAGTTAAACCATACTTTTGATTGCGCAGTTCTGAACACTCTTTCTGTAGAAAATGCAAGTGGACATTCGGAGCGCTAAGAGGGTAATAGTGGAAAAAGGAATATATTCAAATATAAACTACACAGTAGCATTCTGTGAAAATTCTTTCTGTTCTGTGCATTCAACTAACAGAGTTGAACCTTACTTTTGATTGAGCCGTTCTGAAACACTCTTTCTGTAGAAACTGCAATTGGACATGCTAAGCGCTAAGAGGCCTACATTGGGAAAAAGAATATCTTCAAATAAAAACTACACAGATGCATTCTGTGAAACTTATTTCTGATCTGTAAATTCAGTTAACAGAGATAAAACATATTTTTGATTGAGCAGTTATGAAACACTCTTTTTGTAGAAAATGCAAGTGGAGATTCGGAGCGCTAAGAGGGTAATAGTGGAAAAAGGAATGTCTCCAAATATAAACCACACAGTATCATTCTGTGAAACTTCTTTCTGATCTGTGCATTCAGCTAACAGAGTTAAACCATACTTTTGATTGAGCAGATCTGAACACTCCTTCTGTAGAAAATGCAACTGGACATTTGGAGCGCTAAGAGATTAGTAGTGGAAAAAGGAATATATTCAAATATAAACTACACAGAAGCATTCTGTGAAACTTCTTTCTGATCTGAGCATTCAGCTAACAGAGTTAAACCATACTTTTGATTGAGCAGTTTTGAAACACTCTGTCTGTAGAAAATGCAACTGGACATTCGTAGCGCTAAGTGGGTAATAGTGGAAAAAAGAATATGTTCAAATATAAACTACACAGAAGCATTGTATGAAACTTCTTTCTGTTCTGTGCATTCAACTAACAGAGTTGAACCTTACTTTTGATTGAGCCTTTCTGAAACACTCTTTCTGTAGAAACTGCAATTGGACATTCTGAGCGCTAAGAGGCCTCTATTGGGAAAAATAATATCTTCAAATAAAAACTACACAGAAGCATTGTGTGAAACTTATTTCTGATAAGTTCATTAAGCTAACAGAGTTAAACCATACTTTTGATAGCACAGTTCTGAACACTCTTTCTGTAGAAAATGCAAGTGGACATTCATAGCGCTAAGAGGGTAATAGTGGAAAAAGGAATATATTCAAATATAAACTACACAGTAGCATTCTGTGAAAATTCTTTCTGTTCTGTGCATTCAACTAACAGAGTTGAACCTTACTGTTGATTGAGCCGTTCTGAAACACTCTTTCTGTAGAAACTGCAATTGGACATGCTAAGCGCTAAGAGGCCTACATTGGGAAAAAGAATATCTTCAAATAAAAACTACACAGATGCATTCTGTGAAACTTATTTCTGATCTGTAAATTCAGTTAACAGAGATAAAACATATTTTTGATTGAGCAGTTATGAAACACTCTTTTTGTAGAAAATGCAAGTGGAGATTCGGAGCGCTAAGAGGGTAATAGTGGAAAAAGAATGTCTTCAAATATAAACTACACAGAATCATTCGGTGAAACTTCTTTCTGATCTGTGCATTCAGCTAACAGAGTTAAACCATACTTTTGATTGAGGAGATCTGAACACTCTTTCTGTAGAAAATGCAACTGGACATTTTGAGCGCTAAGAGCGTAGTAGTAGAAAAAGGAATATATTCAAATATAAACTACACAGAAGCATTCTGTGAAACTTCTTTCTGATCTGAGCATTCAGCTAACAGAGTTAAACCATACTTTTGATTGAGCAGTTTTGAAACACTCTGTCTGTAGAAAATGCAACTGGACATTCGTAGCGCTAAGTGGGTAATAGTGGAAAAAAGAATATGTTCAAATATAAACTACACAGAAGCATTGTATGAAACTTCTTTCTGTTCTGTGCATTCAACTAACAGAGTTGAACCTTACTTTTGATTGAGCCGTTCTGAAACACTCTTTCTATAGAAACTGCAATTGGACATTCTGAGCGCTAAGAGGCCTATATTGGGAAAAAGAATGTCTACAAATAAAAACTACACAGAAGAATTGTGTGAAACTTCTTTCTGTTCTGTTTGTTCAACTGAAAGAGTTGAACCTCAGTTTTGATTGAGCCGTTCTGAAACACTCTTTCTGTAGAAAATGCAAGTGGAGATTCGGAGCGCTAAGAGGGTAATAGTGGAAATAGGAATGTCTCCAAATATAAACTACACAGAATCATTCTGTGAAACTTCTTTCTGATCTGTGCATTCAGCTAACAGAGTTAAACCATACTTTTGATTGAGCAGATCTGAACACTCTTTCTGTAGAAAATGCAACTGGACATTTGGAGCGCTAAGAGAGTAGTAGTGGAAAAAGGAATATATTCAAATATAAACTACACAGAAGCATTCTGTGAAACTTCTTTCTGATCTGAGCATTCAGCTAACAGAGTTAAACCATACTTTTGATTGAGCAGTTTTGAAACACTCTGTCTGTAGAAAATGCAATTGGACATTCTGAGCGCTAGGAGGCATATATTGGGAAAAAGATTGTCTACAAATAAATCTACACAGAAGAATTTTGTGAAACTTCTTTCTGTTCTGTGCATTCAACTAACAGATTTGAACCTTACTTTTGATTGAGCCTTTCTGAAACACTCTTTCTGTAGAAACTGCAATTGGACATTCTGAGCGCTAAGAGGCCTCTATTGGGAAAAATAATATCTTCAAATAAAAACTACACAGAAGCATTGTGTGAAACTTATTTCTGATATGTTCATTAAGCTAACAGAGTTAAACCCTACTTTTGATTGCTCAGTTCTGAACACTCTTTCTGTAGAAAATGCAAGTGGACATTCGGAGCGCTAAGAGGGTAATAGTGGAAAAAGGACTATATTCAAATATAAACTACACAGTAGCATTCTGTGAAAATTCTTTCTGTTCTGTGCATTCAACTAACAGAGTTGAACCTTACTTTTGATTGAGCCGTTCTGAAACACTCTTTCTGTAGAAACTGCAATTGGACATGCTAAGCGCTAAGAGGCCTACATTGGGAAAAAGAATATCTTCAAATAAAAACTACACAGATGCATTCTGTGAAACTTATTTCTGATCTGTAAATTCAGTTAACAGAGATAAAACATATTTTTGATTGAGCAGTTATGAAACACTCTTTTTGTAGAAAATGCAAGTGGAGATTCGGAGCGCTAAGAGGGTAATAGTGGAAAAAGGAATGTCTTCAAATATAAACTACACAGAATCATTCGGTGAAACTTATTTCTGATCTGTGCATTCAGCTAACAGAGTTAAACCATACTTTTGATTGATCAGATCTGAACACTCTTTCTGTAGAAAATGCAACTGGACATTTGGAGCGCTAAGAGCGTAGTAGTGGAAAAAGGAATATATTCAAATATACACTACACAGAAGCATTCTGTGAAACTTCTTTCTGATCTGAGCATTCAGCTAACAGAGTTAAACCATACTTTTGATTGAGCAGTTTTGAAACATTCTGTCCGTAGAAAATGCAACTGGACATTCGTAGCACTAAGTGGGTAATAGTGGAAAAAAGAATATGTTCAAACATAAACTACACAGAAGCATTGTATGAAACTTCTTTCTGTTCTGTGCATTCAACTAACAGAGTTGAAACTTACTTTTGATTGAGCCGTTCTGAAACACTCTTTCTGTAGAAACTGCAATTGGACATTCTGAGCGCTAGGAGGCCTATATTGGGAAAAAGAATGTCTACAAATAAAAACTACACAGAAGAACTGTGTGAAACTTCTTTCTGTTCTGTTTGTTCAACTAAACTAGTTGAACCTTAGTTTTGATTGAGCCGTTCTGAAACACTCTTTCTGTAGAAAATGCAAGTGGAGATTCGGAGCGCTAAGAGGGTAATAGTGGAAAAAGGAATGTCTCCAAATATAAACTACACAGAATCATTCTGTGAAACTACTTTCTGATCTGTGCATTCAGCTAACAGAGTTAAACCATACTTTTGATTGAGCAGATCTGAACACTCTTTCTGTAGAAAATGCAACTGGACATTTGGAGCTCTAAGAGAGAAGTAGTGGAAAAAGGAATATATTCAAATATAAACTACACAGAAGCATTCTGTGAAACTTCTTTCTGATCTGAGCATTCAGCTAACAGAGTTAAACCATACTTTTGATTGAGCAGTTTTGAAACACTCTGTCTGTAGAAAATGCAACTGGACATTCGTAGCGCTAAGTGGGTAATAGTGGAAAAAAGAATATGTTCAAATATAAACTACACAGAAGCATTGTATGAAACTTCTTTCTGTTCTGTGCATTCACCTAACAGAGTTGAACCTTACTTTTGATTGAGCCTTTCTGAAACACTCTTTCTGTAGAAACTGCAATTGGACATTCTGAGCGCTAAGAGGCCTCTATTGGGAAAAATAATATCTTCAAATAAAAACTACACAGAAGCATTGTGTGAAACTTATTTCTGATATGTTCATTAAGCTAACAGAGTTAAACCATACTTTGATTGCGCAGTTCTGAACACTCTTTCTGTAGAAAATGCAAGTGGACATTCGGAGCGCTAAGAGGGTAATAGTGGAAAAAGGAATATATTCAAATATAAACTACACAGTAGCATTCTGTGAAAATTCTTTCTGTTCTGTGCATTCAACTAACAGAGTTGAACCTTACTTTTGATTGAGCCGTTCTGAAACACTCTTTCTGTAGAAACTGCAATTGGACATGCTAAGCGCTAAGAGGCCTACATTGGGAAAAAGAATATCTTCAAATAAAAACTACACAGATGCATTCTGTGAAACTTATTTCTGATCTGTAAATTCAGTTAACAGAGATAAAACATATTTTTGATTGAGCAGTTATGAAACACACTTTTTGTAGAAAATGCAAGTGGAGATTCGGAGCGCTAAGTGGGTAATAGTGGAAAAAGGAATGTCTTCAAATATAAACTACACAGAATCATTCGGTGAAACTTCTTTCTGATCTGTGCATTCAGCTAACAGAGTTAAACCATACTTTTGATTGAGCAGATCTGAACACTCTTTCTGTAGAAAATGCAACTGGACATTTGGAGCGCTAAGAGCGTAGTAGTGGAAAAAGGAATATATTCATATATACACTACACAGAAGCATTCTGTGAAACTTCTTTCTGATCTGAGCATTCAGCTAACAGAGTTAAACCATACTTTTGATTGAGCAGTTTTGAAACACTCTGTCTGTAGAAAATGCAACTGGACATTCGTAGCGCTAAGTGGGTAATAGTGGAAAAAAGAATATGTTCAAATATAAACTACACAGAAGCATTGTATGAAACTTCTTTCTGTTCTGTGCATTCAACTAACAGAGTTGAACCTTACTTTTGATTGAGCCGTTCTGAAACACTCTTTCTGTAGAAACTGCAATTGGACATTCTGAGCGCTAGGAGGCCTATATTGGGAAAAAGAATGTCTACAAATAAAAACTACACAGAAGAATTGTGTGAAACTTCTTTCTGTTCTGTGCATTCAACTAACAGAGTTGAACCTTACTTTTGATTGAGCCTTTCTGAAACACTCTTTCTGTAGAAACTGCAATTGGACATTCTGAGCGCTAAGAGGCCTCTATTGGGAAAAATAATATCTTCAAATAAAAACTACACAGAAGCATTGTGTGAAACTTATTTCTGATATGTTCATTAAGCTAACAGAGTTAAACCATACTTTTGATTGCGCAGTTCTGAACACTCTTTCTGTAGAAAATGTAAGTGGACATTCGGAGCGCTAAGAGGGTAATAGTGGAAAAAGGAATATATTCAAATATAAACTACACAGTAGCATTCTGTGAAAATTCTTTCTGTTCTGTGCATTCAACTAACAGAGTTGAACCTTACTTTTGATTGAGCCGTTCTGAAACACTCTTTCTGTAGAAACTGCAATTGGACATGCTAAGCGCTAAGAGGCCTACATTGGGAAAAAGAATATCTTCAAATAAAAACTACACAGATGCATTCTGTGAAACTTATTTCTGATCTGTAAATTCAGTTAACAGAGATAAAACATATTTTTGATTGAGCAGATATGAAACACTCTTTTTGTAGAAAATGCAAGTGGAGATTCGGAGCGCTAAGAGGGTAATAGTGGAAAAAGGAATGTCTTCAAATATAAACTACACAGAATCATTCGGTGAAACTTCTTTCTGATCTGTGCATTCAGCTAACAGAGTTAAACCATATTTTTGATTGAGCAGATCTGAACACTCTTTCTGTAGAAAATGCAACTGGACATTTGGAGCGCTAAGAGCGTAGTAGTGGAAAAAGGAATATATACAAATATAAACTACACAGAAGCATTCTGTGAAACTTCTTTCTGATCTGAGCATTCAGCTAACAGAGTTAAACCATACTTTTGATTGAGCAGTTTTGAAACACTCTGTCTGTAGAAAATGCAACTGGACATTCGTAGCGCTAAGTGGGTAATAGTGGAAAAAGGATTATGTTCAAATATAAACTACACAGAAGCATTGTATGAAACTTCTTTCTGTTCTGTGCATTCAACTAACAGAGTTGAACCTTACTTTTGATTGTGCCGTTCTGAAACACTCTTTCTGTAGAAACTGCAATTGGACATTCTGAGCGCTAAGAGGCCTATATTGGGAAAAAGAATCTCTACAAGTAAAAACTACACAGAAGAGTTGTGTGAAACTTCTTTCTGTTCTGTTTGTTCAACTAAAAGAGTTGAACCTTAGTTTTGATTGAGCCGTTCTGAAACACTCTTTCTGTAGAAAATGCAAGTGGAGATTCGGAGTGCTAAGAGGGTAATAGTGGAAAAAGGAATGTCTCCAAATATAAACTACACAGAATCATTCTGTGAAACTTCTTTCTGATCTGTGCATTCAGCTAACAGAGTTAAACCATACTTTTGATTGAGCAGATCTGAACACTCTTTCTGTAGAAAATGCAACTGGACATTTTGGAGCGCTAAGAGAGTAGTAGTGGAAAAAGGAATATATTCAAATATAAACTACACAGAAGCATTCTGTGAAATTTTTTCTGATCTGAGCATTCAGCTAACAGAGTTAAACCATACTTTTGATTGAGCAGTTTTGAAACACTCTGTCTGTAGAAAATGCAACTGGACATTCCTAGCCCTAAGTGGGTAATAGTGGAAAAAAGAATATGTTCAAATATAAACTACACAGAAGCATTGTATGAAACTTCTTTCTGTTCTGTGCATTCAACTAACAGAGTTGAACCTTACTTATGATTGAGCCTTTCTGAAACACTCTTTCTGTAGAAACTGCAATTGGACATTCTGAGCGCTAAGAGGCCTCTATTGGGAAAAATAATATCTTCAAATAAAAACTACACAGAAGCATTGTGTGAAACTTATTTCTGATATGTTCATTAAGCTAACAGAGTTAAACCATACTTTTGATTGCGCAGTTCTGAACACTCTTTCTGTAGAAAATGCAAGTGGACAGTCGGAGCGCTAAGAGGGTAATAGTGGAAAAAGGAATGTCTCCAAATATAAACTACACAGAATCATTCTGTGAAACTTCTTTCTGATCTGTGCATTCAGCTAACAGAGTTAAACCATACTTTTGATTGAGCAGATCTGAACACTCTTTCTGTAGAAAATGCAACTGGACATTTGGAGCGCTAAGAGAGTAGTAGTGGAAAAAGGAATATATTCAAATATAAACTACACAGAAGCATTCTGTGAAACTTCTTTCTGATCTGAGCATTCAGCTAACAGAGTTAAACCATACTTTTGATTGAGCAGTTTTGAAACACTCTGTCTGTAGAAAATGCAACTGGACATTCGTAGCGCTAAGTGGGTAATAGTGGAAAAAAGAATATGTTCAAATATAAACTACACAGAAGCATTGTATGAAACTTCTTTCTGTTCTGTGCATTCAACTAACAGAGTTGAACCTTACTTTTGATTGAGCCTTTCTGAAACACTCTTTCTGTAGAAACTGCAATTGGACATTCTGAGCGCTAAGAGGCCTCTATTGGGAAAAATAATATCTTCAAATAAAAACTACACAGAAGCATTGTGTGAAACTTATTTCTGATATGTTCATTAAGCTAACAGAGTTAAACCATACTTTTGATTGCGCAGTTCTGAACACTCTTTCTGTAGAAAATGCAAGTGGACATTCGGAGCGCTAAGAGGGTAATAGTGGAAAAAGGAATATATTCAAATATAAACTACAAAGTAGCATTCTGTGAAAATTCTTTCTGTTCTGTGCATTCAACTAACAGAGTTGAACCTTAGTTTTGATTGAGCCGTTCTGAAACACTCTTTCTGTAGAAAATGCATTTGGACATGCTAAGCGCTAAGAGGCCTACATTGGGAAACAGAATATCTTCAAATAAAAACTACACAGATGCATTCTGTGAAACTTATTTCTGATCTGTAAATTCAGTTAACAGAGATAAAACATATTTTTGATTGAGCAGATATGAAACACTCTTTTTGTAGAAAATGCAAGTGGAGATTCGGAGCGCTAAGGGGGTAATAGTGGAAAAAGGAATGTCTACAAATATAAACTACACAGAATCATTCGGTGAAACTTCTTTCTGATCTGTGCATTCAGCTAACAGAGTTAAACCATATTTTGATTGAGCAGATCTGAACACTCTTTCTGTAGAAAATGCAACTGGACATTTGGAGCGCTAAGAGCGTAGTAGTGGAAAAGGGAATATATACAAATATAAACTACACAGAAGCATTCTGTGAAACTTCTTTCTGATCTGAGCATTCAGCTAACAGAGTTAAACCATACTTTTGATTGAGCAGTTTTGAAACACTCTGTCTGTAGAAAATGCAACTGGACATTCGTAGCGCTAAGTGGGTAATAGTGGAAAAAAGAATATGTTCAAATATAAACTACACAGAAGCATTGTATGAAACTTCTTTCTGTTCTGTGCATTCAACTAACAGAGTTGAACCTTACTTTTGATTGAGCCGTTCTGAAACACCCTTTCTGTAGAAACTGCAATTGGACATTCTGAGTGCTAGGAGGCCTATATTGGGAAAAAGAATGTCTACAAATAAAAACTACACAGAAGAATTGTGTGAAACTTCTTTCTGTTCTGTTTGTTCAACTAAAAGAGTTGAACCTTAGTTTTGATTGAGCCGTTCTGAAACACTCTTTCTGTAGAAAATGCAAGTGGAGATTCGGAGCGCTAAGAGGGTAATAGTGGAAAAAGGAATGTCTCCAAATATAAACTACACAGAATCATTCTGTGAAACTTCTTTCTGATCTGTGCATTCAGCTAACAGAGTTAAACCTTACTTTTGATTGAGCAGATCTGAACACTCTTTCTGTAGAAAATGCAACTGGACATTTGGAGCGCTAAGAGCGTAGTAGTGGAAAAAGGAATATATTCAAATATAAACTACACAGAAGCATTCTGTGAAACTTCTTTCTGATCTGAGCATTCAGCTAACAGAGTTAAACCATACTTTTGATTGAGCAGTTTTGAAACACTCTGTCTGTAGAAAATGCAACTGGACATTCGTAGCGCTAAGTGGGTAATAGTGGAAAAAAGAATATGTTCAAATATAAACTACACAGAAGCATTGTATGAAACTTCTTTCTGTTCTGTGCATTCAACTAACAGAGTTGAACCTTACTTTTGATTGAGCCTTTCTGAAACACTCTTTCTGTAGAAACTGCAATTGGACATTCTGAGCGCTAAGAGGCCTCTATTGGGAAAAATAATATCTTCAAATAAAAACTACACAGAAGCATTGTGTGAAACTTATTTCTGATATGTTCATTAAGCTAACAGAGTTATACCATACTTTTGATTGCGCAGTTCTGAACACTCTTTCTGTAGAAAATGCAAGTGGACATTCGGAGCGCTAAGAGGGTAATAGTGGAAAAAGGAATATATTCAAATATAAACTACACAGTAGCATTCTGTGAAAATTCTTTCTGTTCTGTGCATTCAACTAACAGAGTTGAACCTTACTTTTGATTGAGCCGTTCTGAAACACTCTTTCTGTAGAAACTGCAATAGGACATGCTAAGCGCTAAGAGGCCTACATTGGGAAAAAGAATATCTTCAAATAAAAACTACACAGATGCATTCTGTGAAACTTATTTCTGATCTGTAAATTCAGTTAACAGAGATAAAACATATTTTTGATTGAGCAGTTATGAAACACTCTTTTTGTAGAAAATGCAAGTGGAGATTCGGAGCGCTAAGAGGGTAATAGTGGAAAAAGGAATGTCTTCAAATATAAACTACACAGAATCATTCGGTGAAACTTCTTTCTGATCTGTGCATTCAGCTAACAGAGTTAAACCATACTTTTGATTGAGCAGATCTGAACACTCTTTCTGTAGAAAATGCAACTGGACATTTGGAGCACTAAGAGCGTAGTAGTGGAAAAAGGAATATATTCAAATATAAACTACACAGAAGCATTCTGTGAAACTTCTTTCTGATCTGAGCATTCAGCTAACAGAGTTAAACCATACTTTTGATTGAGCAGTTTTGAAACACTCTGTCTGTAGAAAATGCAACTGGACATTCGTAGCGCTAAGGGGGTAATAGTGGAAAAAAGAATATGTTCAAATATAAACTACACAGAAGCATTGTATGAAACTTCTTTCTGTTCTGTGCATTCAACTAACAGAGTTGAACCTTACTTTTGATTGAGCCTTTCTGAAACACTCTTTCTGTAGAAACTGCAATTGGACATTCTGAGCGCTAAGAGGCCCCTATTGGGAAAAATAATATCTTCAAATAAAAACTACACAGAAGCATTGTGTGAAACTTATTTCTGATATGTTCATTAAGCTAACAGAGTTAAACCATACTTTTGATTGCGCAGTTCTGAACACTCTTTCTGTAGAAAATGCAAGTGGACATTCCGAGCGCTAAGAGGGTAATAGTGGAAAAAGGAATATATTCAAATATAAACTACACAGTAGCATTCTGTGAAAATTCTTTCTGTTCTGTGCATTCAACTAACAGAGTTGAACCTTACTTTTGATTGAGCCGTTCTGAAACACTCTTTCTGTAGAAACTGCAATTGGACATGCTAAGCGCTAAGAGGCCTACATTGGGAAAAAGAATATCTTCAAATAAAAACTACACAGATGCATTCTGTGAAACTTATTTCTGATCTGTAAATTCATTTAACAGAGATAAAACACATTTTTGATTGAGCAGTTATGAAACACTCTTTTTGTAGAAAATGCAAGTGGAGATTCGGAGCGCTAAGAGGGTAACAGTGGAAAAAGGAATGTCTTCAAATATAAACTACACAGAATCATTCGGTGAAACTTATTTCTGATCTGTGCATTCAGCTAAGAGAGTTAAACCATACTTTGATTGAGCAGATCTGAACACTCTTTCTGTAGAAAATGCAACTGGACATTTGGAGCGCTAAGAGCGTAGTAGTGGAAAAAGGAATATATTCAAATATAAACTACAGAGAAGCATTCTGTGAAACTTCTTTCTGATCTGAGCCTTCAGTTAACAGAGTTAAACCATACTTTTGATTGAGCAGTTTTGAAACACTCTGTCTGTAGAAAATGCAACTGGACATTCGTAGCACTAAGTGGGTAATAGTGGAAAAAAGAATATGTTCAAATATAAACTACACAGAAGCATTGTATGAAACTTCTTTCTGTTCTGTGCATTCAACTAACAGAGTTGAACCTTACTTTTGATTGAGCCTTTCTGAAACACTTTTTCTGTAGAAACTGCAATTGGACATTCTGAGCGCTAAGAGGCCTCTATTGGGAAAAATAATATCTTCAAATAAAAACTACACAGAAGCATTGTGTGAAACTTATTTCTGATATGTTCATTAAGCTAACAGAGTTAAACCATACTTTTGATTGCGCAGTTCTGAACACTCTTTCTGTAGAAAATGCAAGTGGACATTCGGAGCGCTAAGAGGGTAATAGTGGAAAAAGGAATATATTCAAATATAAACTACACAGTAGCATTCTGTGAAAATTCTTTCTGTTCTGTGCATTCAACTAACAGAGTTGAACCTTACTTTTGATTGAGCCGTTCTGAAACACTCTTTCTGTAGAAACTGCAATTGGACATGCTAAGCGCTAAGAGGCCTACATTGGGAAAAAGAATATCTTCAAATAAAAACTACACAGATGCATTCTGTGAAACTTATTTCTGATCTGTAAATTCAGTTAACAGAGATAAAACATATTTTTGATTGAGCAGTTATGAAACACTCTTTTTGTAGAAAATGCAAGTGGAGATTCGGAGCGCTAAGAGGGTAATAGTGGAAAAAGGAATGTCTTCAAATATAAACTACACAGAATCATTCGGTGAAACTTCTTTCTGATCTGTGCATTCAGCTAACAGAGTTAAACCATATTTTTGATTGAGCAGATCTGAACACTCTTTCTGTAGAAAATGCAACTGGACATTTGGAGCGCTAAGAGCGTAGTAGTGGAAAAAGGAATATATTCAAATATAAACTACACAGAAGCATTCTGTGAAACTTCTTTCTGATCTGAGCATTCAGCTAACAGAGTTAAACCATACTTTTGATTGAGCAGTTTTGAAACACTCTGTCTGTAGAAAATGCAACTGGACATTCGTAGCGCTAAGTGGGTAATAGTGGAAAAAAGAATATGTTCAAATATAAACTACACAGAAGCATTGTATGAAACTTATTTCTGTTCTGTGCATTCAACTAACAGAGTTGAACCTTACTTTTGATTGAGCCGTTCTGAAACACTCTTTCTGTAGAAACTGCAATTGGACATTCTGAGTGCTAGGAGGCCTATATTGGGAAAAAGAATGTCTACAAATAAAAACTACACAGAAGAATTGTGTGAAACTTCTTTCTGTTCTGTTTGTTCAACTAAAAGAGTTGAACCTTAGATTTGATTGAGCCGTTCTGAAACACTCTTTCTGTAGAAAATGCAAGTGGAGATTCGGAGCGCTAAGAGGGTAATAGTGGAAAAAGGAATGTCTCCAAATATAAACTACACAGAATCATTCTGTGAAACTTCTTTCTGATCTGTGCATTCAGCTAACAGAGTTAAACCATACTTTTGATTGAGCAGATCAGAACACTCTTTCTGTAGAAAATGCAACTGGACATTTGGAGCGCTAAGAGAGTAGTAGTGGAAAAAGGAATATATTCAAATATAAACTACACAGAAGCATTCTGTGAAACTTATTTCTGATCTGAGCATTCAGCTAACAGAGTTAAACCATACTTTTGATTGAGCAGTTTTGAAACACTCTGTCTGTAGAAAATGCAACTGGACATTCGTAGCGCTAAGTGGGTAATAGTGGAAAAAAGAATATGTTCAAATATAAACTACACAGAAGCATTGTATGAAACTTCTTTCTGTTCTCTGCATTCAACTAACAGAGTTGAACCTTACTTTTGATTGAGCCTTTCTGAAACACTCTTTCTGTAGAAACTGCAATTGGACATTCTGAGCGCTAAGAGGCCTCTATTGGGAAAAATAATATCTTTAAATAAAAACTTCACAGAAGCATTGTGTGAAACTTATTTCTGATATGTTCATTAAGCTAACAGAGTTTAACCATACTTTTGATTGCGCAGTTCTGAACACTCTTTCTGTAGAAAATGCAAGTGGACATTCGGAGCGCTAAGAGGGTAATAGTGGAAAAAGGAATATATGCAAATATAAACTACACAGTAGCATTCTGTGAAAATTCTTTCTGTTCTGTGCATTCAACTAACAGAGTTGAACCTTACTTTTGATTGAGCCGTTCTGAAACACTCTTTCTGTAGAAAATGCAATTGGACATGCTAAGCGCTAAGAGGCCTACATTGGGAAACAGAATATCTTCAAATAAAAACTACACAGATGCATTCTGTGAAACTTATTTCTGATCTGTAAATTCAGTTAACAGAGATAAAACATATTTTTGATTGAGCAGTTATGAAACACTCTTTTTGTAGAAAATGCAAGTGGAGATTCGGAGCGCTAAGAGGGTAATAGTGGAAAAAGGAATGTCTTCAAATATAAACTACACAGAATCATTCGGTGAAACTTCTTTCTGATCTGTGCATTCAGCTAACAGAGTTAAACCATATTTTTGATTGAGCAGATCTGAACACTCTTTCTGTAGAAAATGCAACTGGACATTTGGAGCGCTAAGAGCGTAGTAGTGGAAAAAGGAATATATTCAAATATAAACTACACAGAAGCATTCTGTGAAACTTCTTTCTGATCTGAGCATTCAGCTAACAGAGTTAAACCATACTTTTGATTGAGCAGTTTTGAAACACTCTGTCTGTAGAAAATGCAACTGGACATTCGTAGCGCTAAGTGGGTAATAGTGGAAAAAAGAATATGTTCAAATATAAACTACACAGAAGCATTGTATGAAACTTATTTCTGTTCTGTGCATTCAACTAACAGAGTTGAACCTTACTTTTGATTGAGCCGTTCTGAAACACTCTTTCTGTAGAAACTGCAATTGGACATTCTGAGTGCTAGGAGGCCTATATTGGGAAAAAGAATGTCTACAAATAAAAACTACACAGAAGAATTGTGTGAAACTTCTTTCTGTTCTGTTTGTTCAACTAAAAGAGTTGAACCTTAGATTTGATTGAGCCGTTCTGAAACACTCTTTCTGTAGAAAATGCAAGTGGAGATTCGGAGCGCTAAGAGGGTAATAGTGGAAAAAGGAATGTCTCCAAATATAAACTACACAGAATCATTCTGTGAAACTTCTTTCTGATCTGTGCATTCAGCTAACAGAGTTAAACCATACTTTTGATTGAGCAGATCTGAACACTCTTTCTGTAGAAAATGCAACTGGACATTTGGAGCGCTAAGAGAGTAGTAGTGGAAAAAGGAATATATTCAAATATAAACTACACAGAAGCATTCTGTGAAACTTATTTCTGATCTGAGCATTCAGCTAACAGAGTTAAACCATACTTTTGATTGAGCAGTTTTGAAACACTGTGTCTGTAGAAAATGCAACTGGACATTCGTAGCGCTAAGTGGGTAATAGTGGAAAAAAGAATATGTTCAAATATAAACTACACAGAAGCATTGTATGAAACTTCTTTCTGTTCTCTGCATTCAACTAACAGAGTTGAACCTTACTTTTGATTGAGCCTTTCTGAAACGCTCTTTCTGTAGAAACTGCAATTGGACATTCTGAGCGCTAAGAGGCCTCTATTGGGAAAAATAATATCTTTAAATAAAAACTTCACAGAAGCATTGTGTGAAACTTATTTCTGATATGTTCATTAAGCTAACAGAGTATAACCATACTTTTGATTGCGCAGTTCTGAACACTCTTTCTGTAGAAAATGCAAGTGGACATTCGGAGCGCTAAGAGGGTAATAGTGGAAAAAGGAATATATTCAAATATAAACTACACAGTAGCATTCTGTGAAAATTCTTTCTGTTCTGTGCATTCAACTAACAGAGTTGAACCTTAGTTTTGATTGAGCCGTTCTGAAACACTCTTTCTGTAGAAAATGCAATTGGACATGCTAAGCGCTAAGAGGCCTACATTGGGAAACAGAATATCTTCAAATAAAAACTACACAGATGCATTCTGTGAAACTTATTTCTGATCTGTAAATTCAGTTAACAGAGATAAAACATATTTTTGATTGAGCAGTTATGAAACACTCTTTTTGTAGAAAATGCAAGTGGAGATTCGGAGCGCTAAGAGGGTAATAGTGGAAAAAGGAATGTCTTCAAATATAAACTACACAGAATCACTCGGTGAAACTTCTTTCTGATCTGTGCATTCAGCTAACAGAGTTAAACCATACTTTTGATTGAGCAGATCTGAACACTCTTTCTGTAGAAAATGCAACTGGACATTTGGAGCGCTAAGAGAGTAGTAGTGGAAAAAGGAATATATTCAAATATAAACTACACAGAAGCATTCTGTGAAACTTCTTTCTGATCTGAGCATTCAGCTAACAGAGTTAAACCATACTTTTGATTGAGCAGTTTTGAAACACTCTGTCTGTAGAAAATGCAACTGGACATTCGTAGCGCTAAGTGGGTAATAGTGGAAAAAAGAATATGTTCAAATATAAACTACACAGAAGCATTGTATGAAACTTCTTTCTGTTCTGTGCATTCAACTAACAGAGTTGAACCTTACTTTTGATTGAGCCGTTCTGAAACACTCTTTCTGTAGAAACTGCAATTGGACATTCTGAGTGCTAGGAGGCCTATATTGGGAAAAAGAATGTCTACAAATAAAAACTACACTGAAGAATTGTGTGAAACTTCTTTCTGTTCTGTTTGTTCAACTAAAAGAGTTGAACCTTAGTTTTGATTGAGCCGTTCTGAAACACTCTTTTTGTAGAAAATGCAAGTGAAGATTCGGAGCGCTAAGAGGGTAATAGTGGAAAAAGGAATGTCTCCAAATATAAACTACACAGAATCATTCTGTGAAACTTCTTTCTGATCTGTGCATTCAGCTAACAGAGTTAAACCATACCTTTGATTGAGCAGATCTGAACACTCTTTCTGTAGAAAATGCAACTGGACATTTGGAGCGCTAAGAGAGTAGTAGTGGAAAAAGGAATATATTCAAATATAAACTACACAGAAGCATTCTGTGAAACTTCTTTCTGATCTGAGCATTCAGCTAACAGAGTTAAACCATACTTTTGATTGAGCAGTTTTGAAACACTCTGTCTGTAGATAATGCAACTGGACATTCGTAGCGCTAAGTGGGTAATAGTGGAAAAAAGAATATGTTCAAATATAAACTACACAGAAGCATTGTATGAAACTTCTTTCTGTTCTGTGCATTCAACTAACAGAGTTGAACCTTACTTTTGATTGAGCCTTTCTGAAACACTCTTTCTGTAGAAACTGCAATTGGACATTCTGAGCGCTAAGAGGCCTATATTGGGAAAAAAAATATCTTCTAATAAAACCTACACAGAAGCATTGTGTGAAACTTATTTCTGATATGTTCATTAAGCTAACAGAGTTTAACCATACTTTGATTGCGCAGTTCTGAACACTCTTTCTGTAGAAAATGCAAGTGGACATTCGGAGCGCTAAGAGGGTAATAGTGGAAAAAGGAATATATTCAAATATAAACGACACAGTAGCATTCTGTGAAAATTCTTTCTGTTCTGTGCATTCAACTAAGAGAGTTGAACCTTACTTTTGATTGAGCCGTTCTGAAACACTCTTTCTGTAGAAACTGCAATTGGACATGCTAAGCGCTAAGAGGCCTACATTGGGAAAAAGAATATCTTCAAATAAAAACTACACAGATGCATTCTGTGAAACTTATTTCCGATCTGTAAATTCAGTTAACAGAGATAAAACATATTTTTGATTGAGCAGATATGAAACACTCTTTTTGTAGAAAATGCAAGTGGAGATTCGGAGCGCTAAGAGGGTAATAGTGGAAAAAGGAATGTCTACAAATATAAACTACACAGAATCATTCGGTGAAACTTCTTTCTCATCTGTGCATTCAGCTAACAGAGTTAAACCATATTTTGATTGAGCAGATCTGAACACTCTTTCTGTAGAAAATGCAACTGGACATTTGGAGCGCTAAGAGCGTAGTAGTGGAAAAGGGAATATATACAAATATAAACTACACAGAAGCATTCTGTGAAACTTCTTTCTGATCTGAGCATTCAGCTAACAGAGTTAAACCATACTTTTGATTGAGCAGTTTTGAAACACTCTGTCTGTAGAAAATGCAACTGGACATTCGTAGCGCTAAGTGGGTAATAGTGGAAAAAAGAATATGTTCAAATATAAACTACACAGAAGCATTGTATGAAACTTCTTTCTGTTCTGTGCATTCAACTAACAGAGTTGAACCTTACTTTTGATTGAGCCGTTCTGAAACACCCTTTCTGTAGAAACTGCAATTGGACATTCTGAGTGCTAGGAGGCCTATATTGGGAAAAAGAATGTCTACAAATAAAAACTACACAGAAGAATTGTGTGAAACTTCTTTCTGTTCTGTTTGTTCAACTAAAAGAGTTGAACCTTAGTTTTGATTGAGCCGTTCTGAAACACTCTTTCTGTAGAAAATGCAAGTGGAGATTCGGAGCGCTAAGAGGGTAATAGTGGAAAAAGGAATGTCTCCAAATATAAACTACACAGAATCATTCTGTGAAACTTCTTTCTGATCTGTGCATTCAGCTAACAGAGTTAAACCTTACTTTTGATTGAGCAGATCTGAACACTCTTTCTGTAGAAAATGCAACTGGACATTTGGAGCGCTAAGAGAGTAGTAGTGGAAAAAGGAATATATTCAAATATAAACTACACAGAAGCATTCTGTGAAACTTCTTTCTGATCTGAGCATTCAGCTAACAGAGTTAAACCATACATTTGATTGAGCAGTTTTGAAACACTCTCTCTGTAGAAAATGCAACTGGACATTCGTAGCGCTAAGTGGGTAATAGTGGAAAAAAGAATATGTTCAAATATAAACTACACAGAAGCATTGTATGAAACTTCTTTCTGTTCTGTGCATTCAACTAACAGAGTTGAACCTTACTTTTGATTGAGCCTTTCTGAAACACTCTTTCTGTAGAAACTACAATTGGACATTCTGAGCGCTAAGAGGCCTCTATTGGGAAAAATAATATCTTCAAATAAAAACTACACAGAAGCATTGTGTGAAACTTATTTCTGATATGTTCATTAAGCTAACAGAGTTAAACCAAACTTTTGATTGCGCAGTTCTGAACACTCTTTCTGTAGAAAATGCAAGTGGACATTCGGAGCGCTAAGAGGGTAATAGTGGAAAAAGGAATATATTCAAATATAAACTACACAGTAGCATTCTGTGAAAATTCTTTCTGTTCTGTGCATTCAACTAACAGATTTGAACCTTACTTTTGATTGAGCCGTTCTGAAACACTCTTTCTGTAGAAACTGCAATTGGACATGCTAAGCGCTAAGAGGCCTACATTGGGAAAAAGAATATCTTCAAATAAAAACTACACAGATGCATTCTGTGAAACTTATTTCTGATCTGTAAATTCAGTTAACAGAGATAAAACATATTTTTGATTGAGCAGTTATGAAACACTCTTTTTGTAGAAAATGCAAGTGGAGATTCGGAGCGCTAAGAGGGTAATAGTGGAAAAAGGAATGTCTTCAAATATAAACTACACAGAATCATTCGGTGAAACTTCTTTCTGATCTGTGCATTCAGCTAACAGAATTAAACCATACTTTTGATTGAGCAGATCTGAACACTCTTTCTGTAGAAAATGCAACTGGACATTTGGAGCGCTAAGAGCGTAGTAGTGGAAAAAGGAATATATTCAAATATAAATTACACAGAAGCATTCTGTGAAACTTCTTTCTGATCTGAGCATTCAGCTAACAGAGTTAAACCATACTTTTGATTGAGCAGTTTTGAAACACTCTGTCTGTAGAAAATGCAACTGGACATTCGTAGCGCTAAGTGGGTAATAGTGGAAAAAAGAATATGTTCAAATATAAACTACACAGAAGCATTGTATGAAACTTCTTTCTGTTCTGTGCATTCAACTAACAGAGTTGAACCTTACTTTTGATTGAGCCTTTCTGAAACACTCTTTCTGTAGAAACTGCAATTGGACATTCTGAGCGCTAAGAGGCCTCTATTGGGAAAAATAATATCTTCAAATAAAAACTACACAGAAGCATTGTGTGAAACTTATTTCTGATATGTTCATTAAGCTAACAGAGTTATACCATACTTTTGATTGCGCAGTTCTGAACACTCTTTCTGTAGAAAATGCAAGTGGACATTCGGAGCGCTAAGAGGGTAATAGTGGAAAAAGGAATATATTCAAATATAAACTACACAGTAGCATTCTGTGAAAATTCTTTCTGTTCTGTGCATTCAACTAACAGAGTTGAACCTTACTTTTGATTGAGCCGTTCTGAAACACTCTTTCTGTAGAAACTGCAATAGGACATGCTAAGCGCTAAGAGGCCTACATTGGGAAAAAGAATATCTTCAAATAAAAACTACACAGATGCATTCTGTGAAACTTATTTCTGATCTGTAAATTCAGTTAACAGAGATAAAACATATTTTTGATTGAGCAGTTATGAAACACTCTTTTTGTAGAAAATGCAAGTGGAGATTCGGAGCGCTAAGAGGGTAATAGTGGAAAAAGGAATGTCTTCAAATACAAACTACACAGAATCATTCGGTGAAACTTCTTTCTGATCTGTGCATTCAGCTAACAGAGTTAAACCATACTTTTGATTGAGCAGATCTGAACACCCTTTCTGTAGAAAATGCAACTGGACATTTGGAGCGCTAAGAGCGTAGTAGTGGAAAAAGGAATATATTCAAATATAAACTACACAGAAGCATTCTGTGAAACTTCTTTCTGATCTGAGCATTCAGCTAACAGAGTTAAACCATACTTTTGATTGAGCAGTTTTGAAACACTCTGTCTGTAGAAAATGCAACTGGACATTCGTAGCGCTAAGGGGGTAATAGCGGAAAAAAGAATATGTTCAAATATAAACTACACAGAAGCATTGTATGAAACTTCTTTCTGTTCTGTGCATTCAACTAACAGAGTTGAACCTTACTTTTGATTGAGCCTTTCTGAAACACTCTTTCTGTAGAAACTGCAATTGGACATTCTGAGCGCTAAGAGGCCCCTATTGGGAAAAATAATATCTTCAAATAAAAACTACACAGAAGCATTGTGTGAAACTTATTTCTGATATGTTCATTAAGCTAACAGAGTTAAACCATACTTTTGATTGCGCAGTTCTGAACACTCTTTCTGTAGAAAATGCAAGTGGACATTCGGAGCGCTAACAGGGTAATAGTGGAAAAAGGAATATATTCAAATATAAACTACACAGTAGCATTCTGTGAAAATTCTTTCTGTTCTGTGCATTCAACTAACAGAGTTGAACCTTACTTTTGATTGAGCCGTTCTGAAACACTCTTTCTGTAGAAACTGCAATTGGACATGCTAAGCGCTAAGAGGCCTACATTGGGAAAAAGAATATCTTCAAATAAAAACTACACAGATGCATTCTGTGAAACTTATTTCTGATCTGTAAATTCATTTAACAGAGATAAAACATATTTTTGATTGAGCAGTTATGAAACACTCTTTTTGTAGAAAATGCAAGTGGAGATTCGGAGCGCTAAGATGGTAACAGTGGAAAAAGGAATGTCTTCAAATATAAACTACACAGAATCATTCGGTGAAACTTATTTCTGATCTGTGCATTCAGCTAAGAGAGTTAAACCATACTTTTGATTGAGCAGATCTGAACACTCTTTCTGTAGAAAATGCAACTGGACATTTGGAGCTCTAAGAGCGTAGTAGTGGAAAAAGGAATATATTCAAATATAAACTACAGAGAAGCATTCTGTGAAACTTCTTTCTGATCTGAGCCTTCAGTTAACAGAGTTAAACCATACTTTTGATTGAGCAGTTTTGAAACACTCTGTCTGTAGAAAATGCAACTGGACATTCGTAGCGCTAAGTGGGTAATAGTGGAAAAAAGAATATGTTCAAATATAAACTACACAGAAGCATTGTATGAAACTTCTTTCTGTTCTGTGCATTCAACTAACAGAGTTGAACCTTACTTTTGATTGAGCCGTTCTGAAACACCCTTTCTGTAGAAACTGCAATTGGACATTCTGAGTGCTAGGAGGCCTATATTGGGAAAAAGAATGTCTACAAATAAAAACTACACAGAAGAATTGTGTGAAACTTCTTTCTGTTCTGTTTGTTCAACTAAAAGAGTTGAACCTTAGTTTTGATTGAGCCGTTCTGAAACACTCTTTCTGTAGAAAATGCAAGTGGAGATTCGGAGCGCTAAGAGGGTAATAGTGGAAAAAGGAATGTCTCCAAATATAAACTACACAGAATCATTCTGTGAAACTTCTTTCTGATCTGTGCATTCAGCTAACAGAGTTAAACCTTACTTTTGATTGAGCAGATCTGAACACTCTTTCTGTAGAAAATGCAACTGGACATTTGGAGCGCTAAGAGAGTAGTAGTGGAAAAAGGAATATATTCAAATATAAACTACACAGAAGCATTCTGTGAAACTTCTTTCTGATCTGAGCATTCAGCTAACAGAGTTAAACCATACATTTGATTGAGCAGTTTTGAAACACTCTCTCTGTAGAAAATGCAACTGGACATTCGTAGCGCTAAGTGGGTAATAGTGGAAAAAAGAATATGTTCAAATATAAACTACACAGAAGCATTGTATGAAACTTCTTTCTGTTCTGTGCATTCAACTAACAGAGTTGAACCTTACTTTTGATTGAGCCTTTCTGAAACACTCTTTCTGTAGAAACTACAATTGGACATTCTGAGCGCTAAGAGGCCTCTATTGGGAAAAATAATATCTTCAAATAAAAACTACACAGAAGCATTGTGTGAAACTTATTTCTGATATGTTCATTAAGCTAACAGAGTTAAACCAAACTTTTGATTGCGCAGTTCTGAACACTCTTTCTGTAGAAAATGCAAGTGGACATTCGGAGCGCTAAGAGGGTAATAGTGGAAAAAGGAATATATTCAAATATAAACTACACAGTAGCATTCTGTGAAAATTCTTTCTGTTCTGTGCATTCAACTAACAGATTTGAACCTTACTTTTGATTGAGCCGTTCTGAAACACTCTTTCTGTAGAAACTGCAATTGGACATGCTAAGCGCTAAGAGGCCTACATTGGGAAAAAGAATATCTTCAAATAAAAACTACACAGATGCATTCTGTGAAACTTATTTCTGATCTGTAAATTCAGTTAACAGAGATAAAACATATTTTTGATTGAGCAGTTATGAAACACTCTTTTTGTAGAAAATGCAAGTGGAGATTCGGAGCGCTAAGAGGGTAATAGTGGAAAAAGGAATGTCTTCAAATATAAACTACACAGAATCATTCGGTGAAACTTCTTTCTGATCTGTGCATTCAGCTAACAGAATTAAACCATACTTTTGATTGAGCAGATCTGAACACTCTTTCTGTAGAAAATGCAACTGGACATTTGGAGCGCTAAGAGCGTAGTAGTGGAAAAAGGAATATATTCAAATATAAATTACACAGAAGCATTCTGTGAAACTTCTTTCTGATCTGAGCATTCAGCTAACAGAGTTAAACCATACTTTTGATTGAGCAGTTTTGAAACACTCTGTCTGTAGAAAATGCAACTGGACATTCGTAGCGCTAAGTGGGTAATAGTGGAAAAAAGAATATGTTCAAATATAAACTACACAGAAGCATTGTATGAAACTTCTTTCTGTTCTGTGCATTCAACTAACAGAGTTGAACCTTACTTTTGATTGAGCCTTTCTGAAACACTCTTTCTGTAGAAACTGCAATTGGACATTCTGAGCGCTAAGAGGCCTCTATTGGGAAAAATAATATCTTCAAATAAAAACTACACAGAAGCATTGTGTGAAACTTATTTCTGATATGTTCATTAAGCTAACAGAGTTATACCATACTTTTGATTGCGCAGTTCTGAACACTCTTTCTGTAGAAAATGCAAGTGGACATTCGGAGCGCTAAGAGGGTAATAGTGGAAAAAGGAATATATTCAAATATAAACTACACAGTAGCATTCTGTGAAAATTCTTTCTGTTCTGTGCATTCAACTAACAGAGTTGAACCTTACTTTTGATTGAGCCGTTCTGAAACACTCTTTCTGTAGAAACTGCAATTGGACATTCTGAGTGCTAGGAGGCCTATATTGGGAAAAAGAATGTCTACAAATAAAAACTACACAGAAGAATTGTGTGAAACTTCTTTCTGTTCTGTTTGTTCAACTAAAAGAGTTGAACCTTAGATTTGATTGAGCCGTTCTGAAACACTCTTTCTGTAGAAAATGCAAGTGGAGATTCGGAGCGCTAAGAGGGTAATAGTGGAAAAAGGAATGTCTCCAAATATAAACTACACAGAATCATTCTGTGAAACTTCTTTCTGATCTGTGCATTCAGCTAACAGAGTTAAACCATACTTTTGATTGAGCAGATCTGAACACTCTTTCTGTAGAAAATGCAACTGGACATTTTGAGCGCTAAGAGAGTAGTAGTGGAAAAAGGAATATATTCAAATATAAACTACACAGAAGCATTCTGTGAAACTTATTTCTGATCTGAGCATTCAGCTAACAGAGTTAAACCATACTTTTGATTGAGCAGTTTTGAAACACTCTGTCTGTAGAAAATGCAACTGGACATTCGTAGAGCTAAGTGGGTAATAGCGGAAAAAAGAATATGTTCAAATATAAACTACACAGAAGCATTGTATGAAACTTCTTTCTGTTCTCTGCATTCAACTAACAGAGTTGAACCTTACTTTTGATTGAGCCTTTCTGAAACACTCTTTCTGTAGAAACTGCAATTGGACATTCTGAGCGCTAAGAGGCCTCTATTGGGAAAAATAATATCTTTAAATAAAAACTACACAGAAGCATTGTGTGAAACTTATTTCTGATATGTTCATTAAGCTAACAGAGTTAAACCATACTTTTGATTGCGCAGTTCTGAACACTCTTTCTGTAGAAATGCAAGTGGACATTCGGAGCGCTAAGAGGGTAATAGTGGAAAAAGGAATATATTCAAATATAAACTACACAGTAGCATTCTGTGAAAATTCTTTCTGTTCTGTGCATTCAACTAACAGAGTTGAACCTTAGTTTTGATTGAGCCGTTCTGAAACACTCTTTCTGTAGAAAATGCAATTGGACATGCTAAGCGCTAAGAGGCCTACATTGGGAAACAGAATATCTTCAAATAAAAACTACACAGATGCATTCTGTGAAAATTATTTCTGATCTGTAAATTCAGTTAACAGAGATAAAACATATTTTTGATTGAGCAGTTATGAAACACTCTTTTTGTAGAAAATGCAAGTGGAGATTCGGAGCGCTAAGAGGGTAATAGTGGATAAAGGAATGTCTTCAAATATAAACTACACAGAATCATTCGGTGAAACTTCTTTCTGATCTGTGCATTCAGCTAACAGAGTTAAACCATACTTTTGATTGAGCAGATCTGAACACTCTTTCTGTAGAAAATGCAACTGGACATTTTGAGCGCTAAGAGCGTAGTAGTGGAAAAAGGAATATATTCAAATATAAACTACACAGAAGCATTCTGTGAAACTTCTTTCTGATCTGAGCATTCAGCTAACAGAGTTAAACCATACTTTTGATTGAGCAGTTTTGAAACACTCTGTCTGTAGAAAATGCAACTGGACATTCGTAGCGCTAAGTGGGTAATAGTGGAAAAAAGAATATGTTCAAATATAAACTACACAGAAGCATTGTATGAAACTTCTTTCTGTTCTGTGCATTCAACTAACAGAGTTGAACCTTACTTTTGATTGAGCCGTTCTGAAACACTCTTTCTGTAGAAACTGCAATTGGACATTCTGAGCGCTAAGAGGCCTCTATTGGGAAAAATAATATCTTCAAATAAAAACTACACAGAAGCATTGTGTGAAACTTATTTCTGATATGTTCATTAAGCTAACAGAGTTATACCATACTTTTGATTGCGCAGTTCTGAACACTCTTTCTGTAGAAAATGCAAGTGGACATTCGGAGCGCTAAGAGGGTAATAGTGGAAAAAGGAATATATTCAAATATAAACTACACAGTAGCATTCTGTGAAAATTCTTTCTGTTCTGTGCATTCAACTAACAGAGTTGAACCTTACTTTTGATTGAGCCGTTCTGAAACACTCTTTCTGTAGAAACTGCAATTGGACATTCTGAGTGCTAGGAGGCCTATATTGGGAAAAAGAATGTCTACAAATAAAAACTACACAGAAGAATTGTGTGAAACTTCTTTCTGTTCTGTTTGTTCAACTAAAAGAGTTGAACCTTAGATTTGATTGAGCCGTTCTGAAACACTCTTTCTGTAGAAAATGCAAGTGGAGATTCGGAGCGCTAAGAGGGTAATAGTGGAAAAAGGAATGTCTCCAAATATAAACTACACAGAATCATTCTGTGAAACTTCTTTCTGATCTGTGCATTCAGCTAACAGAGTTAAACCATACTTTTGATTGAGCAGATCTGAACACTCTTTCTGTAGAAAATGCAACTGGACATTTTGAGCGCTAAGAGAGTAGTAGTGGAAAAAGGAATATATTCAAATATAAACTACACAGAAGCATTCTGTGAAACTTATTTCTGATCTGAGCATTCAGCTAACAGAGTTAAACCATACTTTTGATTGAGCAGTTTTGAAACACTCTGTCTGTAGAAAATGCAACTGGACATTCGTAGAGCTAAGTGGGTAATAGCGGAAAAAAGAATATGTTCAAATATAAACTACACAGAAGCATTGTATGAAACTTCTTTCTGTTCTCTGCATTCAACTAACAGAGTTGAACCTTACTTTTGATTGAGCCTTTCTGAAACACTCTTTCTGTAGAAACTGCAATTGGACATTCTGAGCGCTAAGAGGCCTCTATTGGGAAAAATAATATCTTTAAATAAAAACTACACAGAAGCATTGTGTGAAACTTATTTCTGATATGTTCATTAAGCTAACAGAGTTAAACCATACTTTTGATTGCGCAGTTCTGAACACTCTTTCTGTAGAAATGCAAGTGGACATTCGGAGCGCTAAGAGGGTAATAGTGGAAAAAGGAATATATTCAAATATAAACTACACAGTAGCATTCTGTGAAAATTCTTTCTGTTCTGTGCATTCAACTAACAGAGTTGAACCTTAGTTTTGATTGAGCCGTTCTGAAACACTCTTTCTGTAGAAAATGCAATTGGACATGCTAAGCGCTAAGAGGCCTACATTGGGAAACAGAATATCTTCAAATAAAAACTACACAGATGCATTCTGTGAAAATTATTTCTGATCTGTAAATTCAGTTAACAGAGATAAAACATATTTTTGATTGAGCAGTTATGAAACACTCTTTTTGTAGAAAATGCAAGTGGAGATTCGGAGCGCTAAGAGGGTAATAGTGGATAAAGGAATGTCTTCAAATATAAACTACACAGAATCATTCGGTGAAACTTCTTTCTGATCTGTGCATTCAGCTAACAGAGTTAAACCATACTTTTGATTGAGCAGATCTGAACACTCTTTCTGTAGAAAATGCAACTGGACATTTTGAGCGCTAAGAGCGTAGTAGTGGAAAAAGGAATATATTCAAATATAAACTACACAGAAGCATTCTGTGAAACTTCTTTCTGATCTGAGCATTCAGCTAACAGAGTTAAACCATACTTTTGATTGAGCAGTTTTGAAACACTCTGTCTGTAGAAAATGCAACTGGACATTCGTAGCGCTAAGTGGGTAATAGTGGAAAAAAGAATATGTTCAAATATAAACTACACAGAAGCATTGTATGAAACTTCTTTCTGTTCTGTGCATTCAACTAACAGAGTTGAACCTTACTTTTGATTGAGCCGTTCTGAAACACTCTTTCTGTAGAAACTGCAATTGGACATTCTGAGCGCTAGGAGGCCTATATTGGGAAAAAGAATGTCTACAAATAAAAACTACACAGAAGAATTGTGTGAAACTTCTTTCTGTTCTGTTTGTTCAACTAAAAGAGTTGAACCTTAGTTTTGATTGAGCCGTTCTGAAACACTCTTTCTGTAGAAAATGCAAGTGGAGATTCGGAGCGCTAAGAGGGTAATAGTGGAAAAAGGAATGTCTCCAAATATAAACTACATAGAATCATTCTGTGAAACTTCTTTCTCATCTGTGCATTCAGCTAACAGAGTTAAACCATACTTTTGATTGAGCAGATCTGAACACTCTTTCTGTAGAAAATGCAACTGGACATTTGGAGCGCTAAGAGAGTAGTAGTGGAAAAAGGAATATATTCAAATATAAACTACACAGAAGCATTCTGTGAAACTTCTTTCTGATCTGAGCATTCAGCTAACAGAGTTAAACCATACTTTTGATTGAGCAGTTTTGAAACACTCGGTCTGTAGAAAATGCAACTGGACATTCGTAGAGCTAAGTGGGTAATAGTGGAAAAAAGAATATGTTCAAATATAAACTACACAGAAGCATTGTATGAAACTTCTTTCTGTTCTGTGCATTCAACTAACAGAGTTGAACCTTACATTTGATTGAGCCTTTCTGAAACACTCTTTCTGTAGAAACTACAATTGGACATTCTGAGCGCTAAGAGGCCTCTATTGGGAAAAATAATATCTTCAAATAAAAACTACACAGAAGCATTGTGTGAAACTTATTTCTGATATGTTCATTAAGCTAACAGAGTTAAACCATACTTTTGATTGCGCAGTTCTGAACACTCTTTCTGTAGAAAATGCAAGTGGACATTCGGAGCGCTAAGAGGGTAATAGTGGAAAAAGGAATATATTCAAATATAAACTACACAGTAGCATTCTGTGAAAATTCTTTCTGTTCTGTGCATTCAACTAACAGAGTTGAACCTTACTTTTGATTGAGCCGTTCTGAAACACTCTTTCTGTAGAAACTGCAATTGGACATGCTAAGCGCTAAGAGGCCTACATTGGGAAAAAGAATATCTTCAAATAAAAACTACACAGATGCATTCTGTGAAACTTATTTCTGATCTGTAAATTCAGTTAACAGAGATAAAACATATTTTTGATTGAGCAGTTATGAAACACTCTTTTTGTAGAAAATGCAAGTGGAGATTCGGAGCGCTAAGAGGGTAATAGTGGAAAAAGGAATGTCTTCAAATATAAACTACACAGAATCATTCGGTGAAACTTCTTTCTGATCTGTGCATTCAGCTAACAGAATTAAACCATACTTTTGATTGAGCAGATCTGAACACTCTTTCTGTAGAAAATGCAACTGGACATTTGGAGCGCTAAGAGCGTAGTAGTGGAAAAAGGAATATATTCAAATATAAACTACACAGAAGCATTCTGTGAAACTTCTTTCTGATCTGAGCATTCAGCTAACAGAGTTAAACCATACTTTTGATTGAGCAGTTTTGAAACACTCTGTCTGTAGAAAGTGCAACTGGACATTCGTAGCGCTAAGTGGGTAATAGTGGAAAAAAGAATATGTTCAAATATAAACTACACAGAAGCATTGTATGAAACTTCTTTCTGTTCTGTGCATTCAACTAACAGAGTTGAACCTTACTTTTGATTGAGCCTTTCTGAAACACTCTATCTGTAGAAACTGCAATTGGACATTCTGAGCGCTAAGAGGCCTCTATTGGGAAAAATAATATCTTCAAATAAAAACTACACAGAAGCATTGTGTGAAACTTATTTCTGATATGTTCATTAAGCTAACAGAGTTAAACCATACTTTTGATTGCGCAGTTCTGAACACTCTTTCTGTAGAAAATGCAAGTGGACATTCGGAGCGCTAAGAGGGTAATAGTGGAAAAAGGACTATATTCAAATATAAACTACACAGTAGCATTCTGTGAAAATTCTTTCTGTTCTGTGCATTCAACTAACAGAGTTGAACCTTACTTTTGATTGAGCCGTTCTGAAACACTCTTTCTGTAGAAACTGCAATTGGACATGCTAAGCGCTAAGAGGCCTACATTGGGAAAAAGAATATCTTCAAATAAAAACTACACAGATGCATTCTGTGAAACTTATTTCTGATCTGTAAATTCAGTTAACAGAGATAAAACATATTTTTGATTGAGCAGTTATGAAACACTCTTTTTGTAGAAAATGCAAGTGGAGATTCGGAGCGCTAAGAGGGTAATAGTGGAAAAAGGAATGTCTTCAAATATAAACTACACAGAATCATTCGGTGAAACTTCTTTCTGATCTGTGCATTCAGCTAACAGAATTAAACCATACTTTTGATTGAGCAGATCTGAACACTCTTTCTGTAGAAAATGCAACTGGACATTTGGAGCGCTAAGAGCGTAGTAGTGGAAAAAGGAATATATTCAAATATAAATTACACAGAAGCATTCTGTGAAACTTCTTTCTGATCTGAGCATTCAGCTAACAGAGTTAAACCATACTTTTGATTGAGCAGTTTTGAAACACTCTGTCTGTAGAAAATGCAACTGGACATTCGTAGCGCTAAGTGGGTAATAGTGGAAAAAAGGATATGTTCAAATATAAACTACACAGAAGCATTGTATGAAACTTCTTTCTGTTCTGTGCATTCAACTAACAGAGTTGAACCTTACTTTTGATTGAGCCTTTCTGAAACACTCTTTCTGTAGAAACTGCAATTGGACATTCTGAGCGCTAAGAGGCCTCTATTGGGAAAAATAATATCTTCAAATAAAAACTACACAGAAGCATTGTGTGAAACTTATTTCTGATATGTTCATTAAGCTAACAGAGTTATACCATACTTTTGATTGCGCAGTTCTGAACACTCTTTCTGTAGAAAATGCAAGTGGACATTCGGAGCGCTAAGAGGGTAATAGTGGAAAAAGGAATATATTCAAATATAAACTACACAGTAGCATTCTGTGAAAATTCTTTCTGTTCTGTGCATTCAACTAACAGAGTTGAACCTTACTTTTGATTGAGCCGTTCTGAAACACTCTTTCTGTAGAAACTGCAATTGGACATTCTGAGTGCTAGGAGGCCTATATTGGGAAAAAGAATGTCTACAAATAAAAACTACACAGAAGAATTGTGTGAAACTTCTTTCTGTTCTGTTTGTTCAACTAAAAGAGTTGAACCTTAGATTTGATTGAGCCGTTCTGAAACACTCTTTCTGTAGAAAATGCAAGTGGAGATTCGGAGCGCTAAGAGGGTAATAGTGGAAAAAGGAATGTCTCCAAATATAAACTACACAGAATCATTCTGTGAAACTTCTTTCTGATCTGTGCATTCAGCTAACAGAGTTAAACCATACTTTTGATTGAGCAGATCTGAACACTCTTTCTGTAGGAAATGCAACTGGACATTTGGAGCGCTAAGAGAGTAGTAGTGGAAAAAGGAATATATTCAAATATAAACTACACAGAAGCATTCTGCGAAACTTCTTTCTGATCTGAGCATTCAGCTAACAGAGTTAAACCATACTTTTGATTGAGCAGTTTTGAAACACTCTGTCTGTAGAAAATGCAACTGGACATTCGTAGCGCTAAGTGGGTAATAGTGGAAAAAAGAATATGTTCAAATATAAACTACACAGAAGCATTGTATGAAACTTCTTTCTGTTCTGTGCATTCAACTAACAGAGTTGAACCTTACTTTTGATTGAGCCTTTCTGAAACACTCTTTCTGTACAAACTACAATTGGACATTCTGAGCGCTAAGAGGCCTCTATTGGGAAAAATAATATCTTCAAATAAAAACTACACAGAAGCATTGTGTGAAACTTATTTCTGATATGTTCATTAAGCTAACAGAGTTAAACCATACTTTTGATTGCGCAGTTCTGAACACTCTTTCTGTAGAAAATGCAAGTGGACATTCGGAGCGCTAAGAGGGTAATAGTGGAAAAAGGAATATATTCAAATATAAACTACACAGTAGCATTCTGTGAAAATTCTTTCTGTTCTGTGCATTCAACTAACAGAGTTGAACCTTACTTTTGATTGAGCCGTTCTGAAACACTCTTTCTGTAGAAACTGCAATTGGACATGCTAAGCGCTAAGAGGCCTACATTGGGAAAAAGAATATCTTCAAATAAAAACTACACAGATGCATTCTGTGAAACTTATTTCTGATCTGTAAATTCAGTTAACTGAGATAAAACATATTTTTGATTGAGCAGTTATGAAACACTCTTTTTGTAGAAAATGCAAGTGGAGATTCGGAGCGCTAAGAGGGTAATAGGGGAAAAAGGAATGTCTTCAAATATGAACTACACAGAATCATTCGGTGAAACTTCTTTCTGATCTGTGCATTCAGCTAACAGAATTAAACCATACTTTTGATTGAGCAGATCTGAACACTCTTTCTGTAGAAAATGCAACTGGACATTTGGAGCGCTAAGAGCGTAGTAGTGGAAAAAGGAATATATTCAAATATAAACTACACAGAAGCATTCTGTGAAACTTCTTTCTGATCTGATCATTCAGCTAACAGAGTTAAACCATACTTTTGATTGAGCAGTTTTGAAACACTCTGTCTGTAGAAAATGCAACTGGACATTCGTAGCGCTAAGTGGGTAATAGTGGAAAAAAGAATATGTTCAAATATAAACTACACAGAAGCATTGTATGAAACTTCTTTCTGTTCTGTGCATTCAACTAACAGAGTTGAACCTTACTTTTGATTGAGCCTTTCTGAAACACTCTTTCTGTAGAAACTGCAATTGGACCTTCTGAGCGCTAAGAGGCCTCTATTGGGAAAAATAATATCTTCAAATAAAAACTACACAGAAGCATTGTGTGAAACTTATTTCTGATATGTTCATTAAGCTAACAGAGTTAAACCATACTTTTGATTGCGCAGTTCTGAACACTCTTTCTGTAGAAAATGCAAGTGGACATTCGGAGCGCTAAGAGGGTAATAGTGGAAAAAGGAATATATTCAAATATAAACTACACAGTAGCATTCTGTGAAAATTCTTTCTGTTCTGTGCATTCAACTAACAGAGTTGAACCTTACTTTTGATTGAGCCGTTCTGAAACACTCTTTCTGTAGAAACTGCAATTGGACATGCTAAGCGCTAAGAGGCCTACATTGGGAAAAAGAATATCTTCAAATAAAAACTACACAGATGCATTCTGTGAAACTTATTTCTGATCTGTAAATTCAGTTAACAGAGATAAAACATATTTTTGATTGAGCAGTTATGAAACACTCTTTTTGTAGAAAATGCAAGTGGAGATTCGGAGCGCTAAGAGGGTAACAGTGGAAAAAGGAATGTCTTCAAATATAAACTACACAGAATCATTCGGTGAAACTTCTTTCTGATCTGTGCATTCAGCTAAGAGAGTTAAACCATACTTTTGATTGAGCAGATCTGAACACTCTTTCTGTAGAAAATGCAACTGGACATTTGGAGCGCTAAGAGCGTAGTAGTGGAAAAAGGAATATATTCAAATATAAACTACAGAGAAGCATTCTGTGAAACTTCTTTCTGATCTGAGCCTTCAGGTAACAGAGTTAAACCATACTTTTGATTGAGCAGTTTTGAAACACTCTGTCTGTAGAAAATGCAACTGGACATTCGTAGCACTAAGTGGGTAATAGTGGAAAAAAGAATATGTTCAAATATAAACTACACAGAAGCATTGTATGAAACTTCTTTCTGTTCTGTGCATTCAACTAACATAGTTGAACCTTACTTTTGATTGAGCCTTTCTGAAACACTTTTTCTGTAGAAACTGCAATTGGACATTCTGAGCGCTAAGAGGCCTCTATTGGGAAAAATAATATCTTCAAATAAAAACTACACAGAAGCATTGTGTGAAACTTATTTCTGATATGTTCATTAAGCTAACAGAGTTAAACCATACTTTTGATTGCGCAGTTCTGAACACTCTTTCTGTTGAAAATGCAAGTGGACATTCGGAGCGCTAAGAGGGTAATAGTGGAAAAAGGAATATATTCAAATATAAACTACACAGTAGCATTCTGTGAAAATTCTTTCTGTTCTGTGCATTCAACTAACAGAGTTGAACCTTACTTTTGATTGAGCCGTTCTGAAACACTCTTTCTGTAGAAACTGCAATTGGACATGCTAAGCGCTAAGAGGCCTACATTGGGAAAAAGAATATCTTCAAATAAAAACTACACAGATGCATTCTGTGAAACTTATTTCTGATCTGTAAATTCAGTTAACAGAGATAAAACATATTTTTGATTGAGCAGTTATGAAACACTCTTTTTGTAGAAAATGCAAGTGGAGATTCGGAGCGCTAAGAGGGTAATAGTGGAAAAAGGAATGTCTTCAAATATAAACTACACAGAATCATTCGGTGAAACTTCTTTCTGATCTGTGCATTCAGCTAACAGAGTTAAACCATATTTTTGATTGAGCAGATCTGAACACTCTTTCTGTAGAAAATGCAACTGGACATTTGGAGCGCTAAGAGCGTAGTAGTGGAAAAAGGAATATATTCAAATATAAACTACACAGAAGCATTCTGTGAAACTTCTTTCTGATCTGAGCATTCAGCTAACAGAGTTAAACCATACTTTTGATTGAGCAGTTTTGAAACACTCTGTCTGTAGAAAATGCAACTGGACATTCGTAGCGCTAAGTGGGTAATAGTGGAAAAAAAATATGTTCAAATATAAACTACACAGAAGCATTGTATGAAACTTCTTTCTGTTCTGTGCATTCAACTAACAGAGTTGAACCTTACTTTTGATTGAGCCGTTCTGAAACACTCTTTCTGTAGAAACTGCAATTGGACATTCTGAGCGCTAGGAGGCCTATATTGGGAAAAAGAATGTCTACAAATAAAAACTACACAGAAGAATTGTGTGAAACTTCTTTCTGTTCTGTTTGTTCAACTAAAAGAGTTGAACCTTAGTTTTGATTGAGCCGTTCTGAAACACTCTTTCTGTAGAAAATGCAAGTGGAGATTCGGAGCGCTAAGAGGGTAATAGTGGAAAAAGGAATGTCTCCAAATATAAACTACATAGAATCATTCTGTGAAACTTCTTTCTCATCTGTGCATTCAGCTAACAGAGTTAAACCATACTTTTGATTGAGCAGATCTGAACACTCTTTCTGTAGAAAATGCAACTGGACATTTGGAGCGCTAAGAGAGTAGTAGTGGAAAAAGGAATATATTCAAATATAAACTACACAGAAGCATTCTGTGAAACTTCTTTCTGATCTGAGCATTCAGCTAACAGAGTTAAACCATACTTTTGATTGAGCAGTTTTGAAACACTCTGTCTGTAGAAAATGCAACTGGACATTCGTAGCGCTAAGTGGGTAATAGTGGAAAAAAGAATATGTTCAAATATAAACTACACAGAAGCATTGTATGAAACTTCTTTCTGTTCTGTGCATTCAACTAACAGAGTTGAACCTTACTTTTGATTGAGCCTTTCTGAAACACTCTTTCTGTACAAACTACAATTGGACATTCTGAGCGCTAAGAGGCCTCTATTGGGAAAAATAATATCTTCAAATAAAAACTACACAGAAGCATTGTGTGAAACTTATTTCTGATATGTTCATTAAGCTAACAGAGTTAAACCATACTTTTGATTGCGCAGTTCTGAACACTCTTTCTGTAGAAAATGCAAGTGGACATTCGGAGCGCTAAGAGGGTAATAGTGGAAAAAGGAATATATTCAAATATAAACTACACAGTAGCATTCTGTGAAAATTCTTTCTGTTCTGTGCATTCAACTAACAGAGTTGAACCTTACTTTTGATTGAGCCGTTCTGAAACACTCTTTCTGTAGAAACTGCAATTGGACATGCTAAGCGCTAAGAGGCCTACATTGGGAAAAAGAATATCTTCAAATAAAAACTACACAGATGCATTCTGTGAAACTTATTTCTGATCTGTAAATTCAGTTAACTGAGATAAAACATATTTTTGATTGAGCAGTTATGAAACACTCTTTTTGTAGAAAATGCAAGTGGAGATTCGGAGCGCTAAGAGGGTAATAGGGGAAAAAGGAATGTCTTCAAATATGAACTACACAGAATCATTCGGTGAAACTTCTTTCTGATCTGTGCATTCAGCTAACAGAATTAAACCATACTTTTGATTGAGCAGATCTGAACACTCTTTCTGTAGAAAATGCAACTGGACATTTGGAGCGCTAAGAGCGTAGTAGTGGAAAAAGGAATATATTCAAATATAAACTACACAGAAGCATTCTGTGAAACTTCTTTCTGATCTGATCATTCAGCTAACAGAGTTAAACCATACTTTTGATTGAGCAGTTTTGAAACACTCTGTCTGTAGAAAATGCAACTGGACATTCGTAGCGCTAAGTGGGTAATAGTGGAAAAAAGAATATGTTCAAATATAAACTACACAGAAGCATTGTATGAAACTTCTTTCTGTTCTGTGCATTCAACTAACAGAGTTGAACCTTACTTTTGATTGAGCCTTTCTGAAACACTCTTTCTGTAGAAACTGCAATTGGACCTTCTGAGCGCTAAGAGGCCTCTATTGGGAAAAATAATATCTTCAAATAAAAACTACACAGAAGCATTGTGTGAAACTTATTTCTGATATGTTCATTAAGCTAACAGAGTTAAACCATACTTTTGATTGCGCAGTTCTGAACACTCTTTCTGTAGAAAATGCAAGTGGACATTCGGAGCGCTAAGAGGGTAATAGTGGAAAAAGGAATATATTCAAATATAAACTACACAGTAGCATTCTGTGAAAATTCTTTCTGTTCTGTGCATTCAACTAACAGAGTTGAACCTTACTTTTGATTGAGCCGTTCTGAAACACTCTTTCTGTAGAAACTGCAATTGGACATGCTAAGCGCTAAGAGGCCTACATTGGGAAAAAGAATATCTTCAAATAAAAACTACACAGATGCATTCTGTGAAACTTATTTCTGATCTGTAAATTCAGTTAACAGAGATAAAACATATTTTTGATTGAGCAGTTATGAAACACTCTTTTTGTAGAAAATGCAAGTGGAGATTCGGAGCGCTAAGAGGGTAACAGTGGAAAAAGGAATGTCTTCAAATATAAACTACACAGAATCATTCGGTGAAACTTCTTTCTGATCTGTGCATTCAGCTAAGAGAGTTAAACCATACTTTTGATTGAGCAGATCTGAACACTCTTTCTGTAGAAAATGCAACTGGACATTTGGAGCGCTAAGAGCGTAGTAGTGGAAAAAGGAATATATTCAAATATAAACTACAGAGAAGCATTCTGTGAAACTTCTTTCTGATCTGAGCCTTCAGGTAACAGAGTTAAACCATACTTTTGATTGAGCAGTTTTGAAACACTCTGTCTGTAGAAAATGCAACTGGACATTCGTAGCACTAAGTGGGTAATAGTGGAAAAAAGAATATGTTCAAATATAAACTACACAGAAGCATTGTATGAAACTTCTTTCTGTTCTGTGCATTCAACTAACATAGTTGAACCTTACTTTTGATTGAGCCTTTCTGAAACACTTTTTCTGTAGAAACTGCAATTGGACATTCTGAGCGCTAAGAGGCCTCTATTGGGAAAAATAATATCTTCAAATAAAAACTACACAGAAGCATTGTGTGAAACTTATTTCTGATATGTTCATTAAGCTAACAGAGTTAAACCATACTTTTGATTGCGCAGTTCTGAACACTCTTTCTGTTGAAAATGCAAGTGGACATTCGGAGCGCTAAGAGGGTAATAGTGGAAAAAGGAATATATTCAAATATAAACTACACAGTAGCATTCTGTGAAAATTCTTTCTGTTCTGTG
This sequence comes from Symphalangus syndactylus, assembly GCF_028878055.3. Lineage (NCBI taxonomy): Eukaryota > Metazoa > Chordata > Mammalia > Primates > Hylobatidae > Symphalangus > Symphalangus syndactylus. The sequence goes on along the minus strand of NC_072444.2, from coordinate 679,543 downwards.
CATTCAACTAACAGAGTTGAACCTTACTTTTGATTGAGCCGTTCTGAAACACTCTTTCTGTAGAAACTGCAATTGGACATGCTAAGCGCTAAGAGGCCTACATTGGGAAAAAGAATATCTTCAAATAAAAACTACACAGATGCATTCTGTGAAACTTATTTCTGATCTGTAAATTCAGTTAACAGAGATAAAACATATTTTTGATTGAGCAGTTATGAAACACTCTTTTTGTAGAAAATGCAAGTGGAGATTCGGAGCGCTAAGAGGGTAATAGTGGAAAAAGGAATGTCTTCAAATATAAACTACACAGAATCATTCGGTGAAACTTCTTTCTGATCTGTGCATTCAGCTAACAGAGTTAAACCATATTTTTGATTGAGCAGATCTGAACACTCTTTCTGTAGAAAATGCAACTGGACATTTGGAGCGCTAAGAGCGTAGTAGTGGAAAAAGGAATATATTCAAATATAAACTACACAGAAGCATTCTGTGAAACTTCTTTCTGATCTGAGCATTCAGCTAACAGAGTTAAACCATACTTTTGATTGAGCAGTTTTGAAACACTCTGTCTGTAGAAAATGCAACTGGACATTCGTAGCGCTAAGTGGGTAATAGTGGAAAAAAGAATATGTTCAAATATAAACTACACAGAAGCATTGTATGAAACTTCTTTCTGTTCTGTGCATTCAACTAACAGAGTTGAACCTTACTTTTGATTGAGCCGTTCTGAAACACTCTTTCTGTAGAAACTGCAATTGGACATTCTGAGCGCTAGGAGGCCTATATTGGGAAAAAGAATGTCTACAAATAAAAACTACACAGAAGAATTGTGTGAAACTTCTTTCTGTTCTGTTTGTTCAACTAAAAGAGTTGAACCTTAGTTTTGATTGAGCCGTTCTGAAACACTCTTTCTGTAGAAAATGCAAGTGGAGATTCGGAGCGCTAAGAGGGTAATAGTGGAAAAAGGAATGTCTCCAAATATAAACTACATAGAATCATTCTGTGAAACTTCTTTCTCATCTGTGCATTCAGCTAACAGAGTTAAACCATACTTTTGATTGAGCAGATCTGAACACTCTTTCTGTAGAAAATGCAACTGGACATTTGGAGCGCTAAGAGAGTAGTAGTGGAAAAAGGAATATATTCAAATATAAACTACACAGAAGCATTCTGTGAAACTTCTTTCTGATCTGAGCATTCAGCTAACAGAGTTAAACCATACTTTTGATTGAGCAGTTTTGAAACACTCGGTCTGTAGAAAATGCAACTGGACATTCGTAGAGCTAAGTGGGTAATAGTGGAAAAAAGAATATGTTCAAATATAAACTACACAGAAGCATTGTATGAAACTTCTTTCTGTTCTGTGCATTCAACTAACAGAGTTGAACCTTACATTTGATTGAGCCTTTCTGAAACACTCTTTCTGTAGAAACTACAATTGGACATTCTGAGCGCTAAGAGGCCTCTATTGGGAAAAATAATATCTTCAAATAAAAACTACACAGAAGCATTGTGTGAAACTTATTTCTGATATGTTCATTAAGCTAACAGAGTTAAACCATACTTTTGATTGCGCAGTTCTGAACACTCTTTCTGTAGAAAATGCAAGTGGACATTCGGAGCGCTAAGAGGGTAATAGTGGAAAAAGGAATATATTCAAATATAAACTACACAGTAGCATTCTGTGAAAATTCTTTCTGTTCTGTGCATTCAACTAACAGAGTTGAACCTTACTTTTGATTGAGCCGTTCTGAAACACTCTTTCTGTAGAAACTGCAATTGGACATGCTAAGCGCTAAGAGGCCTACATTGGGAAGAAGAATATCTTCAAATAAAAACTACACAGATGCATTCTGTGAAACTTATTTCTGATCTGTAAATTCAGTTAACAGAGATAAAACATATTTTTGATTGAGCAGTTATGAAACACTCTTTTTGTAGAAAATGCAAGTGGAGATTCGGAGCGCTAAGAGGGTAATAGTGGAAAAAGGAATGTCTTCAAATATAAACTACACAGAATCATTCGGTGAAACTTCTTTCTGATCTGTGCATTCAGCTAACAGAATTAAACCATACTTTTGATTGAGCAGATCTGAACACTCTTTCTGTAGAAAATGCAACTGGACATTTGGAGCGCTAAGAGCGTAGTAGTGGAAAAAGGAATATATTCAAATATAAACTACACAGAAGCATTCTGTGAAACTTCTTTCTGATCTGAGCATTCAGCTAACAGAGTTAAACCATACTTTTGATTGAGCAGTTTTGAAACACTCTCTCTGTAGAAAGTGCAACTGGACATTCGTAGCGCTAAGTGGGTAATAGTGGAAAAAAGAATATGTTCAAATATAAACTACACAGAAGCATTGTATGAAACTTCTTTCTGTTCTGTGCATTCAACTAACAGAGTTGAACCTTACTTTTGATTGAGCCTTTCTGAAACACTCTTTCTGTAGAAACTGCAATTGGACATTCTGAGCGCTAAGAGGCCTCTATTGGGAAAAATAATAACTTCAAATAAAAACTACACAGAAGCATTGTGTGAAACTTATTTCTGATATGTTCATTAAGCTAACAGAGTTAAACCATACTTTTGATTGCGCAGTTCTGAACACTCTTTCTGTAGAAAATGCAAGTGGACATTCGGAGCGCTAAGAGGGTAATAGTGGAAAAAGGACTATATTCAAATATAAACTACACAGTGGCATTCTGTGAAAATTCTTTCTGTTCTGTGCATTCAACTAACAGAGTTGAACCTTACTTTTGATTGAGCCGTTCTGAAACACTCTTTCTGTAGAAACTGCAATTGGACATGCTAAGCGCTAAGAGGCCTACATTGGGAAAAAGAATATCTTCAAATAAAAACTACACAGATGCATTCTGTGAAACTTATTTCTGATCTGTAAATTCAGTTAACAGAGATAAAACATATTTTTGATTGAGCAGTTATGAAACACTCTTTTTGTAGAAAATGCAAGTGGAGATTCGGAGCGCTAAGAGGGTAACAGTGGAAAAAGGAATGTCTTCAAATATAAACTACACAGAATCATTCGGTGAAACTTCTTTCTGATCTGTGCATTCAGCTAAGAGATTTAAACCATACTTTTGATTGAGCAGATCTGAACACTCCTTCTGTAGAAAATGCAACTGGACATTTGGAGCGCTAAGAGCGTAGTAGTGGAAAAAGGAATATATTCAAATATAAACTACAGAGAAGCATTCTGTGAAACTTCTTTCTGATCTGAGCCTTCAGTTAACAGAGTTAAACCATACTTTTGATTGAGCAGTTTTGAAACACTCTGTCTGTAGAAAATGCAACTGGACATTCGTAGCACTAAGTGTGTAATAGTGGAAAAAAGAATATGTTCAAATATAAACTACACAGAAGCATTGTATGAAACTTCTTTCTGTTCTGTGCATTCAAATAACAGAGTTGAACCTTACTTTTGATTGAGCCTTTCTGAAACACTTTTTCTGTAGAAACTGCAATTGGACATTCTGAGCGCTAAGAGGCCTCTATTGGGAAAAATAATATCTTCAAATAAAAACTACACAGAAGCATTGTGTGAAACTTATTTCTGATATGTTCATTAAGCTAACAGAGTTAAACCATACTTTTGATTGCGCAGTTCTGAACACTCTTTCTGTAGAAAATGCAAGTGGACATTCGGAGCGCTAAGAGGGTAATAGTGGAAAAAGGAATATATTCAAATATAAACTACACAGTAGCATTCTGTGAAAATACTTTCTGTTCTGTGCATTCAACTAACAGAGTTGAACCTTACTTTTGATTGAGCCGTTCTGAAACACTCTTTCTGTAGAAACTGCAATTGGACATGCTAAGCGCTAAGAGGCCTACATTGGGAAAAAGAATATCTTCAAATAAAAACTACACAGATGCATTCTGTGAAACTTATTTCTGATCTGTAAATTCAGTTAACAGAGATAAAACATATTTTTGATTGAGCAGTTATGAAACACTCTTTTTGTAGAAAATGCAAGTGGAGATTCGGAGCGCTAAGAGGGTAATAGTGGAAAAAGGAATGTCTCCAAATATAAACTACACAGAATCATTCTGTGAAACTTCTTTCTGATCTGTGCATTCAGCTAACAGAGTTAAACCATACTTTTGATTGAGCAGATCTGAACACTCTTTCTGTAGGAAATGCAACTGGACATTTGGAGCGCTAAGAGAGTAGTAGTGGAAAAAGGAATATATTCAAATATAAACTACACAGAAGCATTCTGTGAAACTTCTTTCTGATCTGAGCATTCAGCTAACAGAGTTAAACCATACTTTTGATTGAGCAGTTTTGAAACACTCTGTCTGTAGAAAATGCAACTGGACATTCGTAGCGCTAAGTGGGTAATAGTGGAAAAAAGAATATGTTCAAATATAAACTACACAGAAGCATTGTATGAAACTTCTTTCTGTTCTGTGCATTCAACTAACAGAGTTGAACCTTACTTTTGATTGAGCCTTTCTGAAACACTCTTTCTGTACAAACTACAATTGGACATTCTGAGCGCTAAGAGGCCTCTATTGGGAAAAATAATATCTTCAAATAAAAACTACACAGAAGCATTGTGTGAAACTTATTTCTGATATGTTCATTAAGCTAACAGAGTTAAACCATACTTTTGATTGCGCAGTTCTGAACACTCTTTCTGTAGAAAATGCAAGTGGACATTCGGAGCGCTAAGAGGGTAAGAGTGGAAAAAGGAATATATTCAAATATAAACTACACAGTAGCATTCTGTGAAAATTCTTTCTGTTCTGTGCATTCAACTAACAGAGTTGAACCTTACTTTTGATTGAGCCGTTCTGAAACACTCTTTCTGTAGAAACTGCAATTGGACATGCTAAGCGCTTAGAGGCCTACATTGGGAAAAAGAATATCTTCAAATAAAAACTACACAGATGCATTCTGTGAAATTATTTCTGATCTGTAAATTCAGTTAACTGAGATAAAACATATTTTTGATTGAGCAGTTATGAAACACTCTTTTTGTAGAAAATGCAAGTGGAGATTCGGAGCGCTAAGAGGGTAATAGGGGAAAAAGGAATGTCTTCAAATATGAACTACACAGAATCATTCGGTGAAACTTCTTTCTGATCTGTGCATTCAGCTAACAGAATTAAACCATACTTTTGATTGAGCAGATCTGAACACTCTTTCTGTAGAAAATGCAACTGGACATTTGGAGCGCTAAGAGCGTAGTAGTGGAAAAAGGAATATATTCAAATATAAACTACACAGAAGCATTCTGTGAAACTTCTTTCTGATCTGAGCATTCAGCTAACAGAGTTAAACCATACTTTTGATTGAGCAGTTTTGAAACACTCTGTCTGTAGAAAGTGCAACTGGACATTCGTAGCGCTAAGTGGGTAATAGTGGAAAAAAGAATATGTTCAAATATAAACTACACAGAAGCATTGTATGAAACTTCTTTCTGTTCTGTGCATTCAACTAACAGAGTTGAACCTTACTTTTGATTGAGCCTTTCTGAAACACTCTTTCTGTAGAAACTGCAATTGGACATTCTGAGCGCTAAGAGGCCTCTATTGGGAAAAATAATAACTTCAAATAAAAACTACACAGAAGCATTGTGTGAAACTTATTTCTGATATGTTCATTAAGCTAACAGAGTTAAACCATACTTTTGATTGCGCAGTTCTGAACACTCTTTCTGTAGAAAATGCAAGTGGACATTCGGAGCGCTAAGAGGGTAATAGTGGAAAAAGGACTATATTCAAATATAAACTACACAGTGGCATTCTGTGAAAATTCTTTCTGTTCTGTGCATTCAACTAACAGAGTTGAACCTTACTTTTGATTGAGCCGTTCTGAAACACTCTTTCTGTAGAAACTGCAATTGGACATGCTAAGCGCTAAGAGGCCTACATTGGGAAAAAGAATATCTTCAAATAAAAACTACACAGATGCATTCTGTGAAACTTATTTCTGATCTGTAAATTCAGTTAACAGAGATAAAACATATTTTTGATTGAGCAGTTATGAAACACTCTTTTTGTAGAAAATGCAAGTGGAGATTCGGAGCGCTAAGAGGGTAACAGTGGAAAAAGGAATGTCTTCATATATAAACTACACAGAATCATTCGGTGAAACTTCTTTCTGATCTGTGCATTCAGCTAAGAGATTTAAACCATACTTTTGATTGAGCAGATCTGAACACTCCTTCTGTAGAAAATGCAACTGGACATTTGGAGCGCTAAGAGCGTAGTAGTGGAAAAAGGAATATATTCAAATATAAACTACAGAGAAGCATTCTGTGAAACTTCTTTCTGATCTGAGCCTTCAGTTAACAGAGTTAAACCATACTTTTGATTGAGCAGTTTTGAAACACTCTGTCTGTAGAAAATGCAACTGGACATTCGTAGCACTAAGTGTGTAATAGTGGAAAAAAGAATATGTTCAAATATAAACTACACAGAAGCATTGTATGAAACTTCTTTCTGTTCTGTGCATTCAAATAACAGAGTTGAACCTTACTTTTGATTGAGCCTTTCTGAAACACTTTTTCTGTAGAAACTGCAATTGGACATTCTGAGCGCTAAGAGGCCTCTATTGGGAAAAATAATATCTTCAAATAAAAACTACACAGAAGCATTGTGTGAAACTTATTTCTGATATGTTCATTAAGCTAACAGAGTTAAACCATACTTTTGATTGCGCAGTTCTGAACACTCTTTCTGTAGAAAATGCAAGTGGACATTCGGAGCGCTAAGAGGATAATAGTGGAAAAAGGAATATATTCAAATATAAACTACACAGTAGCATTCTGTGAAAATACTTTCTGTTCTGTGCATTCAACTAACAGAGTTGAACCTTACTTTTGATTGAGCCGTTCTGAAACACTCTTTCTGTAGAAACTGCAATTGGACATGCTAAGCGCTAAGAGGCCTACATTGGGAAAAAGAATATCTTCAAATAAAAACTACACAGATGCATTCTGTGAAACTTATTTCTGATCTGTAAATTCAGTTAACAGAGATAAAACATATTTTTGATTGAGCAGTTATGAAACACTCTTTTTGTAGAAAATGCAAGTGGAGATTCGGAGCGCTAAGAGGGTAATAGTGGAAAAAGGAATGTCTCCAAATATAAACTACACAGAATCATTCTGTGAAACTTCTTTCTGATCTGTGCATTCAGCTAACAGAGTTAAACCATACTTTTGATTGAGCAGATCTGAACACTCTTTCTGTAGGAAATGCAACTGGACATTTGGAGCGCTAAGAGAGTAGTAGTGGAAAAAGGAATATATTCAAATATAAACTACACAGAAGCATTCTGTGAAACTTCTTTCTGATCTGAGCATTCAGCTAACAGAGTTAAACCATACTTTTGATTGAGCAGTTTTGAAACACTCTGTCTGTAGAAAATGCAACTGGACATTCGTAGCGCTAAGTGGGTAATAGTGGAAAAAAGAATATGTTCAAATATAAACTACACAGAAGCATTGTATGAAACTTCTTTCTGTTCTGTGCATTCAACTAACAGAGTTGAACCTTACTTTTGATTGAGCCTTTCTGAAACACTCTTTCTGTACAAACTACAATTGGACATTCTGAGCGCTAAGAGGCCTCTATTGGGAAAAATAATATCTTCAAATAAAAACTACACAGAAGCATTGTGTGAAACTTATTTCTGATATGTTCATTAAGCTAACAGAGTTAAACCATACTTTTGATTGCGCAGTTCTGAACACTCTTTCTGTAGAAAATGCAAGTGGACATTCGGAGCGCTAAGAGGGTAATAGTGGAAAAAGGAATATATTCAAATATAAACTACACAGTAGCATTCTGTGAAAATTCTTTCTGTTCTGTGCATTCAACTAACAGAGTTGAACCTTACTTTTGATTGAGCCGTTCTGAAACACTCTTTCTGTAGAAACTGCAATTGGACATGCTAAGCGCTAAGAGGCCTACATTGGGAAAAAGAATATCTTCAAATAAAAACTACACAGATGCATTCTGTGAAATTATTTCTGATCTGTAAATTCAGTTAACTGAGATAAAACATATTTTTGATTGAGCAGTTATGAAACACTCTTTTTGTAGAAAATGCAAGTGGAGATTCGGAGCGCTAAGAGGGTAATAGGGGAAAAAGGAATGTCTTCAAATATGAACTACACAGAATCATTCGGTGAAACTTCTTTCTGATCTGTGCATTCAGCTAACAGAATTAAACCATACTTTTGATTGAGCAGATCTGAACACTCTTTCTGTAGAAAATGCAACTGGACATTTGGAGCGCTAAGAGCGTAGTAGTGGAAAAAGGAATATATTCAAATATAAACTACACAGAAGCATTCTGTGAAACTTCTTTCTGATCTGATCATTCAGCTAACAGAGTTAAACCATACTTTTGATTGAGCAGTTTTGAAACACTCTGTCTGTAGAAAATGCAACTGGACATTCGTAGCGCTAAGTGGGTAATAGTGGAAAAAAGAATATGTTCAAATATAAACTACACAGAAGCATTGTATGAAACTTCTTTCTGTTCTGTGCATTCAACTAACAGAGTTGAACCTTACTTTTGATTGAGCCTTTCTGAAACACTCTTTCTGTAGAAACTGCAATTGGACCTTCTGAGCGCTAAGAGGCCTCTATTGGGAAAAATAATATCTTCAAATAAAAACTACACAGAAGAATTGTGTGAAACTTATTTCTGATATGTTCATTAAGCTAACAGAGTTAAACCATACTTTTGATTGCGCAGTTCTGAACACTCTTTCTGTAGAAAATGCAAGTGGACATTCGGAGCGCTAAGAGGGTAATAGTGGAAAAAGGAATATATTCAAATATAAACTACACAGTAGCATTCTGTGAAAATTCTTTCTGTTCTGTGCATTCAACTAACAGAGTTGAACCTTACTTTTGATTGAGCCGTTCTGAAACACTCTTTCTGTAGAAACTGCAATTGGACATGCTAAGCGCTAAGAGGCCTACATTGGGAAAAAGAATATCTTCAAATAAAAACTACACAGATGCATTCTGTGAAACTTATTTCTGATCTGTAAATTCAGTTAACAGAGATAAAACATATTTTTGATTGAGCAGTTATGAAACACTCTTTTTGTAGAAAATGCAAGTGGAGATTCGGAGCGCTAAGAGGGTAACAGTGGAAAAAGGAATGTCTTCAAATATAAACTACACAGAATCATTCGGTGAAACTTCTTTCTGATCTGTGCATTCAGCTAAGAGAGTTAAACCATACTTTTGATTGAGCAGATCTGAACACTCTTTCTGTAGAAAATGCAACTGGACATTTTGAGCGCTAAGAGCGTAGTAGTGGAAAATGGAATATATTCAAATATAAACTACAGAGAAGCATTCTGTGAAACTTCTTTCTGATCTGAGCCTTCAGTTAATAGAGTTAAACCACACTTTTGATTGAGCAGTTTTGAAACCCTCTGTCTGTAGAAAATCCAACTGGACATTCGTAGCACTAAGTGGGTAATAGTGGAAAAAAGAATATGTTCAAATATAAACTACACAGAAGCATTGTATGAAACTTCTTTCTGTTCTGTGCATTCAACTAACAGAGTTGAACCTTACTTTTGATTGAGCCGTTCTGAAACACTCTTTCTGTAGAAACTGCAATTGGACATTCTGAGCGCTAGGAGGCCTATATTGGGAAAAAGAATGTCTACAAATAAAAACTACACAGAAGAATTGTGTGAAACTTCTTTCTGTTCTGTTTGTTCAACTAAACTAGTTGAACCTTAGTTTTGATTGAGTCGTTCTGAAACACTCTTTCTGTAGAAAATGCAAGTGGAGATTTGGAGCGCTAAGAGGGTAATAGTGGAAAAAGGAATGTCTCCAAATATAAACTACACAGAATCATTCTGTGAAACTTCTTTCTGATCTGTGCATTCAGCTAACAGGGTTAAACCATACTTTTGATTGAGCAGATCTGAACACTCTTTCTGTAGAAAATGCAACTGTACATTTGGAGCGCTAAGAGAGTAGTAGTGGAAAAAGGAATATATTCAAATATAAACTACATAGAAGCATTCTGTGAAACTTCTTTCTGATCTGAGCATTCAGCTAACAGAGTTAAACCATACTTTTGATTGAGCAGTTTTGAAACACTCTGTCTGTAGAAAATGCAACTGGACATTCGTAGCGCTAAGTGGGTAATAGTGGAAAAAAGAATATGTTCAAATATAAACTACACAGAATCATTGTATGAAACTTCTTTCTGTTCTGTGCATTCAACTAACAGAGTTGAACCTTACTTTTGATTGAGCCTTTCTGAAACACTCTTTCTGTAGAAACTGCAATTGGACATTCTGAGCGCTAAGAGGCCTCTATTGGGAAAAATAATATCTTCAAATAAAAACTACACAGAAGCATTGTGTGAAACTTATTTCTGATATGTTCATTAAGCTAACAGAGTTAAACCATACTTTTGATTGCGCAGTTCTGAACTCTCTTTCTGTAGAAAATGCAAGTGGACATTCCGAGCGCTAAGAGGGTAATAGTGGAAAAAGGAATATATTCAAATATAAACTACACAGTAGCATTCTGTGAAAATTCTTTCTGTTCTGTGCATTCAACTAACAGAGTTGAACCTTACTTTTGATTGAGCCGTTCTGAAACACTCTTTCTGTAGAAACTACAATTGGACATGCTAAGCGCTAAGAGGCCTACATTGGGAAAAAGAATATCTTCAAATAAAAACTACACAGATGCATTCTGTGAAAATTATTTCTGATCTGTAAATTCAGTTAACAGAGATAAAACATATTTTTGATTGAGCAGTTATGAAACACTCTTTTTGTAGAAAATGCAAGTGGAGATTCGGAGCGCTAAGAGGGTAATAGTGGAAAAAGGAATGTCTTCAAATATAAACTACACAGAATCATTCGGTGAAACTTCTTTCTGTTCTGTGCATTCAGCTAACAGAGTTAAACCATACTTTTGATTGAGCAGATCTGAACACTCTTTCTGTAGAAAATGCAACTGGACATTTGTAGCGCTAAGAGAGTAGTAGTGGAAAAAGGAATATATTCAAATATATACTACACAGAAGCATTCTGTGAAACTTATTTCTGATCTGAGCATTCAGCTAACAGAGTTAAACCATACTTTTGATTGAGCAGTTTTGAAACACTCTGTCTGTAGAAAATGCAACTGGACAATTGTAGCGCTAAGTGGGTAATAGTGGAAAAAAGAATATGTACAAATATAAACTACACAGAAGCATTGTATGAAACTTCTTTCTGTTCTGTGCATTCAACTAACAGAGTTGAACCTTACTTTTGATTGAGCCGTTCTGAAACACTCTTTCTGTAGAAACTGCAATTGGACATTCTGAGCGCTAAGAGGCCTATATTGGGAAAAAGAATGTCTACAAATAAAAACTACACAGAAGAATTGTGTGAAACTTCTTTCTGTTCTGTTTGTTCAACTAAAAGAGTTGAACCTTAGTTTTGATTGAGCCGTTCTGAAACACTATTTCTGTAGAAAATGCAAGTGGAGATTCGGAGCGCTAAGAGGGTAATAGTGGAAAAAGGAATGTCTCCAAATATAAACTACACAGAATCATTCTGTGAAAATTCTTTCTGATCTGTGCATTCAGCTAACAGAGTTAAACCATACTTTTGATTGAGCAGATCTGAACACTCTTTCTGTAGAATATGCAACTGGACATTTGGAGCGCTAAGAGAGTAGTAGTGGAAAAAGGAATATATTCAAATATAAACTACACAGAAGCATTCTGTGAAACTTCTTTCTGATCTGAGCATTCAGCTAACAGAGTTAAACCATACTTTTGATTGAGCAGTTTTGAAACACTCTGTCTGTAGAAAATGCAACTGGACATTCGTAGCGCTAAGTGGGTAATAGTGGAAAAAAGAATATGTTCAAATATAAACTACACAGAAGCATTGTATGAAACTTCTTTCTGTTCTGTGCATTCAACTAACAGAGTTGAACCTTACTTTTGATTGAGCCGTTCTGAAACACTCTTTCTGTAGAAACTGCAATTGGACATTCTGAGCGCTAGGAGGCCTATATTGGGAAAAAGAATGTCTACAAATAAAAACTACACAGAAGAATTGTGTGAAACTTCTTTCTGTTCTGTTTGTTCAACTAAAAGAGTTGAACCTTAGTTTTGATTGAGCCGTTCTGAAACACTCTTTCTGTAGAAAATGCAAGTGGAGATTCGGAGCGCTAAGAGGGTAATAGTGGAAAAAGGAATGTCTCCAAATATAAACTACATAGAATCATTCTGTGAAACTTCTTTCTCATCTGTGCATTCAGCTAACAGAGTTAAACCATACTTTTGATTGAGCAGATCTGAACACTCTTTCTGTAGAAAATGCAACTGGACATTTGGAGCGCTAAGAGAGTAGTAGTGGAAAAAGGAATATATTCAAATATAAACTACACAGAAGCATTCTGTGAAACTTCTTTCTGATCTGAGCATTCAGCTAACAGAGTTAAACCATACTTTTGATTGAGCAGTTTTGAAACACTCGGTCTGTAGAAAATGCAACTGGACATTCGTAGAGCTAAGTGGGTAATAGTGGAAAAAAGAATATGTTCAAATATAAACTACACAGAAGCATTGTATGAAACTTCTTTCTGTTCTGTGCTTTCAACTAACAGAGTTGAACCTTACATTTGATTGAGCCTTTCTGAAACACTCTTTCTGTAGAAACTACAATTGGACATTCTGAGCGCTAAGAGGCCTCTATTGGGAAAAATAATATCTTCAAATAAAAACTACACAGAAGCATTGTGTGAAACTTATTTCTGATATGTTCATTAAGCTAACAGAGTTAAACCATACTTTTGATTGCGCAGTTCTGAACACTCTTTCTGTAGAAAATGCAAGTGGACATTCGGAGCGCTAAGAGGGTAATAGTGGAAAAAGGAATATATTCAAATATAAACTACACAGTAGCATTCTGTGAAAATTCTTTCTGTTCTGTGCATTCAACTAACAGAGTTGAACCTTACTTTTGATTGAGCCGTTCTGAAACACTCTTTCTGTAGAAACTGCAATTGGACATGCTAAGCGCTAAGAGGCCTACATTGGGAAGAAGAATATCTTCAAATAAAAACTACACAGATGCATTCTGTGAAACTTATTTCTGATCTGTAAATTCAGTTAACAGAGATAAAACATATTTTTGATTGAGCAGTTATGAAACACTCTTTTTGTAGAAAATGCAAGTGGAGATTCGGAGCGCTAAGAGGGTAATAGTGGAAAAAGGAATGTCTTCAAATATAAACTACACAGAATCATTCGGTGAAACTTCTTTCTGATCTGTGCATTCAGCTAACAGAATTAAACCATACTTTTGATTGAGCAGATCTGAACACTCTTTCTGTAGAAAATGCAACTGGACATTTGGAGCGCTAAGAGCGTAGTAGTGGAAAAAGGAATATATTCAAATATAAACTACACAGAAGCATTCTGTGAAACTTCTTTCTGATCTGAGCATTCAGCTAACAGAGTTAAACCATACTTTTGATTGAGCAGTTTTGAAACACTCTGTCTGTAGAAAGTGCAACTGGACATTCGTAGCGCTAAGTGGGTAATAGTGGAAAAAAGAATATGTTCAAATATAAACTACACAGAAGCATTGTATGAAACTTCTTTCTGTTCTGTGCATTCAACTAACAGAGTTGAACCTTACTTTTGATTGAGCCTTTCTGAAACACTCTTTCTGTAGAAACTGCAATTGGACATTCTGAGCGCTAAGAGGCCTCTATTGGGAAAAATAATAACTTCAAATAAAAACTACACAGAAGCATTGTGTGAAACTTATTTCTGATATGTTCATTAAGCTAACAGAGTTAAACCATACTTTTGATTGCGCAGTTCTGAACACTCTTTCTGTAGAAAATGCAAGTGGACATTCGGAGCGCTAAGAGGGTAATAGTGGAAAAAGGACTATATTCAAATTTAAACTACACAGTGGCATTCTGTGAAAATTCTTTCTGTTCTGTGCATTCAACTAACAGAGTTGAACCTTACTTTTGATTGAGCCGTTCTGAAACACTCTTTCTGTAGAAACTGCAATTGGACATGCTAAGCGCTAAGAGGCCTACATTGGGAAAAAGAATATCTTCAAATAAAAACTACACAGATGCATTCTGTGAAACTTATTTCTGATCTGTAAATTCAGTTAACAGAGATAAAACATATTTTTGATTGAGCAGTTATGAAACACTCTTTTTGTAGAAAATGCAAGTGGAGATTCGGAGCGCTAAGAGGGTAACAGTGGAAAAAGGAATGTCTTCAAATATAAACTACACAGAATCATTCGGTGAAACTTCTTTCTGATCTGTGCATTCAGCTAAGAGAGTTAAACCATACTTTTGATTGAGCAGATCTGAACACTCCTTCTGTAGAAAATGCAACTGGACATTTGGAGCGCTAAGAGCGTAGTAGTGGAAAAAGGAATATATTCAAATATAAACTACAGAGAAGCATTCTGTGAAACTTCTTTCTGATCTGAGCCTTCAGTTAACAGAGTTAAACCATACTTTTGATTGAGCAGTTTTGAAACACTCTGTCTGTAGAAAATGCAACTGGACATTCGTAGCACTAAGTGTGTAATAGTGGAAAAAAGAATATGTTCAAATATAAACTACACAGAAGCATTGTATGAAACTTCTTTCTGTTCTGTGCATTCAAATAACAGAGTTGAACCTTACTTTTGATTGAGCCTTTCTGAAACACTTTTTCTGTAGAAACTGCAATTGGACATTCTGAGCGCTAAGAAGCCTCTATTGGGAAAAATAATATCTTCAAATAAAAACTACACAGAAGCATTGTGTGAAACTTATTTCTGATATGTTCATTAAGCTAACAGAGTTAAACCATACTTTTGATTGCGCAGTTCTGAACACTCTTTCTGTAGAAAATGCAAGTGGACATTCGGAGCGCTAAGAGGGTAATAGTGGAAAAAGGAATATATTCAAATATAAACTACACAGTAGCATTCTGTGAAAATACTTTCTGTTCTGTGCATTCAACTAACAGAGTTGAACCTTACTTTTGATTGAGCCGTTCTGAAACACTCTTTCTGTAGAAACTGCAATTGGACATGCTAAGCGCTAAGAGGCCTACATTGGGAAAAAGAATATCTTCAAATAAAAACTACACAGATGCATTCTGTGAAACTTATTTCTGATCTGTAAATTCAGTTAACAGAGATAAAACATATTTTTGATTGAGCAGTTATGAAACACTCTTTTTGTAGAAAATGCAAGTGGAGATTCGGAGCGCTAAGAGGGTAATAGTGGAAAAAGGAATGTCTCCAAATATAAACTACACAGAATCATTCTGTGAAACTTCTTTCTGATCTGTGCATTCAGCTAACAGAGTTAAACCATACTTTTGATTGAGCAGATCTGAACACTCTTTCTGTAGGAAATGCAACTGGACATTTGGAGCGCTAAGAGAGTAGTAGTGGAAAAAGGAATATATTCAAATATAAACTACACAGAAGCATTCTGTGAAACTTCTTTCTGATCTGAGCATTCAGCTAACAGAGTTAAACCATACTTTTGATTGAGCAGTTTTGAAACACTCTGTCTGTAGAAAATGCAACTGGACATTCGTAGCGCTAAGTGGGTAATAGTGGAAAAAAGAATATGTTCAAATATAAACTACACAGAAGCATTGTATGAAACTTCTTTCTGTTCTGTGCATTCAACTAACAGAGTTGAACCTTACTTTTGATTGAGCCTTTCTGAAACACTCTTTCTGTACAAACTACAATTGGACATTCTGAGCGCTAAGAGGCCTCTATTGGGAAAAATAATATCTTCAAATAAAAACTACACAGAAGCATTGTGTGAAACTTATTTCTGATATGTTCATTAAGCTAACAGAGTTAAACCATACTTTTGATTGCGCAGTTCTGAACACTCTTTCTGTAGAAAATGCAAGTGGACATTCGGAGCGCTAAGAGGGTAATAGTGGAAAAAGGAATATATTCAAATATAAACTACACAGTAGCATTCTGTGAAAATTCTTTCTGTTCTGTGCATTCAACTAACAGAGTTGAACCTTACTTTTGATTGAGCCGTTCTGAAACACTCTTTCTGTAGAAACTGCAATTGGACATGCTAAGCGCTAAGAGGCCTACATTGGGAAAAAGAATATCTTCAAATAAAAACTACACAGATGCATTCTGTGAAACTTATTTCTGATCTGTAAATTCAGTTAACAGAGATAAAACATATTTTTGATTGAGCAGTTATGAAACACTCTTTTTGTAGAAAATGCAAGTGGAGATTCGGAGCGCTAAGAGGGTAACAGTGGAAAAAGGAATGTCTTCAAATATAAACTACACAGAATCATTCGGTGAAACTTCTTTCTGATCTGTGCATTCAGCTAAGAGAGTTAAACCATACTTTTGATTGAGCAGATCTGAACACTCTTTCTGTAGAAAATGCAACTGGACATTTTGAGCGCTAAGAGCGTAGTAGTGGAAAATGGAATATATTCAAATATAAACTACAGAGAAGCATTCTGTGAAACTTCTTTCTGATCTGAGCCTTCAGTTAACAGAGTTAAACCATACTTTTGATTGAGCAGTTTTGAAACCCTCTGTCTGTAGAAAATCCAACTGGACATTCGTAGCACTAAGTGGGTAATAGTGGAAAAAAGAATATGTTCAAATATAAACTACACAGAAGCATTGTATGAAACTTCTTTCTGTTCTGTGCATTCAACTAACAGAGTTGAACCTTACTTTTGATTGAGCCGTTCTGAAACACTCTTTCTGTAGAAACTGCAATTGGACATTCTGAGCGCTAGGAGGCCTATATTGGGAAAAAGAATGTCTACAAATAAAAACTACACAGAAGAATTGTGTGAAACTTCTTTCTGTTCTGTTTGTTCAACTAAACTAGTTGAACCTTAGTTTTGATTGAGTCGTTCTGAAACACTCTTTCTGTAGAAAATGCAAGTGGAGATTTGGAGCGCTAAGAGGGTAATAGTGGAAAAAGGAATGTCTCCAAATATAAACTACACAGAATCATTCTGTGAAACTTCTTTCTGATCTGTGCATTCAGCTAACAGGGTTAAACCATACTTTTGATTGAGCAGATCTGAACACTCTTTCTGTAGAAAATGCAACTGGACATTTGGAGCGCTAAGAGAGTAGTAGTGGAAAAAGGAATATATTCAAATATAAACTACATAGAAGCATTCTGTGAAACTTCTTTCTGATCTGAGCATTCAGCTAACAGAGTTAAACCATACTTTTGATTGAGCAGTTTTGAAACACTCTGTCTGTAGAAAATGCAACTGGACATTCGTAGCGCTAAGTGGGTAATAGTGGAAAAAAGAATATGTTCAAATATAAACTACACAGAATCATTGTATGAAACTTCTTTCTGTTCTGTGCATTCAACTAACAGAGTTGAACCTTACTTTTGATTGAGCCTTTCTGAAACACTCTTTCTGTAGAAACTGCAATTGGACATTCTGAGCGCTAAGAGGCCTCTATTGGGAAAAATAATATCTTCAAATAAAAACTACACAGAAGCATTGTGTGAAACTTATTTCTGATATGTTCATTAAGCTAACAGAGTTAAACCATACTTTTGATTGCGCAGTTCTGAACTCTCTTTCTGTAGAAAATGCAAGTGGACATTCCGAGCGCTAAGAGGGTAATAGTGGAAAAAGGAATATATTCAAATATAAACTACACAGTAGCATTCTGTGAAAATTCTTTCTGTTCTGTGCATTCAACTAACAGAGTTGAACCTTACTTTTGATTGAGCCGTTCTGAAACACTCTTTCTGTAGAAACTACAATTGGACATGCTAAGCGCTAAGAGGCCTACATTGGGAAAAAGAATATCTTCAAATAAAAACTACACAGATGCATTCTGTGAAAATTATTTCTGATCTGTAAATTCAGTTAACAGAGATAAAACATATTTTTGATTGAGCAGTTATGAAACACTCTTTTTGTAGAAAATGCAAGTGGAGATTCGGAGCGCTAAGAGGGTAATAGTGGAAAAAGGAATGTCTTCAAATATAAACTACACAGAATCATTCGGTGAAACTTCTTTCTGTTCTGTGCATTCAGCTAACAGATTTAAACCAAATTTTTGATTGAGCAGATCTGAACACTCTTTCTGTAGAAAATGCAACTGGACATTTGGAGCGCTAAGAGCGTAGTAGTGGAAAAAGGAATATATTCAAATATAAACTACACAGAAGCATTCTGTGAAACTTCTTTCTGATCTGAGCATTCAGCTAACAGAGTTAAACCATACTTTTGATTGAGCCGTTTTGAAACACTCTGTCTGTAGAAAATGCAACTGGACATTCGTAGCGCTAAGTGGGTAATAGTGGAAAAAAGAATATGTTCAAATATAAACTACACAGAAGCATTGTATGAAACTTCTTTCTGTTCTGTGCATTCAACTAACAGAGTTGAACCTTACTTTTGATTGAGCCGTTCTGAAACACTCTTTCTGTAGAAACTGCAATTGGACATTCTGAGCGCTAGGAGGCCTATATTGGGAAAAAGAATGTCTACAAATAAAAACTACACAGAAGAATTGTGTGAAACTTCTTTCTGTTCTGTTTGTTCAACTAAAAGAGTTGAACCTTAGTTTTGATTGAGCCGTTCTGAAACACTCTTTCTTTAGAAAATGCAAGTGGATATTCGGAGCGCTAAGAAGGTAATAGTGGAAAAAGGAATGTCTCCAAATATAAACTACACAGAATCATTCTGTGAAACTTCTTTCTGATCTGTGCATTCAGAAAACAGAGTTAAACCATACTTTTGATGGAGCAGATCTGAACACTCTTTCTGTAGAAAATGCAACTGGACATTTGGAGCGCTAAGAGAGTAGTAGTGGAAAAAGGAATATATTCAAATATAAACTACACAGAAGCATTCTGTGAAACTTCTTTCTGATCTGAGCATTCAGCTAACAGAGTTAAACCATACTTTTGATTGAGCAGTTTTGAAACCCTCTGTCTGTAGAAAATGCAACTGGACATTCGTAGCGCTAAGTGGGTAATAGTGGAAAAAAGAATATGTTCAAATATAAACTACACAGAAGCATTGTATGAAACTTCTTTCTGTTCTGTGCATTCAACTAACAGAGTTGAACCTTACTTTTGATTGAGCCTTTCTGAAACACTCTTTCTGTAGAAACTACAATTGGACATTCTGAGCGCTAAGAGGCCTCTATTGGGAAAAATAATATCTTCAAATAAAAACTACTCAGAAGCATTGTGTGAAACTTATTTCTGATATGTTCATTAAGCTAACAGAGTTAAACCATACTTTTGATTGCGCAGTTCTGAACACACTTTCTGTAGAAAATGCAAGTGGACATTCAGAGCGCTAAGACGGTAATAGTGGAAAAAGGAATATATTCAAATATAAACTACACAGTAGCATTCTGTGAAAATTCTTTCTGTTCTGTGCATTCAACTAACAGAGTTGAACCTTACTTTTGATTGAGCCGTTCTGAAACACTCTTTCTGTAGAAACTGCAATTGGACATGCTAAGCGCTAAGAGGCCTACATTGGGAAAAAGAATATCTTCAAATAAAAACTACACAGATGCATTCTGTGAAACTTATTTCTGATCTGTAAATTCAGTTAACAGAGATAAAACATATTTTTGATTGAGCAGTTATGAAACACTCTTTTTGTAGAAAATGCAAGTGGAGATTCGGAGCGCTAAGAGGGTAATAGTGGAAAATGGAATGTCTTCAAATATAAACTACACAGAATCATTCGGTGAAACTTCTTTCTGATCTGTGCATTCAGCTTACAGAGTTAAACCATACTTTTGATTGAGCAGATCTGAACACTCTTTCTGTAGAAAATGCAACTGGACATTTGGAGCGCTAAGAGCGTAGTAGTGGAAAAAGGAATATATTCAAATATAAACTACACAGAAGCATTCTGTGAAACTTCTTTCTGATCTGAGCATTCAGCTAACAGAGTTAAACCATACTTTTGATTGAGCAGTTTTGAAACACTCTTTCTGTAGAAACTGCAATTGGACATTCTGAGCGCTAGGAGGCCTATATTGGGAAAAAGAATGTCTACAAATAAAAACTACACAAAAGAATTGTGTGAAACTTCTTTCTGTTCTGTTTGTTCAACTAAAAGAGTTGAACCTTAGTTTTGATTGAGCCGTTCTGAAACACTCTTTTTGTAGAAAATGCAAGTGGAGATTCGGAGCGCTAAGAGGGTAATAGTGGAAAAAGGAATGTCTCCAAATATAAACTACACAGAATCATTCTGTGACACTTCTTTCTGATCTGTGCATTCAGCTAACAGACTTAAACCATACTTTTGATTGAGCAGATCTGAACACTCTTTCTGTAGAAAATGCAAGTGGACATTTGGAGCGCTAAGAGAGTAGTAGTGGAAAAAGGAATATATTCAAATATAAACTACACAGAAGCATTCTGTGAAACTTCTTTCTGATCTGAGCATTCAGCTAACAGAGTTAAACCATACTTTTGATTGAGCAGTTTTGAAACACTCTGTCTGTAGAAAATGCAACTGGACATTCGTAGCGCTAAGTGGGTAATAGTGGAAAAAAGAATATGTTCAAATATAAACTACACAGAAGCATTGTATGAAACTTCTTTCTGTTCTGTGCATTCAACTAACAGAGTTGAACCTTACTTTTGATTGAGCCTTTCTGAAACACTCTTTCTGTAGAAACTGCAATTGGACATTCTGAGCGCTAAGAGGCCTCAATTGGGAAAAATAATATCTTCAAATAAAAACTACACAGAAGCATTGTGTGAAACTTATTTCTGATACGTTCTTTAAGCTATCAGAGTTAAACCATACTTTTGATTGCGCAGTTCTGAACACTCTTTCTGTAGAAAATGCAAGTGGACATTCGGAGCGCTAACAGGGTAATAGTGCAAAAAGGAATATATTCAAATATAAACTACACAGTAGCATTCTGTGAAAATTCTTTCTGTTCTGTGCATTCAACTAACAGAGTTGAACCTTACTTTTGATTGAGCCGTTCTGAAACACTCTTTCTGTAGAAACTGCAATTGGACATGCTAAGCGCTAAGAGGCCTACATTGGGAAAAAGAATATCTTCAAATAAAAACTACACAGATGCATTCTGTGAAACTTATTTCTGATCTGTAAATTAAGTTAACAGAGATAAAACATATTTTTGATTGAGCAGTTATGAAACACTCTTTTTGTAGAAAATGCAAGTGGAGATTCGGAGCGCTTAGAGGGTAATAGTGGAAAAAGGAATGTCTTCAAATATAAACTACACAGAATCATTCGGTGAAACTTCTTTCTGATCTGTGCATTCAGCTAACAGACTTAAAACATACTTTTGATTGAGCAGATCTGAACACACTTTCTGTAGAAAATGCAACTGGACATTTGGAGCGCTAAGAGCGTAGTAGTGGAAAAAGGAATATATTCAAATATAAACTACACAGAAGCATTCTGTGAAACTTCTTTCTGATCTGAGCATTCAGCTAACAGAGTTAAACCATACTTTTGATTGAGCAGTTTTGAAACACTCTGTCTGTAGAAAATGCAACTGGACATTCGTAGCGCTAAGTGGGTAATAGTGGACAAAAGAATATGTTCAAATATAAACTACACAGAAGCATTGTATGAAACTTCTTTCTGTTCTGTGCATTCAACTAACAGAGTTGAACCTTACTTTTGATTGAGCCGTTCTGAAACACTCTTTCTGTAGAAACTGCAATTGGACATTCTGAGCGCTAGGAGGCCTATATTGGGAAAAAGAATGTCTAAAAATAAAAACTACACAGAAGAATTTTGTGAAATTTCTTTCTGTTCTGTTTGTTCAACTTAAAGAGTTGAACCTTAGTTTTGATTGAGCCGTTCTGAAACACTCTTTCTGTAGAAAATGCAAGTGGAGATTCGGAGCGCTAAGAGGGTAATAGTGGAAAAAGGAATGTCTCCAAATATAAACTACACAGAATCATTCTGTGACACTTCTTTCTGATCTGTGCATTCAGCTAACAGAGTTAAACCATACTTTTGATTGAGCAGATCTGAACACTCTTTCTGTAGAAAATGCTAGTGGACATTCGGAGCGCTAAGAGGGTAATAGTGGAAAAAGGAATATATTCAAATATAAACTACACAGTAGCATTCTGTGAAAATTCTTTCTGTTCTGTGCATTCAACTAACAGAGTTGAACCTTACTTTTGATTGAGCCGTTCTGAAACACTCTTTCTGTAGAAACTGCAATTGGACATGCTAAGCGCTAAGAGGCCTACATTGGGAAAAAGAATATCTTCAAATAAAAACTACACAGATGCATTCTGTGAAACTTATTTCTGATCTGTAAATTCAGTTAACAGAGATAAAACATATTTTTGATTGAGCAGTTATGAAACACTCTTTTTGTAGAAAATGCAAGTGGAGATTCGGAGCGCTTAGAGGGTAATAGTGGAAAAAGGAATGTCTTCAAATATAAACTACACAGAATCATTCTGTGAAACTTCTTTCTGATCTGTGCATTCAGAAAACAGAGTTAAACCATACTTTTGATTGAGCAGATCTGAACACTCTTTCTGTAGAAAATGCAACTGGACATTTGGAGCGCTAAGAGAGTAGTAGTGGAAAAAGGAATATATTCAAATATAAACTACACAGAAGCATTCTGTGAAACTTCTTTCTGATCTGAGCATTCAGCTAACAGTGTTAAACCATACTTTTGATTGAGCAGTTTTGAAACACTCTGTCTGTAGAAAATGCAACTGGACATTCGTAGCGCTAAGTGGGTAATAGTGGAAAAAAGAATATGTTCAAATATAAACTACACAGAAACATTGTATGAAACTTCTTTCTGTTCTGTGCATTCAACTAACAGAGTTGAACCTTACTTTTGATTGAGCCTTTCTGAAACACTCTTTCTGTAGAAACTACAATTGGACATTCTGAGCGCTAAGAGGCCTCTATTGGGAAAAATAATATCTTCAAATAAAAACTACTCAGAAGCATTGTGTGAAACTTATTTCTGATATGTTCATTAAGCTATCAGAGTTAAACCATACTTTTGATTGCGCAGTTCTGAACACTCTTTCTGTAGAAAATGCAAGTGGAGATTCGGAGCGCTAAGAGGGTAATAGTGGAAAAAGGAATGTCTTCAAATATAAACTACACAGAATCATTCGGTGAAACTTTTTTCTGATCTGTGCATTCAGCTAACAGAGTTAAACCATATTTTTGATTGAGCAGATCTGAACACTCTTTCTGTAGAAAATGCAACTGGACATTTGGTGCGCTAAGAGCGTAGTAGTGGAAAAAGGAATATATTCAAATATAAACTACACAGAAGCATTCTGTGAAACTTCTTTCTGATCTGAGCATTCAGCTAACAGAGTTAAACCATACTTTTGATTGAGCAGTTTTGAAACACTCTGTCTGTAGAAAATGCAACTGGACATTCGTAGCTCTAAGTGGGTAATAGTGGAAAAAAGAATATGTTCAAATATAAACTACACAGAAGCATTGTATGAAACTTCTTTCTGTTCTGTGCATTCAACTAACAGAGTTGAACCTTACTTTTGATTGAGCCGTTCTGAAACACTCTTTCTGTAGAAACTGCAATTGGACATTCTGAGCGCTAGGAGGCCTATATTGGGAAAAAGAATGTCTACAAATAAAAACTACACAGAAGAATTGTGTGAAACTTCTTTCTGTTCTGTTTGTTCAACTAAAAGAGTTGAACCTTAGTTTTGATTGAGCCGTTCTGAAACACTCTTTCTGTAGAAAATGCAAGTGGAGATTCGGAGCGCTAAGAGGGTAATAGTGGAAAAAGGAATGTCTCCAAATATAAACTACATAGAATCATTCTGTGAAACTTCTTTCTCATCTGTGCATTCAGCTAACAGAGTTAAACCATACTTTTGATTGAGCAGATCTGAACACTCTTTCTGTAGAAAATGCAACTGGACATTTGGAGCGCTAAGAGAGTAGTAGTGGAAAAAGGAATATATTCAAATATAAACTACACAGAAGCATTCTGTGAAACTTCTTTCTGATCTGAGCATTCAGCTAACAGAGTTAAACCATACTTTTGATTGAGCAGTTTTGAAACACTCGGTCTGTAGAAAATGCAACTGGACATTCGTAGAGCTAAGTGGGTAATAGTGGAAAAAAGAATATGTTCAAATATAAACTACACAGAAGCATTCTATGAAACTTCTTTCTGTTCTGTGCATTCAACTAACAGAGTTGAACCTTACATTTGATTGAGCCTTTCTGAAACACTCTTTCTGTAGAAACTACAATTGGACATTCTGAGGGCTAAGAGGCCTCTATTGGGAAAAATAATATCTTCAAATAAAAACTACACAGAAGCATTGTGTGAAACTTATTTCTGATATGTTCATTAAGCTAACAGAGTTAAACCATACTTTTGATTGCGCAGTTCTGAACACTCTTTCTGTAGAAAATGCAAGTGGACATTCGGAGCGCTAAGAGGGTAATAGTGGAAAAAGGGATATATTCAAATATAAACTACACAGTAGCATTCTGTGAAAATTCTTTCTGTTCTGTGCATTCAACTAACAGAGTTGAACCTTACTTTTGATTGAGCCGTTCTGAAACACTCTTTCTGTAGAAACTGCAATTGGACATGCTAAGCGCTAAGAGGCCTACATTGGGAAAAAGAATATCTTCAAATAAAAACTACACAGATGCATTCTGTGAAACTTATTTCTGATCTGTAAATTCTGTTAACAGAGATAAAACATATTTTTGATTGAGCAGTTATGAAACACTCTTTTTGTAGAAAATGCAAGTGGAGATTCGGAGCGCTAAGAGGGTAATAGTGGAAAAAGGAATGTCTTCAAATATAAACTACACAGAATCATTCGGTGAAACTTCTTTCTGATCTGTGCATTCAGCTAACAGAATTAAACCATACTTTTGATTGAGCAGATCTGAACACTCTTTCTGTAGAAAATGCAACTGGACATTTGGAGCGCTAAGAGCGTAGTAGTGGAAAAAGGAATATATTCAAATATAAACTACACAGAAGCATTCTGTGAAACATCTTTCTGATCTGAGCATTCAGCTAACAGAGTTAAACCATACTTTTGATTGAGCAGTTTTGAAACACTCTGTCTGTAGAAAATGCAACTGGACATTCGTAGCGCTAAGTGGGTAATAGTGGAAAAAAGAATATGTTCAAATATAAACTACACAGAAGCATTGTATGAAACTTCTTTCTGTTCTGTGCATTCAACTAACAGAGTTGAACCTTACTTTTGATTGAGCCTTTCTGAAACACTCTTTCTGTAGAAACTGCAATTGGACATTCTGAGCGCTAAGAGGCCCCTATTGGGAAAAATAATATCTTCAAATAAAAACTACACAGAAGCATTGTGTGAAACTTATTTCTGATATGTTCATTAAGCTAACAGAGTTAAACCATACTTTTGATTGCGCAGTTCTGAACACTCTTTCTGTAGAAAATGCAAGTGGACATTCGGAGCGCTAACAGGGTAATAGTGGAAAAAGGAATATATTCAAATATAAACTACACAGTAGCATTCTGTGAAAATTCTTTCTGTTCTGTGCATTCAACTAACAGAGTTGAACATTACTTTTGATTGAGCCGTTCTGAAACACTCTTTCTGTAGAAACTGCAATTGGACATGCTAAGCGCTAAGAGGCCTACATTGGGAAAAAGAATATCTTCAAATAAAAACTACACAGATGCATTCTGTGAAACTTATTTCTGATCTGTAAATTCATTTAACAGAGATAAAACATATTTTTGATTGAGCAGTTATGAAACACTCTTTTTGTAGAAAATGCAAGTGGAGATTCGGAGCGCTAAGAGGGTAACAGTGGAAAAAGGAATGTCTTCAAATATAAACTACACAGAATCATTCGGTGAAACTTATTTCTGATCTGTGCATTCAGCTAAGAGAGTTAAACCATACTTTTGATTGAGCAGATCTGAACACTCTTTCTGTAGAAAATGCAACTGGACATTTGGAGCGCTAAGAGCGTAGTAGTGGAAAAAGGAATATATTCAAATATAAACTACAGAGAAGCATTCTGTGAAACTTCTTTCTGATCTGAGCCTTCAGTTAACAGAGTTAAACCATACTTTTGATTGAGCAGTTTTGAAACACTCTGTCTGTAGAAAATGCAACTGGACATTAGTAGCACTAAGTGGGTAATAGTGGAAAAAAGAATAT
Organism: Symphalangus syndactylus; assembly: GCF_028878055.3. Lineage (NCBI taxonomy): Eukaryota > Metazoa > Chordata > Mammalia > Primates > Hylobatidae > Symphalangus > Symphalangus syndactylus. The sequence goes on along the minus strand of NC_072444.2, from coordinate 653,313 downwards.
GTTCAAATATAAACTACACAGAAGCATTGTATGAAACTTCTTTCTGTTCTGTGCATTCAACTAACAGAGTTGAACCTTACTTTTGATTGAGCCTTTCTGAAACACTTTTTCTGTAGAAACTGCAATTGGACATTCTGAGCGCTAAGAGGCCTCTATTGGGAAAAATAATATTTTCAAATAAAAACTACACAGAAGCATTGTGTGAAACTTATTTCTGATATGTTCATTAAGCTAACAGAGTTAAACCATACTTTTGATTGCGCAGTTCTGAACACTCTTTCTGTAGAAAATGCAAGTGGACATTCGGAGCGCTAAGAGGGTAATAGTGGAAAAAGGAATATATTCAAATATAAACTACACAGTAGCATTCTGTGAAAATTCTTTCTGTTCTGTGCATTCAACTAACAGAGTTGAACCTTACTTTTGATTGAGCCGTTCTGAAACACTCTTTCTGTAGAAACTGCAATTGGACATGCTAAGCGCTAAGAGGCCTACATTGGGAAAAAGAATATCTTCAAATAAAAACTACACAGATGCATTCTGTGAAACTTATCTCTGATCTGTAAATTCAGTTAACAGAGATAAAACATATCTTTGATTGAGCAGTTATGAAACACTCTTTTTGTAGAAAATGCAAGTGGAGATTCGGAGCGCTAAGAGGGTAATAGTGGAAAAAGGAATGTCTTCAAATATAAACTACACAGAATCATTCGGTGAAACTTCTTTCTGATCTGTGCATTCAGCTAACAGAGTTAAACCATATTTTTGATTGAGCAGATCTGAACACTCTTTCTGTAGAAAATGCAACTGGACATTTGGAGCGCTAAGAGCGTAGTAGTGGAAAAAGGAATATATTCAAATATAAACAACACAGAAGCATTCTGTGAAACTTCTTTCTGATCTGAGCATTCAGCTAACAGAGTTAAACCATACTTTTGATTGAGCAGTTTTGAAACACTCTGTCTGTAGAAAATGCAACTGGACATTCGTAGCGCTAAGTGGGTAATAGTGGAAAAAAGAATATGTTCAAATATAAACTACACAGAAGCATTGTATGAAACTTATTTCTGTTCTGTGCATTCAATTAACAGAGTTGAACCTTACTTTTGATTGAGCCGTTCTGAAACACTCTTTCTGTAGAAACTGCAATTGGACATTCTGAGTGCTAGGAGGCCTATATTGGGAAAAAGAATGTCTACAAATAAAAACTACACAGAAGAATTGTGTGAAACTTCTTTCTGTTCTGTTTGTTCAACTAAAAGAGTTGAACCTTAGATTTGATTGAGCCGTTCTGAAACACTCTTTCTGTAGAAAATGCAAGTGGAGATTCGGAGCGCTAAGAGGGTAATAGTGGAAAAAGGAATGTCTCCAAATATAAACTACACAGAATCATTCTGTGAAACTTCTTTCTGATCTGTGCATTCAGCTAACAGAGTTAAACCATACTTTTGATTGAGCAGATCTGAACACTCTTTCTGTAGAAAATGCAACTGGACATTTTGAGCGCTAAGAGAGTAGTAGTGGAAAAAGGAATATATTCAAATATAAACTACACAGAAGCATTCTGTGAAACTTATTTCTGATCTGAGCATTCAGCTAACAGAGTTAAACCATACTTTTGATTGAGCAGTTTTGAAACACTCTGTCTGTAGAAAATGCAACTGGACATTCGTAGAGCTAAGTGGGTAATAGTGGAAAAAAGAATATGTTCAAATATAAACTACACAGAAGCATTGTATGAAACTTCTTTCTGTTCTCTGCATTCAACTAACAGAGTTGAACCTTACTTTTGATTGAGCCTTTCTGAAACACTCTTTCTGTAGAAACTGCAATTGGACATTCTGAGCGCTAAGAGGCCTCTATTGGGAAAAATAATATCTTTAAATAAAAACTACACAGAAACATTGTGTGAAACTTATTTCTGATATGTTCATTAAGCTAACAGAGTTAAACCATACTTTTGATTGCGCAGTTCTGAACACTCTTTCTGTAGAAAATGCAAGTGGACATTCGGAGCGCTAAGAGGGTAATAGTGGAAAAAGGAATATATTCAAATATAAACTACACAGTAGCATTCTGTGAAAATTCTTTCTGTTCTGTGCATTCAACTAACAGAGTTGAACCTTAGTTTTGAATATCCGTTCTGAAACACTCTTTCTGTAGAAAATGCAATTGGACATGCTAAGCGCTAAGAGGCCTACATTGGGAAACAGAATATCTTCAAATAAAAACTACACAGATGCATTCTGTGAAACTTATTTCTGATCTGTAAATTCAGTTAACAGAGATAAAACATATTTTTGATTGAGCAGTTATGAAACACTCTTTTTGTAGAAAATGCAAGTGGAGATTCGGAGCGCTAAGAGGGTAATAGTGGAAAAAGGAATGTCTTCAAATATAAACTACACAGAATCATTCGGTGAAACTTCTTTCTGATCTGTGCATTCAGCTAACAGAGTTAAACCATACTTTTGATTGAGCAGATCTGAACACTCTTTCTGTAGAAAATGCAACTGGACATTTTGAGCGCTAAGAGCGTAGTAGTGGAAAAAGTAATATATTCAAATATAAACTACACAGAAGCATTCTGTGAAACTTCTTTCTGATCTGAGCATTCAGCTAACAGAGTTAAACCATACTTTTGATTGAGCAGTTTTGAAACACTCTGTCTGTAGAAAATGCAACTGGACATTCGTAGCGCTAAGTGGGTAATAGTGGAAAAAAGAATATGTTCAAATATAAACTACACAGAAGCATTGTATGAAACTTCTTTCTGTTCTGTGCATTCAACTAACAGAGTTGAACCTTACTTTTGATTGAGCCGTTCTGAAACACTCTTTCTGTAGAAACTGCAATTGGACATTCTGAGTGCTAGGAGGCCTATATTGGGAAAAAGAATGTCTACAAATAAAAACTACACTGAAGAATTGTGTGAAACTTCTTTCTGTTCTGTTTGTTCAACTAAAAGAGTTGAACCTTAGTTTTGATTGAGCCGTTCTGAAACACTCTTTTTGTAGAAAATGCAAGTGAAGATTCGGAGCGCTAAGAGGGTAATAGTGGAAAAAGGAATGTCTCCAAATATAAACTACACAGAATCATTCTGTGAAACTTCTTTCTGATCTGTGCATTCAGCTAACAGAGTTAAACCATACCTTTGATTGAGCAGATCTGAACACTCTTTCTGTAGAAAATGCAACTGGACATTTGGAGCGCTAAGAGAGTAGTAGTGGAAAAAGGAATATATTCAAATATAAACTACACAGAAGCATTCTGTGAAACTTCTTTCTGATCTGAGCATTCAGCTAACAGAGTTAAACCATACTTTTGATTGAGCAGTTTTGAAACACTCTGTCTGTAGAAAATGCAACTGGACATTCGTAGCGCTAAGTGGGTAATAGTGGAAAAAAGAATATGTGCAAATATAAACTACACAGAAGCATTGTATGAAACTTCTTTCTGTTCTGTGCATTCAACTAACAGAGTTGAACCTTACTTTTGATTGAGCCTTTCTGAAACACTCTTTCTGTAGAAACTACAATTGGACATTCTGAGAGCTAAGAGGCCTCTATTGGGAAAAATAATATCTTCAAATAAAAACTACACAGAAGCATTGTGTGAAACTTATTTCTGATATGTTCATTAAGCTAACAGAGTTAAACCATACTTTTGATTGCGCAGTTCTGAACACTCTTTCTGTAGAAAATGCAAGTGGACATTCGGAGCGCTAAGAGGGTAATAGTGGAAAAAGGAATATATTCAAATATAAACTACACAGTAGCATTCTGTGAAAATTCTTTCTGTTCTGTGCATTCAACTAACAGATTTGAACCTTACTTTTGATTGAGCCATTCTGAAACACTCTTTCTGTAGAAACTGCAATTGGAGATGCTAAGCGCTAAGAGGCCTACATTGGGAAAAAGAATATCTTCAAATAAAAACTACACAGATGCATTCTGTGAAACTTATTTCTGATCTGTAAATTCAGTTAACAGAGATAAAACATATTTTTGATTGAGCAGTTATGAAACACTCTTTTTGTAGAAAATGCAAGTGCAGATTCGGAGCGCTAAGAGGGTAATAGTGGAAAAAGGAATGTCTTCAAATATAAACTACACAGAATCATTCGGTGAAACTTCTTTCTGATCTGTGCATTCAGCTAACAGAATTAAACCATACTTTTGATTGAGCAGATCTGAACACTCTTTCTGTAGAAAATGCAACTGGACATTTGGAGCGCTAAGAGCGTAGTAGTGGAAAAAGGAATATATTCAAATATAAACTACACAGAAGCATTCTGTGAAACTTCTTTCTGATCTGAGCATTCAGCTAACAGAGTTAAACCATACTTTTGATTGAGCAGTTTTGAAACACTCTGTCTGTAGAAAATGCAACTGGACATTCGTAGCGCTAAGTGGGTAATAGTGGAAAAAAGAATATGTTCAAATATAAACTACACAGAAGCATTGTATGAAACTTCTTTCTGTTCTGTGCATTCAACTAACAGAGTTGAACCTTACTTTTGATTGAGCCTTTCTGAAACACTCTTTCTGTAGAAACTGCAATTGGACATTCTGAGCGCTAAGAGGCCTCTATTGGGAAAAATAATATCTTCAAATAAAAACTACACAGAAGCATTGTGTGAAACTTATTTCTGATATGTTCATTAAGCTAACAGAGTTATACCATACTTTTGATTGCGCAGTTCTGAACACTCTTTCTGTAGAAAATGCAAGTGGACATTCGGAGCGCTAAGAGGGTAATAGTGGAAAAAGGAATATATTCAAATATAAACTACACAGTAGCATTCTGTGAAAATTCTTTCTGTTCTGTGCATTCAACTAACAGAGTTGAACCTTACTTTTGATTGAGCCGTTCTGAAACACTCTTTCTGTAGAAACTGCAATAGGACATGCTAAGCGCTAAGAGGCCTACATTGGGAAAAAGAATATCTTCAAATAAAAACTACACAGATGCATTCTGTGAAACTTATTTCTGATCTGTAAATTCAGTTAAGAGAGATAAAACATATTTTTGATTGAGCAGTTATGAAACACTCTTTTTGTAGAAAATGCAAGTGGAGATTCGGAGCGCTAAGAGGGTAATAGTGGAAAAAGGAATGTCTTCAAATATAAACTACACAGAATCATTCGGTGAAACTTCTTTCTGATCTGTGCATTCAGCTAACAGAGTTAAACCATACTTTTGATTGAGCAGATCTGAACACTCTTTCTGTAGAAAATGCAACTGGACATTTGGAGCGCTAAGAGCGTAGTAGTGGAAAAAGGAATATATTCAAATATAAACTACACAGAAGCATTCTGTGAAACTTCTTTCTGATCTGAGCATTCAGCTAACAGAGTTAAACCATACTTTTGATTGAGCAGTTTTGAAACACTCTGTCTGTAGAAAATGCAACTGGACATTCGTAGCGCTAAGGGGGTAATAGTGGAAAAAAGAATATGTTCAAATATAAACTACACAGAAGCATTGTATGAAACTTCTTTCTGTTCTGTGCATTCAACTAACAGAGTTGAACCTTACTTTTGATTGAGCCTTTCTGAAACACTCTTTCTGTAGAAACTGCAATTGGACATTCTGAGCGCTAAGAGGCCCCTATTGGGAAAAATAATATCTTCAAATAAAAACTACACAGAAGCATTGTGTGAAACTTATTTCTGATATGTTCATTAAGCTAACAGAGTTAAACCATACTTTTGATTGCGCAGTTCTGAACACTCTTTCTGTAGAAAATGCAAGTGGACATTCGGAGCGCTAACAGGGTAATAGTGGAAAAAGGAATATATTCAAATATAAACTACACAGTAGCATTCTGTGAAAATTCTTTCTGTTATGTGCATTCAACTAACAGAGTTGAACCTTACTTTTGATTGAGCCGTTCTGAAACACTCTTTCTGTAGAAACTGCAATTGGACATGCTAAGCGCTAAGAGGCCTACATTGGGAAAAAGAATATCTTCAAATAAAAACTACACAGATGCATTCTGTGAAACTTATTTCTGATCTGTAAATTCAGTTAACAGAGATAAAACATATTTTTGATTGAGCAGTTATGAAACACTCTTTTTGTAGAAAATGCAAGTGGAGATTCGGAGCGCTAAGAGGGTAACAGTGGAAAAAGGAATGTCTTCAAATATAAACTACACAGAATCATTCGGTGAAACTTATTTCTGATCTGTGCATTCAGCTAAGAGAGTTAAACCATACTTTTGATTGAGCAGATCTGAACACTCTTTCTGTAGAAAATGCAACTGGACATTTGGAGCGCTAAGAGCGTAGTAGTGGAAAAAGGAATATATTCAAATATAAACCACAGAGAAGCATTCTGTGAAACTTCTTTCTGATCTGAGCCTTCAGGTAACAGAGTTAAACCATACTTTTGATTGAGCAGTTTTGAAACACTCTGTCTGTAGAAAATGCAACTGGACATTCGTAGCACTAAGTGGGTAATAGTGGAAAAAAGAATATGTTCAAATATAAACTACACAGAAGCATTGTATGAAACTTCTTTCTGTTCTGTGCATTCAACTAACAGAGTTGAACCTTACTTTTGATTGAGCCTTTCTGAAACACTTTTTCTGTAGAAACTGCAATTGGACATTCTGAGCGCTAAGAGGCCTCTATTGGGAAAAATAATATCTTCAAATAAAAACTACACAGAAGCATTGTGTGAAACTTATTTCTGATATGTTCATTAAGCTAACAGAGTTAAACCATACTTTTGATTGCGCAGTTCTGAACACTCTTTCTGTTGAAAATGCAAGTGGACATTCGGAGCGCTAAGAGGGTAATAGTGGAAAAAGGAATATATTCAAATATAAACTACACAGTAGCATTCTTTTAAAATTCTTTCTGTTCTGTGCATTCAACTAACAGAGTTGAACCTTACTTTTGATTGAGCCGTTCTGAAACACTCTTTCTGTAGAAACTGCAATTGGACATGCTAAGCGCTAAGAGGCCTACATTGGGAAAAAGAATATCTTCAAATAAAAACTACACAGATGCATTCTGTGAAACTTATTTCTGATCTGTAAATTCAGTTAACAGAGATAAAACATATTTTTGATTGAGCAGTTATGAAACACTCTTTTTGTAGAAAATGCAAGTGGAGATTCGGAGCGCTAAGAGGGTAATAGTGGAAAAAGGAATGTCTTCAAATATAAACTACACAGAATCATTCGGTGAAACTTCTTTCTGATCTGTTCATTCAGCTAACAGAGTTAAACCATATTTTTGATTGAGCAGATCTGAACACTCTTTCTGTAGAAAATGCAACTGGACATTTGGAGCGCTAAGAGCGTAGTAGTGGAAAAAGGAATATATTCAAATATAAACTACACAGAAGCATTCTGTGAAACTTCTTTCTGATCTGAGCATTCAGCTAACAGAGTTAAACCATAATTTTGATTGAGCAGTTTTGAAACACTCTGTCTGTAGAAAATGCAACTGGACATTCGTAGCGCTAAGTGGGTAATAGTGGAAAAAAGAATATGTTCAAATATAAACTACACAGAAGCATTGTATGAAACTTCTTTCTGTTCTGTGCATTCAACTAACAGAGTTGAACCTTACTTTTGATTGAGCCGTTCTGAAACACTCTTTCTGTAGAAACTGCAATTGGACATTCTGAGCGCTAGGAGGCCTATATTGGGAAAAAGAATGTCTACAAATAAAAACTACACAGAAGAATTGTGTGAAACTTCTTTCTGTTCTGTTTGTTCAACTAAAAGAGTTGAACCTTAGTTTTGATTGAGCCGTTCTGAAACACTCTTTCTGTAGAAAATGCAAGTGGAGATTCGGAGCGCTAAGAGGGTAATAGTGGAAAAAGGAATGTCTCCAAATATAAACTACATAGAATCATTCTGTGAAACTTCTTTCTCATCTGTGCATTCAGCTAACAGAGTTAAACCATACTTTTGATTGAGCAGATCTGAACACTCTTTCTGTAGAAAATGCAACTGGACATTTGGAGCGCTAAGAGAGTAGTAGTGGAAAAAGGAATATATTCAAATATAAACTACACAGAAGCATTCTGTGAAACTTCTTTCTGATCTGAGCATTCAGCTAACAGAGTTAAACCATACTTTTGATTGAGCAGTTTTGAAACACTCGGTCTGTAGAAAATGCAACTGGACATTCGTAGAGCTAAGTGGGTAATAGTGGAAAAAAGAATATGTTCAAATATAAACTACACAGAAGCATTGTATGAAACTTCTTTCTGTTCTGTGCATTCAACTAACAGAGTTGAACCTTACATTTGATTGAGCCTTTCTGAAACACTCTTTCTGTAGAAACTACAATTGGACATTCTGAGCGCTAAGAGGCCTCTATTGGGAAAAATAATATCTTCAAATAAAAACTACACAGAAGCATTGTGTGAAACTTATTTCTGATATGTTCATTAAGCTAACAGAGTTAAACCATACTTTTGATTGCGCAGTTCTGAACACTCTTTCTGTAGAAAATGCAAGTGGACATTCGGAGCGCTAAGAGGGTAATAGTGGAAAAAGGAATATATTCAAATATAAACTACACAGTAGCATTCTGTGAAAATTCTTTCTGTTCTGTGCATTCAACTAACAGAGTTGAACCTTACTTTTGATTGAGCCGTTCTGAAACACTCTTTCTGTAGAAACTGCAATTGGACATGCTAAGCGCTAAGAGGCCTACATTGGGAAAAAGAATATCTTCAAATAAAAACTACACAGATGCATTCTGTGAAACTTATTTCTGATCTGTAAATTCAGTTAACAGAGATAAAACATATTTTTGATTGAGCAGTTATGAAACACTCTTTTTGTAGAAAATGCAAGTGGAGATTCGGAGCGCTAAGAGGGTAATAGTGGAAAAAGGAATGTCTTCAAATATAAACTACACAGAATCATTCGGTGAAACTTCTTTCTGATCTGTGCATTCAGCTAACAGAATTAAACCATACTTTTGATTGAGCAGATCTGAACACTCTTTCTGTAGAAAATGCAACTGGACATTTGGAGCGCTAAGAGCGTAGTAGTGGAAAAAGGAATATATTCAAATATAAACTACACAGAAGCATTCTGTGAAACTTCTTTCTGATCTGAGCATTCAGCTAAGAGAGTTAAACCATACTTTTGATTGAGCAGTTTTGAAACACTCTGTCTGTAGAAAGTGCAACTGGACATTCGTAGCGCTAAGTGGGTAATAGTGGAAAAAAGAATATGTTCAAATATAAACTACACAGAAGCATTGTATGAAACTTCTTTCTGTTCTGTGCATTCAACTAACAGAGTTGAACCTTACTTTTGATTGAGCCTTTCTGAAACACTCTTTCTGTAGAAACTGCAATTGGACATTCTGAGCGCTAAGAGGCCTCTATTGGGAAAAATAATATCTTCAAATAAAAACTACACAGAAGCATTGTGTGAAACTTATTTCTGATATGTTCATTAAGCTAACAGAGTTAAACCATACTTTTGATTGCGCAGTTCTGAACACTCTTTCTGTAGAAAATGCAAGTGGACATTCGGAGCGCTAAGAGGGTAATAGTGGAAAAAGGACTATATTCAAATATAAACTACACAGTAGCATTCTGTGAAAATTCTTTCTGTTCTGTGCATTCAACTAACAGAGTTGAACCTTACTTTTGATTGAGCCGTTCTGAAACACTCTTTCTGTAGAAACTGCAATTGGACATGCTAAGCGCTAAGAGGCCTACATTGGGAAAAAGAATATCTTCAAATAAAAACTACACAGATGCATTCTGTGAAACTTATTTCTGATCTGTAAATTCAGTTAACAGAGATAAAACATATTTTTGATTGAGCAGTTATGAAACACTCTTTTTGTAGAAAATGCAAGTGGAGATTCGGAGCGCTAAGAGGGTAACAGTGGAAAAAGGAATGTCTTCAAATATAAACTACACAGAATCATTCGGTGAAACTTCTTTCTGATCTGTGCATTCAGCTAAGAGAGTTAAACCATACTTTTGATTGAGCAGATCTGAACACTCCTTCTGTAGAAAATGCAACTGGACATTTGGAGCGCTAAGAGCGTAGTAGTGGAAAAAGGAATATATTCAAATATAAACTACAGAGAAGCATTCTGTGAAACTTCTTTTTGATCTGAGCCTTCAGGTAACAGAGTTAAACCATACTTTTGATTGAGCAGTTTTGAAACACTCTGTCTGTAGAAAATGCAACTGGACATTCGTAGCACTAAGTGGGTAATAGTGGAAAAAAGAATATGTTCAAATATAAACTACACAGAAGCATTGTATGAAACTTCTTTCTGTTCTGTGCATTCAAGTAACAGAGTTGAACCTTACTTTTGATTGAGCCTTTCTGAAACACTTTTTCTGTAGAAACTGCAATTGGACATTCTGAGCGCTAAGAGGCCTCTATTGGGAAAAATAATATCTTCAAATAAAAACTACACAGAAGCATTGTGTGAAACTTATTTCTGATATGTTCATTAAGCTAACAGAGTTAAACCATACTTTTGATTGCGCAGTTCTGAACACTCTTTCTGTTGAAAATGCAAGTGGACATTCGGAGCGCTAAGAGGGTAATAGTGGAAAAAGGAATATATTCAAATATAAACTACACAGTAGCATTCTGTGAAAATTCTTTCTGTTCTGTGCATTCAACTAACAGAGTTGAACCTTACTTTTGATTGAGCCGTTCTGAAACACTCTTTCTGTAGAAACTGCAATTGGACATGCTAAGCGCTAAGAGGCATACATTGGGAAAAAGAATATCTTCAAATAAAAACTACACAGATGCATTCTGTGAAACTTATTTCTGATCTGTAAATTCAGTTAACAGAGATAAAACATATTTTTGATTGAGCAGTTATGAAACACTCTTTTTGTAGAAAATGCAAGTGGAGATTCGGAGCGCTAAGAGGGTAATAGTGGAAAAAGGAATGTCTTCAAATATAAACTACACAGAATCATTCGGTGAAACTTCTTTCTGATCTGTGCATTCAGCTAACAGAGTTAAACCATATTTTTGATTGAGCAGATCTGAACACTCTTTCTGTAGAAAATGCAACTGGACATTTGGAGCGCTAAGAGCGTAGTAGTGGAAAAAGGAATATATTCAAATATAAACTACACAGAAGCATTCTGTGAAACTTCTTTCTGATCTGAGCATTCAGCTAACAGAGTTAAACCATACTTTTGATTGAGCAGTTTTGAAACACTCTGTCTGTAGAAAATGCAACTGGACATTCGTAGCGCTAAGTGGGTAATAGTGGAAAAAAGAATATGTTCAAATATAAACTACACAGAAGCATTGTATGAAACTTCTTTCTGTTCTGTGCATTCAACTAACAGAGTTGAACCTTACTTTTGATTGAGCCGTTCTGAAACACTCTTTCTGTAGAAACTGCAATTGGACATTCTGAGGGCTAGGAGGCCTATATTGGGAAAAAGAATGTCTACAAATAAAAACTACACAGAAGAATTGTGTGAAACTTCTTTCTGTTCTGTTTGTTCAACTAAAAGAGTTGAACCTTAGTTTTGATTGAGCCGTTCTGAAACACTCTTTCTGTAGAAAATGCAAGTGGAGATTCGGAGCGCTAAGAGGGTAATAGTGGAAAAAGGAATGTCTCCAAATATAAACTACATAGAATCATTCTGTGAAACTTCTTTCTGATCTGTGCATTCAGCTAACAGAGTTAAACCATACTTTTGATTGAGCAGATCTGAACACTCTTTCTGTAGAAAATGCAACTGGACATTTGGAGCGCTAAGAGAGTAGTAGTGGAAAAAGGAATATATTCAAATATAAACTACACAGAAGCATTCTGTGAAACTTCTTTCTGATCTGAGCATTCAGCTAACAGAGTTAAACCATACTTTTGATTGAGCAGTTTTGAAACACTCGGTCTGTAGAAAATGCAACTGGACATTCGTAGAGCTAAGTGGGTAATAGTGGAAAAAAGAATATGTTCAAATATAAACTACACAGAAGCATTGTATGAAACTTCTTTCTGTTCTGTGCATTCAACTAACAGAGTTGAACCTTACATTTGATTGAGCCTTTCTGAAACACTCTTTCTGTAGAAACTACAATTGGACATTCTGAGCGCTAAGAGGCCTCTATTGGGAAAAATAATATCTTCAAATAAAAACTACACAGAAGCATTGTGTGAAACTTATTTCTGATATGTTCATTAAGCTAACAGAGTTAAACCATACTTTTGATTGCGCAGTTCTGAACACTCTTTCTGTAGAAAATGCAAGTGGACATTCGGAGCGCTAAGAGGGTAATAGTGGAAAAAGGAATATATTCAAATATAAACTACACAGTAGCATTCTGTGAAAATTCTTTCTGTTCTGTGCATTCAACTAACAGAGTTGAACCTTACTTTTGATTGAGCCGTTCTGAAACACTCTTTCTGTAGAAACTGCAATTGGACATGCTAAGCGCTAAGAGGCCTACATTGGGAAAAAGAATATCTTCAAATAAAAACTACACAGATGCATTCTGTGAAACTTATTTCTGATCTGTAAATTCAGTTAACAGAGATAAAACATATTTTTGATTGAGCAGTTATGAAACACTCTTTTTGTAGAAAATGCAAGTGGAGATTCGGAGCGCTAAGAGGGTAATAGTGGAAAAAGGAATGTCTTCAAATATAAACTACACAGAATCATTCGGTGAAACTTCTTTCTGATCTGTGCATTCAGCTAACAGAATTAAACCATACTTTTGATTGAGCAGATCTGAACACTCTTTCTGTAGAAAATGCAACTGGACATTTGGAGCGCTAAGAGCGTAGTAGTGGAAAAAGGAATATATTCAAATATAAACTACACAGAAGCATTCTGTGAAACTTCTTTCTGATCTGAGCATTCAGCTAACAGAGTTAAACCATACTTTTGATTGAGCAGTTTTGAAACACTCTGTCTGTAGAAAGTGCAACTGGACATTCGTAGCGCTAAGTGGGTAATAGTGGAAAAAAGAATATGTTCAAATATAAACTACACAGAAGCATTGTATGAAACTTCTTTCTGTTCTGTGCATTCAACTAACAGAGTTGAACCTTACTTTTGATTGAGCCTTTCTGAAACACTCTTTCTGTAGAAACTGCAATTGGACATTCTGAGCGCTAAGAGGCCTCTATTGGGAAAAATAATATCTTCAAATAAAAACTACACAGAAGCATTGTGTGAAACTTATTTCTGATATGTTCATTAAGCTAACAGAGTTAAACCATACTTTTGATTGCGCAGTTCTGAACACTCTTTCTGTAGAAAATGCAAGTGGACATTCGGAGCGCTAAGAGGGTAATAGTGGAAAAAGGACTATATTCAAATATAAACTACACAGTAGCATTCTGTGAAAATTCTTTCTGTTCTGTGCATTCAACTAACAGAGTTGAACCTTACTTTTGATTGAGCCGTTCTGAAACACTCTTTCTGTAGAAACTGCAATTGGACATGCTAAGCGCTAAGAGGCCTACATTGGGAAAAAGAATATCTTCAAATAAAAACTACACAGATGCATTCTGTGAAACTTATTTCTGATCTGTAAATTCAGTTAACAGAGATAAAACATATTTTTGATTGAGCAGTTATGAAACACTCTTTTTGTAGAAAATGCAAGTGGAGATTCGGAGCGCTAAGAGGGTAACAGTGGAAAAAGGAATGTCTTCAAATATAAACTACACAGAATCATTCGGTGAAACTTCTTTCTGATCTGTGCATTCAGCTAAGAGAGTTAAACCATACTTTTGATTGAGCAGATCTGAACACTCCTTCTGCAGAAAATGCAACTGGACATTTGGAGCGCTAAGAGCGTAGTAGTGGAAAAAGGAATATATTCAAATATAAACTACAGAGAAGCATTCTGTGAAACTTCTTTCTGATCTGAGCCTTCAGTTAACAGAGTTAAACCATACTTTTGATTGAGCAGTTTTGAAACACTCTGTCTGTAGAAAATGCAACTGGACATTCGTAGCACTAAGTGTGTAATAGTGGAAAAAAGAATATGTTCAAATATAAACTACACAGAAGCATTGTATGAAACTTCTTTCTGTTCTGTGCATTCAAATAACAGAGTTGAACCTTACTTTTGATTGAGCCTTTCTGAAACACTTTTTCTGTAGAAACTGCAATTGGACATTCTGAGCGCTAAGAGGCCTCTATTGGGAAAAATAATATCTTCAAATAAAAACTACACAGAAGCATTGTGTGAAACTTATTTCTGATATGTTCATTAAGCTAACAGAGTTAAACCATACTTTTGATTGCGCAGTTCTGAACACTCTTTCTGTAGAAAATGCAAGTGGACATTCGGAGCGCTAAGAGGGTAATAGTGGAAAAAGGAATATATTCAAATATAAACTACACAGTAGCATTCTGTGAAAATACTTTCTGTTCTGTGCATTCAACTAACAGAGTTGAACCTTACTTTTGATTGAGCCGTTCTGAAACACTCTTTCTGTAGAAACTGCAATTGGACATGCTAAGCGCTAAGAGGCCTACATTGGGAAAAAGAATATCTTCAAATAAAAACTACACAGATGCATTCTGTGAAACTTATTTCTGATCTGTAAATTCAGTTAACAGAGATAAAACATATTTTTGATTGAGCAGTTATGAAACACTCTTTTTGTAGAAAATGCAAGTGGAGATTCGGAGCGCTAAGAGGGTAATAGTGGAAAAAGGAATGTCTCCAAATATAAACTACACAGAATCATTCTGTGAAACTTCTTTCTGATCTGTGCATTCAGCTAACAGAGTTAAACCATACTTTTGATTGAGCAGATCTGAACACTCTTTCTGTAGGAAATGCAACTGGACATTTGGAGCGCTAAGAGAGTAGTAGTGGAAAAAGGAATATATTCAAATATAAACTACACAGAAGCATTCTGTGAAACTTCTTTCTGATCTGAGCATTCAGCTAACAGAGTTAAACCATACTTTTGATTGAGCAGTTTTGAAACACTCTGTCTGTAGAAAATGCAACTGGACATTCGTAGCGCTAAGTGGGTAATAGTGGAAAAAAGAATATGTTCAAATATAAACTACACAGAAGCATTGTATGAAACTTCTTTCTGTTCTGTGCATTCAACTAACAGAGTTGAACCTTACTTTTGATTGAGCCTTTCTGAAACACTCTTTCTGTACAAACTACAATTGGACATTCTGAGCGCTAAGAGGCCTCTATTGGGAAAAATAATATCTTCAAATAAAAACTACACAGAAGCATTGTGTGAAACTTATTTCTGATATGTTCATTAAGCTAACAGAGTTAAACCATACTTTTGATTGCGCAGTTCTGAACACTCTTTCTGTAGAAAATGCAAGTGGACATTCGGAGCGCTAAGAGGGTAATAGTGGAAAAAGGAATATATTCAAATATAAACTACACAGTAGCATTCTGTGAAAATTCTTTCTGTTCTGTGCATTCAACTAACAGAGTTGAACCTTACTTTTGATTGAGCCGTTCTGAAACACTCTTTCTGTAGAAACTGCAATTGGACATGCTAAGCGCTAAGAGGCCTACATTGGGAAAAAGAATATCTTCAAATAAAAACTACACAGATGCATTCTGTGAAATTATTTCTGATCTGTAAATTCAGTTAACTGAGATAAAACGTATTTTTGATTGAGCAGTTATGAAACACTCTTTTTGTAGAAAATGCAAGTGGAGATTCGGAGCGCTAAGAGGGTAATAGGGGAAAAAGGAATGTCTTCAAATATGAACTACACAGAATCATTCGGTGAAACTTCTTTCTGATCTGTGCATTCAGCTAACAGAATTAAACCATACTTTTGATTGAGCAGATCTGAACACTCTTTCTGTAGAAAATGCAACTGGACCTTTGGAGCGCTAAGAGCGTAGTAGTGGAAAAAGGAATATATTCAAATATAAACTACACAGAAGCATTCTGTGAAACTTCTTTCTGATCTGATCATTCAGCTAACAGAGTTAAACCATACTTTTGATTGAGCAGTTTTGAAACACTCTGTCTGTAGAAAATGCAACTGGACATTCGTAGCGCTAAGTGGGTAATAGTGGAAAAAAGAATATGTTCAAATATAAACTACACAGAAGCATTGTATGAAACTTCTTTCTGTTCTGTGCATTCAACTAACAGAGTTGAACCTTACTTTTGATTGAGCCTTTCTGAAACACTCTTTCTGTAGAAACTGCAATTGGACCTTCTGAGCGCTAAGAGGCCTCTATTGGGAAAAATAATATCTTCAAATAAAAACTACACAGAAGCATTGTGTGAAACTTATTTCTGATATGTTCATTAAGCTAACAGAGTTAAACCATACTTTTGATTGCGCAGTTCTGAACACTCTTTCTGTAGAAAATGCAAGTGGACATTCGGAGCGCTAAGAGGGTAATAGTGGAAAAAGGAATATATTCAAATATAAACTACACAGTAGCATTCTGTGAAAATTCTTTCTGTTCTGTGCATTCAACTAACAGAGTTGAACCTTACTTTTGATTGAGCCGTTCTGAAACACTCTTTCTGTAGAAACTGCAATTGGACATGCTAAGCGCTAAGAGGCCTACATTGGGAAAAAGAATATCTTCAAATAAAAACTACACAGATGCATTCTGTGAAACTTATTTCTGATCTGTAAATTCAGTTAACAGAGATAAAACATATTTTTGATTGAGCAGTTATGAAACACTCTTTTTGTAGAAAATGCAAGTGGAGATTCGGAGCGCTAAGAGGGTAACAGTGGAAAAAGGAATGTCTTCAAATATAAACTACACAGAATCATTCGGTGAAACTTCTTTCTGATCTGTGCATTCAGCTAAGAGAGTTAAACCATACTTTTGATTGAGCAGATCTGAACACTCTTTCTGTAGAAAATGCAACTGGACATTTTGAGCGCTAAGAGCGTAGTAGTGGAAAATGGAATATATTCAAATATAAACTACAGAGAAGCATTCTGTGAAACTTCTTTCTGATCTGAGCATTCAGCTAACAGAGTTAAACCATACTTTTGATTGAGCAGTTTTGAAACCCTCTGTCTGTAGAAAATCCAACTGGACATTCGTAGCACTAAGTGGGTAATAGTGGAAAAAAGAATATGTTCAAATATAAACTACACAGAAGCATTGTATGAAACTTCTTTCTGTTCTGTGCATTCAACTAACAGAGTTGAACCTTACTTTTGATTGAGCCGTTCTGAAACACTCTTTCTGTAGAAACTGCAATTGGACATTCTGAGCGCTAGGAGGCCTATATTGGGAAAAAGAATGTCTACAAATAAAAACTACACAGAAGAATTGTGTGAAACTTCTTTCTGTTCTGTTTGTTCAACTAAACTAGTTGAACCTTAGTTTTGATTGAGTCGTTCTGAAACACTCTTTCTGTAGAAAATGCAAGTGGAGATTTGGAGCGCTAAGAGGGTAATAGTGGAAAAAGGAATGTCTCCAAATATAAACTACACAGAATCATTCTGTGAAACTTCTTTCTGATCTGTGCATTCAGCTAACAGGGTTAAACCATACTTTTGATTGAGCAGATCTGAACACTCTTTCTGTAGAAAATGCAACTGGACATTTGGAGCGCTAAGAGAGTAGTAGTGGAAAAAGGAATATATTCAAATATAAACTACATAGAAGCATTCTGTGAAACTTCTTTCTGATCTGAGCATTCAGCTAACAGAGTTAAACCATACTTTTGATTGAGCAGTTTTGAAACACTCTGTCTGTAGAAAATGCAACTGGACATTCGTAGCGCTAACTGGGTAATAGTGGAAAAAAGAATATGTTCAAATATAAACTACACAGAATCATTGTATGAAACTTCTTTCTGTTCTGTGCATTCAACTAACAGAGTTGAACCTTACTTTTGATTGAGCCTTTCTGAAACACTCTTTCTGTAGAAACTGCAATTGGACATTCTGAGCGCTAAGAGGCCTCTATTGGGAAAAATAATATCTTCAAATAAAAACTACACAGAAGCATTGTGTGAAACTTATTTCTGATATGTTCATTAAGCTAACAGAGTTAAACCATACTTTTGATTGCGCAGTTCTGAACTCTCTTTCTGTAGAAAATGCAAGTGGACATTCCGAGCGCTAAGAGGGTAATAGTGGAAAAAGGAATATATTCAAATATAAACTACACAGTAGCATTCTGTGAAAATTCTTTCTGTTCTGTGCATTCAACTAACAGAGTTGAACCTTACTTTTGATTGAGCCGTTCTGAAACACTCTTTCTGTAGAAACTACAATTGGACATGCTAAGCGCTAAGAGGCCTACATTGGGAAAAAGAATATCTTCAAATAAAAACTACACAGATGCATTCTGTGAAAATTATTTCTGATCTGTAAATTCAGTTAACAGAGATAAAACATATTTTTGATTGAGCAGTTATGAAACACTCTTTTTGTAGAAAATGCAAGTGGAGATTCGGAGCGCTAAGAGTGTAATAGTGGAAAAAGGAATGTCTTCAAATATAAACTACACAGAATCATTCGGTGAAACTTCTTTCTGTTCTGTGCATTCAGCTAACAGAGTTAAACCATACTTTTGATTGAGCAGATCTGAACACTCTTTCTGTAGAAAATGCAACTGGACATTTGTAGCGCTAAGAGAGTAGTAGTGGAAAAAGGAATATATTCAAATATATACTACACAGAAGCATTCTGTGAAACTTATTTCTGATCTGAGCATTCAGCTAACAGAGTTAAACCATACTTTTGATTGAGCAGTTTTGAAACACTCTGTCTGTAGAAAATGCAACTGGACAATTGTAGCGCTAAGTGGGTAATAGTGGAAAAAAGAATATGTACAAATATAAACTACACAGAAGCATTGTATGAAACTTCTTTCTGTTCTGTGCATTCAACTAACAGAGTTGAACCTTACTTTTGATTGAGCCGTTCTGAAACACTCTTTCTGTAGAAACTGCAATTGGACATTCTGAGCGCTAGGAGGCCTATATTGGGAAAAAGAATGTCTACAAATAAAAACTACACAGAAGAATTGTGTGAAACTTCTTTCTGTTCTGTTTGTTCAACTAAACTAGTTGAACCTTAGTTTTGATTGAGTCGTTCTGAAACACTCTTTCTGTAGAAAATGCAAGTGGAGATTTGGAGCGCTAAGAGGGTAATAGTGGAAAAAGGAATGTCTCCAAATATAAACTACACAGAATCATTCTGTGAAACTTCTTTCTGATCTGTGCATTCAGCTAACAGGGTTAAACCATACTTTTGATTGAGCAGATCTGAACACTCTTTCTGTAGAAAATGCAACTGGACATTTGGAGCGCTAAGAGAGTAGTAGTGGAAAAAGGAATATATTCAAATATAAACTACATAGAAGCATTCTGTGAAACTTCTTTCTGATCTGAGCATTCAGCTAACAGAGTTAAACCATACTTTTGATTGAGCAGTTTTGAAACACTCTGTCTGTAGAAAATGCAACTGGACATTCGTAGCGCTAACTGGGTAATAGTGGAAAAAAGAATATGTTCAAATATAAACTACACAGAATCATTGTATGAAACTTCTTTCTGTTCTGTGCATTCAACTAACAGAGTTGAACCTTACTTTTGATTGAGCCTTTCTGAAACACTCTTTCTGTAGAAACTGCAGTTGGACATTCTGAGCGCTAAGAGGCCTCTATTGGGAAAAATAATATCTTCAAATAAAAACTACACAGAAGCATTGTGTGAAACTTATTTCTGATATGTTCATTAAGCTAACAGAGTTAAACCATACTTTTGATTGCGCAGTTCTGAACTCTCTTTCTGTAGAAAATGCAAGTGGACATTCCGAGCGCTAAGAGGGTAATAGTGGAAAAAGGAATATATTCAAATATAAACTACACAGTAGCATTCTGTGAAAATTCTTTCTGTTCTGTGCATTCAACTAACAGAGTTGAACCTTACTTTTGATTGAGCCGTTCTGAAACACTCTTTCTGTAGAAACTACAATTGGACATGCTAAGCGCTAAGAGGCCTACATTGGGAAAAAGAATATCTTCAAATAAAAACTACACAGATGCATTCTGTGAAAATTATTTCTGATCTGTAAATTCAGTTAACAGAGATAAAACATATTTTTGATTGAGCAGTTATGAAACACTCTTTTTGTAGAAAATGCAAGTGGAGATTCGGAGCGCTAAGAGTGTAATAGTGGAAAAAGGAATGTCTTCAAATATAAACTACACAGAATCATTCGGTGAAACTTCTTTCTGTTCTGTGCATTCAGCTAACAGAGTTAAACCATACTTTTGATTGAGCAGATCTGAACACTCTTTCTGTAGAAAATGCAACTGGACATTTGTAGCGCTAAGAGAGTAGTAGTGGAAAAAGGAATATATTCAAATATATACTACACAGAAGCATTCTGTGAAACTTATTTCTGATCTGAGCATTCAGCTAACAGAGTTAAACCATACTTTTGATTGAGCAGTTTTGAAACACTCTGTCTGTAGAAAATGCAACTGGACAATTGTAGCGCTAAGTGGGTAATAGTGGAAAAAAGAATATGTACAAATATAAACTACACAGAAGCATTGTATGAAACTTCTTTCTGTTCTGTGCATTCAACTAACAGAGTTGAACCTTACTTTTGATTGAGCCGTTCTGAAACACTCTTTCTGTAGAAACTGCAATTGGACATTCTGAGCGCTAAGAGGCCTATAATGGGAAAAAGAATGTCTACAAATAAAAACTACACAGAAGAATTGTGTGAAACTTCTTTCTGTTCTGTTTGTTCAACTAAAAGAGTTGAACCTTAGTTTTGATTGAGCCGTTCTGAAACACTATTTCTGTAGAAAATGCAAGTGGAGATTCGGAGCGCTAAGAGGGTAATAGTGGAAAAAGGAATGTCTCCAAATATAAACTACACAGAATCATTCTGTGAAACTTCTTTCTGATCTGTGCATTCAGCTAACAGAGTTAAACCATACTTTTGATTGAGCAGATCTGAACACTCTTTCTGTAGAAAATGCAACTGGACATTTGGAGCGCTAAGAGAGTAGTAGTGGAAAAAGGAATATATTCAAATATAAACTACACAGAAGCATTCTGTGAAACTTCTTTCTGATCTGAGCATTCAGCTAACAGAGTTAAACCATACTTTTGATTGAGCAGTTTTGAAACACTCTGTCTGTAGAAAATGCAACTGGACATTCGTAGCGCTAAGTGGGTAATAGTGGAAAAAAGAATATGTTCAAATATAAACTACACAGAAGCATTGTATGAAACTTCTTTCTGTTCTGTGCATTCAACTAACAGAGTTGAACCTTACTTTTGATTGAGCATTTCTGTAACACTCTTTCTGTAGAAACTGCAATTGGACATTCTGAGCGCTAAGAGGCCTCTTTTTGGAAAAATAATATCTTCAAATAAAAACTACACAGAAGCATTGTGTGAAACTTATTCCTGATATGTTCATTAAGCTAACAGAGTTAAACCATACTTTTGATTGCGCAGTTCTGAACACTCTTTCTGTAGAAATGCAAGTGGACATTCGGAGCGCTAAGAGGGTAATAGTGGAAAAAGGAATATATTCAAATATAAACTACACAGTAGCATTCTGTGAAAATTCTTTCTGTTCTGTGCATTCAAATAACAGAGTTGAACCTCACTTTTGATTGAGCCGTTCTGAAACACTCTTTCTGTAGAAACTGCAATTGGACATGCTAAGCGCTAAGAGGCCTACATTGGGAAAAAGAATATCTTCAAATAAAAACTACACAGATGCATTCTGTGAAACTTATTTCTGATCTGTAAATTCAGTTAACAGAGATAAAACATATTTTTGATTGAGCAGTTATGAAACACTCTTTTTGTAGAAAATGCAAGTGGAGATTCGGAGCGCTAAGAGGGTAACAGTGGAAAAAGGAATGTCTTCAAATATAAACTACACAGAATCATTCGGTGAAACTTCTTTCTGATCTGTGCATTCAGCTAAGAGAGTTAAACCATACTTTTGATTGAGCAGATCTGAACACTCCTTCTGTAGAAAATGCAACTGGACATTTGGAGCGCTAAGAGCGTAGTAGTGGAAAAAGGAATATATTCAAATATAAACTACAGAGAAGCATTCTGTGAAACTTCTTTCTGATCTGAGCCTTCAGTTAACAGAGTTAAACCATACTTTTGATTGAGCAGTTTTGAAACACTCTGTCTGTAGAAAATGCAACTGGACATTCGTAGCACTAAGTGTGTAATAGTGGAAAAAAGAATATGTTCAAATATCAACTACACAGAAGCATTGTATGAAACTACTTTCTGTTCTGTGCATTCAAATAACAGAGTTGAACCTTACTTTTGATTGAGCCTTTCTGAAACACTTTTTCTGTAGAAACTGCAATTGGACATTCTGAGCGCTAAGAGGCCTCTATTGGGAAAAATAATATCTTCAAATAAAAACTACACAGAAGCATTGTGTGAAACTTATTTCTGATATGTTCATTAAGCTAACAGAGTTAAACCATACTTTTGATTGCGCAGTTCTGAACACTCTTTCTGTAGAAAATGCAAGTGGACATTCGGAGCGCTAAGAGGGTAATAGTGGAAAAAGGAATATATTCAAATATAAACTACACAGTAGCATTCTGTGAAAATACTTTCTGTTCTGTGCATTCAACTAACAGAGTTGAACCTTACTTTTGATTGAGCCGTTCTGAAACACTCTTTCTGTAGAAACTGCAATTGGACATGCTAAGCGCTAAGAGGCCTACATTGGGAAAAAGAATATCTTCAAATAAAAACTACACAGATGCATTCTGTGAAACTTATTTCTGATCTGTAAATTCAGTTAACAGAGATAAAACATATTTTTGATTGAGCAGTTATGAAACACTCTTTTTGTAGAAAATGCAAGTGGAGATTCGGAGCGCTAAGAGGGTAATAGTGGAAAAAGGAATGTCTCCAAATATAAACTACACAGAATCATTCTGTGAAACTTCTTTCTGATCTGTGCATTCAGCTAACAGAGTTAAACCATACTTTTGATTGAGCAGATCTGAACACTCTTTCTGTAGGAAATGCAACTGGACATTTGGAGCGCTAAGAGAGTAGTAGTGGAAAAAGGAATATATTCAAATATAAACTACACAGAAGCATTCTGTGAAACTTCTTTCTGATCTGAGCATTCAGCTAACAGAGTTAAACCATACTTTTGATTGAGCAGTTTTGAAACACTCTGTCTGTAGAAAATGCAACTGGACATTCGTAGCGCTAAGTGGGTAATAGTGGAAAAAAGAATATGTTCAAATATAAACTACACAGAAGCATTGTATGAAACTTCTTTCTGTTCTGTGCATTCAACTAACAGAGTTGAACCTTACTTTTGATTGAGCCTTTCTGAAACACTCTTTCTGTACAAACTACAATTGGACATTCTGAGCGCTAAGAGGCCTCCATTGGGAAAAATAATATCTTCAAATAAAAACTACACAGAAGCATTGTGTGAAACTTATTTCTGATATGTTCATTAAGCTAACAGAGTTAAACCATACTTTTGATTGCGCAGTTCTGAACACTCTTTCTGTAGAAAATGCAAGTGGACATTCGGAGCGCTAAGAGGGTAATAGTGGAAAAAGGAATATATTCAAATATAAACTACACAGTAGCATTCTGTGAAAATTCTTTCTGTTCTGTGCATTCAACTAACAGAGTTGAACCTTACTTTTGATTGAGCCGTTCTGAAACACTCTTTCTGTAGAAACTGCAATTGGACATGATAAGCGCTAAGAGGCCTACATTGGGAAAAAGAATATCTTCAAATAAAAACTACACAGATGCATTCTGTGAAATTATTTCTGATCTGTAAATTCAGTTAACTGAGATAAAACATATTTTTGATTGAGCAGTTATGAAACACTCTTTTTGTAGAAAATGCAAGTGGAGATTCGGAGCGCTAAGAGGGTAATACGGGAAAAAGGAATGTCTTCAAATATGAACTACACAGAATCATTCGGTGAAACTTCTTTCTGATCTGTGCATTCAGCTAACAGAATTAAACCATACTTTTGATTGAGCAGATCTGAACACTCTTTCTGTAGAAAATGCAACTGGACCTTTGGAGCGCTAAGAGCGTAGTAGTGGAAAAAGGAATATATTCAAATATAAACTACACAGAAGCATTCTGTGAAACTTCTTTCTGATCTGATCATTCAGCTAACAGAGTTAAACCATACTTTTGATTGAGCAGTTTTGAAACACTCTGTCTGTAGAAAATGCAACTGGACATTCGTAGCGCTAAGTGGGTAATAGTGGAAAAAAGAATATGTTCAAATATAAACTACACAGAAGCATTGTATGAAACTTCTTTCTGTTCTGTGCATTCAACTAACAGAGTTGAACCTTACTTTTGATTGAGCCTTTCTGAAACACTCTTTCTGTAGAAACTGCAATTGGACATTCTGAGCGCTAAGAGGCCTCTATTGGGAAAAATAATATCTTCAAATAAAAACTACACAGAAGCATTTTGTGAAACTTATTTCTGATATGTTCATTAAGCTAACAGAGTTAAACCATACTTTTGATTGCGCAGTTCTGAACACTCTTTCTGTAGAAAATGCAAGTGGACATTCGGAGCGCTAAGAGGGTAATAGTGGAAAAAGGAATATATTCAAATATAAACTACACAGTAGCATTCTGTGAAAATTCTTTCTGTTCTGTGCATTCAACTAACAGAGTTGAACCTTACTTTTGATTGAGCCGTTCTGAAACACTCTTTCTGTAGAAACTGCAATTGGACATGCTAAGCGCTAAGAGGCCTACATTGGGAAAAAGAATATCTTCAAATAAAAACTACACAGATGCATTCTGTGAAACTTATTTCTGATCTGTAAATTCAGTTAACAGAGATAAAACATATTTTTGATTGAGCAGTTATGAAACACTCTTTTTGTAGAAAATGCAAGTGGAGATTCGGAGCGCTAAGAGGGTAACAGTGGAAAAAGGAATGTCTTCAAATATAAACTACACAGAATCATTCGGTGAAACTTCTTTCTGATCTGTGCATTCAGCTAAGAGAGTTAAACCATACTTTTGATTGAGCAGATCTGAACACTCTTTCTGTAGAAAATGCAACTGGACATTTTGAGCGCTAAGAGCGTAGTAGTGGAAAATGGAATATATTCAAATATAAACTACAGAGAAGCATTCTGTGAAACTTCTTTCTGATCTGAGCCTTCAGTTAACAGAGTTAAACCATACTTTTGATTGAGCAGTTTTGAAACCCTCTGTCTGTAGAAAATCCAACTGGACATTCGTAGCACTAAGTGGGTAATAGTGGAAAAAAGAATATGTTCAAATATAAACTACACAGAAGCATTGTATGAAACTTCTTTCTGTTCTGTGCATTCAACTAACAGAGTTGAACCTTACTTTTGATTGAGCCGTTCTGAAACACTCTTTCTGTAGAAACTGCAATTGGACATTCTGAGCGCTAGGAGGCCTATATTGGGAAAAAGAATGTCTACAAATAAAAACTACACAGAAGAATTGTGTGAAACTTCTTTCTGTTCTGTTTGTTCAACTAAACTAGTTGAACCTTAGTTTTGATTGAGTCGTTCTGAAACACTCTTTCTGTAGAAAATGCAAGTGGAGATTTGGAGCGCTAAGAGGGTAATAGTGGAAAAAGGAATGTCTCCAAATATAAACTACACAGAATCATTCTGTGAAACTTCTTTCTGATCTGTGCATTCAGCTAACAGGGTTAAACCATACTTTTGATTGAGCAGATCTGAACACTCTTTCTGTAGAAAATGCAACTGGACATTTGGAGCGCTAAGAGAGTAGTAGTGGAAAAAGGAATATATTCAAATATAAACTACATAGAAGCATTCTGTGAAACTTCTTTCTGATCTGAGCATTCAGCTAACAGAGTTAAACCATACTTTTGATTGAGCAGTTTTGAAACACTCTGTCTGTAGAAAATGCAACTGGACATTCGTAGCGCTAACTGGGTAATAGTGGAAAAAACAATATGTTCAAATATAAACTACACAGAATCATTGTATGAAACTTCTTTCTGTTCTGTGCATTCAACTAACAGAGTTGAACCTTACTTTTGATTGAGCCTTTCTGAAACACTCTTTCTGTAGAAACTGCAATTGGACATTCTGAGCGCTAAGAGGCCTCTATTGGGAAAAATAATATCTTCAAATAAAAACTACACAGAAGCATTGTGTGAAACTTATTTCTGATATGTTCATTAAGCTAACAGAGTTAAACCATACTTTTGATTGCGCAGTTCTGAACTCTCTTTCTGTAGAAAATGCAAGTGGACATTCCGAGCGCTAACAGGGTAATAGTGGAAAAAGGAATATATTCAAATATAAACTACACAGTAGCATTCTGTGAAAATTCTTTCTGTTCTGTGCATTCAACTAACAGAGTTGAACCTTACTTTTGATTGAGCCGTTCTGAAACATTCTTTCTGTAGAAACTACAATTGGACATGCTAAGCGCTAAGAGGCCTACATTGGGAAAAAGAATATCTTCAAATAAAAACTACACAGATGCATTCTGTGAAAATTATTTCTGATCTGTAAATTCAGTTAACAGAGATAAAACATATTTTTGATTGAGCAGTTATGAAACACTCTTTTTGTAGAAAATGCAAGTGGAGATTCGGAGCGCTAAGAGTGTAATAGTGGAAAAAGGAATGTCTTCAAATATAAACTACACAGAATCATTCGGTGAAACTTCTTTCTGTTCTGTGCATTCAGCTAACAGAGTTAAACCATACTTTTGATTGAGCAGATCTGAACACTCTTTCTGTAGAAAATGCAACTGGACATTTGTAGCGCTAAGAGAGTAGTAGTGGAAAAAGGAATATATTCAAATATATACTACACAGAAGCATTCTGTGAAACTTATTTCTGATCTGAGCATTCAGCTAACAGAGTTAAACCATACTTTTGATTGAGCAGTTTTGAAACACTCTGTCTGTAGAAAATGCAACTGGACAATTGTAGCGCTAAGTGGGTAATAGTGGAAAAAAGAATATGTACAAATATAAACTACACAGAAGCATTGTATGAAACTTCTTTCTGTTCTGTGCATTCAACTAACAGAGTTGAACCTTACTTTTGATTGAGCCGTTCTGAAACACTCTTTCTGTAGAAACTGCAATTGGACATTCTGAGCGCTAAGAGGCCTATAATGGGAAAAAGAATGTCTACAAATAAAAACTACACAGAAGAATTGTGTGAAACTTCTTTCTGTTCTGTTTGTTCAACTAAAAGAGTTGAACCTTAGTTTTGATTGAGCCGTTCTGAAACACTATTTCTGTAGAAAATGCAAGTGGAGATTCGGAGCGCTAAGAGGGTAATAGTGGAAAAAGGAATGTCTCCAAATATAAACTACACAGAATCATTCTGTGAAACTTCTTTCTGATCTGTGCATTCAGCTAACAGAGTTAAACCATACTTTTGATTGAGCAGATCTGAACACTCTTTCTGTAGAAAATGCAACTGGACATTTGGAGCGCTAAGAGAGTAGTAGTGGAAAAAGGAATATATTCAAATATAAACTACACAGAAGCATTCTGGGAAACTTCTTTCTGATCTGAGCATTCAGCTAACAGAGTTAAACCATACTTTTGATTGAGCAGTTTTGAAACACTCTGTCTGTAGAAAATGCAACTGGACATTCGTAGCGCTAAGTGGGTAATAGTGGAAAAAAGAATATGTTCAAATATAAACTACACAGAAGCATTGTATGAAACTTCTTTCTGTTCTGTGCATTCAACTAACAGAGTTGAACCTTACTTTTGATTGAGCATTTCTGTAACACTCTTTCTGTAGAAACTGCAATTGGACATTCTGAGCGCTAAGAGGCCTCTTTTGGGAAAAAAAATATCTTCAAATAAAAACTACACAGAAGCATTGTGTGAAACTTATTCCTGATATGTTCATTAAGCTAACAGAGTTAAACCATACTTTTGATTGCGCAGTTCTGAACACTCTTTCTGTAGAAATGCAAGTGGACATTCGGAGCGCTAAGAGGGTAATAGTGGAAAAAGGAATATATTCAAATATAAACTACACAGTAGCATTCTGTGAAAATTCTTTCTGTTCTGTGCATTCAAATAACAGAGTTGAGCCTCACTTTTGATTGAGCCGTTCTGAAACACTCTTTCTGTAGAAACTGCAATTGGACATGCTAAGCGCTAAGAGGCCTACATTGGGAAAAAGAATATCTTCAAATAAAAACTACACAGATGCATTCTGTGAAACGTATTTCTGATCTGTAAATTCAGTTAACAGAGATAAAACATATTTTTGATTGAGCAGTTATGAAACACTCTTTTTGTAGAAAATGCAAGTGGAGATTCGGAGCGCTAAGAGGGTAATAGTGGAAAAAGTAAAGTCTCCAAATATAAACTACACAGAATCATTCGGTAAAACTTCTTTCTGATCTGTGCATTCAGCTAACAGAGTTAAACCATACTTTTGATTGAGCAGATCTGAACACTCTTTCTGTAGAAAATGCAACTGGACATTTGGAGCGCTAAGAGCGTAGTAGTGGAAAAAGGAATATATTCAAATATAAACTACACAGAAGCATTCTGTGAAACTTCTTTCTGATCTGAGCATTCAGCTAACAGAGTTAAACCATACTTTTGATTGAGCCGTTTTGAAACACTCTGTCTGTAGAAAATGCAACTGGACATTCGTAGCGCTAAGTGGGTAATAGTGGAAAAAAGAATATGTTCAAATATAAACTACACAGAAGCATTGTATGAAACTTCTTTCTGTTCTGTGCATTCAGCTAACAGAGTTGAACCTTACTTTTGATTGAGCCGTTCTGAAACACTCTTTCTGTAGAAACTGCAATTGGACATTCTGAGCGCTAGGAGGCCTATATTGGGAAAAAGAATGTCTACAAATAAAAACTACACAGAAGAATTGTGTGAAACTTCTTTCTGTTCTGTTTGTTCAACTAAAAGAGTTGAACCTTAGTTTTGATTGAGCCGTTCTGAAACACTCTTTCTTTAGAAAATGCAAGTGGATATTCGGAGCGCTAAGAAGGTAATAGTGGAAAAAGGAATGTCTCCAAATATAAACTACACAGAATCATTCTGTGAAACTTCTTTCTGATCTGTGCATTCAGAAAACAGAGTTAAACCATACTTTTGATGGAGCAGATCTGAACACTCTTTCTGTAGAAAATGCAACTGGACATTTGGAGCGCTAAGAGAGTAGTAGTGGAAAAAGGAATATATTCAAATATAAACTACACAGAAGCATTCTGTGAAACTTCTTTCTGATCTGAGCATTCAGCTAACAGAGTTAAACCATACTTTTGATTGAGCAGTTTTGAAACCCTCTGTCTGTAGAAAATGCAACTGGACATTCGTAGCGCTAAGTGGGTAATAGTGGAAAAAAGAATATGTTCAAATATAAACTACACAGAAGCATTGTATGAAACTTCTTTCTGTTCTGTGCATTCAACTAACAGAGTTGAACCTTACTTTTGATTGAGCCTTTCTGAAACACTCTTTCTGTAGAAACTACAATTGGACATTCTGAGCGCTAAGAGGCCTCTATTGGGAAAAATAATATCTTCAAATAAAAACTACTCAGAAGCATTGTGTGAAACTTATTTCTGATATGTTCATTAAGCTAACAGAGTTAAACCATACTTTTGATTGCGCAGTTCTGAACACACTTTCTGTAGAAAATGCAAGTGGACATTCAGAGCGCTAAGACGGTAATAGTGGAAAAAGGAATATATTCAAATATAAACTACACAGTAGCATTCTGTGAAAATTCTTTCTGTTCTGTGCATTCAACTAACAGAGTTGAAACTTACTTTTGATTGAGCCGTTCTGAAACACTCTTTCTGTAGAAACTGCAATTGGACATGCTAAGCGCTAAGAGGCCTACATTGGGAAAAAGAATATCTTCAAATAAAAACTACACAGATGCATTCTGTGAAACTTATTTCTGATCTGTAAATTCAGTTAACAGAGATAAAACATATTTTTGATTGAGCAGTTATGAAACACTCTTTTTGTAGAAAATGCAAGTGGAGATTCGGAGCACTAAGAGGGTAATAGTGGAAAATGGAATGTCTTCAAATATAAACTACACAGAATCATTCGGTGAAACTTCTTTCTGATCTGTGCATTCAGCTTACAGAGTTAAACCATACTTTTGATTGAGCAGATCTGAACACTCTTTCTGTAGAAAATGCAACTGGACATTTGGAGCGCTAAGAGCGTAGTAGTGGAAAAAGGAATATATTCAAATATAAACTACACAGAAGCATTCTGTGAAACTTCTTTCTGATCTGAGCATTCAGCTAACAGAGTTAAACCATACTTTTGATTGAGCAGTTTTGAAACACTCTTTCTGTAGAAGCTGCAATTGGACATTCTGAGCGCTAGGAGGCCTATATTGGGAAAAAGAATGTCTACAAATAAAAACTACACAAAAGAATTGTGTGAAACTTCTTTCTGTTCTGTTTGTTCAACTAAAAGAGTTGAACCTTAGTTTTGATTGAGCCGTTCTGAAACACTATTTCTGTAGAAAATGCAAGTGGAGATTCGGAGCGCTAAGAGGGTAATAGTGGAAAAAGGAATGTCTCCAAATATAAACTACACAGAATCATTCTGTGAAACTTCTTTCTGATCTGTGCATTCAGCTAACAGAGTTAAACCATACTTTTGATTGAGCAGATCTGAACACTCTTTCTGTAGAAAATGCAACTGGACATTTGGAGCGCTAAGAGAGTAGTAGTGGAAAAAGGAATATATTCAAATATAAACTACACAGAAGCATTCTGTGAAACTTCTTTCTGATCTGAGCATTCAGCTAACAGAGTTAAACCATACTTTTGATTGAGCAGTTTTGAAACACTCTGTCTGTAGAAAATGCAACTGGACATTCGTAGCGCTAAGTGGGTAATAGTGGAAAAAAGAATATGTTCAAATATAAACTACACAGAAGCATTGTATGAAACTTCTTTCTGTTCTGTGCATTCAACTAACAGAGTTGAACCTTACTTTTGATTGAGCATTTCTGTAACACTCTTTCTGTAGAAACTGCAATTGGACATTCTGAGCGCTAAGAGGCCTCTTTTGGGAAAAATAATATCTTCAAATAAAAACTACACAGAAGCATTGTGTGAAACTTATTCCTGATATGTTCATTAAGCTAACAGAGTTAAACCATACTTTTGATTGCGCAGTTCTGAACACTCTTTCTGTAGAAATGCAAGTGGACATTCGGAGCGCTAAGAGGGTAATAGTGGAAAAAGGAATATATTCAAATATAAACTACACAGTAGCATTCTGTGAAAATTCTTTCTGTTCTGTGCATTCAAATAACAGAGTTGAACCTCACTTTTGATTGAGCCGTTCTGAAACACTCTTTCTGTAGAAACTGCAATTGGACATGCTAAGCGCTAAGAGGCCTACATTGGGAAAAAGAATATCTTCAAATAAAAACTACACAGATGCATTCTGTGAAACGTATTTCTGATCTGTAAATTCAGTTAACAGAGATAAAACATATTTTTGATTGAGCAGTTATGAAACACTCTTTTTGTAGAAAATGCAAGTGGAGATTCGGAGCGCTAAGAGGGTAATAGTGGAAAAAGGAAAGTCTCCAAATATAAACTACACAGAATCATTCGGTAAAACTTCTTTCTGATCTGTGCATTCAGCTAACAGAGTTAAACCATACTTTTGATTGAGCAGATCTGAACACTCTTTCTGTAGAAAATGCAACTGGACATTTGGAGCGCTAAGAGCGTAGTAGTGGAAAAAGGAATATATTCAAATATAAACTACACAGAAGCATTCTGTGAAACTTCTTTCTGATCTGAGCATTCAGCTAACAGAGTTAAACCATACTTTTGATTGAGCCGTTTTGAAACACTCTGTCTGTAGAAAATGCAACTGGACATTCGTAGCGCTAAGTGGGTAATAGTGGAAAAAAGAATATGTTCAAATATAAACTACACAGAAGCATTGTATGAAACTTCTTTCTGTTCTGTGCATTCAGCTAACAGAGTTGAACCTTACTTTTGATTGAGCCGTTCTGAAACACTCTTTCTGTAGAAACTGCAATTGGACATTCTGAGCGCTAGGAGGCCTATATTGGGAAAAAGAATGTCTACAAATAAAAACTACACAGAAGAATTGTGTGAAACTTCTTTCTGTTCTGTTTGTTCAACTAAAAGAGTTGAACCTTAGTTTTGATTGAGCCGTTCTGAAACACTCTTTCTTTAGAAAATGCAAGTGGATATTCGGAGCGCTAAGAAGGTAATAGTGGAAAAAGGAATGTCTCCAAATATAAACTACACAGAATCATTCTGTGAAACTTCTTTCTGATCTGTGCATTCAGAAAACAGAGTTAAACCATACTTTTGATGGAGCAGATCTGAACACTCTTTCTGTAGAAAATGCAACTGGACATTTGGAGCGCTAAGAGAGTAGTAGTGGAAAAAGGAATATATTCAAATATAAACTACACAGAAGCATTCTGTGAAACTTCTTTCTGATCTGAGCATTCAGCTAACAGAGTTAAACCATACTTTTGATTGAGCAGTTTTGAAACCCTCTGTCTGTAGAAAATGCAACTGGACATTCGTAGCGCTAAGTGGGTAATAGTGGAAAAAAGAATATGTTCAAATATAAACTACACAGAAGCATTGTATGAAACTTCTTTCTGTTCTGTGCATTCAACTAACAGAGTTGAACCTTACTTTTGATTGAGCCTTTCTGAAACACTCTTTCTGTAGAAACTACAATTGGACATTCTGAGCGCTAAGAGGCCTCTATTGGGAAAAATAATATCTTCAAATAAAAACTACTCAGAAGCATTGTGTGAAACTTATTTCTGATATGTTCATTAAGCTAACAGAGTTAAACCATACTTTTGATTGCGCAGTTCTGAACACACTTTCTGTAGAAAATGCAAGTGGACATTCAGAGCGCTAAGACGGTAATAGTGGAAAAAGGAATATATTCAAATATAAACTACACAGTAGCATTCTGTGAAAATTCTTTCTGTTCTGTGCATTCAACTAACAGAGTTGAAACTTACTTTTGATTGAGCCGTTCTGAAACACTCTTTCTGTAGAAACTGCAATTGGACATGCTAAGCGCTAAGAGGCCTACATTGGGAAAAAGAATATCTTCAAATAAAAACTACACAGATGCATTCTGTGAAACTTATTTCTGATCTGTAAATTCAGTTAACAGAGATAAAACATATTTTTGATTGAGCAGTTATGAAACACTCTTTTTGTAGAAAATGCAAGTGGAGATTCGGAGCACTAAGAGGGTAATAGTGGAAAATGGAATGTCTTCAAATATAAACTACACAGAATCATTCGGTGAAACTTCTTTCTGATCTGTGCATTCAGCTTACAGAGTTAAACCATACTTTTGATTGAGCAGATCTGAACACTCTTTCTGTAGAAAATGCAACTGGACATTTGGAGCGCTAAGAGCGTAGTAGTGGAAAAAGGAATATATTCAAATATAAACTACACAGAAGCATTCTGTGAAACTTCTTTCTGATCTGAGCATTCAGCTAACAGAGTTAAACCATACTTTTGATTGAGCAGTTTTGAAACACTCTTTCTGTAGAAGCTGCAATTGGACATTCTGAGCGCTAGGAGGCCTATATTGGGAAAAAGAATGTCTACAAATAAAAACTACACAAAAGAATTGTGTGAAACTTCTTTCTGTTCTGTTTGTTCAACTAAAAGAGTTGAACCTTAGTTTTGATTGAGCCGTTCTGAAACACTCTTTTTGTAGAAAATGCAAGTGGAGATTCGGAGCGCTAAGAGGGTAATAGTGGAAAAAGGAATGTCTCCAAATATAAACTACACAGAATCATTCTGTGACACTTCTTTCTGATCTGTGCATTCAGCTAACAGAGTTAAACCATACTTTTGATTGAGCAGATCTGAACACTCTTTCTGTAGAAAATGCAAGTGGACATTTGGAGCGCTAAGAGAGTAGTAGTGGAAAAAGGAATATATTCAAATATAAACTACACAGAAGCATTCTGTGAAACTTCTTTCTGATCTGAGCATTCAGCTAACAGAGTTAAACCATACTTTTGATTGAGCAGTTTTGAAACACTCTGTCTGTAGAAAATGCAACTGGACATTCGTAGCGCTAAGTGGGTAATAGTGGAAAAAAGAATATGTTCAAATATAAACTACACAGAAGCATTGTATGAAACTTCTTTCTGTTCTGTGCATTCAACTAACAGAGTTGAACCTTACTTTTGATTGAGCCTTTCTGAAACACTCTTTCTGTAGAAACTGCAATTGGACATTCTGAGCGCTAAGAGGCCTCAATTGGGAAAAATAATATCTTCAAATAAAAACTACACAGAAGCATTGTGTGAAACTTATTTCTGATACGTTCTTTAAGCTATCAGAGTTAAACCATACTTTTGATTGCGCAGTTCTGAACACTCTTTCTGTAGAAAATGCAAGTGGACATTCGGAGCGCTAACAGGGTAATAGTGCAAAAAGCAATATATTCAAATATAAACTACACAGTAACATTCTGTGAAAATTCTTTCTGTTCTGTGCATTCAACTAACAGAGTTGAACCTTACTTTTGATTGAGCCGTTCTGAAACACTCTTTCTGTAGAAACTGCAATTGGACATGCTAAGCGCTAAGAGGCCTACATTGGGAAAAAGAATATCTTCAAATAAAAACTACACAGATGCATTCTGTGAAACTTATTTCTGATCTGTAAATTCAGTTAACAGAGATAAAACATATTTTTGATTGAGCAGTTATGAAACACTCTTTTTGTAGAAAATGCAAGTGGAGATTCGGAGCGCTTAGAGGGTAATAGTGGAAAAAGGAATGTCTTCAAATATAAACTACACAGAATCATTCGGTGAAACTTCTTTCTGATCTGTGCATTCAGCTAACAGACTTAAACCATACTTTTGATTGAGCCGATCTGAACAAACTTTCTGTAGAAAATGCAACTGGACATTTGGAGCGCCAAGAGCGTAGTAGTGGAAAAAGGAATATATTCAAATATAAACTACACAGAAGCATTCTGTGAAACTTCTTTCTGATCTGAGCATTCAGCTAACAGAGTTAAACCATACTTTTGATTGAGCAGTTTTGAAACACTCTGTCTGTAGAAAATGCAACTGGACATTCGTAGCGCTAAGTGGGTAATAGTGGACAAAAGAATATGTTCAAATATAAACTACACAGAAGCATTGTATGAAACTTCTTTCTGTTCTGTGCATTCAACTAACAGAGTTGAACCTTACTTTTGATTGAGCCGTTCTGAAACACTCTTTCTGTAGAAACTGCAATTGGACATTCTGAGCGCTAGGAGGCCTATATTGGGAAAAAGAATGTCTACAAATAAAAACTACACAGAAGAATTTTGTGAAATTTCTTTCTGTTCTGTTTGTTCAACTAAAAGAGTTGAACCTTAGTTTTGATTGAGCCGTTCTGAAACACTCTTTCTGTAGAAAATGCAAGTGGAGATTCGGAGCGCTAAGAGGGTAATAGTGGAAAAAGGAATGTCTCCAAATATAAACTACACAGAATCATTCTGTGACACTTCTTTCTGATCTGTGCATTCAGCTAACAGAGTTAAACCATACTTTTGATTGAGCAGATCTGAACACTCTTTCTGTAGAAAATGCAACTGGACATTTGGAGCGCTAAGAGAGTAGTAGTGGAAAAAGTAATATATTCAAATATAAACTACACAGAAGCATTCTGTGAAACTTCCTTCTGATCTGAGCATTCAGCTAACAGAGTTAAACCATACTTTTGATTGAGCAGTTTTGAAACACTCTGTCTGTAGAAAATGCAACTGGACATTCGTAGCGCTAAGTGGGTAATAGTGGAAAAAAGAATATGTTCAAATATAAACTACACAGAAGCATTGTATGAAACTTCTTTCTGTTCTGTGCATTCAACTAACAGAGTTTAACCTGACATTTGATTGAGCCTTTCTGAAACACTCTTTCTGTAGAAACTGCAATTGGACATTCTGAGCGCTAAGAGGCCTCCATTGGGAAAAATAATATCTTCAAATAAAAACTACACAGAAGCATTGTGTGAAACTTATTTCTGATATGTTCATTAAGCTAACAGAGTTAAACCATACTTTTGATTGCGCAGTTCTGAACACTCTTTCTGTAGAAAATGCTAGTGGACATTCGGAGCGCTAAGAGGGTAATAGTGGAAAAAGGAATATATTCAAATATAAACTACACAGTAGCATTCTGTGAAAATTCTTTCTTTTCTGTGCATTCAACTAACAGAGTTGAACCTTACTTTTGATTGAGCCGTTCTGAAACACTCTTTCCTGTAGAAACTGCAATTGGACATGCTAAGCGCTAAGAGGCCTACATTGGGAAAAAGAATATCTTCAAATAAAAACTACACAGATGCATTCTGTGAAACTTATTTCTGATCTGTAAATTCAGTTAACAGAGATAAAACATATTTTTGATTGAGCAGTTATGAAACACTCTTTTTGTAGAAAATGCAAGTGGAAATTCGGAGCGCTAAGAGGGTAATAGTGGAAAAAGGAATGTCTTCAAATATGAACTACACAGAATCATTCGGTGAAACTTCTTTCTGATCTGTGCATTCAGCTAAGAGAGTTAAACCATACTTTTGATTGAGCAGATCTGAACACTCTTTCTGTAGAAAATGCAACTGGACATTTGGAGCGCTAAGAGCGTAGTAGTGGAAAAAGGAATATATTCAAATATAAACTACACAGAAGCATTCTGTGAAACTTCTTTCTGATCTGAGCATTCAGCTAACAGAGTTAAACCATACTTTTGATTGAGCAGTTTTGAAACACTCTGTCTGTAGAAAATGCAACTGGACATTCGTAGCGCTAAGTGGGTAATAGTGGAAAAAAGAATATGTTCAAATATAAACTACACAGAAGCATTGTATGAAACTACTTTCTGTTCTGTGCATTCAACTAACAGAGTTGAACCTTACTTTTGATTGAGCCTTTCTGAAACACTCTTTCTGTAGAAACTGCAATTGGACATTCTGAGCGCTAAGAGGCCTCTATTGGGAAAAATAATATCTTCAAATAAAAACTACACAGAAGCATTGTGTGAAACTTATTTCTGATATGTTCATTAAGCTAACAGAGTTAAACCATACTTTTGATTGCGCAGTTCTGAACACTCTTTCTGTAGAAAATGCAAGTGGACATTCGGAGCGCTAAGAGGGTAATAGTGGAAAAAGGAATATATACAAATATAAACTACACAGTAGCATTCTGTGAAAATTCTTTCTGTTCTGTGCATTCAATTAACACAGTTGAACCTTACTTTTGATTGAGCCGTTCTGAAACACTCTTTCTGTAGAAACTGCAATTGGACATGCTAAGCGCTAAGAGGCCTACATTGGGAAAAAGAATATCTTCAAATAAAAACTACACAGATGCATTCTGTGAAACTTATTTCTGATCTGTAAATTCAGTTAACAGAGATAAAACATATTTTTGATTGAGCAGTTATGAAACACTCTTTTTGTAGAAAATGCAAGTGGAGATTCGGAGCGCTTAGAGGGTAATAGTGGAAAAAGGAATGTCTTCAAATATAAACTACACAGAATCATTCGGTGAAACTTCTTTCTGATCTGTGCATTCAGCTAACAGACTTAAACCATACTTTTGATTGAGCCGATCTGAACAAACTTTCTGTAGAAAATGCAACTGGACATTTGGAGCGCCAAGAGCGTAGTAGTGGAAAAAGGAATATATTCAAATATAAACTACACAGAAGCATTCTGTGAAACTTCTTTCTGATCTGAGCATTCAGCTAACAGAGTTAAACCATACTTTTGATTGAGCAGTTTTGAAACACTCTGTCTGTAGAAAATGCAACTGGACATTCGTAGCGCTAAGTGGGTAATAGTGGACAAAAGAATATGTTCAAATATAAACTACACAGAAGCATTGTATGAAACTTCTTTCTGTTCTGTGCATTCAACTAACAGAGTTGAACCTTACTTTTGATTGAGCCGTTCTGAAACACTCTTTCTGTAGAAACTGCAATTGGACATTCTGAGCGCTAGGAGGCCTATATTGGGAAAAAGAATGTCTACAAATAAAAACTACACAGAAGAATTTTGTGAAATTTCTTTCTGTTCTGTTTGTTCAACTAAAAGAGTTGAACCTTAGTTTTGATTGAGCCGTTCTGAAACACTCTTTCTGTAGAAAATGCAAGTGGAGATTCGGAGCGCTAAGAGGGTAATAGTGGAAAAAGGAATGTCTCCAAATATAAACTACACAGAATCATTCTGTGACACTTCTTTCTGATCTGTGCATTCAGCTAACAGAGTTAAACCATACTTTTGATTGAGCAGATCTGAACACTCTTTCTGTAGAAAATGCAACTGGACATTTGGAGCGCTAAGAGAGTAGTAGTGGAAAAAGTAATATATTCAAATATAAACTACACAGAAGCATTCTGTGAAACTTCCTTCTGATCTGAGCATTCAGCTAACAGAGTTAAACCATACTTTTGATTGAGCAGTTTTGAAACACTCTGTCTGTAGAAAATGCAACTGGACATTCGTAGCGCTAAGTGGGTAATAGTGGAAAAAAGAATATGTTCAAATATAAACTACACAGAAGCATTGTATGAAACTTCTTTCTGTTCTGTGCATTCAACTAACAGAGTTTAACCTGACATTTGATTGAGCCTTTCTGAAACACTCTTTCTGTAGAAACTGCAATTGGACATTCTGAGCGCTAAGAGGCCTCCATTGGGAAAAATAATATCTTCAAATAAAAACTACACAGAAGCATTGTGTGAAACTTATTTCTGATATGTTCATTAAGCTAACAGAGTTAAACCATACTTTTGATTGCGCAGTTCTGAACACTCTTTCTGTAGAAAATGCTAGTGGACATTCGGAGCGCTAAGAGGGTAATAGTGGAAAAAGGAATATATTCAAATATAAACTACACAGTAGCATTCTGTGAAAATTCTTTCTTTTCTGTGCATTCAACTAACAGAGTTGAACCTTACTTTTGATTGAGCCGTTCTGAAACACTCTTTCCTGTAGAAACTGCAATTGGACATGCTAAGCGCTAAGAGGCCTACATTGGGAAAAAGAATATCTTCAAATAAAAACTACACAGATGCATTCTGTGAAACTTATTTCTGATCTGTAAATTCAGTTAACAGAGATAAAACATATTTTTGATTGAGCAGTTATGAAACACTCTTTTTGTAGAAAATGCAAGTGGAGATTCGGAGCGCTAAGAGGGTAATAGTGGAAAAAGGAATGTCTTCAAATATGAACTACACAGAATCATTCGGTGAAACTTCTTTCTGATCTGTGCATTCAGCTAAGAGAGTTAAACCATACTTTTGATTGAGCAGATCTGAACACTCTTTCTGTAGAAAATGCA
Source organism: Symphalangus syndactylus (assembly GCF_028878055.3). Lineage (NCBI taxonomy): Eukaryota > Metazoa > Chordata > Mammalia > Primates > Hylobatidae > Symphalangus > Symphalangus syndactylus. The sequence goes on along the minus strand of NC_072444.2, from coordinate 613,936 downwards.
ACTGGACATTTGGAGCGCTAAGAGCGTAGTAGTGGAAAAAGGAATATATTCAAATATAAACTACACAGAAGCATTCTGTGAAACTTCTTTCTGATCTGAGCATTCAGCTAACAGAGTTAAACCATACTTTTGATTGAGCAGTTTTGAAACACTCTGTCTGTAGAAAATGCAACTGGACATTCGTAGCGCTAAGTGGGTAATAGTGGAAAAAAGAATATGTTCAAATATAAACTACACAGAAGCATTGTATGAAACTTCTTTCTGTTCTGTGCATTCAACTAACAGAGTTGAACCTTACTTTTGATTGAGCCTTTCTGAAACACTCTTTCTGTAGAAACTGCAATTGGACATTCTGAGCGCTAAGAGGCCTCTATTGGGAAAAATAATATCTTCAAATAAAAACTACACAGAAGCATTGTGTGAAACTTATTTCTGATATGTTCATTAAGCTAACAGAGTTAAACCATACTTTTGATTGCGCAGTTCTGAACACTCTTTCTGTAGAAAATGCAAGTGGACATTCGGAGCGCTAAGAGGGTAATAGTGGAAAAAGGAATATATACAAATATAAACTACACAGTAGCATTCTGTGAAAATTCTTTCTGTTCTGTGCATTCAACTAACACAGTTGAACCTTACTTTTGATTGAGCCGTTCTGAAACACTCTTTCTGTAGAAACTGCAATTGGACATGCTAAGCGCTAAGAGGCCTACATTGGGAAAAAGAATATCTTCAAATAAAAACTACACAGATGCATTCTGTGAAACTTATTTCTGATCTGTAAATTCAGTTAACAGAGATAAAACATATTTTTGATTGAGCAGTTATGAAACACTCTTTCTGTAGAAAATGCAAGTGGAGATTCGGAGCGCTAAGAGGGTAATAGTGGAAAAAGGAATGTCTCCAAATATAAACTACACAGAATCATTCTGTGACACTACTTTCTGATCTGTGCATTCAGCTAACAGAGTTAAACCATACTTTTGATTGAGCAGATCTGAACACTCTTTCTGTAGAAAATGCAAGTGGACATTTGGAGCGCTAAGAGAGTAGTAGTGGAAAAAGGAATATATTCAAATATAAACTACACAGAAGCATTCTGTGAAACTTCTTTCTGATCTGAGCATTCAGCTAACAGAGTTAAACCATACTTTTGATTGAGCAGTTTTGAAACACTCTGTCTGTAGAAAATGCAACTGGACATTCGTAGCGCTAAGTGGGTAATAGTGGAAAAAAGAATATGTTCAAATATAAACTACACAGAAGCATTGTATGAAACTTCTTTCTGTTCTGTGCATTCAACTAACAGAGTTGAACCTTACTTTTGATTGAGCCTTTCTGAAACACTCTTTCTGTAGAAACTGCAATTGGACATTCTGAGGGCTAAGAGGCCTCAATTGGGAAAAATAATATCTTCAAATAAAAACTACACAGAA